>NC_138196.1:56032877-56751679 GCF_964194105.1 Spermophilus citellus | reverse complement strand
CTACTCTTGAAGTCCCAGCATCAGAAGACAATTGCATATAGACAGAGTAAACAGTTGGTATAATACACCAGAATACACCCCTGTTGTACAAATAATTGTTATTATTTTTAACCTGCTTGAACCCTGACTGATATACATAATAACTCAGAAGATTAATGTTAGGAATTTCCAAACTAATCTCATTCATTTTCTGCCATTGGAAAAATAGCACACAAATGCTCAATTTATCATGTGCTGATAGTTAACTGTCTAGCTAACTAGAATGTTAAAATATCAGATGGGTAAATCTTAGTAAAAACAGACAAGCTGACTCCTTGGCTAATGACTTCTTAAAAGTCCCTCTTGGATTTTGATGCAATCAACATATAGTGTTCATGTCACTTCTCTTTCCTATTGATTTTCTGAATATTATTTTCTTTAATGTAAAAGGTCAATGAAAAACAGTTTGTGTATAGTATTGAATGAGTTAGTGTGTGCATGTGTGTTGTGTGTATGTTGATCACAGAGTGTTTACTTATTCAAACATAGTGCTGAAAATGTTTTATTAATTTTAATCCATAATTTGGTCTATTATAAAATTGTTTTCTTGGTCTCTGGCTCAGTATTCACTTCATCATAATACTTAGCAAATTATACCAATATCACGCAGGACCATAATAAAGCCCATGTACATGTTTATAAATCTAGGGAAGGATAAACAGAGTCAGACTTTTTTGGATCACACCTACCACAGTTTATGCCCTTGATTGGATATTAATTTTCTGTGGTGGAACGTCATTTCCAGTTATAGAGTTTAGTATTTCTAACCACAGTCCTGAATGAATTTATAAATTTATGATAAATTCATTTTTATTTTGAACACCTATTATGCAAAAGTACTATGTTGTATTGATTGTACAGCATGTCCAAGACCCTGGGTTCAATCCACATCACCACAAAACAAAGTATGATGTTAGTCATTTCTAGATAAATGACATCATTTATGTGAAGCGGTTCAGTGTGAAAATTTTCTTTACCTCTTTTCAAGACAACATCTATATTCTAAAAGTTCATTAAACTAATGGTCATATCAATAAAACCAGAATGGTGGTGGGAGTATTAATACTCTTGAGCCACCAGGGATTGTCATTTGACAAGGATGTGCCCCAAATATTTATTCAAGCCCAAAGGAAAAGTACAAACCATCTAAGATTTTTGTCTAGTGACCTTGCCAGACAGAGGCAAACATATTCTGCAACCCAATACTGAGAAACATCTGTCAGGGCTGGACCACAGAAGAAGTCCACCAAGTCAAGAGCAGAGATGGCAGAGGTAGTGGGAAGTTCTCTGAACCGTGTATAGGATGTGAGACAGTACTGTGTATGATGTATCTATTCTCCATGACCTTATTCTCCTGAGGAGAGATCTGTGTCATCGATGTGATTACCAAGTGGAAGTTGAGCAGGTACAGCCCAATCCCTCTGGCTCTCCTTAGTGAAATGTGTTTTATCCCAGTTTGTGCCTGTGTTTCATGTTGCTCTATTTCCTCATGAAATAAGACAGAAGAAGAAAGTGCTGCTGGATAGAAGTCTATGTTTGTCAGTTTCTCTTGCCATGATTTGAGGGAATATCAAATGAAGAGGTAAGGAGAAAAAAGTTTGGCTCTTAGACAAAGTCTAATTTCAGAGTACCGATTCTGCGATCAATACACAAATTCTTTGGTCTTTTCTGCTCCTTGTGTATTTTGTTTGTTTGTTCAGAATATCATGGGGAGGAAAACATGATTAACAGTTCTAGACATCAATATTTAGTAATGGATCAGTTTATTGCTTAATTCACTGATTCACTAAACAAATATTTATTAAGCACTTCTCATTTGGATTTAGCTTAGATTCCATAGATAACGAAATAAATTTCATGATTTTTACAGTTTAGTAGGTAAGATGAATGAACAAGGAGAATAGAATATTATTTATATTTCTTGCTTCATTTGTATCATAGGTATGTAAGTCTGATCAAATTTTATACAGATCTAAAACTCAAAAAGAATTGATGGGTTCATATGCAAAATTGAGATTCATCTTATAATGATGGGAATGAATAAGAATGTACATAGGTTTATTCTGAAAATACCTTTGATTAAGTGAAAAACTGGATACTTCCAAAATATCAGGTAGAAGATGATATTTTGCAGGAGAGAGAAGGAGGTAGGAAGAATATCCAGAGCATGTGGATAGTGCCTCGGAAAGGATGAAGTGGCCCACAGATTTTAATGATTCTGAAATTTCGAGTTAGAGGAATGAAGAAATAATCATTCAATGTAATCACATGAAAGTGATAGAAAGCCTTAAAAAAATTATTTTTGGGAAAAGTCTCCAGGTAATAGAATGCTAATGTAAGTTAAGGAGTGAGAAGGGAATGGGAAGAATATTCCACAATTCTTTCAGAAAGATGGTTAATTTTGAGAAGAAGAGTGATAGGGGTGATACCTGGAGGGAACTGTGAAGTGGAATTAGGATAGTCCCTTGTTATTGGTGAAGATGTCATGTGATTTAGTTTTTCAAAAGAAAGAATGTTAAATTTAATTGAACATTAAATGGAAAGACTGATTTCACAGAAGCCCATTGTCTATCACGGGGAAGAGAAGCAACATGATCCAACCACACAAGTGGAAGGATGAGTCCACATATTCATTTACTCAACCATTCTGTAAGTCCCTGCTTAATGAGCATATCTCAGAGATGGTACTACCAGGGTTTGGGTAATATTTCTACTAATCATGCATGGGCCTGACTGGGATCACAGCAAAGTAACATGTCATCCGACAGCAAACTTTACAACCTTTTCACATTCAACATTTAGAGAGAGCATGTTTATTATTCAAAAGCTATTTACTAAAGTTAACTCACTTTTCATTTGTAATCAGATTCATTTAAAATATAAAACCCCTATGTGATATGGTCTTTGCTGAAGTGCTTCTTCAGAAAGGCAGACAAGCTAAATGTATAAACAGACACCTAATTGAACTGTGAAATCTCACTATTGCTATTGTGCCGATTTACTTTGTTGAATTTTAATGTTAGAAGACTATCAAAGCATAGCCATAGGAAAATGTCCTGCATTACAAATGCTTATACAGAATTCCATGAATGTTAATTATTTTATTTCATACCAAATTCTCTATTCAGTGAAATATTTGACTTTTCTCTCTTCATAACTATTTTTTCCATAAAAATGTTTTAAAGAATTACAGATATATACTCTAACCTCCAATTATAAAACAATTATTTTACTATCCAACTGAAGGAATAGGAAAACACTATTGCTCTATTTATTAACAAAAAAAGTAACGATAATGTCTATTTTTTTTAAATTTCAAGTGTACTTCAACTTATCTGTCAATAGAAAATCTGGTCTATACTCACAGAGACTGCCATCTTTATATTGCAAGGTATGATGAAAGAGTTTTGCTTTTTGCAGTTGCAAAGGGGAAAATTAAAATGCCCGAAAATTTATGGAACTTGAAGAATATGCATTCTAGTTTTACTTGACAAGATAAATTTGTCAAACTCTCAATTGTACTTATTAACCACATAGCTTCCCAGGACCCTCTTTTATCTCTCCTTTTAAATTATATTATAAACTTGGCCTTCTTTATATTTTGACAAAATATTCAGACACCATAAAATACATATTTCTCATTTACTAGTTAAGATTAACTTTCAGAATTTAACTTTAATTTACATTATCCCTATTATGTACATGAGTCGCTATAATAGGCATGGTTTCTAAGTTTACAGTTAGATGTTATCTCAGTTTAGGACAGAGGATCATAACTGGGGAGCCTGGAAATGCCAATAGAAACAGGTGGTATTTTTAAATGGAACACAGCCACTACTGAGTTCATTTCTATTAGGTAATTACACTTCTCATTACCTTTTCCCGTTGATGCCAGATTGGTTGTTACTTTTCAGGGAATACATACCTAAAAACTGAATTTTGCCAATTATCTAATGTTTGGTGGCAAACATTGAATCCAGAATATAAAAATTGGCAATTGCAATTAAACATGATTTTCTTGCATCTAAAAGTACACATAAAAATTTTAAAATTCTGACTTAACATGCTATTGACACATTTCTTTGTTGTCTATCAAATAAGATAGTAATAAAAGATATCACAAATATTAAGAAAGAGGACATTCTAAATAAGCAAGCCTGTTCCTAATATAAACTATTTCTTGTTATTTTAAATTAAAATCTGCTTTGGCTTGTACAAGAAAATTCTGTTTCAGATGGACAGACAAAAGGTACACAGGCTGACAGATAGGAAATCATCCTCAGCCAGATCTGGCTGGTGGTCCTGAGCCTTACATCGTTCTTTCCTTTTGTTAATGTTTTCAGAGGCAGAGTCTTGCTAAATTGCTCATTCTGTCCTGGAATTCACAATCCTCCCACCTCAGCCTCCTGAGTAGCTGGGCTTACAGGTGTGCACTACTGTGTCAAACTCTGAAACTTACACTAAGCCCTGAACTTAATTGACAATTAAATGAGTTATTCTCTTTTCTAAGAGTAAAATAGTAAAGATCTCTTGCTGAGGTGGCCAATGCAGCCTCAGAATGCAGTATGAGGAAGAACTGTGCTTCACTTTAGCCTTGTACACATCACACTAAATTTTAAAGCTCTTTAAGAATTATTGCTATTCTTAAACTTTTATTTTCATATCTTAACTGTATATCTGCTTTTGATATACAAACATGGTATATGTATCTTGAAAGATTGTGGTAAAAATAAGCAAGTGAAAAAGCAGAGACTGTAAAAAAGTGCTATATAATGGCAAAAATGTGCATTATATCATCTCCTCCCACACCCCAACAAATAACGAATTCTTCCCCTATTTCTGACTCCCTCCATTCCTGTAGTCTGCTGTAATTAGAAAATCAATTTTAGAAACCATACTTTTCCCCCTTAATTTTATTTTTGTAGCCAAGAATTTCTTCATATCATTCACATCTTCACATCAGACATTTATGTACATGTCTTACACATCTCAGTTATGTAAAGGGAAAATTTTGCATTCTGTTAAGCATCATTGTGCTAATATTTCTGCTTTTTTGTTTGAAATATGTGTTTTCTCTTTAAAATCAATTAGAAATATTTTGTTTATCTTTAGCCCAAATTTAGTAAAAAAAACTTATTTTCCAAAATATGTACTTATTAACCACATAGCTTTCTTCCTTAAAAAAAAAAAAAAAAAAAAAAAACTATTTTTTTTTTCAAATGTTGTGCCTCAGAGGAACTTTCCTTCATTTCCCTTTCTTTCTTAAGACACCTGTCAGTAAATTTAATATTTTCTATTATCTCTTCAACAGAAGGGGCCTCAGGCTGTAGCTTGACAAAAACACCCAGAGGTACTGACATCTCAAGTAGACTGCAGCTGTCACCACCTCTTCCGTCCTCTTGTTCAAAACAGAGAATGATTGAAGTGTTTGGTCTAATGTTGTTTTAACATTTATTTAGGGCTCATTTTCTGTCAGTTTTTTAGCATGTAAAAGATACAGGTCCTCCCTCCAAGGAGCTTATATTCCAATAAATTCAAAGAAGGCAGATGCGCAAAGGAGTTCTTTGTGAAATGAACTTTTCCCAAGAGCAAAGGGTCATGCATGGAAAGAAACCCAGGAAACATTAAAGTGGCATTGATGACAGAAGCAGAAGAAATCACTGCGTCTCTTTCTTGCCATTTTAAATTTACAGCCAGAGAGTCTTACACAAAGGAAATAATTCATGTTAAAGCATCAAACTGGCTAAAATAAAATTGCCTTATAGTTTGTTTATATTTCTGTATTTTGAGGTATAAATACTGACTTGGAGCTACATAGGGGGGCTCATTTTAGGACAAATCCACATGGAAAAAAAATGTTCCTTTAGGAATTGGGAAAATTTCAATAATGTTTCACTTGGGAATGAATCTGTCAAAAATCAGATAAATATTGAGATATCTGGTGATTTTAAAATCTGGGAAACAGAAGGGTGGAATTGTAAGTCCTTCCTAAACTATAATCAAACTACAGAAGAAAAAGCAACATAGAGCACTGGCTAAGGAGATAGTATTGAAAAACAGCACTTGTATGTTTTGTTCATGATTCGTGATTACAGAATGATAGGCAATACATAACAATGTCTCCCTGCATCAGGGTACAATGGGTTGTCAGGATATTTAACTATCTGATTAAGAAAACTAGAAAAGATGTGAAGTGCAGGGAAAAGAAATTCTGGATAAAAATCTTAAGAGATAGTGTGAAAAATAACATGGTATGAGAAAAAAATGAATTTTCTGGGTGAAAAGTTTTCTCACCTTGAAAAAAAAAACCCTAAAAAGAAAATTGTTCCAATAAACTACAATATCTATATGTCAATAGCACTTGTTAAAAAACACTCTAAAGGTAGACATTTTATCCAGGGAAGAAAATATGAGGAAATATTCTAGAAAAAGATCGGCAAACTTTTCCTCTGTGGGATCACACAGTGAATTTTTAGACTCTGTAAAACAGACAGGTCTTTAGCCAATCTTTAATATTTCACATTGTTTATGTGAGGTGAAACCGACATGCACAATGTTATGTATTGTGTAAATGAAAATGGCTCTAGTCCAGTAAACCTTTTTTCCCCAAATACACATGATTTAGCAGATTTAGTTCATGGTTTGTCAACCTCTGTTCTAGAACCATTGAAGTCATTTGTAAAATGACTCCAACCTAGTGGTATTTTTGATCCTTCACTTCTGTTTTAATTCTATAGCATTTTAATATTGATATTTCTCAGGAAGTTTTATAAATAAGTGCTGCAATAAAAATCATACATATCTCAATGTTTTAAAAATTACTATGTATGATAATATATTTTCAGCTAAAACAGAGGAATTAAAAATCATGAGGCTTTATGTTTTATAAAAAAATTGGTTAATATTAAGCCCATTAATAAACTTCAGGCCATGAACAAGACAACAAAATAGAATATATTTAAATATCAACAATGATTTGGACCACACACATTTATTATACTATTTCCTTAGTGTCATCTAACATTTTTTTCTCACACAGAGGGCTCTCAGAGAACATTCTTCCCACTATGGCTATGTCCTTTAGACTTGGCCATAGGCATCCATCATCCTCAAAGGCAACTCCTCAATATGCCATAGAAGGTCAGCCAGGCCCTGATGGAGTTCTCTGCACACTTCTGAGGCATAATCATCAAGGTGAAATCACAGGAGAATGGTTAATAGGCCCTTAATTGTGCTGAATTCTCAGATCACAACAGAACCATTACAACTCATATCCCTCAACTAGTCGTCGTCGTCGTCTTCTTTTTAAAATTTATTTGCTTGTTCTTTTGAGTTATACAGGACAGCAGAATGTATTTTGACATATTATTCACACACGGAGTATGACTTCCTATTCTTGTGTTTGTACATGATGTGGAGTTACACTGGTTGTGTATTCATTTATGAACATAATAAAGTTATGTCTGTTTGATTCTACTGTCTTTCCTATTCCCATATCCCCTTCCTTCCCTTCATTCTGCTTTGTCTAATCCAATGAACTTCTATTCTCCACCTTGCCCCCCACCATTATTTTGTGTTAGCATCTGCATATCAGAGAAAACATTCTGCCTTTGCATTTGGGGGACTGGCTTATTTCACTTAGCATCATAGTCTCCAGTTCCATTCATTTATCAGGAAATGGCATAATTTCATTCTTTTTTGTGACTGAGTAATATTCCATTGGGTTTATATACCACATTTTCTTTATGCATTCATCTGTTCAAGGGCACCTATGTTGGTTCCATAGCTTAGCTATTATGAATTAAGCTGCTATAAACACTGATGTGTCCATGTCATAGTATGCTGATTTTAAGTCCTTTGGGTATATCCTGAGGAGTGAGATAACTGGGTCAAATGATATTTCCATTCCAAGTTTTCTGAGGAATCTCCATACTGCCTTCCAGAATGATTGCACCAATTTATATTCTTACCAGCAATGCATGAGTATACCTTTTCCCTCACATTCTTTCCAAAATTTATTGTTGCTTGTATTCTTGATAAGTGCCATCCTGTCTAGAGTGAAAGGAAATCTAAGTGTAGTTTTAATTTACATTTCTTTAATTGCTAGAGATATTGAACATATTTTCATATATTTGTCAACAGATCATATTTCTTCTACTGTGAAGTATCTATTCAGTTCCTTGTCCATTTATTAATTGGGTTATATGGCATTTTTTTATTAAGTGTTTTTAGTTCTTTATATATCCTGGAGATTAATGTTCTGAGGTGTAGGTGGCAAAGATTTCTCCCACTCTGTATGATGTATCTTCACATTCTTCATTGTTTTCTTTTGCTGTGAAGCTTTTTAATTTGATATAATCCCATTTATTGATTCTTGATTTTACTTCTTATGCTTTAGAAGTCTTGGGTCTACTTTTTCTTTTAGTAGGCACAGGGTCTCTGGTCTAATGCCTAAGTCCTTGATCCACATTGAGTTGAGTTTTGTGTAGGGTAAGAGAGAAGGGTTTAATTTCATTTTGCTTCATATGGATTTCCAGTTTTACCAGCACTGTTTGTTGAAGAGGCTATCTTCTCTCCAATGTATGTTTATGACACCTTTGTCTAATAATGAGATAACTGTAGTTATGTGGTTTTGTCTCTGTGTCTTCTATTTTTGTACCATTGGTCTACAAGCATGTCTTGGTGCAATACCATGCTGTTTTTGTTACATAGCTCTGTAGTATAACTTAAGGTCTGGAACTGTGATGCCTCCTGCTTCACTTTTCTTGCTGGAGATTGTTCTGGCTCTTCTAGGCCTCTTATTTTTCCAAATGAGTTTCATGACTGTATTTTCTCTTTCTATGACGAACATCATTGAATTTTTTTTTAAATTTTCATAATTTTAAATCTGTATGAAGCTTTTGGTAATAGGACCATCTTGACAGTATTTATTCTGCCTCTTCAAGATTGGGAAATCTTTCCATCTTCTAAGGCCTTCTTCAACTTCTTTCTTTAGTGTTCTGCAGTTTTCATTGTAGAGGTCTTTACCTCTTTTGTTACATTGAAATGGAGAAAAATTGAAAAAATTCCCTCTAAAAACTGGACCTAGACAAGGATGACCTCTTTCCCACTTCTCTTCAACATAGTCCTTGAAACTCTGGCCAGAGCAATTAGGGATATGAAAAGGAAAAAGAACTCAAACTATCTCTATTTGCCTACAACATGATTCTGTACCTAGAAGACCCCAAAACTCCACCAGAAAACTTTGAGCACTCATAAATTAATTCAGCAAAGTAGTAAGATATAAAAATAACTCCCATAAATAAATTTTGTTCCCTGTATATCAGTGATGAACCAACTGAAAGAGAAATTAGGAAAACTATCTCAATCACAATAGCCATACACACAAAAAAATCAACTGGTATTTTTTTTTAACCTTGAGCTATCAAATGCATATCTTCAAGTTGTAGCCAAACTCAACCTCCTCTATGATCATTTAACCAAAATAAACTTTACTTTTTATAGATCAAGAAATGGTCACTCTGGTAGAGGTGTTCCTTCACCAAGTCCAACTAATTTCTTGACATACTTTTATCTTCCATTATGAAAAGAAAAATCTTAGGATATGCAGGCTAATGCATCTACTCTCCTTGAAGTCTTCTACCAAAGTCATGGATCAAGCACTTAAGCCAAAAGTACATTTACCAATAACAAACATATTTTAAGCATTGTGCACTTTAAATTCAGATTCAAGAGAGGAAAATGAGCCTCCACCATTTCAGAGACATAGTTCTGTTAATAAGCCCAATTGGAGTTTCTGAATTCCCGTTAATGGTGAGCTCACATTTTCTTCCCAAAACAATGAGGATTCTGGTTTTATATTTGTGTAACTGAGGAACGCTAATTAGTGATATTTCCGAAACAAAAGGAAATCTGCCAAAAGTATATTGAATCTCTTCCTCTAGACACACAGAACTGCAGCAACTTGGAAATACATATAGTCTAGCTTCATAAAGATTAAGACTCAGTATTCACCAGGCACCCAGTTCCAATACAATTAGATACACAGTTATTGACAGAAAATTCCCTAATGAAATCTCCAAGGAGAAACTGAAGGCATTCAAAGGAAGCTACTGTCAAAGCATCTGGAAGCAATCATGTAGTAATGCCTTTGAAAGATGAAAATAACTTACAGAAAAAGAAATGCCACTAATAAATAGTTTGAACACCAATTGGACCAAACTACCATAGTTTACTCATGCTGTTTTGCTGCTTCAAAATTTCTCCCCCATAATATCTTTGTTGTTTGTGTGGTACTGGGGTGCTGGGGATTGAACCTAGGGCCTTGTGCATGCAAGGCAAGCATTCTACCAATTGAGCTATATCCCACCCCCACCCCCACCCCCATAACATCTTCATGGTTGGCTCTCTCACTCCTGCATTTCTTTATTTCAATGACTTCTCCATGAGATCTCTAGACACCCCATCAGAGAGCAAATCCTAGTGTTCTCCATACTGTGTTCCTCTGCCTCATTAGCATACATCATTATCAAGCATTTTTAGCTTATTAAAAGACTTACAACCCTGTGCTAGAATGAATTCTGCAACAAAGCAATGACTTTCACCTTCTACATATTAAAAGATGGATAACCATTTGACAAATGAATAAATAAATAAATAAATGCATAATTATTTTCCACACAAAAATTCAAGCCACTCCAATTTCTTTTACCGACTCTTAATATTAAGTTATGATTTGTAGAGACATACAGGTAATATTTATTTCTAAAAAGAGAGAAAATATGCATTTCTTCTATTTCTGGTTCATCACTTGTTTTCTTCTCTTTGCTGTTAGGTTTTTTCTTAAACTTATATTATCCTGTAACACTTGATAATTATGCTATAGACAACCAGTCACATGCAGTAGCATTGTTATCATGGGCCCATATAATCAACATAAAAACTAGCTTTTTTTAACTGATATGGGGAGATAGAAGAAAAAATAAAATCTGTTGGTAAGTCATTCTACCACATTTGTCTTCGCTGGTCCAGTCTCTCCAATGCCTGTGGTATAAACATCTCATCTCAGATCACAGAATATGTTTGTAGGAACAATCTAGCCAACCATCTACCTGCCTGTCTATAATCTATTATACATAATTTAACACCTTCCTACAAGTCATTTAACACCGTCCTACAAGTCGAGAAATGTGAAAAAAATGTATTTCAGTAAAAATAGTTTAAACAATACAGAATAAATTTAATAAGAGATGAATGAAACTGAATAGAGATTTAAAAACATATTGAGGGTCACATAATGTCTAAACAAATGGAAAAGCATCATGCATTTTTGATGGAAAGACTTAAAATAACAAAAATGTCAGTTCTCTCAAAATTAATATAGACATGTAATTCAAGTTAAATGAGGATATAAGTTTTTCTAATTGCATAAAATGATGTGAAAATTTATATGAAGAAAATAAATATCTATATGTGACTAAGAAATGTATAAATAAAAAACAGTGAGAAGAAATATACTTTGCCCTTCAAGGTAACACCACATAAACAAAAGCATTATATCAAATATTACAAAATCAGGGCTGGGGAAGTGGCTCAAGCAGTAGCGCGCTCACCTGGCATGCGTGCGGCCTGGGTTCGATCCTCAGCACCACATACAAAGATGTTGTGTCCGCCGAAAACTAAAAAATAAATGTTAAAAAACTCTCTCTTTAAAAAAAAATATTACAAAATCAAAGTGCTACAGTATTGTTATAGAAATGAAGGAAAAATCATGCAAACAAAAAATAAGTATAAATATGTATGAGTGAAGGTGTATGTCTATGTGTGTAGATAAAACACTTGAATACCTGATCAAACTACTATTTCTATTAATACATAATATTAAGAAAAATAAGTTGGTAAAGCTGACACTCCATGTAGAAGAAAATTAAAGTCTTATATTTTATCATGTTAAAAAAGAAATTATAGGTATATAAAAAATAAAAACACTATTGAAAACTATATTTGAAAATATCTAGAAGTTTATATATACATATATATATAAAATATATATATATGTATATATACATATATATATACATATATATATATATATAAAATTTAGCTGTAAGCAGATACATATTTGACTATATAAAACTTAAAATATTTAAGAAAGAATGTTAGAAACCAAACAAGAAATTAATAATACTGTTGAAAAGAATACCTTTAAAACAGATATAAATGGTGGTTAAAGTACATAATATGAAATAACTAATCCACATTGATGAGGAAAACTAGAAAATACACTGATGTAAAACTTCAAAAGATTTAAATAGCTTTATTACTGAAGAGAAAATTCTCATGGACCATAAACCATATCATAAGTAGCTCAAATGTGTTAGTCACCTTGAAGTGGCCAATTAAAGTCATCAGAAATCTCATAACGACCACATAAAACTGACAGAAACTAAAAGAACAGAACATCTATTGCTGTTGGGCTATGAGAAAAAGATGCTTTTATATGTTACTAAGGGAAATATGTAATTCTATCACCTTTCTGGAAAGAAAATTAGAAATATTTGGTGTAATTAAAAACACATGGACTCTTTGATTCAGCTCTCCTGTCCTGGAACTCAAACACTAAAGATAAAAGCCTCAGTCCATAACAACTATGTAATAAGGATGATTATTATAGCAGTACTCAAAGAAAAATTAGCTAAAAACCTTTCTAATACCCAGGCATAGGACAATGAATGGAAAAATTATTATGAACTCAAACTACAAAATTATCTTAAAGAGACCGAATAAAAAGGTAAGGAGAGCCAGGCAAGTGATCGCATACCTGTGATCCCAGCAGCTCTGGAGGCTGAGGCAGGAGAATGGCGAGTTCAAAGCCAGCTTCAGCAAAAGTGAGGTGCTAAGCAACTCAGTGAGACTGTGTCTGTAAATAAAATACAAAGTAGGGCTGGGGATGTGGCTCAGTGGTGGAGTGCCCCTGAGTTCAATCCCCAGTACAAACAAACAAAAAGGAAAGGTAATTAGTTCATTTACATCACTTGACTTGGAGAAATTCTGTTAATAATAATTTAGTAAAGAAAAGTACCGAGAATAAAAATATACATTATATGACAAAGCATGCATTTTTATATAGAAATAGGCAAAAATATCAATGCATATATACTTTATATGATTATGTGAACAGGTAAGCTATAGAAGGATGCTCTTTGCTGAAAAAGTTCAATATGTGACACTAGGGAGGATGAGCATGTGTGAATGCTGGGGCAAAGAAAGGGAAATGACAGAGTCATGAATAAAGGAAAAGGCAAATAAATATGGCATTAAAATAAGGCATATATAATATAAACAGCTGCATAAATTTCATAAATCTATATAAAATTATGTACACACAGCCATTAGGGAAATGCAAATCAAAATTACAATGATACTACTTCAGACCCATTAGGATGACTATACTCAAAAAGACTGATAACAACATATGCTGGCAAGAATAAGGAGAAATTAAAATCATCATACACTGCTAATGCAAATGTAAAATAGCTCAGCTCCTTTAGAAAACATTCTAGCAGTTTCTCAAACAATTAAAGAGTTACTATATGGTATAGAAACTGCACTCCTAGTTATACCAAAAATAAAAAATAAAAACATGTCTACATAAATACGCACACAAATTTCATGGAGCGTTGTTCATAATAGCCAAAAGTGGAAATTAAGTGAATATCCATCAACTGATGGATAAATGTTTTTATCCAGTGGAATATTATTTGACCATAAAAGGATTGAAGCTCTGATACACGCTCCAATAAAGGAATTTAGAAAACACAGAGCATAAAATAAGACAGACACAAAAATTTTGCATATGTTGCATGATTCCTTTCACACAGAATGTCCAGAAGAGGCAAACCTCTACAGACAGAAAGTGGGCTACTGGATATACTGCAGTCCGATTTACAGGGAGTTTCGTGGTAATGGGTAAGTGGAGAAATGGTTCTTTGGAGAATAATGACAATATTCTACATCACTGTGATGGGTGCATAACCCTGTAAACTTTAAGTGGGTTAACTTTATGATGTGTTAATTATACTTTTAATAAGCTTATTTGTTAGGCCACAGATTATGTTAAACCACCAACTCAATGCAGAATATTTTTTAACTTGTAAAGAAAACAAAATGACAATTTAGCCAATATTTCTCTTGCCCGT
The DNA here is from genome assembly GCF_964194105.1 of Spermophilus citellus. NCBI lineage: Eukaryota > Metazoa > Chordata > Mammalia > Rodentia > Sciuridae > Spermophilus > Spermophilus citellus. Next base: position 56,737,442 of record NC_138196.1, on the reverse strand, counting down.
TTTTTTAAAAATTTCAGGCTTTCTGAAAATAAATTTCAGTGGAAAATTTTAACATAAGTAATAAAATAAATTCTAAGTGGCCACAGTGCTCTCACTGCTACTGCAGGCCCAAGGAAGTATGAAGTGGGGCAAGGGAGGTTTAAGACATGCCTTGAAAAAGAGCTGAGAAAAAATAACAAATGCAAAAACCCGGACAAAGGAATTCCTCAGAAGTTCAACTTTGGGCATGAGCAGTTTTTTTTAATGTTTTTTGTTTTGTTTAGTTTGTTTTGTTTTGTGTGTTCTGGGGATTGAACCCAGGAGCACTTAACCACTGACCTGTATCCCTGGTCCTTTTTATTTTTAATTTTGAGACAGGGTCTTGCTAAATTCCTTAGGGCCTCACTAAATTGATGAGGCTGACCTCAAATTTCTAATCCTCCTGTCTCAGCCTCCTAAGTAGCTGGGATTATAGGAGTGGGACAGGAGTGCCTTAAAAGCAAGTCAGGGGCATGTAGTTACTAATAGTAATTAGATGGGAGGGGCTTAGAAGTGAGAGGTATGAGGTGACAACCTGGAATAAGCACAGTTCTTGAGGCAGAAATAAAGAGAAATGCTTTTAAAACATAAGGCACTAGAAGAAAACTAGGAAGAAAGATAGAGATTGAGGGAAATGTTGAAATCAACTTCTAACCACCTTGACCAACTTCATCCCCTAAGGAGCCTGAGCATCAGTTTAATGCAGAGAAGGGAGTTCTCTCTAACATATGTGAAAAATAGAAGAAAAAACTCGGGTTTAAAAATGAACTTATAACACTATTATAAGAAAAAAATAGGAAATATAAATTTTAAGTTGTTCAATGATAAAAACCCCACTCTTTATGCCCCAAAATAAATGAAAATAAAACAAGAGCACAAGAAAGTTCAGACAACATTCCAACTTGAATCATATATTCTCAAAGAAGCACATGGAGTAAACAAAGAAGGAGAAATTAAGAATAAAAATGCAAAAACCATGAACAAAAATGGAACCAAATGGAAAACAAACCAAAAAACTTTAAAAATTATAAAGGCAAAATCATTTTGGATGAAGAATAAATTGAAATTGAACAAGAATGATCCATCCTGACATACATTTTTAGTAAAATTACTGAATTTATGACAAAGAGAATATCTGTAGGGACAACAGGCAGAAGTTCACACTGCTTCTAAGTGTGAAATAAATAGGCTGCAGCCCAGCTATATCTATTTTCCATTTCGCTTGGTCCAGCTAGTCTCGTCACTCAGTGAGAAAACAGTCCTTTCAGGGAACCCACAGATGAAAAGATGACAATACTTACCATGACCAATGAAACACAGGGGGGAATTGCAGGAAGAGAACCAATCGTTAGTTTGCAGGTGGCAGGGCAGTGGTTCTCCAGTGCAGTTTAAGACCAAGAGGCATCGCCTCTTAGTAAACTAATGAAAGCCTATTGTCAATGACAGTTTTCCAATGAGGCAGATCAGAGTCAGACTTGATGGGCAACAAATCAATGAAACAGACACATCAGCGCAGTTGAAAATAGGGTTGGAAAAAATTGATATGCAATAGTAGCAGATACTATTGGATACCAAAAAAGAAAAAGAAAAAGAGAGCCTGATATATTACAAATCTGTTCCTATAAACAAGATGCATGCCCAATAAACAATTTGATTTCACCAAAACCTTACTAATTTAGTACACCAATTTTTAAAATTTTACACATAACTGACATATATGCTTGAGTATTTACTATATATTGCATTATTTTATTTTTAATAAAATAACCAATAGTGTGTTTTGATGGATACTACACAAAAACAATATGGAGAAAAAAGAAAATTTGTTTCTTAAAAAAAAAACAAAAACAAAAAGCCTCCTTATTTCCTTTAGTTCCACCTAAACCATTAGACATTGTTTTTCATTCTGTGTAATAGATGCAAGAGGCAGAAATTTAACTTTTTCTTTGAAGGAGTATCTGACATACACTGACCACTAAACATACAATAATTTTTCTGAAGTGTAACACCTTGAATCTTTATAAAGTTTCTCTCCCATCCTTTTGAGTACAACTCTTACTGAGTGTATAGTATAGAAGACCCCCTTTGCTTATCCTGCCTGATCAACATGATGTCACCAATGTAATGGATCAGTGTGAGGCACTACATGATGTCCAGATGGCCAGGCTCCTTCAAATTTTATTTTGACAGAGTACAGGACCATTGATATAGCCCTGGGGAAAAACAGTAAATATCATTGTCCATTGTACATGAAAGTTAACTTTCTGATTTCCTGTTTTCATTGAAATAGAAAACAATCTTTTCCCTCGTCACTATCATAAACTATGTACCCGAAGCCTGCTTATCTGCTTTAATAATTGTACAATACATGGTATTGTAGCTGCAATCAGGACTACAATTTGCTTAAACTCATAGTTATCATGTATAAGTCTCCATGACTGTCTGCATTCTTCTGGGATGAAACTTGTGAATGAAACAAGTGTATGATAGGAGTACTTACCCATGCATACATCCTGGATCTTTAATTGTAACTTCAGTCTCTGCTACTTTAACAGTGCCCTCTCCTAACACACACACATACACACACACACACACACACACACACACAAATTTACATACATGTAACATGGGAATTTGCTTTTGATTTATAAAAACGTGGTAATGTAAGATTTCTAAGGATTTCATCGAAATATTAGGGAAGATTTTTGGGTGTTAGTCCAAATTTCAAGCATGTAAGCACCAATTTTATATTTGGGAATTAGGTAAACTACTTGACAGGCATGTCCTCTGAGTAAAGACTAGAAAATTCTCTTAAAATTTATAAACTAAAAAACAGACTTCCTAACAAATATCCCTGGGATTTAAAAATACTTTCAAAGAAAATTCTGAAAGAAAAATTTAAAAATAAATTGCATTGAATGAAATTATGGTCATCATTATACAAAATACATGTATGAAGATTTGAATTTGGTGTCAACATACCTTATATACAAACAGAGATATGAAAAATTGGGGTATATATGTGTATTAAGAATTGTATTGCAAAAAAAAAGAAAATTTGGGGGACAAATCCAAATCAATATTGAGAGAGGCAGTGATAACAATAAACTCATATAGGAGAAAACAGGAAAAGTCTGAAGTGAATATTCCAAGCTTTAACCTCACAAAATGAAAAAAAAATAATAATAAAATAATCTCAAAGAGAAAGAAGGAAGCAATAAATGAAAGAGTTGAAATTTAAACAAGAAAACAATAGAAAATATCAAACAAAAAGCTGATTATTGACTAGAGATATAGGTCAGTGGTACAGCACTTAGCTAACATGTATAGGGCCTTGGGTTCAATCCCTGGAACTGGAAAAAAAAAGCAATAGCTAGTTATTAGAAATTATTAATAAAATTGAAAAACCTATAAGAAGACAGAGGAGGAAGAATAAAAGAAGAAATAAATTACCAACGTTAGCCATAACATAGTTCTAGAACCCTGCAAACATAAAATAATTGTAAAGGAATGCTACATATATATATCTCAGTACACATAAATTTGACAAGATAAAATATTGTAATACCAAAAACCACAATTGCATCTAACCCATATAATAGGTAATTTGAAGCCCCACTGCTGTTAAGAAATTTTCATGTGTAATTTTAAAATCCCCCTGTAAATCTCTCAGTCCTGGTAATTTTTTGAGTCCTACCACATCATTAAACAAAAATTAACATTTCTACATATTGCTATCCAGCAAACAGAAGAAAAGGGAACATTTCCCAATTCATTTTATGAAGCTAAGTATTACCCTGATAACAGACCAGAAAAGGCTGGTACAAAACAAAAGAAAAACAACCACAGTGCATTATCTTTTATGATACAGACAGAAAACATGACAAGTGTCCACAGCCCTCTTACTAAAAATAGAGTGGTTGGCCAGTGCATTAAGACAAGAAAACAAAATTAAAGGCATAAAGATATGAAAGAAAATGTAAAACTGTCCCTATTTGCAGATGATATTCTTTTCTACCTAGTAAATACAAAGGAATCAACCAATGATTGTAAATTGTGTTTTTAGTTTTTATTATAGTTCTTTCTCATATAATGTTTAATCAGATTGCATTTGATGTGATATAAACATTTCATTTGCCCATCCCTTTACTTTTAGTCCTTCCAAATCACTGTTTGCTTCTTGAGAGTGGGCTTTCAAGATATATCACAATTGTAAGTAAAATACAATCATATCTATTGATGAGTCTGAAACATTATCTTCAATATTTCCATATTATTATTACTGGATTATAATGATGGGATATATATTGCTTTTTCTAATCTGTGAGGGTAATAATTTGATTTTTCCAAATTTTATAATTGTTTTGAACACTCAGTAAGATTTTTATTTCTATTTTAGTAATTACTTTCCATTCACAACATTGGTAGATACTTTTTTCCACCTAACATTTTAGAATGGAGTCTATTCTGAGTGTTAACTTTCACTCATAACTTTTATCTATAACTCAGTCAATGACCCTATTGTCTTATGCCCTTTCTATTCTCTTGTTTTATCAATTTTATCTATGTTGAAAGACATAAAATACTCTAATGTTTTACTCTACCCACATTCTTACCTTTAACTTAATCGTTGCAATTAAATATATTTAATGCTTACATTAGTCTTTGCTAAAACTTCTCCAGTTCTTTTGATTAGATGAGCCTCATCCTCCAGTAGATTCTTTCAGAAGTACATGGATATATTACTTTCGGATTCACTTCACATTCAAGATCATTTTCTAAAGCCAGACATATCTAAAACTCACCTACACACAGATCGCTCAGGTAAACTTTGTTCTTGGGTTTCAAATTGCTATTTCAGTTTGGCCTTGACCTGTTCTCTTCAAAAGGGTGATGCCACTTAGTGTTTCTTCAAGAAAAAAAATTATTTAAACAATAAGAAGTGTGGTGTAAATGGAAGAAATCTAAGAAACAATTTCTTTAGAATAAGTGTTCCTACATAAAGATTAATGCTTCTTATAAAATTAATTTTTATGTCTTATTTTTAAAATTAAAGAAAAATATTTAAAATTTACATCCAAACAAGGTAAGAAACTCTATATTTTTTAGCACTGAAAACAAAGGGGCTCACTGAAAAATTACTTGGCCAGCTGGCATTAGACAGACTTTTTATCACTGATTTCCCTATTAATAGCTAGAAAAAAAGAGGGTACTTGGTAGAAAGTGAAGCTATGGGGACCCAGAAGCACAAACTCCAAGTTACCAGGACCAACTGCGCAACTTCTAGATCTGAATGGCCTTCCTGCCAGCATGGTGACCAATACCAAGGACTCCTTAAGGCACCATTTAAACAAGAGCAAATGGATGTTTGATAGCAAACTGATTACATTGGTCTTTTCAGGTTGGAAAGTCAAGCAATTCATTCTCCCAGATATATCTACTTATTCTGCATATGAATTTGCCTTCCCTAAGCAATATGGAGATTCCTTGGAAATCTGGGAATTGAACCTCCATTTGACCCAGCTATCCCTGTCCTCAGACTATACCCAAAGGATTTAAAAACAGCATACCACAGGGACACAGCCACATCAATGTTTATAGCAGCACAATTCACAATAGCTAAACTGTGGAGCTAACCTAGATGCCCTTCAGTGGATGAATGGATAAAGAAATGTGGTATATATACATAATGGAATTTTACTCAGAATAAGAGAGAATAAAATCATGGCATTTGAAGGTAAATGGATGGTGTTGGAGAAGATAATGCTAAGTGAAGTTAGCCAATCCCCAAAAAACAAATGCCGAATTTTTCTCTGATATAAGGAGTCTGACTCATAGTGGGGAAGGGAGGGGGAACATGGGAGGAAGAGATGAACTCTAATTAGGAAAGAGGGGAGGGAAGAAAGGGAGGAGGCTGGGGATTAGCAAGGATGGTAGAATGTGATGGACATCATTATCCAATGTACATGTATGAAGACATAAATTGAGTGTCAACCTACCTTGTATACAAAGATATATAAAAAACTGTGGTATATATGTGTAATAAGAATTGTAATGCATTCCACTGTCATATAATTAAAAAAATAAAATCAATTAAAAAAAAGAATTTGCCTTCCCTGTCTGAAAAGCTTCAGCCAGTACTACTTAGGTGTTCAGGTTTATGGAATGCCTAACATGGATAGAGTCTCCTGCAATATAACTTCCAATCAGGAAACATACTTTATAGTGAGGGAGGTATGGGAAGAAGACAAAAAGTGTTGAGTCCATTGACTGAATCTCTTACTGTGACATAGAGAATACAGTTGATATGATACAGTTTTAGAACAACCCATATGTGAAAAATCAGTGCAGTGAAGTTTACCAAGAATGTCTATTTTTCACTACACTGTATGTGCACTCAGGGTCTCCATATGGTTTTGCATTCCCAAGAGAAAAACATTGAGTATCCAGGAATCACAGACTGAAGCAGGAGTAATCATTCCCAGTTGGCCACAAAGGGACCTTGTACTGGTGTTTCTACAATTCAACTTTTCAGAATTAGCAGTCCTGCTCATCAAGGGCATGCATGCAACTCTAAGTTCAGACAAATATCCCATTTAGTATTTTGGAGACTTTTTGCCCAAGCATTAGCAAATGAGGAGTGATCATCTTGGCAGAGTAATTGTTTATGATTAGAAAAAGAAGTAAGAACAAGGATGAACAAAGGATGGACTATAGTGAAAGTAGATGCCCCTTTCTCCTAGCCTCAGACTTTGAGTGGAAAATAAGGTGGTTTACCAGAACTCATTTTACAACATATATTTCAACTTTAAAACTAAAAGGCAAAGGCATATGTATTATTTTAGAAGACTGCTTCATCCTCTTTTATTAAACCCTACATTTTCCTAGAGAACAAAAGTGAGATGATTTCATGAATAGAAAAGTCTTGATCTTTCTTATGACACATGCTTAGGTATTTGGACGAAATCGTGGAGGTATACAATAATTTTATGATATCTACTATTTTTCTGAGTTCCTTTTGTTCAGAAAAGTAGTGTTGTTGCTTCCTTTGAAATTCTAAGAGATTGTTACTAGAGGTAGGAACTTTTAACTAGGCATTTTTCCTTTCTGGTGTTGAAATCCCAACTTGGTATAATTGTGGCATATGAAGTACACTCAAGAAGTTGGATGGTGCACCCAGCTGCCAGACCTTAGAATAGGAATGATTGCCTATTTACCCTGTCTATGCATAGGATTTCAGACTTACATCAGTTTCTTGGATTGCACCAACATAATAGAAGTTTTTCCATTATCCCTTAACATACAGTTTGCTGTTCCCCTATTCCCTCATTATTTCAGGCACTACATGGAGGTATGCTACAGTTTTCAGGAAAAGCAATTTACACTGTACAAACAAAATATTCCTATAATAATCCAGAGCCCAAAAGGTATTCATTAGAGCACGAAGAGTAGGGCCCATAATTTGTGAGGCATGTATCCTACCAGTTAGTCACAGAATGTTCTATGATAAGGAACATTAGGAAAGGATTGAGATTTTGAGATTCTCTTTCTGTCCTCCAGTCTTCTATCCTCTTTCCCTTTTCTTCTTTTCTATTTTCCCTCCTCTCTTTATTATTTCTTCTCTCTTTATCTCTCTGCTCCATTTATCCACCTCAATTTTCCTCCCCAACTTCTCTTTTCCTCCACTTGCCTCAGTATTTCTCTCTCCCCTTTCCTTTAACCAGCCCTTCTATAAGCCTTATTCAGAATTTTGAAAGGACGTTAATTTAACTTGCAGCAATACTGTTTTACACGTGTTTTTCTAGCAGAAAGAAGTTTTATAACATAGGATCATTTTAATACAAACTACCTTTTCAAGTTGTCATTACAAATATTTCTTCTACTAAAAATAACTTACATGTCCTCACGCACAGAGAAAGAGTTTTCTACATAAAATAGTTTATGTTTTGATCTTTTTTTTAATTCCAGGACACTACATTAGTAAATATGATGCAAATATCAGTAAGAAACAAAAAGTAAGAGAAATTTTCATGAAACTATAACTAATTAAGAAAACTATATTTTTTAATACAAATGCCCACCAGAATATAGGTACACAGAGAAAAGAGAGATATCCTTCATTTGTATTTCCAATATCATTAGTGTGAAATAGAAAATGTTCATTTTCATAAATATGATATAAAAACTCCCATTCCATAGATTCATAGTACCAAATTCATGGGTGGAATGAGGAATAGCCTATTCTTTTATAAATAGCTACAATTCTTGGACATTCAGTCTCCTCTCCTAGCTTATGTTTTTGGTGAGAGCTTCCCAGACAAACTTTATAAATCAAAGGTTCAGCTTAGTTTATATACTGTTAATATTCTTGACCAGTTATATATAAATATAGCATACTAAAGATACCACTTATTATGTAGTTGCTCTCTTTTAAATCAGCAATATGGATCCTCTTAACATTTAAACATCAAGTATATTTCTTAAGATAAATTTTATGCATACACTGTATACATATAAAATTGTATAGTTATACTACTACAGTTACCTATAATGCATCCATAATATATATATGGTAAACTACGCACTAATATGCTTCACACTATATCAGAACTATATTTTTAAAAAAGACTTGCTATAGCCTTAGTCCTTCCTGTTTATATATCCATTTCAAATATGGGCTTAAAGTCAGGAATATAAAAATAGCACATTAAGTAGCGTTCATTATAATGACAGATAAGAAAATGGTATACTATGCTGACCAGCAAAATTTCATTCAGTGGCTTTTATTGTTATTCTGAATATTCAAATAAAGGGAGAATAATCTCAGTAGATTCTTTTGGAGGAATAAATAAATTACAAAATGAGGAATGAGTATGTCCATCTGTGCATTTTACAAGCATAATGACAAATTGTTGATTTGATACCATGGGCATTATTAAAATCAAAGTCCTGCCAGCCCAGCTTTCATACATAACAGATTATAGTAATTATCTACTGGGACCAAAATCACACTCTTGCTATTAACTCTTATTTACCTGAAGAGACAAAATTAAGTATATACAATATAAAAGCCAGCAATGCCTAAACAAAAAAATAATGGAACAAAAAGATGGCATTAACTGCCTATTGCATTCCAACATTAATATCATTCCCAATTTGTAAATAAACAGAAACAATATTATGCTTCTTTAAATCATGTTTTGTGACATGGGGTATCTTCTTTAGTCATATTACTTCCAACAAACTTAGCGTTGTTAGATTTTAAATTTTCCATCTGTCTAGCAAATTTCTTTAATTCATTCTGTTTACTTTTTCTTAATTGTTTTTCTATACTCTCTGGATAGGGAAATAATATGTAATGAATATTCTTTAATTAATAATTTTTTCGTTCAATAATTATTATTTATTGACCTTGTACTATGTGTCTGATAATCTAGACTTGATTCCTTGAGAAATTTATTTGTACTATTAATGTATTTATACTCTCAAAATCTCAGTGCTTTTTGTTGTAAGAATTCCATCTTTAGGGGCTATGCCTAATACTTATGAAATTCCAAATGTGGTTATATTATGATTCTATTATTCTTCTTGATAGCAGTACTAGGTCAGAATGCATCACCAAATTTCATTTATCTATACATTTTATATACACTTTCTGCATGAAGGCCATTCTCATTAAAGTCTCTGAATTCCATATCACTAAATCTAGTGAGCTCATTTGTAAAATGAATACTGGAGTTTGGCCTGATCCTTCACTCTAATTTTTCTTTCCCAAGACACTGTTTTTATTTCATGATCATTTGTAAATCTCAGGGTATTTTTCTCAAAGTTCTCATGCTCATTTTTCTTAGTTTTCTTTGCCATATGACTTACCTACATGACTCCTAAAGATGAGCTTCCCATGTTTCCATCTTAAGACTTCTCTCCATCTTTTATTTGCTGTTCTCTTCCTTTTTCTGTTTTTTATTAGTAGTACTATTATCATCTATCCATTTTCTCCTAAGAATTTCATAATGATTTTCACACAGATCAGGTCCTATCAATATTTTAAACTCATGTCTCCCTCCTAGAATCTGAGCCAGTATTTCCAAGTGTTACTAACATTTATAAGTAGATACAAATATTTCAAGTACAGCAGCATCTTTGAAAGTATTAGGCCATCTTCTACATCTCTTAGGTAATATACCTATATCACTAAATTACCTGTCTTCAAAAATGTTCAAACCTGAAACATGGGAATCATAATAGGACTTTTTCTTCCTCGTTCCTACAATCTCATTGATATTATATCTCAAATATTACTTATTTCTTTCTTCTGCCTCTATCCTAGCCCAAGGCAGTGGCACATGCTTTTAGTAATTCCAGAGAATCTCTCTGGAAGTGGGAGCAGGAGGATCACAAGTTCAAAGCGATCCTGAGCTACATAGGGCAAACCTGTCTCAAAATAAAAAAAATAAAAGGTGGTTCCACTCCCAGCTTTCCAAGGAATCAAAATAGACATTATTATTGCTGTATGTTTATAGGTGACTGTATGACCAATGTGATTCTGCAACCTGTACAATCAGAAAAATGAGAAATTATACCCCATTTGTTGCAAATGTATGAATTGTCAAGATCATTGTACTGTCATGTGTAACTAATAATAATAAAAAAAGATACAAAGCAGCAGATCCAATGTATAACATGCACAGTGAAATTGTAGATTAGGCATTTTTGTCAAATAAGTAGATTTTATCTGCTCATTTTAAACAAGGAACTATGCAAGATGAAATGAATGTTAAATATGCTTTGCTACAATAACCATTTTACTATCTATAAATATATATCATAACATGTTATAAACTTCAAATATACAATAAAATTTATTTTAAAAAACAAACAAAAAAAAAATAAAAGGGCTGAAATAAATAAAATAGCTCAGTGTAGAGTGGTATCTACACTACTGTCTGCCCCTGCGTTCAATCCACAATACCATAACCCCCAAAAGAGAAAGGAAAGGAGATCATCATTGTATGTTTCAGTAATATCCAGTTATCTTTATCAATTTGTTTTCCACAATGGTACAAGGATGTTTTACTTTTAAGACAATGCATTTTAACAAAGTTTGATTATTTCAATCTTCTGCCTCAAATTCTATAGTGGTTTTTCATTAGCTTTAGTAGAAAATTTAATAATTTTAACAGCATTTTACAGAAATTGTGGTTAGACATTCATCTGGAACTTTCCTCTACCACTCTTTTCGTACTTAACCCTTTCAATTTCTTAATATTTTCCAGTTCTATTCCCAACTTCATGTCTTGGGTCTGTCTAAAGCATCAACCCGAAGCAATCACTTAGGACATTGTTTCTACCTCTGGCAATTTTAAATCCAATCCTGTACATTCAGCCAGCAGCCTGTAGTTAACTACTGAGTGATATTCCACCAGGTTGTCCATTTTCTGCACGAGACTATTCAGTCACATTAGTAATCATGACTTTTGAAAGAAGCAGGACATGACTATCTTTCTTTCTTTTTCTTTTTTTTTAATCCATCATCCGTAAGTCTTATCTTAATTCCTCAGAGAAGCAAGTTAGGGAAAAAATCTAAGTGTGTTTAACTTCAGGAGTATCAATGGCTCACTGAGGTTTGGCAGCTGACAGAACTGGATTTTAAGTTATTATTTGAAAAAGTAGAAATTGACAACTTCATCATAAAATTTATATGAAAATTCAAGAGACCCCACAAATATCCAAATCTTGAAAAAGAAGAACAAAGGCAAAGAACTCACACTCTGTGATTTTAAAACTTTCCATAAAGCTACTGGTAATCAAGACAGTGTGATATTGAGCTCAGGACAGACATACAGATCAATGGGGGGAAAATTAAGCATTCAGAAGTAAACCCACAGTACCATGATCTATTCATTGTCGTATCAAAATTAAGTAATAATATTATCATTCATGGCATATTCATTATATGACAGATATTGAGCTAGAATATTTACATATTTTCTTCCAATCTCAGCTGCAGCCAAGCAGGGTAGTTTTTATTATTTTGTTTTAATTGATAAGGAATCTGAGGCTGAGTTTAAATAAACCATGTAGAAATTAATGGTAATTTGGGTCCTGGGTCCACTTGATGATACAGCTTGATTTAAAAGGAATCATGAGACCTCATACGACATCAATTTGACAAATCTATAAAAATAAATGAAGTGAATATTCAAAATACTTTTAACACAAAATAAACATAATTGTAAGTATAGTTTCATAAGCACATGTCGTAAGATGTGTCATATGAAAAATGTAAACAGAACAAAATACAGTGACTATGCATCTCGAATGTCCAAGAGACAGGAAGTTCTGCACCCTGAAGAAATGATGCACACCTCCTGAATGATTGCAAGTTGAGTCTGCATGGCAAATTCCAGAGACTTCTACTTTTGGCTTTTATAGTTAATATATTTTTAAAATATCACAGCATCCTCAGGAATCCATTTTATTTTGTATGCTTTATAATGATGAACAATTTTCGTATCCCTGTTATATTAATTTTCTTGCTGAACTTCACTCTTGGCACGGTGTTATGAGAAAATATCTAAAACATAAAAATAAATTGCTACCACAAGTCTAAGTGTTATTTTGAAATAAAAAATATATATTTTGTCAGCTTACACCTACTGACTCTTTCATCACTGATGACATGTGAAAACAAAACAGATATAAGTACAGAATTATAAGAGCACAGTGCTCCTTCAAGTAATGCTACACAAAGTAAAACATCTAAATAACATTACATTGAACCTAGTTAGATTCTACAGTGTAAATTCTGAACACCAACAGAAAGAAACTTTCTTTTTATTGGGAAGTTTTTTATTGATAATTTGGGAAGCAATGATGCACAGAAGGAGTATTACACTGCTAGAGTGAAAAGTATATGGTCCAAGATGTTGCGAGGGAAGCATGTATGTAAAGGAGGGAGGGGAGGAAGCTGGGGCCCAAAGAGAAGTGGGAGGAAGAAAAGAGAGGAAGAGAAACTAGGCACCACGCAAAGGAGGTAGAGATGAAAAAAGAGGCAAAGTTGGGGACAACTAAGCAGTAGATTGAAAACAGAGCCAATAGGGCATTATGTAAAATTGTGGATGTGTAACCGATGTGACTCTGCAATCTGCATTTGGGGTAAAATTGGGAGTTCATAACCCACTTCAGTCTAATGTATGAAGTATGATATGTCAAGAGCTTTGTAAGTTGTGAACAACCAATAAAAAAAAAAGAAAAAAAAAAGAAAACAGAGCCTGCTCATTCACACCTTTGAAGATATAGGTGCCCTGGAGTCCTGTGAGTTTTGCCACTGATGTGTGACTTCTCTCTTTTCAAACCAACCAGCTGCTTTTTACTGGGATGGAATCTGTGCACAGACTCAGAGATACAATGAGCTTTGCCCAAAACTATTATTTACATTTATATGGATAGAAAGATATCCCAAATTTATGACTAGACTCCTTTCTAAAAGTATCTTGAAGACCATTAAACTTCATGTCAATAAGCTAACACCTACATTCTTTTTTTAAAATTTTTTTTTTGTTGGTTGTTCACAACATTACAAAGCTCTTGACATATATTTCATACATTAGATTGAAGTGGGTTATGAACCCCTCAATCAACAAGTACATGAAAAAATGCTCACCATCTCTAGCAGTCAGAGAAATGCAAATCAAAACCACCCTAAGATACCATCTCACTCCAGTAAGATTGGCAGCCACTCTGAAGTCAAACAACAAGTGCTGGCGAGGATGTGGAGAAAAAGGTACACTTGTACATTGTTGGTGGGACTGCAAATTGGCGCAGCCAATTTGGAAAGCAGTTTGGAGATTCCTGGGAAAGATGGGAATGGAACCACCATTTGACCCTGCTATTACCCTTCTCGGACTATTGCCTGAAGACCTTAAAAGAGCATGCTACAGGGATACTGCCACATCGATGTTCATAGCAGCACAATTCACAATAGCTAGACTGTGGAACCAACCCAGATGCCCTTCAATAGATGAATGGATAAAAAAAATGTGGCATCTATACACAATGGAGTACTATGCAGCAATAAAAAATGGCAAAATCATAGAATTTGCAGGGAAATGGATGGCACTAGAGCAGCTTATGCTTAGTGAAGCTAGCCAAACCCTAAAAAACAAATACCAAATGTCTTCTTTGATATAATGAGAGCAACTATGAACAGAGCAGGGAGGAAGAGCAGGAAGAAAAGATTAACATTAAACAGAGACATGAGATGGGAGGGAAAGAGAGAGAAAAGGGAAATTGCTTGGAAATGAAGGGAGACCCTCATTGCTATACAAAATTACATATAAGAGGTTGTGAGGGGAATGGGAAAATAAACAAGGAGAGAAATGAATTACAGTAGATGGGGTAGAGAGAGAAGATGGGAGGGGAGGGGAGGGGGGAATAGTGGGGGATAGGAAAGGTAGCAGAATACAACAATTACTAATAGGGCATTATGTAAAATTGTGGATGTGTAACCGACGTGATTCTGCAATCTGCATTTAGGACATGACTATCTTTCTGTGTTAAGCTGTGGGAGTAGAGAATTCAATGGAGGCCAAGAGCTACATCCTTTTCACTGCAAAAGCAGCCGTGTACTTGAATCTTCGTTTGTAGCAGGTTGTCTAGATTGTAATGGAACTTGTTACCAATCATCTAACTCCATTCAGAATGAAAATATCTTTCTGCAACTCTAATGATGGAATCAAGTCTAGATTAATGGTATATATTTCTTTATCCAACATGAGTTCTATTTAGAAGCAATGCTCCATCCAACATCCAGATTTATGTTGTAGGTGCCAGTCTATCATGGTTCTGTTCGTTTGTTGTTTATGTGTGTGTTTTTCTTTCTTTCTTTTTTTTTTTTTTTTTTTTTTTTGGTGGAGGGATATTGGGGATTGAACCCAGGGTCACTTAACCACATCCTCAATCCGTTTTTTTTTTTTATATTTTATTTAGAGACAGGGTCTCATAAAATTGCTTAGGGCCTTGCTATATTTGCTGAGGTTGGCTTTGAACCTGTGATCCTCCTCCTTGGCCTTCATGAGCCACTGGGACTGCATGCTTGGGCCATGGCACCCAGCACATGAACTCTTGAATTTCACTGATGTTCAAACTTTGTCTTTTTTGTTTTTCAAGATACCTCAGTACTTATATAAGTAAAAGCAATAGTTAACTGTGTGGGAGAAAAATATTGTTAAACAAATTTTCAAAAAATTGCTAGTTCCTGCACAGCAGGGCTACAATATTAGGAAAAAAATCCTTGAAAATACGTGAAGAACTAGAATTAATGAAATAAACATAATATCTGCACTCAAAATGTATGATAGAATATTTCATGTGTCAAGTATGTGGGTTAATATAGCCAGTTGTTCTAAAAGACATTAACCTAGCTTTTGGTATGAATGGATCTTGTTGATGTGATTAAAATTCATACTGAATTAATTTTAAGGATGGCGACCTTCCTATATAATCTGGGTGAGCATGATTCAATTCAGCTGATGCCTTACAGAAGCAGCAGCAATTCTGCCTGTGGACAGATAGTTCCCACTGTGCCAAGCATACCAGGTTGCGTTTCCTAAAAGCCTGTCTTGGGGCTTTCAGGTGGTCCAGCGAGCCCCCATAATCATGAAGCCAACTCCTCACAATAAACCTCTTAGCATATTCTCCTGGTGTGTCTGAACACTGACTGATACAAGGAGAGCGAGGCCATGGTGGCCAATAATGACCACAAGTAACAGTACAGGGATGCTACATGGGAGGAAGTAATTATGTCAATGTGAGAAGAGAGATGGAAGCTCAAAAGTATTACAGAGAGGTTACCAACTGCATCAGCCCTTGGGGAATTAATAAGAAATGATGATAAAATCATAAAACTAAGGAAACACATCCCAAATCAGTATAAATCTTTATACAAAAAAAAATGTAATTGAAGCATGAAATTGCATAATCCCATGTTAGGTACTAGGAAAAGCAAACATAGTCATGTGCTGCTGAATGAGTGGGATACGGTCTGAGAAATGCATCATAAAATAATTCCATCATCATGTACTCCCTATGGCGTATACATATACAAACTCAGATGGTTACAACATTGCTAATAAATAATTAAATATTATATGAACACTGTCATATGTACAGTCCATCAATGACCAAAACATCATTATGTGTTTTATGATTATAGTTGGCTTATCTGTATAACTAAAGGGTGGAGTAGAAGGAATAAAATTACATATGTTGATTTTAAATACAGTTAAAATGTAGATCATGAAAGTCATTCAATGTTGAGTTCTGAAAAGATTTTTTTAGGATATAATGCATAGAAATACAAACAATTTTGAGTTTTATGAGAAGCCACTTTTCATACTATGTGGATGGTGGGTTAGAATGGGGCATATGTGAATATATATGATAAATAAAAGTCAAATGCAATAGTAATTTTGAATGATATTGAAAGTCTGAAGCAGGGCAGTTCTTGTGTGTGTGCAGAGGGGATTAAAGAAAAGGGATTCAGTTACCAATTAAATATAGGCAGTAGGGAATTTTCTGAACCCTAAAAGGCACTCCACCAAGGGGGAAAAAAACAGTAGCGCTTTTGAAGATACCCAGGTCAAGAGGGGGACTGGGATATCTGATGATGGAAAAAATGTAAAATGAGCTCAATAGTAAATATCTTGGGCTCCAGATGATTGTGACTGACAAATATATTAGTTTGTACCTTTAGAGAGGTTGTTAGAATTGTATTGAGCTCTTTGATGACAGAAAATCTCCACCTGAATGACTTAAATAGGTAGAAGTTTATTTGTATCAGATTATTCAAAGTCATTAGGATGACTTTGAACTGAACACATTAAAAACTTAAGATTATTTAAGTTTTTAATGTGTTCAGTGTTCCTAATAAGGAACAAGGCTACTTCAGTCTAACTAGTGAACAACTGGGAAGAGCAGTGTTCTTTCCCTCATAATCATAGGGTGAATGACAAAAAATCAGGGATTTACTTGTTCTGGGAAGAAGGGGGAAGAATGAAAGGTGAAAACAAAGCACCATATTTGTGTGTGTTGTGTGTATAGGAACTTCTTTCCCTGGGATTTCTAATTATACCTCATTATCCACAATTGTGCTACAATTGTTACCAGCAAGACTATGATATGGAACATTTTAGCTTTTCAATGTTTGAAATAGAAACAGGTAAAGAAAACATGACTTGGAAAGGGTTCTGAGCAATTCATTAGTTATGAGTGAGCAGGTCACTCCTAGAAACATAGGACTTTTTGTTAAAAATTATTTATTTTAATTAAGTATATATGACAGCACAATGCATTTTGATTCATTGTACACAGTCACAGCACAATTTTTCATTTCTCTGGTTGTACACAATGTTGTGTCACAACATATGTACAGTCATACATATGCCTAGGGAAATGATGTCCATCTCATCCCACCATCTTTCCTGCCCCCGTGCACCCTCCCCACCCTCCCTCCCCTTTGCCCAAATTTCCTCCATTTTTCTCATGCCTCCCCCCTCCCTGTTATGGATCAGCATTCACTTATCAGAGAAAACATCTGGCCTTTGTTTTTTTAGGGACTGGCTTACTTCACTTAGCATGACATTCTCCAACTCCATCCAATTACCTGCAAATGTCATAATTTTATTCTCTTTTAATGCTGAGTAATATTCTATTGTGTATATACACCACAGTTTCTTTATCTATTCATCTATTGAAGGGCATCCAGTTTGCTTCCACAGTTTAGCTATTGTGAATTGAGCTGCTACAAACATTGATAAGGCTATGTTACTATAAGTCCTTTGGGCATAGACCAAGGAATGAGATAGCTGGGTCAAATGGTGGTTCCATTCCAAGTTTTCTAAGGAATCTCCATATTGCTTTCCAGACTGGTTGCACCAATTTGTAGTCCCACCAGCAAATGTAGGCAATTAATGAAATATATCAATTGTGAGATGAGAAGTTCAGAAGTATTAAAGTAATATTTTTGCTAGTGAAAAGTGAATACACAAAGTAAAGTGAGAAGAGCCATCAAAATCTGTCTCCAAATACATCTGTGAGTGATAGATGAAAGAGGACACAAGAGAAGGTATCTCAAGACTGTGAACAATTGTATTCTGTTAAAACACATATTAGAAGACTTCCAGATGGAGTTCAGAGGGAAAAAAACAAACATCATGAACTCACATAAATGGGAATTATGTAATTTATCTCAAATATTTTTATAATTTTCAATTCCATTACATAATGACTTAATAATGAATTTAAATACAAGGCCAAAGGAAGCAGTGGTAAAGAAAGTGAAAGGGCAGATAGGCTGTGGATAATATAACTAAGAGTTTAGTTGAAGGTTTGATTAGTTTACCCTAATTTTTGTGATTACATTCCTAAATGTAAGAAAAATAAGAATGATACTAATGAAAATTATAAGAGTAATATAAACTAACCCTATATAAGATTTTCTGTGTGCTGGGCCCTGTTCTAACTGCTTGAATTTTAGCAACTTGTTTACATTTCACAAAACCATGAGTTAAGTAATATCATTATCATCATTTTACAAAAAGGGAACCGCATGACTAATTCTATACAACCATTAGAATTATCTCAATTAAAATAAAACATTGACAAACCAATCCTATGACCATGAGCAAATATTAAATGACAAAAATGTTAATATATTTAAATAAAAAGTAGGCCAAATATAATGAAGTTGCAAAGTGTAAAATTGGAAGGAATGTCATGGATTCTTTATTAGTCACTTGAATATCTTACTTTGCAAAGACCTTAAATGTTAAAACACTGCACCTCTAAGGTCTCAGAGAAAAACTTATTTAACCTTATAAATTAATGACAAATTTTTCTGTTGTACTGGGCACTGACACATATTTCCTGTGAATTTATAAAAATCACAGTCTTAGAACCTGAGATAATTTGGCTTTAGAAGGTTTTAAAGGTTAAAGGACCAGAATGATTTAAGTATTTAGAAGAGTAAAGGGGTGTTTTCTGAAGCAAAGAAATCACCAAGTTATTCAAAGGCTTCCTTTTCCTCAGGGCAGCTTAAATAATTGGATTCATGGGTATCTGAATCACTGGCAGGGGGTAGAGAGGAACCAATGTCACTTTTTATATTCATCCTAAAATATTTGCTCCATTTTACTTTGTCATTTAAAAATGAGTTCCTTAACAGAATGAAATACTAAATATGTAAACTAGGAACTCAGCCAAATTATTTTTACAACAATGTGAAGAAACCTAAATAAACTATAGTAACTTAAAACTAGGTTATCACTTAGGACATCGATTATTTGATATAAATTATTTATGATTATTAACTCTTGTCTTAGATATTAACAAGACAAGTATAAAATCTAATACAGTTCTGATTTGTTTTTTTTTTTTTTTTTTTGGCACTGGGGATTGAACCCAGGAGCACTCAACCACTGAGCCACATCCCCAGCTTAATTTTGTATTTTATTTAGAGACTGGGTCTCACTGAATTTCTGAGTGCCTTGCGCATTGCTGAGGCTGGCTTTAAACTTGTGATCCTCCAGCCTCAGCCTCCCAAACTGCTGAGATTACAGGTGTGAGCTACCATGCCTGGCTCTGAATTACTTTGATGCATTTTTCTTGTGATTAACCACTACCTAGAGAAACATACTCTACCAACCACATGATACAGTACAAACTGAGTAAAGAAGGATCAAATAATGATGAAATATATAGAAATGTTAGCTTGACTAAAAGTGTTTTTACACAGATATCAATGTCAAAAAACTCTGAGGAATATATCCTAATTCTGAATTGACTTGTGATGTAAAATGAAGAAAATTTGAAGTTTGCTTAATATATTACAGACATGATAAGACCAAGAAGACACAGAGAGGAAAGTTTACTTTCATAACAAGGATACAATGGCATGTGAAGAGACAGTATATCTCATTGGAATGATGTTCTTAAGGAAAAAGTTTTTAAGACAATTGTTGGTAATATTGTTTGTTTTCCTAAGTAGTGAAATATAGGTGAACTAGATAAAAACTGAAAACAGATAATTGAACTAAATGTTTTTGAAAATCACAGAAAACTTAAAATCACTGTCAATATTGACTGCAAAAAAGTGAGATGTCTGTGAGGGTTTTATGAAGCTGCATGAGTGCATGAGCCCAGATCCCCAAGAGAACCACCTTCCAAATCACTGACAAAATGGGGCTTCTAGAATTTGAATTAGAGAATAACACAATTACATGAGGATAGTATGTTTAGTGGACAGGAGTCATTCTGGAAACAATTGGTCATATCACAAAGAAAAATGTTGGCAATGGAATGCATTTATATGCTGCTTACGGAGAGATGAATCACAAAGGAGTACAAAGCATCTTGCTAAATCAATCATGCTTGCCCAAGTGGGAAATGAAAGCCAAATAACAAACTGGTGAAAAATCTTTATGTCCTTGTTGCTCTGAGAACTCCAAGGAGGACATGGTTTTCTATAGAGGAACTTCTCACGCTACCTCTAAAACCTCACTAAAAATCCTTATGTTATACATCAATCATGTGATTTGGGATAAATAGAAAAGTATCTCAACCACTTTGTGATTTATTGACTGAATTTCACTGATTAAATTAACTGAGGTAGTATTGCAAAATCGCTTTACAAATATGCATCAATACATTGGGCTGTGGTAGTATTTCCAATTAAGTTTAAAAAAAGGAGAAACCCTCAAAGTGTTCTATAGATAATATAAATGCTAAAAAAGAAAAGACCAAGAACTCCAAATCTAAAGCAGAAAACTAAGACAGAATACTTTCTGAATATTATTTATTATTTTTTAATTATACAATAAA
Source organism: Spermophilus citellus (assembly GCF_964194105.1). Lineage (NCBI taxonomy): Eukaryota > Metazoa > Chordata > Mammalia > Rodentia > Sciuridae > Spermophilus > Spermophilus citellus. Next base: position 56,716,544 of record NC_138196.1, on the reverse strand, counting down.
TTTTATGTGTAAGAAAATGAGATTGGCAAAATATTATAAAGAAAAATATTGTCATAAAATTTAAAATTGGTAAAGTGTTTTAATAATGAATTCTATGTATGTGACTCACTGACAATATATTTTCAGATTTGGAAGTAAATTTGGGATTATCACATTTCAGGACTAACGACCGTAATATACCAACCCCACACATAATTTTCCTATTGAAAAACTTAAATTCATTGAGAAAATTAGGTAACACTTAATTTAATCAAGGGAATAGTGAAATTATTCTACATTAAGACATATATATAATCTAAAGCTTTGTATTATTTGTATTATTTTTACAAGAAAAAGAGCATTGAAATACTAAAACAAGTGTTTACCAGAGAATGCCTTAAGTTGTTATCAAATAGCCAAAATCAAATATATATATTTATATATCATATAAAATATATTTATATATCATATAAAGTAAAATATATATATATACACACACACACACACACACACACACATATTCACACACACACACACATACACACATACAGTGAGGATAGCAGATAGTAAATGTCCTAGTGAGGCTTTTAGAACTTCCAAGTAGGACATAAGACATTCAAACAGTTAGATAATATTAGAATTGGACCAGGGATTCCTTTAGAATGAATATTTGGTGTATAATAGTTGATCATCCAATTTGAATGTTAAAATATGGAATTCAGTTGACACACATTGAGATTTCATGCAAGCAATAAACTAGCAAATCCTTGTGGCATATCATGGGGAGCATGAACTTGGCTCTGAACAGGAAAAAGTCAAGGACTTTAAACATAATCCAGGGAACATATTCAGTAGAAAAAGAAAATGTAGGGTACAGACTCTCTGATGTAATTTGTATACTTGTAAAACTTTAAGAAGTATGAAAATCAATTTCCTTAGATAAGGCATTAATTACAAAGGCATAAAACAAAAATTACACTATACTGTAGCCCTAGGAAATATGGGGGAAATAGAAGAAAATCCATTCTTTTCAGATTCTGATCCTTAATTTTAAAACCATAACAACAGTGGGATAAAACAGGTAAAAGGGACTGTGATGGCTGATCAGAACTGTCAATTTAATTGAAGAAAGACATGCCTAAGATTAAGACTTCTGGGTGTGTCAGTGAGGGTGTTTCTCAGAATGACTGACATGTGGCACAGCAAACTGAGGGAAGATTCACTCTGAATGTGGGCAGCACAGACCAGTAGGTCCCATGGATAGACTAAACAAAACAGGTAGAAGATTGAGAAAGCAACAGGGGACAGAAGCTCAATCTTCTTGAATGGGTACTTGCTTTGCTGCTGTGATCACCTGAGGCATCAGACTCTAGCTCCTTCAGTCTTTCAAAGTGGACTCTGACTGGAGACTCTCCTGGGAGTTTCCAGGCCTTCAGACCTGGATGATAGACACATCATTGGCCCCTCTTTCTCTGAGGCTCCAGTTCTTGGGATGAGAAGCTACTGCTTCCTATAGCTGTCCAGCCTGAAGATGGCCACTGTGGGACCTTCTAGCTTCTGGTCACATAAGTTAATGTAATAGAATCCCATTTTATAATCATACCTCCGTCTATATCTCCTGTTGCTTTGAGAACACTGAATAACAGAGGCACTGATGTCAAATTGAACAATTCTAGGAGTACCACTGTGAGCTGAAGTTCAAGAATTTGGATAGGGACTTGTAATATACCTGGAAAATCAAAATGGCTACTACTGAATGAACAGCTAATGTGTGATCTGTGAGAGATTTTATTAATAAAAAGTTATCTGGGCTGAAAGCCCAGACATTTGATGGAAGATGCTGTATTTTGAATATCCTTTATAAGATACAGCAAAGACTATTGCTATTGTATAACATTATCCTTATTATCTGTATGCAGCCTTCAAATAACCAGAAACTATCAAATCAGAAGGACTTGGTTAGAAAAAAAAGTCCTTATGCAAAGGACTTGGTTAGAAATAAAACTATAGTTTAGACATTGTAATTTCACTTTTGTCCATAAAAACACATGAATAAATATGGGAGTTATTTTCCATGGAATTCTAGTTAGAGAATTTGTCAATTATTACTATTATAGGTATACAGTAAAGAATTTGACTTTTTTTACATAAAATATTTCTTTGAAATAACAATACATTTATATGGAAATATTGCCAGAACTTTGGTCAAACAGAAAAAAAATGTTTTAAAATAAATTTTTAAAAACCCTCTATATGCATAATAGTTTGTTACTGGATACTCATTTTTATGGCCTAATTGTGCCCTCCCTAAATTTAAAGTTGAAGCCCTATCGCCCATCATATTGTAACTATATTACAAGAGAAGACATAAATAGAAGAGTAACTTAAAATGAGGCCATTACCATGTCAATAAGCACCATGAGCACCAATCCAATCTGATGGATGTTTTCATAAAAGGGTACCTGGACACCCACAGACAAACACACAGAAAAGACCAGGCAGGGACTCAAGGAGAAAGTGGCCATGAAGTCAAGGAGAAATGACTCATGAAAAACCAAACCTGCTAATTCCTTAGTCTTGAACTTCTGACCTCCAGAACTGTGAGAAAATAAATTTCTTATTTAAGTCTCTTAGTCTGTGGTATTTTGTTATAGCAGCTGAATATATTTGTGTACAATTGGTTTTTGTTAGTCATGGAAATCATATTCTATAAAGTTACTGTAAATACTGAATTAGCAAATACTGAATTACTGTCTTGAAGAGAAATATAGGATTATGGACTCTAGCCACCAACTTTCACCAACTGATCAACAAATAACATTATCTTATGTTTATATGTTACTATTTAAAGATAACTTACATCATATATAGTGTTGATTCATTAACTTTCATTTTATAGTCAACAGCACTATACCTCATACATGAACAAAGTTTAACATACATGTTATCTCCAGAGGGAACATCATAGCCATTTCTTGATATTAGTGACTCGTTTTAAAAAATATATATATTTTTTTTCAGTTGTCAAGAACCTTTATTTTATTTATTTATTTATATGCAGTGCTGAGATTCAAACCCAGGGCTTCACAGGGTTTGTGAGGCACAACCCCAGCCCCTCATGGAAGCCATTTTAAACATAAAAGTTACCAACAAAAAGCTCCTAGATGTGAAAAATGATTAAGTAGACCAAGGAAAGGACACTTGCTTTATAATATGAGAACTGAAATGAGAAGACAGAGAACTCTTGCCATGATCAGTCTCTGCTAGCAACATGCATACTGGGTGACTCAAATCTTTTAGCACAATTTGCATAACTGAAAAATCACCAAAGATTATTGAATGTGGGATTACAAAAAAAATTTTAGCATGCAAGTAAATTTGAAAACATAAAAATTCATGAATAATAAGAATCTCCTGTCCCTTATTGTGTCTGTCTACAGGAGTAGTAAGTCAGCTGTTTAAAAGAAAATTAGAATTCTATTATCTCTTATTTATATGGGGGATAAATTACACTGATAAAACCTGATTTGCCAAATCAATTTATTTTTGTTTTATATAACTTGCAGCCTTGACTCTTATAGGGAAATATCTGAAAATTTTGGATATAGTCTATGTTTCTGTTCAGGTCTGGGTTTTGGATTCCTAGACTTACTTTAAGAACCAAGAAAACCTCTCCTTGGAATATTGAAAATAACAGAGACAAACACTGCTGATTTTTGTTTCCTCTGAAATCCACAGTATATCCCTGCCAAGAAAAAAGCAAGTTATAGAATAATCAATAGATTACAACACAAGCAATAGGTATCAGCTGCGAAGACAGCCAAGAGATCACTCTTACATTTATCTGAATGTATTATTTCAGTTTTATTATTGCTAGTGCAACTATACTCTGATGTACTTTTCTTGATCTTCTACTTGTATGTTTCATAACAAATTATTCAAAAAGAACATTTTAATTATTTCATATGAATTCAGTTCTTCCAAGCAAAACAGTATATTTTTAACCTTTTATAAAAAATTTATTTTTTTTCCTTTTCACTATCTTTGAAAGGTTCTAAGACTACAATTATGATCGTTGTTTAATCTCACCTACAGGTAACTTAATATTTTAATCATATTTAACTCCCTTTTGGACCATTGTTATATCTTTCTCAGGCTTCTCTCTCAGGCTTCTTTGTTTCTTGAAGTCTTTGATTTTAAAAAATATATTCCAAATATTTTACTTTATAAAAGTTGAAGGTAAGAATCAAAATTAATAATCCCTGTTTAGATGACAGACAGTAAACAAAACAAAAATTTGAGTATAAGCTCTTATTTAGACACCAAATAATTCTATTTAAATTATATTTAAGAAGAGACTCTGATTTAAAACTTTCTTTTACATAGAGAAAATATGACTATGGATGAAAATAATTTATTGATATACCATATTATATAACTACATTCAAGATAAAAACATGAAACTATTATCAAATGACCATTAAATTATACCTATCTTAAGAAATAATAAATTACTACCAAATATGGAATCTATTAATTCTTACAACTAATATTAATATCCTAAATAGGAAACTATAAAATGAAAGTAACAGATAAAAATCTTAATAAATTGTTTGCTTATATTGTTTGCTTCTAAATTTATGTTGGATTTTCTCTTTAAACTTAGTTTTAATTTAACTATTTCACTTATTCTGGTAAACTCAGACAAATCTGTATGATTTCCCTTTTTTAAAATGAAGCACTATTAAAAATAAATAGGGGGGCTGGGGTTGTTGCTCAGTAGCAGAGTGTTTGCCTAGCATGTGTGAGGCACTGGGTTTGATCCTTAGCACCACATAAAAATAAATAAAAGTTTGTGTCCACCTACAATAAAATAAATAAATAGGAACATAGTGATTGCCACTGTCTCAAATTTTCTTCCCTTCCAGTAGGTTTCTTGCCCTCAATTTACTCATTGGGTTTTTACCCATCCTTTATTCACACTCCTTTATTATTTTTATCTTTGTTAGTACATTAAAATTATACATAATATTCATTATGCCATATTCATACATGCTCACTTCATTGTTTATGCTTAATTTATTTACAGCTGAAATGTTTTTTGACATACTTTTTGACTGTTGACTTCCACATAGATATATCACCTGAAGTATGATCCAAGGGAAATAAATCAATTATTAGAAACAGACAGAATTAAGACTAGAATCCACTTATTAGCTGAGGCCAAAGAATAAAAGACAAGGGATTTAAAAGTGTCAGATAGGCTCACCCAAAGATGGAAAAACAAAAGGTGTGTGTATTATATGCAGATGTTTATATTAATACACACACATACACACATATCCATAATTGTCACTGTGCCCAACTCTTCTTAGTAGAATTCCACTGCAGTGAAGTCTAACGTATTTCTTTTTTTTGATAGAGAGAGAGAGAATTTTTTAATATTTATTTTTCAGTTTTCAGTGGACACAACATCTTTATTTTTTATTTTATTTTATTTTTATGTGGTGCTGAGAATCGAACCCAATGTCCCACGCATGTCAGGCGAGCACGTAACCTTTTGAGCCACATCCCCAGCCCCTAATGTATTTCTTTATGTCTGAAGAGTCTGCTCTGTCTTAACTTTTCTAATGAAAGGTAATAGAAATTACAACAATAGTATTATTAAAATAAAATACTATTATTAAAAATAATAATCTAATCACCAAATGATCACTGTTACTTTCATTTTATACAACTGTTTGAATATTCAAGAAACAAAAAAATATTCTAAGAAATTTAAGCTTACCTAAATAATTTTTACACTAATTTTTTGTCAGTAATACATTATACATTATACAGTATAATCTTTTGTCAGTAATACATTATACATTATACAGTATACATTTAATTGCTTTTTACATTATGGGAAGAGACAAAATACAAATATAAGTATTTGAAGTTAGAAGATGGTTTTTGATTGTCTGAAGTCAAATCTATATGGTGGCTTCGAAAGTTTATGTTTAATCTTGATTTTTTTAATAGGTTAATATGTGAGTTAAATGGGCAAAGTGGCATCCTGGCAACTTTGAAAAGTACAGCACTTCCTTGATAAGTATCAAATTGGAAATAAAGATAATTATACACTCAAATAATATTATAGCAAAAGCAAGTAAAATTATATTCCATTGATAGAACCACAAATGGAGATCCAACTTTTTGGAAAATGCTTCATCAAGATTCATAAGTTGTTATCAATATTTGCTCAAACAATTTATTAGGGAAAGGATCACACACATAAAGACACTTCAGAAAGTTGCAAAAGATTGCAAGTCCAAAAACAGAAGAGAGTTTTTAGTTGTTGTTATATATGTAGAACCAATAATCAGACAATTGGTAATATCATAAACATAAAGACACTATACTTAAATATTAAGTAGGATTTTTTTATTTATTCTGGATATGGAGACTAAGAGATAGAAAAAAAATTAATAAAGACTACTCTAATTAGTGAATAATGAACAATCTCATGAATCAATAAAACCAGAAATGGTAATAATCTAATCACCAAATGATTATTACATTAATATTTTGTAACCATATCTACCATTCTTTCTAGCACCTGGCTCTTTTCTAGCCATGTTGATGCACTGAGGAAAATTAAATTTGTTTTGGAATGTGTTAGTTCATTTTTCCATCACTACAAAAAATTCCTCAGATAATCAACTTATAAAGAAGGTTTATTTTGGCTCAGAGTTTTGGTTGGGTTTGTAGCAATGTAATAATATAAGGGCAGAAACACATCATAGAGTAAAACTACACATTTAAAATAATATTTTTGGCCAAAAAATGAAGAGGGAAAGGGAATGGGCTGGGGTCCTACTATCACATTCCAGAGCATGTCCCCAGTGACTGAAAGATCCTCACTAGACATCATCTCTAAAAGTTTTTACCACCTCCCAATAGCATCACGATGGGGACCAAGCCTTTAACACCTAACCTTTTGGGGGTATCCTAGATCCAAAGTATAGCATGGAGAAAGTAGAGAGAAAAGAAAAAACTGGAGTTCTTTAAATATTTTCTAAATTGAATTTGTAGTCAAAAGGAAAGGTCTAAATAGGGCACAGAGATTATAATAAAATATTGCATGACTATAGAAACATAAAAGGGATAAAGGAAATCAAATGTTCTTTTGTGCCATAACCATGGGGGCTAAAAAGGGGGGGGGGTAAACAGTACTTGAACTTGTAAGATATTGGATAGAGCTGGTGGGAGACAGGGAAATAGAAGCCCTAGTGGAACCACTTAGTAGGTAAATGAGTCATCATTTTAGACTGCCAAGTATCACTTGGATCCTGTATAATGTTGCTGCTTGAAAGAAAAGTCAATACCAACGCAGAGACTATCAGAATTTGGCTCTGTAAAGGAACTCTTTCTGCTGTACTTGATACTAAGGAGTGATAATTTCTATTAACAGCCACTTACAGCTCAAGTTTGAGATTCCCTGAAAATGGATTTCTGGTTTGGAGGGAAGTAGTTGGCATAGGAAAACAGAGTGTAGAAGAGTTTTTTTCTGTTTTTGTTTTGGTTGTTTTATTTTGTTTTTGTTTTTGGGGGGAGTGGTATTGTTTTGCTTTGTTTATTTAGTTTTTTTTTTAAAGAGAGAGTGGGAGGGGGGGAGAGAGAGAGAGAGAGAATTTTTAATATTTATTTTTTAGTTCTCGGCGGACACAACATCTTTGTTGGTATGTGGTGCTGAGGATCGAACCCGGGCCGTACGCATGCCAAGCAAGCGCGCTACCGCTTGAGCCACATCCCCAGCCCGTTTATTTAGTCTTTTGGCCACAGAGAAGGCAATAAAAAAGGGGAAACCTCCAAAATTTATTCCAAGGACAACTGGAGGTGACAAAATATCTTTTAACTGTAAATGAAAGCCTTTTAGAAAACAGAATTTCATTTGTTCCCCAGTGCTTATAACTGTTGACTAACAACAATTAGTCAATAACAATTAGCAAAGCAGCTAATTTGCTAGTAACAATTAGCAAAGCAGCTACCTGGTTGGGTCCAGGGAGTTGCATGAATGTGGGCAAGAATAAGTTACTATCAGGAGAATGTGCTGAACTCAAGAATGATCCCTAGAGTATCTATAAAGTAAGTACATGAAGATAATTAAGTCTATTTACCTTGTCTCTAAAAATCTGAATAAAGAAAAAAAATAGTACTAATTTTATTCTTGGCTTAATTTAAATATCTGATGTATAATATTAATATGCAAATCCCAGAAGTTATTATGTAACAAACAGAAAAAAGGTTAATTTCAAGGTCTATTAATGAAACTACCTATTGCTACTATCATGCTCCCTGCCTCTAGGGCTGGCCAAAGAATACCTAAAAGGAAGTAGAGGAGAATAATGCAAGCAATAACTTAACAGTGCAGTAATGGTTTATGGGGAAAGAGACTCAGGTTGTCACCTGGAAATAGGAATGAAGCATAGAGAATGGCAGAAAAACTGGTTAGTGGAAGATTACTCTTGCTAAATTAGGGTAAATATGTTGATACTTGTTCTCATTTGTTGTAAATATTTAATTCACTTCTTACGTTTTGTCATTTGAGATTCCGATTGGCTACTTTCTTCAAATATTTATCCTCACCACTTTTATATTGGTCAATATCTCAATTAGTATGCAAAATTTGGTGGTTATTCCTGATTGTGTTAGATAATATAACATATATTTCCAATAAAAATAGGAAAAATTAGTATTTCTTGTCATAAAAATACAGCCAAATAATTTTTTTCTACTAACATGAAAGAGATTTAAGTTACTTGGTACTTGTAAAATCTTGATTACATGCAGGGGACAGCTTTACTTGGTTTCATAGGATTCCAAACCTTGGATGAGTTTTTAAATTTCTTACATTACTTTTGCAGATATGCATCACAATCAGTATTTTGGAGCTTGTAGAGTAAAAATGTTTGTTATTGTACACCTTAAAAGTTAGTAATATGATAATCTATGTTTCCAGTTAAGACTTCCATAATGAGTCTTGGTAATTTGGATGGCAGTATTTCTTGAAAGTTCCAAAGCCCAAGGGACATGTTTGCTAAATAGAAGCCTGCATAACTCCTGCATCTATAGCATCTAATTGCTAATTATTGCCAAATTGAGTAGATTAATGCATTTCTTATTTGTCTATTTATGCAACTGCTTTTTTGTATTTGAAGTCTCACATTGAAATATTGACATCAAACTCAACAGGTGCACTTGACTACTCTTGATTTGTCTTCTCAAATTATCTCCCTCGAATTCTTCACTATGCCAGTAAATCGTAACACTACTCACTCTATTGCTTGATCAGGAATCTACTCTATATTCACATTGTCTCTTGTTTACACCCTAAATGATCAGCAAGACTTTTACATACAGAGTATATCTCAAAAGAGTCCAGTTCTCTGCAACAGGCCTTATTTTTCACCTGGAATAGAGTAATAGCTTTATAATGTATCACATGCATCTGTTCTTGGCCTTGCTATAATTACTGTCCATATATATTAAAACTAGTACTTTTTCCCACAACATTATTCACTATGCAATTTATATGTGAGCTTGTGATTTACTTTCTTCCCTTTTTCTGTTGGCTATTCATCATTAAGCTTTCATCTCACACTTCAGTTCCTCTGTGAGTCGAATCCCTCCATCAGCTCCCATAGCATTTTGTATCAGTCACTCAGAGACATTCTAACATTGCCATTTATATTGACTGCATTATTAATTAACATTTATCTTTCCTATTCCATCATGCTCCACAAGAACAGGGCCATGTCAATCTTTTACTTCACTTCCAAGAACATCAGGTTCTCAATGCATGCTTTAAAAACATCAGTCAAATGAGTAAATTTAATATCTCCTTAAGACCCACATCATCAGGCCCTTATCCAGCATCATCATGTGTCTGTTTTCTTTTCTCCAATCTACTCTAGTCACGCTGTGTATCTTCCAGTTGCTACAAGGTTTTTCCTACTTCAGAATATCCCAAATTCCTCTAATTCTGGAATGCTTTTCCCATGGTTCTTAGGATAGGTGATTTTTTCTAATCCTTAAAAATAATTTTCTCAGGGCCCATCACCTGAACATCTTTATATTTTGATTTGTAACAGTGCCTCCCTCTCCAATAGATGCTTATTATGGAGAACAAAAGTATTTTTATTTACCAAAAATAATAGGCACATGAGAATATAAGAAACATTCTAATAAGTAAGAATTCATGAGATAAGAACCTCTGTGGTCAGGTTCAAGAATTTTCACAATAAATAATTTGAGATCAATTTTATCTAATATATGAATGGATAAGTCTAGGCAAAAGATCATGGTTGAAATGCATTGTCTCAAATAGTTTCGGGAAATGTCCATGGCAGCCATGTTAAAAAAAAAAAAAAAAGGCACACCTGTGGAACATATAGCATTAAACACTGTCAATGTGGGTAAACTTTTCCATACAAATTGACAGGAGGGGAGAAAAAGGATACTTTAGATCACTGAATATAGTGGATTGCATGACAGGGTTAACTTGAAAACTTGCTCTGTATTTTGGCAATTATTTTTCTCCAGGACAGTTTATCTGAGTACTTCCTTTCCAGCAACATTTAAGTAACAGAATTTTCTATTTCTTAAATTCATTGGGAATCCCTTTTAATACTATCTGCTGGGGACTCACACATGATTGGGTTCTAATACCATATCTATATTAATAACTATGTTAAGTTTGGACAAGTTGTTTTAACGTTTGTCAGTTTAAAATGCAGGGAAAAAACTATTTAACTCTGTAAAATTAGGTAATTCTACTTAGAAGTTTTTCATTGTCGCTACTAACTTATAACCATTAAATCCTTTCACCTACATTTGGAACAAATTTTATCTTTCCCTGATTTATCAGGCAGAGAAGGACTAGGAAAATGGGTCAGATGGGCAGGTCTCTGGGACTCTGTAATGGTATGGATATGTGATATCTCACAGCAGCTCATTTGTGAGACAATGCAAGAATATTCAGAAATGAAATGATTAGATGATGACAGTTGTAACCTAATAAGTGGGTCAATCCACTTATATGAAATAACAGGGTGGTAACTCTAGGGAGGTAGGATATGGCTGGAAGAAGTAGGTCACTGAGGGTGTGCCCTGGAGTATATATTTTGTCCCTGAGGAAGAAAGTTCTCCATCTGCTTTCCTCCACCATGTCCTTCTACCATAATGTCAACCATGGACTGAATCTCTGAAACCATGAACCCCAAATAAACTTCCTCTTCTAAATTGTTTTTTTGTTGTTGTTGTTGTTTTGTTTTGATTTTTTTTGGGGGGGATAGGAGGGTCATGGCAAAGTAAAAGCTAACTAAAACAGATGCCAATCAATAGATTGCACTAATGTTTCTCTAGGATAAGAAATATTACTAGCAAAGTAGAAAATTATCAGAATACAATCAGAGCTGCTTGCTATGTGTCAGGCAATGTTAAAAGCTTTTTTCATAAGCTTCATAGCTCAATTTCTGTGTACAATGAATGCAAATGAGAGGAATGTTTTACTTAGCCATCTGGGGCATGGTAAAGATCTTTCAAAATAAGGTTCTTTGCAGCAACATATGAGGTTTTATTGTGGTTGCACAGGATATGCATGTTTATGGTAAAAGTGGAATTCTCAAGCACAAGACATAAAATGGTACTGACACAAATGGTGAGACTCTGCCCTTCTCTTCTGTGTTGTTTAGTCTCTATTTTAAATAAATGTTGAATAATTATTCAAATAATAGTGTTTAACAGGGACATCTAATTATTTGTCTTTCTAGTACTCATTAATTAGTCCAGTTTTAGATGAATGTGACTAACCATTATGTTAGCAAATTGTTAAAAGCAAACTTTAAAAAGAAATTCATAGTATATCACGTCTCCTAAGATTTTGTCAATTTTTGTCTACTGAAAATTAGTAGAGACTTTACCAACAGACCACTTATTTCAACTAAAAGAGCAATAATAAAATGTAGATCATAATCAACAATAGTATATTTGGAAACAGAATATAGTAAGTTTAATATGCAAATTATTTCTATCAATTAAAGAATATAACAAAAGAAGGAAACACTCATTTGAGTTTTTTCCAACTTGATTTGAATAAGGACACAATTTTCAAGTAGAGGCTATATGCTCCTCATGCAAAATATTGGCCTATAAATCTCCAATTAGGCATATAGCAAAAATAAAATTCAAGAAAAATTCATATTATAAATATGTATTTATGAATTAGGAAACACATATATGTGTGTCTGTATATACAAAAATAATTTTATCTTAAAATAATTATTAATATATCTCCCTCTACAGAAATTTTAAAAGACATATTTATGGAATCATCTGTCAAAGTTATTGCAGGCTGTATCTGTCTTATCAAAATTAAAGCATCATTAAAATAAATAACTTATTTATTTCAGTGTTGAAGTATTTATGACAAGTGGTATTCACTTAATTCAAATACTATTGGACATAAAACCATTTGTTTTAATGTAATGCTGAGAAAAAAGCAGATTACCTAACAATATAGTGCTTATATTAGAAGAAAAAAATACAATTTTATGAATTTAAAATGTTATGCCATAAATAAGAAAATAAAAGCATTTCATAGATTTTTAATTTGTATTTCATCTGGAATTTTTTTTTAGAAATTCCTTCATTTATTTTATAATGTTTAGTCAACACATCCAAAATTGTATGTATTGTTCTTATTCTAAAGGTCCATAGTATAAAGAGCAAGAAAATATTCTAAATCTAGGAAATAGTTTTAAAACATTTTGTTTAACTAAATTTGTGAAACTATTTTTAGTAAATACATTGAAATATTATGGAACTATTTTTGATATTTGTTGTAGGGAGGTCTAGCACATAAGTTTTGAGGAAAATATTCACAAAAGTTTTGCTATGCATACTATTAGACCCATTGTTTATTTTTTCCTACTTCTTATTTGTTTTAATTTACAAGTAACCATATCAGCAAACTAGAGCAAGCTTACAAGATATGCATTATAAATTAATGTCATCTATTTGAATCTCCAAATATTTAGATCACAACAATATTCATTCTTGACATACACAGATAGAACAAAACTGGCTTCCTATTTGCATCATAAGCCCTGCTTTACAAATGAGGAGTGTATGCTTTAAAATGCATACAATTTTGACCTCAAAATTATAAACCGTTAACTTTAAAAACTATGTTGAATAACCTCTTTTAAAATGTTCAAGATTCCTGGGCATCGTCCAGAAAACCAATTAAAAAATGGCATACATGGTTCTAAGGGAACAAAGCGGCCCATAAAGCTATGCTGCTAAAATCTGCCATAGGGAAGGGAGGCGTAGCTACATTAAATAACCTTACATATCCGCAGTACAATCACCTCAGAAAGTCTTTCTCTTAAATACATGATAAAGGAAGTGCTTCATTTTCATTATAGTTCGTTTGTATTGATTTAACACTGCATTACCTTTGAGGGTTTTGATACACTATATTGAATTCACAGAATTATAGAAATTAGAATTGTAAAAGGCCAATTGGCTCATCTTGCTCAACTCATTAGTGAAAGATTATTTGGTTTAACTTACATTTTAGTGTTTAGTCAAATTTTAAATTAGTTAAGCAATAGTGCTTTTGGGAAATGTTCTCAGTGATAAGAAAGCATAGGACATACATATTCCATTATTATCATTTAACCAGATCTTAGCCATTGGGACTTTAAAATGAGTAATTTTTTTCCTCAGTATTTGAGCAGTTTCCATAAGAAATATGGCAATGCTGCAAGAGAAATACTACCCACATGACTATTTGCATTTAAAATTGTACTCATTTACAACCAGAAAAGATGATTCAATTTTTTTAAAAAAATGTCGACTATAGTATCAAGAAACCTACTATGCAAACTTTAGATTATCTTTTAGTCATGTCATAACTTTTCAAAAGTTTGAGTTGCTCTAAGTCTGTGGCTACTTTGTGAGCCCCACTTTTATTTTGCACCACAGAATCTTCAAAATGTTTCCAAGCAATCACCCTAGGTTAATTTTCTGTGAATGACAGCTTTAAGACATTTTGTTCAGTAAAAAAAGTTGAATAAACTCTCCAATTCCTCATGAAGCCCTAAGTCAGCCTATGTTGATGAATCTTCTGTTACAAACTATTGTGTCTGTTTCCCAGATTTAGCATGAAATATGAAATGATGGAAATGAAAAACTCTTCTGAAATCCAGCTGCAATCAATCATCTTGAAATATACTCTGGTTTTTATGAGTGACACAACACAATAATTAAAGTCCTCTTCTGTCAGAAATTAAATAGATTCAAAAACAACTTTTATAGAAATAGACTTAACTTTTAAGTTTAAATTGTTCCTACCGAGTTCCCATATGTGTAATTTAGCTTATTTAATTCTTTATTCTTTCTTGCAGAAATGAAATGCTTCAAGAGAATTATTTTTTACATTTTTATTACCTATGATTATAAATTTTATTATTTTTCTATCACATATTCAAGGTGTTGAAAAAGTATGTGGTTGAGGATTCTCCTCTTAATGTCTTTCCCCCATGGTTATGTATCCAGGAGTTATAAAGTAATCTTAACACAGTTTAAAGATGAATTTGAATGTGTTCTTTTCAAAATGAACTGTTTTTACAAACGTTTTATTTTATATCATCTAGTCTTTTTTCCACTCCTTTTCAATTATTTTAGTTCAAAAATTTCCAGTTGAGTAACACCTTTCCTTTTTTTTTTATTGGTTGTTCAAAACATTACATAGTTCTTGATATATCATATTTCACACTTTGATTCAAGTGGGTTATGAACTCCCATTTTTACCCCGTATACAGATTGCAGAGTCACATCAGTTACACTTCCACTGATTTACTTATTGACATACTCATGTCTATTGTATTCTGCTGCCTTTCCTATCCTCTACTTTCCCCCCTCCCCTCCCCTCCCCTCCCCTCTTCTCTCTCTACCCCCTCTACTGTAATTCATTTCTCCCCCTTGTATTCTTTTTCCTTTTCCCCTCACTTACTTACTCTGCATTAAAAAATGACAAAATTATAGAATTTGGAGGGAAATGGATGGCATTAGAGCAGATTATGCTAAGTGAAGCTAGCCAATCCCTAAAAAACAAATGCCAAATGTCTTCTTTGATATAAGGAGAATAACTAAGAACAGAGTAGGGAAGAAGAGCATGAGAAGATGACTAACATTAAACAGGGATGACAGGTGGGAGGGACAGGGAGAGAGAAGGGAAATTGCTTGGAAATGGAAGGAGACCCTTAGGGTTATACAAAATTACCTTTCCTTTTTGTGTAATCTGATTTTTTCCTTGCAAACATATTTCCATAAATCTACCTTGATGAAATATAGACAATATAACTTCTTGCTTTGATTCAAAATGTGTTTTCATATTTTAGATGCTTCAAAAAACAACTAATTCAGGAATTACCCTATCACAGTATCTGACCACTTCTCTTTTCAAATTTCCAAGCTTAGTTATACTGAGAAAATTAATGTTTTGGTGGATTTCAGATAAATAATTGATTTTATGGAGGATGAAAACTCAATGTATATGGGAGTGGAAGGTGAATTTTAACAGAGGTTCTGAATATACATTCTTTAATCCTCTACTTGATCATAAAAGCATTGAAAACTGAAAATAAGGAGGCAGAGGAAAATGTATTCCAAGAAAAAAAAAATTGAAAAGCAGTGCCAACAAAGAAAAATGTTGTTTAATTCACATGTGTGCCTAAGGGTGTTCATCAGTTCTCTTTAAATATTTCATTAAATGTTGATTGAGCAGTTACTATATGCAGAGAATTGTGCTAGGTATTGATAAAAGACTATCTTCTTCTTTAATATTAAGCAAATAGGGAAGATAAAATTTCTGCTGAAATATTCAGTGCTCTCATGTAATGAATAGTTCTTTCCTTCAAATTGTTTCTAACCTATTCAAAGAAGCCAACAGTAACTTCCAAGAAAAAAACTGAAAATTCAAGAGTTTAATAACAAAAGAAGACTTCTCACAAACTAGATTGTGATGAAGTCAGAAGTTATTTGTATAGAGGCTATGTGAATGGTAGGCACAAGGAATGCTAGAGTAACCTTCCACCAAATTCCATGTTCTTGAGTCTCTCATGTGTAAGTATTTCATAATACATGGTAAGTTTTAAGGAATAAAGGACATTATCTTTATGAAATACTTTGCAAAATGTTAAAAGTATAAGGAAGGAGGTAGTGAACTTACTTATTCTTCATTTAAAAGATTATTGTCATTCAGAGCACTGGTTCCCCATCACCCAAAATTTTATCCCTCAGAAAATACTTGGCAACACCAGGAAACCATTTTAATAGTGTAGAGAAGAAAAAATAATTTTTCTCCACTCTCTCAGGCACAACATCTGGAGGCTCATGAATTAAACTTGCAAAAGAAAAATTAAGAAGAAAAAAAGAAAAGTCAAACTCATTGATGGTAATGTTTTTATGTACTTGGAGCACTTCACTTAAAAGTAAAAAATTTAAACAACCAATTATACTTAGGGGGTTACAGATCATCCTAACAGATGGTAACACAGTGTGTAGAAGTGACCAGATAAAGTACCGATTTGTTTGACAATCTGCCTCCCAGAGAGGTAAATTCTGGGAAGGTAACTAGTAAATGCATGGGGAAAGTAATGATAGATTATTATCATTAATAACCCATAATGAAATCTAAATGACAGGTAGTGTTTACAAAGCTAACTATCCAGGTGCCATCTTGGAATGAAGGTCATTTTCCTTTTCCTGATAAGGGAAAGGGGACACCTTTACAAAGGGGGAATGGATGCAGTGATTTTAGTGAGGCAGGGAAGGTCAGAGAGCTCTTAAGGTGGTCTCTCTTCAATTGCTACTATTTTTCATATGCTTTCAACTCAAAATAACCCTTATGCCAAAGTGACATGTTTTGGTGTGGCATATTAGGATCTTTTTTAGTAGTCACACCTGGAAGTGTGGTAGAGCTACTGGTGTCTAGTGGTAGAGGTCAGGAATGCTGTTAAAAACTCTATAATGCCCATATTAGCTCCCTTTCCTTCAACATAGAATTATCCAGTCAAAATTGGCAATATTGCTTACGTTGAGAAACCCCAATTGTGAGCACTTAAGAAAATGATTCATGAGTTACATATAAGGTACATTAAATTAAAGTGCCATTAGATGAGATGCAGAGCAAAAATAAATGATAGTGTAATTCCTAAAAGGAGCTTTACTATTAAAAATGGATTGTGAAGACAATAAGCAAGCAATGAGGTAAGCAGGTTGCTCGTGCAAATGTATGAAGGTCTTAAATTCCAGGTGGTGATTGTGAGCACTATTCTGTTGTTTACAGAGAAAAAAAAATTACGACTAGTAGAACTTTGAGAAATTTATATTTCTAAGGTAAATAGATATTAAGGAATAATATACTAGAAGCAAGGGAATGTCAGACTATTATAATGCATCCTATTTTTTTATGAATGAAGACTAGGCAGTGAAACTTATTTTAAACAGTAGTTGAAAATGCAAAGAAATTCCAAGAGACTATAGGAAGAATAGTCTGAGTCCCATAGAAAAAGGATATATCTTTCCTCAAAAATGTACATTTGCTCCTTTAAGAAATAGAACATCATAATCTGTATTGATGATCTAATAAATTCCATATGTTTAGACTATTTTGCTGAGGAACTAAAATGCTACTTCTTAGAGCTTTACATTTTAATAAGGTAGATAATACGTAATATTTATAACAATGTACAAGATACCATGAAACTCATGAGAATATATTTCATTCTCATGGTGCTTAAAAACATTTTCTAAAGAAAAATTAGAACTAAGTCTAAGATTAACAAAAAGTCATCAGTTCTGAGATTTGCTGTAGTCAATGTCTGTCTCTTTTTTAGCTAACTTCTATACCTCTACCCCACCCCAGATAAAGGACATTTTCTCCACTAAATGGCAGGCAATGGAATAGTGCATTAATCTCCTCTTTGTTTCCTGGCAGCTTAAATTGCAATCCTGTTTCTGCCTCACCTCCCAGAACCCATAAAAAATCTGGACAATAATTATTATTTACATTGATATCCTGTGGCCATAAAAATCCCTCAGCCCCCACTTCCATCCCACCATCCAGAACTATGTACTCTTGCCATCCATGCTCTTCTCAGACCACAACTTGAAGGATTTTGTCTCAGCAATGAAAAATCTAATGTGGCAGGCAAGGCTAAAACAACCTCTGTCACAGCATACATACTTCTATATTTTCCATTCTTCACCTCTTATCAAGTAAAGAGTACTCAGAGTACAAGCATATCCTAAGGAATAAAAATTATCAATCATTTGTTCATATGAATACTAGTAATAAAAAGTTTTTTTCTTACATCCCCCAAAAAGACCAGTAGAGAAAATCCTCTTGGGCAAATACTATCCTATTTCAAACCTGTAATAGTTTCCAAGTGCTGATAGAACAAATTAACACAAAGTTGGTGGCTTAAAACAATACGAATTCATTCTCTCATACTTTCTGTGAACAGAAGTTGGAAATGAAGGAGTAGGCATAGTCATGCCCCTTCCAAATGCTCTAGGGTAGAATTCTGGGCTCTTCCAGCATCTGTTGGCTCCTGGTCTTCGTGAGTTTATGCCAGCATAACCCAATATTTGTTTTCATTTTTACATGGCCACCTTCTCTGCATCTATCAAATCTACTTCTCCTTTCCCTTATAAATACAGCAGTCATTGAATTTCAGCCTGACCCTGGATGCACAATACCTCATTCTGAAATCTTTAAGTTACTTAAACTGTAAAGACCCTAATTCCAAGCAAACTCACTTAGACATATATTTCTTGAGTACAAGTAACTCACTACACCCACTAATTGGAGCAAACAGCTTTTCTTACATTCTGTCTTTCCTCACCCTTCTTACTAACCATTATCATTCCTCACCCTCAGGTGAGATTATGCCCAGCAATATCTTGAGTCATTTTAACCAACTGTCACTTTTACATGGTACCTGTCAAAATATGATTTGAAATGCCTATTATCTGTTAATAGTCTTATTAATATATTTTTATTTACTATTGTTGTAATTATCTATTTCACATATAATATGTAAATGATCATCATTATGTTGTTTGCATAAAATATTTTTGTAAGCAAGAGCAAAAATCAGAATATTTTTATTCCTTGATTTAAAAAGTTTCAATGAACATTTATTCAAATAAATGTGTTACCTCAGGATATATTTAATTCCTTTTACTAACATTGTACTTTATAAATTTTTTTTCTGTCTGGGACAATTACCCATATTGTTTGTTTCTGTTTCAGCCAAAGGATGCCAGATACTCACATTCCCAGCATCCCTTGCAGCTACACAATAGGCAATGACTTTAGTTTACTTCACCAGAAAATGCACCTGACCCAGTTAGTAAACCAAGAGTGTGCAATGGCTGGTCCACAGGTGTAGAGGTAGGCCTATTTCATTTTCAAAAGCAAGTTGATGACTGGTTCTAGCAGTGGAATTCCATGCCAAAATAATAATAAAGATACAAGCAATCTGTGGGGAATTGCACTGTGGTGGATGTAGTAAGGTGTTTATGGCACTGCACTATATCTGGAATATTATTCCTGAAGATTTAGTCTTTAAGATGGTTGTAGACCTTACTAGAGATTATATGAACTATCTGTAATTACTTATTAGATTACTTTTCTGTTTTGCTGGCAACAAAGAATAATGATTGATACATCCACTTACCAGACTCAGTTTGCTGGCAAAAACAAATAACCTCATATGTCACTATGAATTAAACAGTTGAGTATGAGACGCAGAATAGAGAGGGATTTGAATAAAAAGGCTTCTTTACACAAAGAAGTCAGTAAAATCCTTGATATTTTACTCAAAACATTTTTATAAAATAAAAATTTATAATATATTCTCTTACTTTCCATCCAAAATTGTCCATCTAAAGTCTATGATATCTTTATTTTGATTGTCAATCTGTATGGAAAACAAATAAAATCTACCTAATTATGGAAGATGATATTGATAGCAATTTTAATATGCATGAATACATACAGAAAAATAGGCAGAAGCTTTAACAATTAACAGTATCACTTTTCTTTACAAGCTATAAAATTTTCCAAGGGTCTCTGTAATCCTACATAAAATATTCTATTAAAGTCCTTTTACACAACAATATACAAGGTAGCAAATATTTTTATTTAAATATAATATATAATATATATTTATATATAATAGATGTACAGATGTATGAATATGTAGACGTGTATATTAAATATCTAAATACAATATATAGTTATTTATACTACATATACATATCTATATATACATGTGTATCTATGTATAAGTTTATATTTTGCTATCAAGTATGTTTTTAAAATAGCCTTTTTAAGAATCAATATACAACAAAGGTTAAATAGTGTGTGGTGAAAACAGCCAAACAATTAAACCATAATGCTAAATAACTTTTTTTTACTCAAGAACATGTTGAGTTCCAAGAAGGCAACTCATACATGAAATTTTTTAAGTACCTGAAAACCAAGTTATTGCTTAAGCACTTCCTTAGTTGAGTAAATTAATAAGAATAGAATTGATTACAAAATGTCATTGGATAGAATTCTTGAAGGTTAGAAGTTTTAAATAGTTGAAATAGTAAATGTTTAAGAAAAGGCTCATATTTTTAAAAACTTCTTGAATTTCATGGTGTAATGTTTGAGAACTATCAGGTAAGGGTAGAGAATACTTGACTGCATAAGAGTATGAACATAAAATTTAAAAAAAAAAAAAAACAGGAAAATTTCATTCTTTCAGTTTTCTTAAATGCCAGAAAATGTTTAATTAAAAAAAAACTTGAAGAAAGTCATTCATATGATAATTTCAGTTAAGAAAAACAGTTACTTTGAAACTATACTTAAACACATACTGTCTGAACCTATAAACAAATCCACTCTGCAACTGTCTGAATCAATGGCTCATTAAGAACCTTTTAAGAAGAAATCAATGTATTTTAATACCCCCCATCTACAATGAAAATACACAGGCCACTTCAACCAGCACTTAGAGTACTTCTCCTCATAAAAACTTTTATCTACATATGTCATGGCCACTTTTTCAATTGTTATTTCATTGGTTTCCTCTACTCAAATTCTCATTGTTAAATAAAGAGTAAACTTCTACAGTTCCTGCATTTGAATTTAGTTTATTTACTTTTTTTTTTTTTTTTTTACTTGTGAACTAATAGAGTAAGCCTGAAAAACAATATTTAGTATTCACAATTGAGATTAAACAATACCTTCTGTAACCAAATGTTTTCAAATACAGATCTTCCATTTGGGGAGAGAGAAATTCAAAAAATAATCATCTATAATGCAGAGGTATATCAAAGCTCCTTAAATAAAAGAAACTCATACTACTGAAGACTTCAAAAGTTTAAATTTGGGACTGGGGATGTGGCTCAAGCAGTAGCGCGCTCGCCTGGCATGCATGCGGCCCAGGTTAGATCTTCAGCAACACATACAAACAAAGATGTTGTATCTGCCGAAAACTAAGAAATAAATATTTAAAAAATTCTCTCTCTATTTATATGTATATGTATGTATGTATGTATGTGTATATATTTGTCCTATATGTCAGTGACAAATCCTCTGAAATGGTAATGAGAACAACCACCCCATTCACAATATCCTCAAAAAAAAAAAAAAATACTTGGGAATCAACCTAACAAAAGAGGTGAAAGAACTATACAACAAAAACTACAGAACCCTAAAGAGAAAAATAGAAGAAGACCTTAGAAGGTGGAAAGATATACCTTGTTCATGGATAGGCAGAACTAATATCATTAAAATGGCCATATTATCAAAAGTACTCTATAGGTTTAATGCAATGCAAATCAAAATCCCAACGGCATTCTTCACAGAAATAGAAAAAGCGATCATGAAATTCATCTGCAAAAATAAAAAACCCAGAATATCAAAAGCAATTCTAAACAGGAAGAGTGAAACTGGCGGTATAGCAATACCAGATTTTACACTATACTACAGAGCAATATTGACAAAAACAGCATGGTACTGGTACCAAAACAGGCAGGTAGACCAATGGTATAGAATAGAGGACACAGAGACCAATCCACAAAATTACAACTACCTTATATTAGACAAAGTTGCCAAAAGCATGCAATGGAGAAAGGATAGCATCTTCAACAAATGGTGCTTGGAGAACTGGAAATCCATATGAAACAAAATGAAATTGAATCCCTTTCCCTCACCTTGCACAAAAGTTAACTCAAAATGGATCAAGGAGCTAGAATCAAACCAGAAACTTTGTGTCTAATAGAAGAAAAAGTTGGCTCTAATCTCCATCTCACGGGGTCGGGCTCCAAATTCCTTACTAGGACACCCATAGCACAAGAGTTAAAATCAAGAATCAACAAATGGGACTTACTCAAACTAAAAAGTTTTATCTCAGCAAGAGAAACAATAAGAGGTAAATAGGGAGCCTACATCCTGGGAACAAATATTTACCCCTCACACTTCAGATAGAGCTCTAATCTCCAGAGTATACAAAGAACTCAAAAAATTAAACAAGAAAACAAATAACCCAACCAACAAATGGGCCAAGGATCTGAACAGACACTTCTCAGAGGAGGACATACAATCAACAAATACACGAAAAAATGCTCACCATCTCTAGCAATCAGAGAAATGCAAATTAAAACCACTCTAAGATACCATCTCACTCCAGTAAGAATGGCAGCCATTATGAAGTCAAACAATAACAAGTGCTGGCGAGGATGTGGGGAAAAGGGTACACTGGTACATTGCTGGTGGCACTGCAAATTGGTGCGGCCAATTTGGAAAGCAGTATGGAGATTCCTTGGAAAGCTGAGAATGGAACCACCATTTGACCCAACTATTCTGCTTCTCGGACTATTCCCAAAAGACCTCAAAAGAGCATACAACAGGGACACAGCTACATCAATGTTCATAGCAGCACAATTCACAATAGCTAGACTGTGGAACCAACCCAGATGCCCTTCAATAGATGAATGGATAAAAAAAAATGTGGCATTTATACACAATGGAAAATTACTCAGCACTAAAAAACAACACAATCATGGCATTTGCAGGAAAACGGATGGCATTAGAGCAGATTATGCTAAGTGAAGCTAGCCAATCCCTAAAAAACAAATGCAGAATGTCTTCTTTGATATAAGGGGGGAGATTCAAAACAGAGCAGGGAGGAAGAGCATGAGAAGAAGATTACCATTAAATAGGGACAAGAGGTGCTTGGGAATGGGAGAGAGAAGGGGAATTGCATGGAAGATGGTAGGAGACCCTCATTGTTATGCAAAATTACATATAAGATGGTGTGAGGGGGAAGAAAAAAGAGAAAAGGTGTCACAGTAGATTGGGTAGAAAGAGGGGAGCGGAGAGGAGGGGGGGATAGGAAGGGCAGCACAATACAACAGACACTAGTATGGCCCTATGTATAAACGTGGCTATAAAACCAATGTGATCCTGCAATCTGTACACGTGGAAAAATAAGATTAAGATTAGGTACCCCATTTGAATCAAATGTATGATATGTCAAGATCATTGTAATGTTTTGAGCAATAAAAAATTTTTTTAAAAAGTTTAAATTTATTCTTATATAATTATAAATATGTAATTTTATAATTATATAATAATAAATTTTGATTATATAAAATTTAGTTTTATATAATTTTATTTTATATAAAACAATGCTGAGTAATTATTCAATAATTTTTAAATTTTTATTTTTTTAAATAAAAATCCCAAGTTTTATTAATAAAAACAATTATCATTTTTTGATTTATCAATACATTATTTAAGAATGTTCTGCATTACAAACTAATGAAGAAATGAGCCTGAATTAATAATTCTCTATTTCTTCTTAGTTTAGCCTTTTAATTATGTGTTCATTCACCTAGTATAATGCTAAATTCATATATATTACAGCATTTTTCAATATTACTCCTTTATTCTTTGAATAAGATTCTAATGTAGGATATGCTACCATTATTTTTCCATTCATCAGCTGATAAACATTTTAGGTCATTTCCAATTTTGAACTAATACGAATTGCTATGACTACTTATGTATAAATTTCGGTGTGGTTAGGATATGAAGTATCCCTTAAAGACTCTTGTGATGAAGACTTGGTCCAGAGGTGGGGGGCTGTTGGGAATTATTGGATCATGATGGTGCTGGCCTCATCCATATCCTTATCCATATTTTACTTAAAAATTTTTATAAAATAAAATTTTATAATGTATTCTATTACTTTCCATCCAAAATTGTCCTTCTAAAATCTATGATATCTTTATTTTGATAGGTTGATAGAAAACAAATAAAATATTTAATCCACTGACTGCTGAAATGTCTTTCTGCTTTTTTAGTCTGAAATTTTCTTCAACAATGATTTATGCTTTATTGTAGAGGTCTAGTATTACTTTGGTCAACTTTATTCTTAAGTATTTTTTTAATGCTATTATATAGAGTACATTCTTCATGCCATTTTTCTGGTTTTCTATTATTAGTGTATGGATTTAATTTGTTTTTGCATATTTATCTCAAGTTTCCCTATATCATTTAGTATTAATCATGTATTTGCACATGTGTATCTGTGCATATGTGTGTTATGTGTATTCTTTATGGTTTCCTACTAATGAAATATTGTTGTCTGTTAATTTTTTCCTTAGTTTTACTTCTTCCTTTTGAATATTCATGTCTTTTTTTTCTTACTGTCCTGTCTAGAATGTTAATTTTAATGTTAAATAAAAGTGGGATAAAATGTCTTCTTCCAGATGATGGAGGGAAACTTTTGGTTTTTTACTGGTACGATATTAGGTATGAAATTAGCTATAGATTTTTCATACATGCCAATTACCACATTGAGGAAGTTCCCTTGATTTCTAATTTATGTTGTTTTATCATTAAAGGGAGAAAAAATGTCAAATATAATTTTATTTGTATTTATTGAGATGATCATTTTTTAAATTTAGTTTATTAATACAATGTACTGCATTGATTTTCCTATGTTGGACCAAACTTCCTTCCTTGAAACAAATCCCATTAGGCCATTGTATACAATTCATTTGAAATGCTAGTAGATTCAATTTGCTAATATTTCACTGAGGACATATGATTCTATATTCATAAGGGATATAGTCTATTGCTTTATTTTCTAGTGATATCTTTGGCTGAGGTATTATAGTAAGACTGGCCTCATATGATGAGTCAGGAAATGTCACTTCCTATTGTTTAGAAGAGCTTAAGAATACTAGTGTTAATTCTTTTTTAAAATTTGTTAGAATGAAGTCATTGTTTCACTGGCCTAGCAGTTAGCTCCAAAATGGACAGAAATGTCCTTGAATTCCAAGAACAAACAACTCTCCTGTTTCTTTCTAAAGCGCTCTCTGTGTATTCTAGGGCATGTCTTCAATACTAAGACAGGAACTTTACAGTCCTATTTTAGCTTTCATTTTCTCATTGTGTAGAGCGTGAAGGTCAGCTGGAAGTAAGAGTGTTAGGTCTTCTCAGATTCGTAAATTTGTACACAACCCTGGGAATTCACATGACCTTATTGATTCTCTGGAATAATCACAGTTTTTCCAAGGCCTTTGTTCCCACAAAGATTTCCTTAACCTTTCCTCCCAAACATTTGGTCTATCATTTGCTCCAACTTCTACTCTTGTCTTGGATCCTGAGACTAGAAAATTTGCTGGTAAATATTCTCATCAATATTCCCCAGCATGTAGAGTTTGGCAGTAGGTAGGTCTCAGCAGAAGAGTCAATGACACATCCTATACACTGGACTTCCAGGGAGTCACCAGACATCTCAAGAATTCATAGTGAATAAAGTCTGTTCTACTCTCACAGGCCCAGGTTGTTATTTCCCAATCTGACTCCAAAGAGCTGGAGATAAGTACATGGAAACACTCCGCTTTCTCTTTACAAAGAAATCTGTTGATTTAAAAAATAAAATAAAATCAATTCTTTCAGTACATTGTTACAAGCATTGTGTAAGATTATAGAATTACAAAAGGATATGTTTGGGATATTTTGTGCCAAATTTTTCATTGCATTTGTGAAAGGATGGACTTGCCTTTTGGTGTTTCTAACTTGGACACTTTCTCTCATATCACTCTACTACATTGTTCCTTAAACTATAAATTTTTACCACAGGAATAATCTTTTCCTACCCTGTCTCTAGTTGTGGCATTTCTCCTCACATTATCAAATACAGATAGCTCCTATTCCATAATAAAGATCTTAGAAGGGCAACTGCTGAACCAGGACCTTCCTATTTCTTTTGAAAACACATACCAGCTTCTGCTGTATAGCACAGAGGATCTGGATGAATGAACCTCAGATCACTCTATGCCTGTCAAATAACTTGACTATATCTGGACTATGGATCAATGGATGTCTCAGAGGTAGTTGAAAACAAAGAGCAATCTTATAGCAATGAATGGAAACTAATAGTTACTTTAATATTGTACCAGATCAGAAAAACCCACAAAAAAATATGCCATTTGGGCGTAGGATTATTTTGAGCTGAAGAAAACTGAGAAACAGCAGATATCCTAAAAGCTTTCTGTCCTATCAAAATTTTCCTAAAAACAGCATAAAATTCCATCTGTAAACATGACTCCCTATCACACACCAGGAAAAGAAAGACAACTCTTCTTTCCTTAATCACTATAGGCAAGTCTAGACTCTATACCAGAAATAGCATCAAAAGTAATCTATTTGGGAGATCCAAGATGGCAGAGTAAAGGAGATACCTTTTCTGGTTGCTCTGTGCATAAATCCGAGAAAGCTATCAGGGTCTTGCCTTGATGGAATACAACGTCTCAGAACCTGTGACAGGACCCCTCAGCAGATTTTGGCAAAATCCACCAGAGCTGCAACACCGAGCAGAACTCTGAGCCTCTGTGTTCTGGTAAGACTCCAGACTCCAGTCCCAAAGCCTGCAGTTTGAGCACCCATGTGACTCTCAAGCCACAGAGCAGAAACAACAAATCAACACCTCTGCAAAACTCCAGACTACGCTCCACTCCCTTGCAGGTCACTGGACCGACAGCATGAGGACATCCCAGCTCCCTCCTCACCAGACACCTCAACATGGGAAACACAGGGACTCCATCTTGGAAAACCTTTCTTGCCATCTTTTGGTGGGTTGTGGCTATCAGTGCAGATCTGCAACTGAACAGGAACCTGGTTTCCAACTCCCCTCCTGGCAGCTGTGATAAATCCGCACAGTAACTATCCAACACAAAAACTGCTCTCAGTTGAACAAGAGCGCAGTGTAACCAGGGCGCTGCCCACCTGGTGTGAACCTAGGGCGGAGAGCAAGAAGTTGAGACCTGATAAGCAAGAGAGGAGAGGGAGGGGTCTAAAAACCAGGAGCAATTAAGAGAGACCAAGATTAGAAAAGTTCCAGGCCCGAGAGGGAGAGCTCAAATCTACTCACACTGGTTACCTACATTGCTGGTGAGGCTACAAATTGGTGCAGTCAATTTGGAAAGCAGTATGGAGATTCCTTGGAAATCTGGGAATGGAACCACCATTTGACCCAGCTGTTCCTCTTCTCAGACTATACCCAAAGGACTTAAAAACAGCATACTATAGGGACACAGCCACATCAATGTTTATAGCAGCACAATTCATAATAGCTAAACTGTGGAGCCAACCTAGATGTCCTTCAGTGGATGAATGGATAAAAAAATAAATGCCACATTTATCCACAATGGAATATTACTCAGCAATAAAAAGAACAAAATCATGGCATTTGCAGGTAAATGGATGGCGTTGGAGAAGATAATGCTAAGTGAAGTCAGCCAATCCCCAAAAAACAAATGCCAAATGTTTTCTCTGATATAAGGGGGGTGACTCATAGTGGGGTAGAGAGGGAGAGCATGGGAGGATTAGATTAATTCTAGATAGGGAAGAAGGGTAGGTTCGAAAGGCAGGGGGAAGGGATTAGCAAGGATGGTGGTATGTGATGGTCATCATTATACAAAGTACATGTATGAAGACTTGAATTGGATGTCAACATACCTTATATACAGAGATATGAAAAACTGTGCTCTATATGTGTAATAAGGATTGTAATGCATTCCACTGTTGTCATGTATTTAAAAAAATAAAATCACTTTTAAAAAGTAATCTATTTAAGAACAATTTTTTAAAATAACTCTGGTATTTCACAAATGTCCCCGAGAAAATCATATGGGAGACAAGCAAGGTTTAGAGCTGAAATGACTGGGTTATGAGAGCCTTAACCTAATCAGTGTGTTAATCTCCTGGGTGGTAACTGTGGCAGGTAGGATGTAGCTGAGGAGGTGGGTCACTGCAGGCATGACTTTAGAATATTTATTTTATAACCTGAGCTTAATCTCACATTTGCTTCATGTTGGCCATGTCCTGAGCCACCTTCCTCCCCCACCCCCTTCTGCCTTGGTGTTCTGCCTCACTATCAAATGCATTCTCTCTGCCATTTACGCTTTTTATTGCCAGCATTCTGTCCATTATTACAATTTACATCTTCCTAGAAATTTTCAATTAGTTTTTATATTTTTCCACATTACTTATAGTTATTTTAAGTTTATGTATTAAAATAGTGCCATCATATTTCACATCTGAGCTTTGTTTTGTGGATTGTTTCATCTTTGGGGAGTGTGTCATTTTCGCTTGCTTTTTCTTATGCTTGGTAATGTTTGATAGAAGCCGTTACAGTAGAGATGAACATGTACAATTCTATTTTCTTAGAAATTGGTATGCATTTTCTTCTGTCAAGGCCTGTAATATGAAGATCTGTGCTGATCAACTCAACAGTTAAGTCTGACCCATGGCTATTTTTTCACTAGAAATATGTTCAGTGTATTAAAAGTCTTTAAATTTCTTTAGTGCAAACTTGCCTTTAGTGTACAGTTTACTAGAGGGTTCCCTACCACCACCATACTGCCTCAAAATCTGCTACAGACTTATATTGCCCTTGGGCACTGAGCCTCAGAGTCAGACCCCTCACAGCTATCATGACAGGATGCCACTGTCCTATTTACTCAAAGATTGTAAGCCTCCTGGTTTGGGTTGAAAGGTGTTATCGGTTGTTCTGAATAAGCCACTAGTGAAGCATAATTGAGACAGGCACATTGGCCCTGAGTCCTTAGGGAATAGCTCTCACAAGAATTCCTGCCATTCCTCCAGATATACTTCTGGTCCCAGTATGAATTCTTGCCCTTGTACCAGAGACAGAGAATCTTAATTCTCCCACCTTCAAATGAGTTTTCACTTTATCCTAAAAGGGCAAGTGATTACTGCCCTTTAGCTCAATGATGAAGACATTTTATTGCATGGGAGAATGTTATGGACTTTAGTGTTCCTCAAAAATTCACATGTTGAAGACTAATTCCAATGTGATGTATTTGGAGACAGCCCTGCAAGAAGGTAATAAGATTAAATGAGATCATAAAGGTAGAGACTTAATCCAGAAGAACTGTTTGGTTTTCTTTTTTAAAGAATGAGACACCAGAAATACCTCCCCTCCCACATATGCACATGGAATAAAAACCATGTGAAAATATGGAGAGAAGTACCTATCTCTAAACTAAGGACAGAAGTCTCAAAATAAAACTCACCCAACCTGCTGGCATGCTGATCTTGAATTTGTATCCTACAGAACTAGGAAAAAAATCACTTCTGTTATTTAATCCTTCTAACATATAATATTAGTTATGGCAGCCCTAGCAACCCAATGGGACCGGAAGAGATAGAGTTTTGTAACCCTCCACAATGTCTGCACCTCTTCTGCCCAAATCTTGCACCACAAGCAAAGCCTTCTTGGTACTAGTCTCAGCATTTCCAATTAATGTCAGATAGAACATCTGTAAATAAAAACCTGGTAAGAGGGTGTGATCTTCTCTATGTCTATTGTCATCTAGGGTTTTTTTTTTCTGCTCTCTCATTTGGGCTAAACCTCCAACAACCTGTCTACTGTTCTAACTTAATTCTTCTTATCTGCATTTGACTATGTCCACTCAAGAGAATCACGTGTTCATATCCCACCTCCCATGAGCTGCCTCTCTCCCCACATATTTGTTGATTTTCTTACCTTGTGATCTCATCTCTCTAGATATTCATAATTTGTTATGAATTTACAGTTTATCTGTTTTTTACCTGGTGGGATATGCTCTCCAGATTTTTAAATACCTGAGAAATAAAAAAGTCTCAGATCTTCTTTACATATTTGTCTGATTTTCACACTGAGTAATATATGCAAATATATAGTAAACATTGATGTGACTGCATCACTGTAGTATGCTGATTTTAGTCTTGGATATAAACCAAGGAATGGAATAGATGGGACAAATGATGGTTCCATTACAAGTTTTCTGAGGACTCTCCATACCACTTTCCATAGTGGTTGCACCAATTTGCAGTCCCACCAGCAATGTATGTGTATACCTTTTCCCCTACATCCTTGACAACACTTATTGTTGTTTGTATTCTTGGTAGCTGCCATTCTGACTGGAGTGAGATGAAATCTTAGAGTGGTTTTGATTTGCATTTCTCTAATTACTAGAGATGTTGGTATGCCTTCATATATTTGTTGATAGATTGTATTCCTTGTTCTGTGAAGTGTTTGTTCAGGTCCTTAGCCCATTTATTTATTTGGTTATTTGGGTTTTTTTGATGTTAAGTTTTTTTGAGTTATTTATATATCCTGGAGATTAATGCTCTATATGAAGTGCATGTGGTAGATTTCCCCCTATTCTATAGTCTCTCTATTCACGTTATTAATTGTTTCCTCCTCGGTTTATACCCAAAGGGCTTAAAATCAGCATACTACAATGACACAGTCACATCAATGCTTATAACAGCTCAATTCACAATAGTTAAACTATGGCACCAACCTAGGTGTCCTTCAACAGATGGATGGGTAATGAAAGTGTGGCATATATTATACACAATGGAATATTACTCAGTATTAAATAAGAATGAAATTATGGCATTTGCTTGTAAATTGAAGGCACTGGAGAATAACATACTAAGCAAAATCCCAAAAAGCCAAATATCATGCTAAATCAATCCCCCAAAAAACAAAGACTGAATGTTTTCTCTGGTATGCAGATCTAAATCAGTATAAGGGGAGGTGGTGCCAGAAAGGAATAGAGCTACTTTGGAGTAGATAGAGAGGAGTGAAGGGAGGGGCAAGGTATGGGGGTAGGTGGGGTAGTAGAATGAATCTGACATTATTATCCTATGTACATATATGACTATGTGACCAGTGTGATTCTGCATCATGTACAATCAGAAGAAAGGGAAATTATACTCCATTTTTCATTCAGATACAATGGAAATGATACTCCATTGTATCTCTTTTTATTCTATTAGTTATACATGACAGTAGAATGCATGTGTCAAAATGTATTCTACTGTCATGTATAACTAATAGAATAAAAAGAGATACAATGTATTCTACTGTCATGTATAACTAATAGAATAAAAAGAGATACAAAAGAATATATTTCTAATGAATATTTAATGGTTGAATATATATATGATCATTGATTTATTTTTAGAAATTTATAAACAGTTATGAAAGAAAAGAATGGAATTTTGTATAACTGTCATAATTTTATTTATTTTAGAATAATTTCAATTGTAGGAATTCAGTTCCAATTCTCACTCCAATCTTTCTCTTAATTTTTATGTTTCTATTATCCCTTGTATTTCTTTATCACTTTATGCATAATTTACTTGAAGTAATAACCCTGTTATATCTAACCCCAATATACAATCCAAGGATCTAATTCACTACCTGTTTTTCCTGTCATTTCTTACTCAGATTCCTTTATTTCTTTGTGTTCGTTTTATAGTTTTGAATTGAATTGCATATTCTAAAAAGCTAAACTATCCTTGAATGGCTAGAATAAAACTTTTTTTGGTCATTTTAATATAGTGCTGTGTTGGTGTTCTTAATTTCATCTGAAATATCTCCAATGAGACATATATAAAACTAGTCTATAGCAATTCCAATTCTAACTACCACTTACTTAGTTTTAGCTTCCTATTTTACTCCATGTTTTATGCTAGCTGAACTGTCATAAGATTTATCTCTTCTATGAAAAGGATTAATAAGAAACCAATAAAAATTCTCCAGGTCTGCTGACTTTTAGGTGCAGGTGTTTAATCACTCTTAGAATAGCTTTTATAGTTACAGGTACTGAACTACTCTGCTTCCACTTTTCCCCTAGTCTCTTTTATATTAATTTGTATTTTAAGGAAAATCTCTTTTAACCTCATTTTTTAATATGCTGTTTTCACAGTTGTATCTTACATGACCATAGCTTTTTAAAACTGAGTCACATTCATAATTTTTTTTTCAGTATGACTTTTTATTTCTTTTTCAGTATGACATTATTATTACAATTAAAACTTTTAAAATCACATTTGACAAAAGGATTCTTTTAAACCAAACTTAAAAAGAAAAACTCTTGTGATACTCTTATAAATTGAAATTTTGTTTTCTGTTTTATTAATTGTTGAGTGGTTTATCTTAATTCATTTGGGGGATTTAATATGCTGTTCCTTCCTAAGCGTCTTGTATTCATGAAATACTGATATCAACCGTCATAATTTAATCCTTAATTTTTTTGTCACTAAGAAAATTAAAACTATTTACTTAGTGTAAAATAATGAATACATACACACATGGATTTAGAGAGGTTTTTTTAATTTAGGTAAAATGTTTGTGATAGACATATTATTTACAATGAGATAAACATAATAAGTACAAACGTGTACAGGATGGCTTCTTTTATGTGACAGAAGGTGAGAACATGAGATTAAGAGGATAATTCTATAAAACTGGCCCATTGTGCTAGCCACCAAATGCTTTCTTTTCCAGAAAGAAATTTACCTGCAGCCCTGTCTGGCCTAAGTGGACAGGGTATGTCACATTCCTCAGCAAACTACCTAAATGCAGGCCTAAAAAAAACGTTGGTAAGAGGAACCCAAATTACCATGAAGGGAGAGAATTTGTGACCCTTTTCACAGAAAGTTGCCAAAACTCAGGGAGATAAGGATGAATCTTCCTAACCATAAAATCTGTAAGAATTTATGGTTAAGAATTCAATTAGGACCAGTCAGCATGGGCCAAGGTGAACCTTGGTGGGACTCTCTGGAATCTTCTCTGGAATCCCCCCAAACAACTGTAGTACAGGAGAGGTACACTATCCTCCTCTCCTGGAGGACCCACTCTCTGCACTGAGAGTGTTCCCTTCCCCTTTTTCTACCCCTTCAATCAACTCATTCCTGTTAACTCCAAGTGACATATCTGAAATCTTTCTGACTTGCTCATAAGATTTGGGGTTTGAAGGGGGAGGTCTTCACAGTGTATCACTTTCTTAAAAGCTCTCAGCTCTGTAACAGTTTTGACCTCAGTTGCTGATAATCCTAATGCTACTTCAGTTCTGCCTTATAACATTTATTGGGTAGCAACATTAGGCTGTTTTTGAAGAGGTTTGGTTTATGGGTCAGGAAACCATTAAAAAGAATTTTGAAAGAAAAAAAAACAGGGAGGCAACACGTTTCTTTCTTTAGGTTAGACAGTGGAAATACAGACAGAAGTACAGGCATGAGAGTGACTTATGAGATAGTATTATGGGCAACTGATTATATCTATAAGCTTATATCTATAAGCTGGTATGAAAAATGGTGTAGGGGCTGGGGATATAGCTCAGTTGGTAGAGTGCTTGCCTTGCATGCATTAAGCCCTGGGTTCAAACCTCAGCAACACAAAAAAAAAAAAAAAAAAAAAAAAAAAAAAACCAGTGTGGCTGACAATCTGAGTGATAGCTGTATTAAATGAAAACTTATCACTTCCTAATTCATTGTTGGATTTGATTTCTCATTTACATTAGAATAAACTGTATTAAAGATGTTGAGACCCAGAAAAAGAATGTGAAAATATTTGGGCAAGATGTTTATGTCTATGGTTTATCCTCTAGTTTATCCTCTTTGAAAATTATTTTGTTTTCTTTTTAGGGAAAAATAAATACTTGCTTAAAGGTTTATATGTTCCATTGCCACCCTTTCACAGAGTCTTGGACTATTTTTCTAAAAAATAACAGTGTTACTAGTAATATGCAAAACTCTTTGGAACACTAGTGGACAAATTTATGGAAAACTAAGAAAATCATAAAAATAAGTTGTGAAAGTAAGATACATGTCTACTTTGAGGAGTAACATTTTGCATACAAAAAGAAAATATCTTTTTGAGTATTCATGATTGAGTTAAGAAATATTCCATAGATGTCTTAGAAGGGCAGCATAAATTTGTATCTATTTTGAAATAAGAGTTCACATTTATGGTGTAAAAAATGCTTTCTCATGTATTATTTCACTAAATAAGTTTCTCACAATTCAAGGAAAAGGGTAAAACAGGTATTATCACTATTAGACATATAAGAAGGTTATGACTGAAAAGGATTAATACAATCTGACATTAGTGTTTTAACTTCATTACAAAAAAAGAGAAATTATTTAACTGAAATCATTAAAGTGAAAAGAGTCACATATAAATAGACAAGTGAAAAATTCTGCACTAATGATATATAACATTCATATCCTATAATATTACATACTTATATTTTAATTCTTTTTGAATTCCTTTAATCCCAAATATCATTTGTGAAATCTTTTTTTCTGAATCTACCTATGATATAAGACATCCTTAAACTATGTGTTAAGTGTAAGGAATTTTAAGTGACAAAATTGTTTATACATAGTTCATATTTGTATAAAAATAATGCTTAATTGTTGCTATTTTCATTCAAGAAAATTATGAAAGACACTAGTTATACATGACTCATAATAATGTGCCTTTCATTCTAAGGACATTAGTAAAATTATTGTATGAGATATACAAGAAGTATAATCAGACACATATGTAACTCTAAGTAAATTGAATCATTATTGAAAGATAAAAATAAAAGTAGATTAAAAGTAATTTCAGTGTTTTCATTCAAGAACATTTTTTAGCTTCAGCAAGTTAGCAAGGCCCTAAGCAACTTAGACCCTGTCTCAAAGTAAAGAATAAAAGTGCTGGGGATGTGGTTTTGTGAGGGTTAAGAGCCCCTGCATTCAGTCATTGGTACCAAATATATATATTGGTACCTATATGTGTGTGTGTGTGAGTGTGTGTGTGTGTGTGTGTGTGTGTGTGTGTGTGTGTGTATAGAGAGAGAGGGGGGGGGGAGAACACACACACTAATCTTCTATCAAAAGAGTTACATAATATATATGTAGAAAATAACCCCTCTTCATAAGAACATATATAAATATGCTCAAATGAGGCAAAACAAAATTATTAGGACAAAGCTCTTGGATTAAATTTGTTACTACATTACAGAAAATGTATAAAATACTGGATTTTTGTAAGGCTATCAAGTTCATTATATTTGTGGTCTAGGAAACATAATTTTTTGAGGGGAGGGGGACATGAATGTGTAATAGAATGTAACAAAGAATCAATGAAACTACTTGTTTTACAGGAGAGCTGTCCTGTGTGTTAACTTTAGGATACAATCATTACCATTGGTTTTTGTAGTACTAATTTTAACAAAGAAAGAAACTCATTGCAAATTACATCATCTACAAAAAAGAGTCAAGTTTATAAAAGCCAAGGAAAAATAAAACATTTGCTGTGCTACTAAAGTAAATCACACAGAACCCACCATTACCTACCATATTTTCAGGTGTGCCTCATGAACAAAACCTGCTTGTTATGGATATAAACAGATTGACCACTTAAGGAAAGAGAAAAAAAAAAAGTCTTACAAAAGGTATTATGGCAGTAATTAATACTTTTGACTATTTTTTTGTCTTATTTTTTCCCTTCTATAAATTCATGAAAATATTGTGATTCTGGCTCCCCTGAGACTAGATAAAAACTTACTCCTAAATTTGCCCAAAGAGTTGTGACCATAATAAACTTTAAAAAAATGAGTTTGAACCCAGGCATGCTCTACCACTGAGCTACATCCTCAACTCTTTTTTGGGGGGCGGGGGGACGGGTATTTTTTACTGTAAGACTTATCTAGTTAAATTTCTGAGGCTGATCTTGAACTTGCCTTCCTTCTGCCTCAGCCTCTGGAGTTGCTGGGATTACAGCTGTGGACCAATGTGTCCGACCTAAAATAAAAATTTGTCATTTTCAACCTGGAGATTTAATGTTCTAAGACCCTCCTGAACTCTTTACCAGAGGTGTTGTAGGGTTCTCCAGAGGAAAAGAATGTACATACAATTACAAGAGAGAATTTATGAGACTGGCTTACCTGAACAGAGGCTGGAGAATCCCGCAATGACAGTCTGTAAACTAGAAAGCAGGGGAAATGAGTAGCTCATCCACCCAAGGAGCTGGAAACTTCAGAACAAAAGGGGCCAAGGCTGCAGACCCAGGACACGTCTTTAGGCATTTATGCCTGCAAACCCCTGCGGACTTGTGGATGTGAGTTGGCCTTCAACAGCTAAACAACGGAGTCTGATGCCAGGGACTGCGCAGAAGCAAACATCACACCTGCGCAAGTAGAGTTGGGCATGCGCATAGGGGCTTTCTCCTTCAGTTTTTTGTTAATCTCAAGGAGAAACCTGCCGGACCGTGCTGCCCCCAGAGCAAGTTTTCTCCAACTCAATTAGCTGACCCAGAAGCCAATCATCTGTGGATGCATAGGCACACCTAGAACTAGCTATTACTAATTTTCTGGATAACAATCAATTAAGGCTGACAACCAAGAGTAATCATCACAGCTGCCGACAATTGAGATGTTAGCTCTTCTTTCAATCTAATTCCTTTAATCAGTAGCACTCCATTCGCCAGAGAGACACATAGCTCTTTCACAAGAGTGACTTACGACAATTAAAATTTAAAATTACTTTCAAATTCCCTATAACATAATATAACCTATCTTACTGAACTGGTGCTCACCTCACCTAGGCTTTTATGCTAATTATGCTTAAGGAAAATAGGTGAAGCTGGGCACTGTGGCCCACAACCAGCTATTTAGAAGGCAGCTCTTTAGGAAGCAGGAGGATTTCAAGTTCAAAGTCAGCATGAGACACTTACTTAGACACTGTCGCTTAAATTAAAAAAAAAAAAAAATCTAAGGATATAGCTTCATGGTAAAGTATGGTGGGTTCAATCCCTAGTACCACCTCCCCCCCCCCAGACAGAAAAAAAAAAAACTAAGCAAATAATAAAATGCATTGCATAGCGGTACAATGATACTTTTGGCTTTCTTAATAAAAATAATGAAAGTCGCTGATTTTATATAGAAATAGGAGAAAGAATAACCGAGCATACTTCTTTGAATACAGCTTCTATGCATCTTAAATACAAATTCAGTTTTGATTTTTGCATCTGATTCATCTAACATTAAGTTTAATGTCCCTTATTTTGCAACCTATATGTAATTCACCTGATTCTTAGAGTTTTTGTTGTTGTATGCATTTTTATTACCATTTTTATTAGTATGTTATAGTTGTATGTAGCAGTGGGATATGTTGTTACATGTTTGTATATGTACACAATGTAACAATATGATTTGGCCAATATCATTTTTTGGTATTTCCCTTTTCCCTTTCCTCTTCTCTCCTCATGGTTCCTTTTCTCTCTTCTATTGATTTTCCTTCAATTTTCAGGAGACACATGCCCACTTTCTTTTCCCTATTTCTCTCAGGCTTCCATATATAAGAGCAAAAATACAAACAATGGCCTTCTGAGTTTGATTTATTTCACTTATCATAATGTTCTCAAGTACCATGTATTTTCCTACAAATAACATAATTTCATTTTTCTTTGAGGCTGAATGAAATTCCATCATATTTATATGCTACATTTTCTTTATCTACATATCTACTGATGGATACTTAGGCTGGCTTCATAGTTTGGCTATTATGAATTGTGCTGGTATAAATGTGAATATGCATGTATTGCCGTAGTATATTGACTTTCATTCTTTGGGATAAATACTGAGAAGTCATATGGTCGTATGTTGGTTACATTCCTACTGTTTTTAGGAACCTCCATACTGATTTCCATAGTAGTTGTACTAATCTACAGTACAGTGTAAAAGAATTACTTTTCCTCCACATCCTATCCAGCATTTATTATTGTGTGTATTCTCAATGACCAGTATGAGATAAAATCTCAGTGTAGTTTTGATTTGCATTTTTCTAATTGCTAATTATGTTGTTCATTTTTTCATATATTTTGACTATTTGTATTTGCCCTTTTGAGAAATATGTTTAATTCATTTGCCATGTATTCATTAGATCATTTTTTGATGTTTAGTTTTTTGTGTTGTTTACATATTCTACTTACCCTCTGTCAGAAGAGTAGTTGGCAAAGATTTTCTCCCATTATGTAAGATCTCTCTTCACATTATGAATTGTTTCCTCTGTGGGCAGAATTTTGTAAGTTGATGCCATTATATATACATTAATTCCTGGGCTTTAGGGATCTACTGAGAAAGTCTTTGCCTCTGCCTATATTCTAGAGTGTTGAACCTTCTTTTTTTTCCCTAGAAGTGCATATTTTTTGGTCTAATTCCTGGGTCTTTCATCCATTTTGAGTTGATTTGTGTGCAGGGTGAGAGATACATGTCTAATCTCATTCTTCTACACATGGACTAACCAGTTTCCCCAGTACCATTTTTTGAAAAGACCATATTTTCTACAATGTATGTTTTTGTCATGTTTGTTGAGGGTCAGATGACTATAGATGTGAGGGTTTGTCTCCTGTCTTCTATTCTGTATCATTGGTCTATGTTTTTGTTGTTATACCTATACCATGTAGATTTTGTTATTAGAGCTCTGTATAATTTAAAGTCAGGTATTGGGATGACTCCAGCCAGCCTTAATTTTAAGCTGAGAAGTATATTAACTATTTGGGGTCCTTTATTATTCCAAATTAAATTGAGGACTTTTTTTTCTTTTAGTTCTATGAAGAATGTCATTGTTATTTTGATGAATGAGAATTACATTGAATCTGTATATTGCTGGTGATAGTATGGCCATTTTAACAATATTAATTTTGCCCATCCATGAACATGAAAGGTGTTTCTATTTTCCTTTGTGTTCTTCAATTTATTTCTTCAATATTTTATAATTTTCATTGTAGAATTCTTTTACCCCCTATGTTAGATTTATTGTTAGATTTGGGGGATTTTTTGAGACTATTTTTCTGATGTATTTCTCAATAGATCCATTGTTAATCAATAGGAAAAAAACATAGATATATTTTATATGTTTATTTTGTAAGCTACTGCTTTGCTGAATTTGTCAATTAGTTCAAGCAGTACTTTTGTGAATTTGGGGGGGGATTGTCTAAATATAGCATCTTATCACCTACAAACAGAGATAAGTTGACTTCTTTCTTATTTTTTAATCTTTTTTATATCATTCTCTTTACTTATTGCTCTGGCTAGAATTTCTAGTACTATATTAAATAGGAATGGTGGAAGTGTGCATCCTTTGTGTATTCTAAATTTTAAAGGAAATGCTTTTAGTTTTTCCCCTATGAGGTTGGCTTTGGGTTTTGCTATATAGTCTTTAAAATGTTGAGGTAGGTTCTTTGTACCTGTTAATTTCTCAGATTTTGTTTTGTTTTGTTTTATCATGCATGAGTACTGAATTTTGTTGAAGGCATTCTTAGCATCTATAGAAATGAGTAAGTGATTAAATGATTTTTTGTCTTTAATTCTATTTATGTAGTGAAATAGATTTTTTGATGTACATATGTTAAACCATCCTTGCAACTGTGGGATAAAACCAGCTTGATCGTGACATACAATATGTTAATATGTTGTTGAATATGATTTCCCAGTGTTTTATTAAGGATTTTTGCATTTAAGTTTATTGGAGATATTGGCCTCTGATATTCTTTCCTTAATATATCCTCATCTGGTTTTGTTATGGGTATTATACTGACTTCATTGGATAATTTTGCAGTGTTCCATACCTTTCTATTTCGTGGAATAATTTGCAGAATATTGGAGTTCATTCTTCCTTAAAGGTCCGGTAGAATTTAGCTGAGAATCCATCTGATCCTGAGCTTTTCTTTATTGGAAGGCTTTTTTGTTACTTTTTATATCTCATTGTTAGCTACTAATCTATGTAGATGTTCTGTCCTCTTGATTCAATATTGGTAGGTCCTATGTGTCTAGAAATTTATTCCTTTTTTTAGGTTTTCCAATTCATTACAGAATGAATTTTCAAGATAGTCCCTAATGATCTTCTGGATTTCTTTTATGTATGTGGTGAGTTCCATGTTTTCATCTCTAAGTTTGTTAATTTGGATTTGATACCATGGGGTATCAGTTTCCATTCTTCCACTTTCAGACTATTGCTATCTTTGCCTGTAAAGTGAGTCAGTGGATAGAGCTGGAGAATATAATTCTAAATGAAATTAGCCAGTCTCCCAAAACCAAATGCTGAATGTTTTTTTTTCTGATATAAGGAGGCTAATTCATAGTGGGGTTGTGAGGGGGAACATGGGAAGATTAGACAAACTCTAGATAGGGCAAAGGGGTGGAAGGGGTAGGGAGACAGCATGGGGATAGAAAAGATGGTGAAATGAGATGGACATCATTACCCTAAATAAAATATATGAAGACATGTATGTTATATAACCAGAGATATAAAAATGTGCTCTATATGTGTAGTAAGAATTGTAATGCATTCTGCTGTCATACATAACAAATTAAAATATAAAATATAAAAAACAAAAAAATATATAGTTGGGTCTTGTTTTCATCCATTCCACCTTTGTCTGTTAATTGGAGAGTTTAGACCAATTACATCCAATGTTACTATGCATAGATGTTTATTAATTCCTATAATTTTGATTTATGTATAATGTTTAATTCGGAT
Source organism: Spermophilus citellus (assembly GCF_964194105.1). Classification (NCBI taxonomy): domain Eukaryota; kingdom Metazoa; phylum Chordata; class Mammalia; order Rodentia; family Sciuridae; genus Spermophilus; species Spermophilus citellus. The sequence goes on along the minus strand of NC_138196.1, from coordinate 56,675,539 downwards.
CTTTTTCTCATTTGCTTAACTATTCTTCAAATGATATTTGTTCATTTGGAAATTCTGGCATTGTTTTTTTTTATTTCTTCTGTGTAAAATATTTCTTTAAGTTTTGTAATGCTGGTTTAGTAGTCATGAATTCTTTAATTTCTGCTTATCTTGGAAAGTTTTGATTTCTGCTTTGACTTTGAAGGAAAGTTTTGATGAATATAACTATCTTGGTTAACAGTTATTTTATTTTAGGACTTTAAACACATCATTCCAAGTTTTTAGAGTTTGTGCTGAGATATCAGAAGTGATTCTGATTGGCTTTCCTTTAAATGTGACCTTTTGTTTTTCTCTTGATGGTTTGAAATTTCATTTTTCTTTATGCCAGGCATTTCAATGACACTGCATCTTGGAGGGCTTTTTTTCTTTCTTTTTCTTTTTCTTTTTTTTTTTTTTCTTATCTTGGCTACTTGAGAGTTTAAATGATTCCTGTACCTCCATTTCCATCTCATTCTGAAGACTTGGAAATTTTTCTGTTATTATTTCCTTAAAGACATTATCCATTCCATTAGCCTACATCTCACATTTCTCCTCAATTCCATTTATTCTTAAATTTGATCACCTATCGTCCCAAAGTTCTTCTGTATTCCCCTCATGGTTACTTATTTTCTTTTATATAGTCTGAATGTTCAGGTTGCCAACTGTGTCTTCCAGCTTTGAAATTCTGTCTTCAGCATGTTTTATTCTAGTAGAGAGATTTTCAGTTCAACATTTTATTTGATTTATTATGTCTTTCAGTTACAATATGTCTTTATTTTTCAATATATCTATCCCTATTACATTTCTCATTTATATACTGTATTGAATTCCTAATAATTTAGTTGTTTTTCTGTGTTCTCTTGGAAATCATTGGTCATTTATACAATAATTCATTTGAATTAATTATCTGATATTTTGTGTACTTCAATATCTTTGGGGTCAGTTCCTGATGCATTATGATCTTTAGGGTGTGTTTTACCTCATTTTTTCATATTTATTGAATTCCTGTGTCAGGTTTTATCCTATCCATTAGTTGGGATTGATTTCTCTTCCATTCTGATGTTTGGACCTTTTTAGGGCACAGCCTCCTCTTTCCAAAGTGTCCTAGAGTGATCTAGCTTGAGACTCCCTGACAGATGTGGTATCCACAGACTTTGAGAAAATTCTTTTTGTATTTGCTCTAGCAGTGAATGTCTGTGAGTGGTACCTGAGTCCCCACACTCAATCATTCCAACTTGGGGTATGTTCATTAGCTTGGGTTTTTTGCCTCTTTTATTCTTTTTTATCAATATATAACTGAAATATATTAAAAAAATAGCTGAAGCTTAAGAGTCATGAATTTTTAGGTAAAGCAAGTTTCTTGGAACAAGGTTCTTTATCTTTTGGCTGAGCTTAGTTGAGCAGCAGGATCTCTTCCTCTGAACTTGTAGTGTTTCTGTAGTTCCTGTCACCTAACAGAAATGGATACAAAGAATATATAGCATTAAAATAAATGCATAGTTCCTACCACAACAACTAAATCACTGATTTTTACCGCAAAAACATGAATGGTGAAATCAACAATTGCCAAAAGCAAAAACAATAAATAACCATGATTTAGATCTGGCAATAAAACAAACAGAAGGTTTTACCTATGCCGTGCAGAGCATTAATAATTGCAACAATATGAATGGTGGGGGCAGGAGTTATATAAACTAATTTGTTCTAAAACATGGTAAAAATATTGGTTTAGTAAGAGAAAGAAACTGTGATAGGTTTATAATTTTTAAAATTTGAGCAGAGAGAATTCAGCAGAGATATGATAGGTGAAGGTGATAAAGAAAGAAAAAAAGGGGCTGGCACTGTAGCTCATTGGTAGAACACCTGCCTTACATGTGTGAGGCACTGGGTTCGATCTTGAACACCACATCAAAATTAATAAATAAAGATATTGTGTCCATCTACAACTAAAAAAAATAAAGGAAGAAGATAAAATAGGAAAAAGAAAGTAAACAGAAAAAGAGAGAACAAGAGAATTTGGCTACTAGTGAGAAGAGAAAGGAGAGAAAAGGAAAGAAACAAAAACAAAATAAAATCAACAAATCAATTAATTACCTAAAACATCAAAAGACAAGATAAGGAAAAATACCTACATCTTGTAAAATGCTAAAAATGAGCAAAAAAGAAACAAATATGCATATATGTATATGACCACAAACCAATCAGCACAGCAAGAAAGCCAAAGTAAATAAATAGAATCAAAACCAAAAACAGAATAGATTCTTAATTAAAACTGAAAGAATCATACCCACTGAGGTCATTGCTGTGGTTAAAATAATTGATGAAAATGGATGATCACTGCCTATGCACAGCTGTTCTTTCCATTTCTTCTTGGGTTATGAACCAAGACCGAGACAGAGAGAAAGGACTGGTGATTGAAAACTTCTTTCTCTTTTTGTGCTTGCTCACTGAGCTGCCTGATGAAGTGGCCTAAGACTGAAACTGGTTATATAGTTCTCAACTTCCCTTCTCACCAGTACAAGGTAGAATGGAATGGGAAGAATAATCAATTGGAATTTTGTCTGTACAAATCAGATCAACTCACTCCCATGGTGGGGCTCCTGCAGAGTTTTTAAAGGGGAGTTATGGAAGCTGGGACTTAGGTCTAATCAGGCCTCAGGCACTTCCTTGAGTGGTATCTGCTCTGGAGATAACTCCTAGGGCCAGGCAGATGCCGATATCTGCTGGGAGTCAGGATCTCAGAAGCTTCCCAAGAATTCTCCTCACTGGATAGGGAACCAATACTCCACATAATATGCTGCCCACATTCTGAGCTACAGAAAAGCTAGGAATGCAGCTTTCCTCTAATCTGTCATGTTAAATCTCTCTGAATCTGAAAGATTAAGTGTGATTAATAGTGAAGTTTAACTTCTTGATTTTCTCAAGTTATAGTTACCTTTCCCTCTGAATAATCAATCAGGTTCCCTTATTTTCCTATGAATTCAGAGTTGGAAAATTTGATTCTTTGTTCTGTTACAGAACTCCCTCCTAGCTGCCTCTGCCCATCACTGCAGCCAGATCAGTAGACTGTGGAATCAGGTCTGATTACTGCTGGATCATTCTGTCATGAATCTACTTGTTGCCGAAAGCTCAGTCCTTGTCCTGATGCCAACCCAATAACAAGGACATGGTTTTGAGAAAAAGGAAAAAGAAGGTTTATTGCTTTGCTAGCAAAGGAGAAACACAGGGTACTCCTGTCCCAAAGGCTGTGATGCTGCCCATCCACAGAAATAGGGGGCTTTTATAGAGGTGATTCAGAGATAATGAGATTAAAGAGGAAGGATCAGGAAAGAGAAGATCAGGGGAAAGAAGATTGGGGAAGAGAAGTTTGGGGAAAAGAAGACTGGGAAAAAGAAAAATATGTATAAATTTCAATACCACAAGGGATATAGTCAAAGCATCAAGTGAACCTCTATTACATAATCAACAATGATATTTTTCTGTAAATAACTTGAATGAGTTTTACTATTTTATTGATTATTTATACTATCTCTGTAGTTATTGGGTTTTAGATAAAATAAGACAGGATATTGTAACTAAAAATTACTGCTTCTATTTTTCTATTTTAAAATAATAATAATTTGTTAGGAAAATGTGTCCATTTCCCTCAATGTAATAATTTTAATGAAAACCATCTTCTTAACACCAATATGAGAAAGTACATATTTTCTAAATTATCATTAATATTGTTTATTTATCTATTTGTTCTTTTTAGATACTGATGACGGTATAGTTTGACATATACATGCATGGAGTAAAAATTCGCATTCTGTGGTTGCACATGGTGTGGAGGTTACACTGGTCATGTGTTCATATGTGAACATAGGAAAATAAGTCTGATTCATTCAACTGTCTTTCATATTCCCATTTCACCTCCCTTCCCTTCATTCCCTTCATTCTCTTTTGCCTAATCCAATGAACTTCTATTCCACTCCCCCTAATTGTGTGTTAGCATCCACATATCAGAAGGAACATTTGGCCTTTGCATTTTGGGGATTGGCTTATTTCACTTAGCATCATAGTCTCCAGTTCCATCTACTTACCAGCAAATGCTGCTATTTTATTCTTCATTATGGCTCAGTAATATTCCATTATGTATATATACACCATATTTCCTTTATCCATTCATCTGTTAAAGACCATCTAGATTGGTTCTATAGCTTAGCTATTGTGAATTGAGCTGCTATAAAAATTGGTGTGGATGCATCACTACAGTCAGCTGATTTGAGTCATTTGGATATATACTGAGAAGTGAGATAACTGGGTCAAGTGATGTTTCCATTCCAATTTTACTGAGGAATCTCCATACTGCTATCCAGAGTTGTTTTTTCCCCATATTCTCTTGTATTCTTGATAATTGTCATTGTGACTGGAATGAGGAAAAACTCAGCAAAGTTCTAATTTGTTGATGTATTCAAAACTTCCCATTTTATTAGAGAATAAATTCTCAAAATAGTTTCAGATTATTGTCTGCATCTTAGTAGCGAGATATTTTCTTTTTCATCATAAATTTAGTAATTTGGGTGTTATCTTTCTTCATTAGGTTGGCTAAGGTTTTCCCAATTTTATACATTTTTCAAAGAACCAACTTTTAGTCTTGTTGATTTTTTGGATTGGTTTTTTGTTTCAATTTTATTGATTTCTACTCTGATTTTAATTATTTCCTGTCTTCTAGGCAGGAAATGCTTTTAGTGTTGATGTGTTCTTTTTCTAGGGCTTTGAGATATAATGTTCAATTATTTATTTGGTGACTTTTTATTTTGTTAATGAATAAACTCAATGCAATAAAGTTTCCTCTTAGAACTGTTAAGTCTAAATTATTAACTGTATTTTTTATTTCTACAGCTTCTTGATTTGGTTTTTGTTTGAAGCATCTATCCAATGGTGAGATATTTGCCTTAAAGTCACCCAATATTATTGTTCTGGTCTATTTGATCATGGAAAGTGAGAAGGGTTTCTTTGATGTATGTAGATATTTTGGGGGCAAAAATATTTATGATTATTATGACTCATTGATGCATAATTCCTTTAAGTAGTATGAAATGTCCTTCTTTGTTTCTTCTGATTATCATTGTCTTGAAGTATACTTTATTTGATATGAGAATAAAAACCCCTGCTTGTTGATGAGATACATGTGAATAACTCTTTCCCCCATCTTTTTACTTTCAGACTATGAATGTCTGCCTATGAGGTAAGTATCTTGGAGATGTTGTATTGTTGGGTCTTGTTTTTAATCCAATCCTCCAGTTTATGTTTTTTGGTTTATTAATTCAGACCATTTATATTCAATGTTACTATTCAGAAATGATCTATATTCCATTCCCTGTCATTTTGATTTATTTCTGGTTTTTGAGTTAAGTTCTTCTTTGATTTACTATTCTACTAGTGTAGCTCCTCCATTTGCTGGTTTTCACTTTTATTTTTCACTTCTTCATCATGAAATATTTTATCAAGTATGTTTTATAGTTCTGAATTTCTAGTTGTGAATTATTTCAACTTTTGTTTAATATTGAAGGGTTTTTTTTGATCATCAATTCTGAAACTTAATTTTGATGGATATCACTACTTAGGGGACCACAAATAATAACAATAAGCAATACAAACAATACACAACATTAAGACAAATAGCCCTGCTATGACATCTACAATGTTAATTGTCACAATAAATAGGAATAATATGATTAGTTATTGCCTATAGTAAAAGCAGTACATTTGCAAAAGGGTTTACAAGTTTGAATTGATCGGGAGAGAACATAAGTGATGTAGAGTGTAATGATTTTGTGAGGAAAGATAGAAGTAAGAAATTAAAGAAAAAGTGAAAGAGGGAACAGTAGATATTAGCTGTTATCAGAAGAAACTAGAGAAACAGAATCAAAGGAAACAGATAAGTGAAAGAAAAAAAATCTGACATCAAAATTTTAAAAATTAATATAAAGGAACTCAAAACAAAATTAAAATATACAAATATCCTAGTCCTTAAAATACTGATCTATGAAAAATAAACTGGCTTTAAAAATGGTAGAAAAGACAAATAAAAAACAAATTAAGAGTATGTATACATGTCCATGAAAAATTAAGGTTACAATTAAACAGAGAAAAGAAAAACAAATAAGCAAATAAACAAACAAAGATCTCAATGAAAGTTTAAAGAATTGTACCTGGGAAGATGCTCAGTTTCCCTCTCAGCTGTGTTAAATTAAGTGGTTTGAATATGATGCTTGCTCCACCTTCATGGTGGGATTGCTGGAGTGAGAGTCCTGGATTTAAACCTATGGGGTTTAAGCTGAGGTAAGATTCAGGCTTTTCACTAAGTGCCTATTGGTGTGGACATTTTAAATCAGTTCACCTCCAAGGCCCAGCAATTGCCAGGCAGTGCTGGAAGCTTCTAGTCCTAGAATCTCCCTGGGTCCACTTTTGTGGTTGAGGAGCCAATTCTTAGTCCACTCCATTCACCAGCAGACCCCATATTTTCTGGTCTCCAAACTCCTTCTCTCCTTCCCCTGCCCTTTTGAATTCCCAGCCAGGCACATCTCTCCCAGCTGGTCCTGCAAGCAGCCGGATTGGAGAGGGAGGGAGAGAGTCAGATAGGGTTCTATGACCAGTATTCCCCTGTGTAAACCCCTCTCCACATTTGATTTTTCTTGTGGTCGCTTAGGCACACTCTGTGTCCTGCAGTGTGGGTTTGCAGGCCTGTATTTCAGACCAAACTTGGGCTTGACAGGAATTAGCTCCCACAGGTGCTGGCCTCCACTCCACGGCTGCAAAATAGTTCCTTCCTCTGTCCTCCTGAGGCAGCTAGAGATATGGCTTCTTTCCCACACAAGGATATTGTGCTGAATGCCTTTCCGTTTAGTCAGGCAGCGTCTCTGATCTCTCAACTCTCCATACCCAGACATGCCTCAGTCCTACTAAAAGTATGGGTTCTTTAATTCTCTTATCCTCTACTTTTCTTGCAGAGGGATTTCTCTGGCTGGTGCCTTCAGATGTGGCAGGGTGAACACTGGGAATTTCTTACTAATTTAATTATATCCAACCTCCTGAGTCCTCATCTGCTTTGAATGTCCAGTATTTAATCACAGTAAAGTCCCCACCATACACACACACACACTTTTTTTAAACCCACATCGCTGAGAAGCTGCTTATCGGCTTTCTTGGTTTCCTAACATGGAGAAGCTAGGAAAGCAAATTTATATATTCCACCATCTTGAACTGACCAACCAATATTGGATATTATAAAACTAAGAATATGGCAAACATTATTTGGTGAAAATGACATATAATTCTGATCATTGGTAAGATTAACCAAAATCTAATGAATATGTTGGCAATTTGTATTTCTAGTTTGTTTCCACTAACAGTGTATTTTGTGATAATGGCTTTTCCTTGCTGGAATTTGGACATTCATTTTAAATTATGGTCAATAACATATATCTTGTTCCATCAGTTGCAGATATATTTTTAATATATAAGTTAAGCATATAAGAGAATATTCAGAATTAATGCTTAACAGGATACTGACAGAAGTTTCTGTGTTCGTATCTATTTTTTCTTCCTTAACCTATAGGACTCCTGATTATGTAAAGCTTTTAGGCATAGTGTTTGGCACTACATAAGCAATATGCAATCATTAGTAATTATTATTATGCTGTGTCTTTAAATGAAATTAACCTGAATAATAGTTGAGTCTCATTCTGATAATAAATCTTTCCAGGCAGGTTTCTATAAACACAGGCAAACAGAAACTTTAGAAACACATTTATTAGATACTTAATAAATAAAATTTTTATAATAATAAACAACAAGGTTACCATAATAACTTATGCTTATTTTATTCTGTTGGTGAAATAAGTAGAACTTCTACAACTCTATTGAGAAGAATATTTCTATTGCCTAAAGAGAAACTTAATTTTATACAACTTGAGTTGAAGATTCACCATTCATTATCTTTCAGTTGAATTTCAACTAAAATCTCCTCTAGCTCTCAGTTCTCTCAAGAGGTAGTCTGGAAAATTATGGATTTGTTAATTTTTCTCTTTCCTATTATGTTCTAGAATTTCAGAGATGTTTCATGGAAGAAACTTGAGAAACATACTTAATATGCAATCTTCATGGGGAGGTTTAATATCTTGCCTTTATAAACAAAAATCTCATGTTAGGTTTCCAAAAATCTTATGAGAAAATTTTAAAAATCCAATTTTATATCAATGATAGGAAACAAATTTCAAAAAGTGTAACTCAGCCAGGCCTGGTGGTGCATGACTATAATCCCAAGCAGCTTGGGAGCCTGAGGCAAGAGGATCATTGGTTCAAAGCTAGCCTCAACAAAAGTAAGCAAACAACTCAGTGAGATCCTGTCTCTACATAAAATGCAAAACAGGGCTGGGGATGTGGCTCAGTGGACAGTGCCCCTGACTTCAAACCCTGTTACCTACCCCCACTAAAAGTGTAACTCAAAGACAAAATAAAACAGGTGGTTTAAAAGAACATTAAAATATGCAAATATAAAAAGGGCATTTTACCAATATGAATATTAATATAAAATAAATAAAACAACATAAAATGAAGTTCTTCTTTATTGAAGATATGTAATATTTACAAAAATATGTAATAAGCATTTTTTTATATATTTTATATATTTTTTAAAAATTTTTTAGTTGTAGATAGATACAATCTTTATTTTATTATATTATTTTTAAAAAAATATTTACTTTTTAGTTGCACACAACACCTTTATTTTATTTATTTATTTTTATGTGGTGCTGAGGATCAAACCCAGTGCCTCACACATTTGAGGCAAGTGCTTAATCATTGAGCAACAACCCCAGACTTGTTTTATATTAAGATAAACAAAAGCCTCTAATAAATAAAATTTCACAAAAATTAGGAAGGTGGGAAGCATTATCATATAAAGTTAATATTTTATTTTAATTATTTATGATTTAGAAAAAGAAAGTGAAAATTATAGTAAATACCAATTACATTATAGTAATATATCATACTTCTTTTCTGAAAATGAATGTTTTCCATCATCCAGTGGAAAATTGTTATATGTAGGCTATGAAATATACCTTAATATAATTTGTTTAAGAGAAATTGTACAGAACTATTCCTTGTCCATACAATGAAACAAACCACAAGATTTAGAAATTAAGGGGAAAAAACACAATGAAAATTAATAATTATACCACAAAAACAAAAACATAGTCTGGATGACATAAAGTGTCTTGAATCAAAATGGAATATCAAAATATTTCAATTGTAAGTAATAAAAAATTGACTTTTAAAAGTATGCATTATTTGCACAACTGTTCTTGCAATACAAGGGAGAATGAATAAGCACTGATTTATTAATCCAAATCTGATTCTGCAATAATTAAAAATATACAGTCAGATATCAGTTCATGATAATAAATAGAAATATGAAAATAAAAAAGAAAATTTGAGAAAATAGTGCTCATATTATTGTATGTTCTGAAAATATTTTAAAAGATGAAAATATCCTCACTTCATTCCTCACTTCATAATTCTATAATACTTATGTAGTAATCTGTGCTTTAAGCGAAATAAAATTACAGAGGTATATCAAAAAAATCAGAAAAGCAATTGAACAAATTTGTAAAAATATACAATAGTAGCAAAAATATGATAATCTGAATGCTTACATATTTGTGGATTTCAAGTATTTAGGAATACAAGTTAATTTTAATAAATAATAGCAGATCATATAAATGAAGAGAAATTTCTAAATCCATTTATGTCACAATAGCAATTTACAAAGAATAAAACTTTTGGGCATATCATATTCTAGATATAAAGACAAAATAAAATGCAAGAGAAAAATAGAAAATAGTGATTAAAAATCTTGATAAATACCCCAAAGATGTTTGATGAACATCCACTATCCTTTTCTGATTATCACAAAGCACACTAATAAAAGAATACTGAAGCTAATAAAGAACCATCCCTTCAAATATTCTTTCTAAAACTCACTCTGAAATGACTGTTAGTCTAATTAAAGAAAAGGATTAATCAACAATCTCTTCTAGCTTGAGCATATTTATTGGAATTACTATGTTGCAGAGAAAAAGGTAGTGTGATGTGTAGCTCAAAGATTGGAAATTGTGATTGTGTACACTGATGACAGCATAATAAGAAAATGGGGATCTTAGCAAAATAAAGGGGAAGGGAGCTTAAAGTATACATTCCTTAATCTTTCTAGTGTTTATAAACAATTTTCATCTCATAAGTGCCATTCCAGTTACCAATTACCTCATAGGCATATTTTATATAAAACTTATTAAAGTATAAACATCCACTGGATCATGTTTTTGTCAATAATGAGCCACTTATATGATGGTTCCATAAGATTATATCATCATGATATCATAGCCACATAGTTTTTGTAAGTGTATTTATGTTGTTCACCAAAAGACAAAATCACCCACTGACACATTTCTCTGATCATATTCCTGTCCTTAAAGAATGGAATATTATATACACATTTCAGCATATAACTATTCCCAGTTCTGCACTATATGACTACTGTGAAATTAACTATTAAGGAACAACATGCCAGAACTAGGTGAGGGGCAATAACTATGATCAAGCAGGTCTCATTTTGAGAAGGGAAGAAAGAAGACATCTGAAAGCCCTCTTATCTACTGCCTGTACCATATCCTGCAGATCATAGTATCCAGACTGACTTGTCAATCAGCATCCTGACCTGGCAGTGTGTTGTCACCTGGTTCTTCAGACTAAGGGTTCAACTTTGTCTATTGATTTCCTTTGACATATCTAATAAGACACTTGATATGTCTTGTTGGTGTGTACAGAAAATTCTGTAAAATGTTTTATGATTGGAGAATCTTAGTTTCTCAGTTTCACAGATTTACAAGTGGGAATTTTTATTTAAATTTCTATTTTCCTCCCAGTTGATCTTCTGGGAAATTTTAAAATCTAGTAATCAGTATATATATATATATGTATGTGTATATATATATATATATATATATATATATATATATTATGATAGTAAGATTTTTTTTCAACATTTATTTTTGTTTGTACAAGGTCTGGGGCTAGATAAATCACACCCTCCCCCTTGTTCAAGTCCCCAAACTCTGTTTTTCTACTGATCTCTATCTTGAGAGAATATAAAACAATAAACTAGATAAGACAAGGCTAATAGGCTTTGGACCTCAAGGATCCACCTCAAAGTAAGGTTTTCACTGCTCTCTGTTAGAAGGTGATTAATGAGAGTGTTAAAGAAGGAAGGGATCTTGAGTTATCAAGCTTCCCGAAGGTTCAAGGATCGTCCTGGGACCCCATGCTTGGGCTTTGGAGTCATTTATTACTTCTCTGATTCATTGCCATGAATCAGGGAGTAAGGATTGCAAGAAGAAAGGAATTTGGATTTTTCTGCCATGATGGATACTTATTTCCAACTCTCATACTTATTGATGCAAGTTTTTGTAACTGGATTTGTCTGTTTTCTCCTTAAAGTGAGGCCAACCAAAGTTTGCTGCTTTCTTTTCGGACTCTACTAATTGCTTAAAATGATTGAAGAAAACAACAACAACTCCAAAATCCTGACTGTGCTTCTTCACTAGATTCCCTAGAGCTTATTAATTGATAAGCACCTGTTCTGATTCCCAGAGGAGACAGCAGTGAGGTTTTCCCACAGGCTTTCCTTCTGTGTGAAATCGTTAGCATTTCAGCCAGGAACAGAGAGATCTGTGCAATCTATATTAGTGCTTCATGTCTTTTGAATCCATGTTTTAAGTTCTGTCCCATGAAATATACCTGCTTCTGAGTATCAGTTTTTATTGTTGTTGTTTGTTTGTTTGTTTGTTTGTCTTTTAAGTACTGAGAGCAAGTGAAATAAAGCCCAATGCAAATCACTTTAAACAAAAATGGAAATACATCAATTAACATAAATTCCAGGGTCATGGTAAAGGTAGGCTTAGACCCAACAAGAAGCTGAGAACTTTTTTTTTTTCCTTTTTCTCTACCGTTTTACTCTTTCCACTCTTTTCTTCTCTTTCCTCTTTCTTCCATTAAAACCATCGACTGTCTTGTAGCTCCTTGTGTCTCTCTGTGTTAAGCTTTCTGTCTCTGGGGGATTAGGGTAACCACCATGAGGGACAGGGCTTTCAAGATACTTAGATACAGAAACATATATCTGTTAGTAATGGCAAAGGAAATAAAATGAGCTTTACTACAAATATCCATATATAAAATCCCAGAGAAAGATTCAGGCTCCCTCTTTGAGGTAGTCACTCACTCTTGCCTGCATGATGGGTCATGAGCCCATCCCTGTCCTCAAGATATAGGGGTTAGGGGTGTGCAATCCTAATATACTGCCAAGGGGGAAATGATCTGTTTAGAAGAAGAAAGGGAATAAATGTAGAACACATCATACAAAGACAGTTACTTCTGGGTGCTGTGATGCCCGCCTGTAATCCCAGCTACTTGGGAGACTGAGGCAGGAGGATTGAGAGTTCAAAGCCAGGCTCAACAAAAGCGAGGTGCTAAGCAACTCAGTGAGACCCTGTCTCTGCATAAAATACAAAATAGGCCTGGGGATGTGGCTCAGTGGTTGAGTGACCCTGGGTTTAATCCTCGGTACCCCTCTCCCCCACAAAAAAGGATGATAGTTACTCACCACATAAGGAAATAGAGGAAAATCATCTAACAACAAGGGAAACATGCAAAATTTTTGTGAGATTTTACTGTTCTTTCCAGAAACAAACTTGACACACCATTTTACTATTAATTACAAGAAAGAACATAAAATATTCATAAACATATCCAAATGTAACTACATTGAATTAAATGTACAATGAACTATTGACAAAGATGTGATGAATATTATCCACTTTTCTAAAAAGTTAAAGAGATATGAAACCAGATAAATCAAGAAGCATGTGGTTGGGTAAATGACAACATATTAAATTAGTTTTCTTGTCTCTGTTCCTTTAAAGTCATTTTCCTCTGACTTCTTGCCCCCTCTTCTTGGAAGCTAACGACTACATCCACACAGCTCCCATATCCATTGGCTTTCAGTTGGATGTAATCTATGAGAAGCTCTGGCAAAAAAAAAAAAAAAAAAAAAAAAGTGGGTAAGTAGAATGAGATCATATGATTTACTGGCATCTCCCCACATATTCACCTCAAGTTGGCTCTGAACACTAATTGCCTATAGCTGTGTCTTTCAAAGTGATGACTCAACATGCCACTCTGTCACCCCTGGCACACTTCTTTCTGGAGATCCGAGGATGGGAAAGCTTACTACTACCATCTTCAAGGCCATGGCTCTTGGGTTTCTCAGCACCCAGTTTTCTACAAATAAGCCTTTCTGTGTGAACTTTTCCAATCATCCTATTTTGCCATCTATTTCCTGTGGTAACCCTGACTGATTCAAAGGCAATTCTCTGTAAAAAAACGTAATGTACAAATTTTATCAAGTGATTATCTTTGGCCATTTGTTAAAAATAAATATGAAAATATGGTTTTTAAAAATAAAATCCTATAAGCAACTCATACTATTATCTGTTAAACATATAAAATACAATGATATAACAATATAGTAAGTAGTTTAAAATTAAAAAGGGAAATAGCACAGAAGAGAATTGTACACATGTGTGGTTGTATAAATGTATACATAGGAAGCAGGGGGAGAATGAGGACACAGCAGCATTGTGACAACTACTTAGAATTCCTTCATAATCATTATTACAGGAAAAATTAATTAATTATATGCATGTATGAATATATCAGAATGAAACTACTCTTCTCTATAATAAATATTCACCTTTAATTTGGATCCTGCTCAGCTATTTGTAAAATTGTAGCTATATCTTAAATCATAAGAAATCAAAATATCTGTAACTGAGCATTCAAAGCTCATAGGGAAATAAAAAGAAATTTTTTTAAAAAAGGCCCCGGGGATGGATAAAAATACAGGAAATTTTATATTGGAAATAATATAAACATCTAACAATGGTAATTGTTTAAATACTTTTTGTATACTCAACTGAGATAATTAGATTTAGAAAATACTACATCTAGCAATACTTTAAGTATGCCCTCAATTTTATTACTTTCTTTATGTTTCCATTTAAATATAAATATAAGTATTATATGAAAATGATACACTGTTAGATGGCTATAATAGATAGTTTATAGCAGTTATATTCATTCTTTTCCATATTTTAAATTTTTTCTATAGTATTATCAGACATGTATTCATACAAGTAGACGCTTATAGAATTATAAAGGTATTTTAATAAATGTAGAAATACAGAATTTAAAATATGAAACAGACGATATATTTCTGTTCAATAAAAACTACCTAGAACTAACTAGACCTCTAGAGGCCAGAATTCCAGGATAATCTTCTGATAGCAACTCTTAATTACTAGAAAGTAAAAATCATAGTCACTTAATTCACTGTTATTGATGAATGAGTAATTAAATATGAACTTTCTTTGTGAATAGAAGAATCTGAAAGGAAAGAGGTTTCTCTGTTATAAACTACCTTGTTACATATGTATATTAATCTAGTAATTCTAAGAGTCGTATAAGACTTTTGGGGGGTTGGGTGTGAGGTGGTACTAGGGCTTGAACTCAGAGGGACTCAACCACTGAGCCACATCTCCAGCCCTAATTTGTATTTTATTTAGAGACAGGGTTTCACTGAATTGCTTAGAGCCTCACTTTTGCTGAGATTGGCTTTGAACTCACGATCCTCTTGCCTCAGTCACCCGAGCCACTGGGATTACAAGCATACATGTCCCTCATACAAGATATTTTTAAGAAACTGCTCATATTAAAGTAAAATATATATTTAAGACTTTGACTCAGGCCTCTTCTTTCTCTCCATTTTGAACCTTCTTTAAGGACAATAATAGAATTTCTTTTTTTGTTCACATGTGTTTTACTCAATATATATTTTTAATTTTCCAGTATGCTATGTATGAGAATACATGGCTAATTATCATGGCTCTGCTAAGGAAGGAGGATTGAGAGTTCAAATTGTGAATCCACCAATATTTATTTTCCCCTGTTTTGTGAATGGACATTGGGTTATATCCAGTATATGACCTTAAAAAAATTGTGCTGGTGTCAACCTTCTTCACCATGCTTCTGATACACATAAACATACACACTTACACACACACACACACACACACACACACACACATTTCTGTTGAGTATGTATCTAGTAGAATTGTTGAGCCATAATACATGTGTATTTTCAGTGCTAGTAATTTCAAATAGTTTTCTAAAACACTTCTACAAAAGTATTTTCTTTACTCCACATTGTCACTACCATATGATATTGTTTCTAGTTTTGTCTTTTAATTGACTGTAATATTGCCTTTTTAAAATTTGCATTTATCTGCTGATGTAATTAATAAGCAATTTTCAAATTGTCTGTCTACAATTTGGATATGTCTTTCACAAAATTATTTTTCAAGTTGCTGGTTCATTTAACCACAGTATGTTTTCTTATCAGTTCTGAGAAGGTGATGTGAGTTCTCTGTAAGATGCACACATTTTTCCTTACTGGGTAGTTTGTTTGTTTGCTTTTGTTATATTGCAAGGCATATGAGTTCTTCATTTTAATAAAATTCAATTGATCTTTTTTTTTTTCAAATAGTGCCTTTGGGTTCTCCATTAATAAATATTTCCCTGCCAGAAAACAATCAAATATTCTTCCAGAGGTTTTATTGTTTAACTTTCACATAGAAAAGTAATCTTTAATATAATGCTTAGAGATATAATCTATTTGATATTAACTTTTGTTTATGAACAAGATCATAGAGTAGGGAGGGGTCGGATCTGTTTTTTTCAAATGAATATTTAATTTACTTAAATAAACTTATTTTTATTTTTATTTAACTTTTCTATTGGAATCACATATGTAAAATTTTCCATCTACACCATTTTTAAATGTACAGTTAAATGCAACCATCACTACCAACTAGTTCCATAGCCCTTTTAGTCTTATGAAATGGAAAACCTGATCTCTCATCCACACAGTCCCTGGCAACCAATTCAAGTCACTTATTTTTAAAGTGCTTATTTATATACATATGCAGATATATAAACCTATACTGTTCTCTCTCTTTATATCTACATCTATCAATAAAAAATGTGTGTATATATGTATATGTTCATTTTTATGTTTTTGTGTATGTGTATGTATATAGACAAATCTATATTCATACACATTTATATATATCAGGATACACACATGCACACACACACACATCTATAGCTAACTATTTATTGATTAAATGAGGTTAATTTTCTCCTTATCATCATATAATGCACATTCTTAAGGTGTAACTTTGCTAATTATTTTATTTAAAGGGTAGAATATACCTACTTATATTACATTTAAAGATTTTGAATGTTTTAAATATTTTATTTTTTTGACCCATAAAAAATTGATGAGGCATATGAGTTGAACATGCTGAGGAATTGATCTTCCACATTAGACGTTCTGTAGTAAGACCATTCAGGAGAAAGACCAGTGATTACCTGCTTCACCAGACTATGATTACCCTGGTTCCAACCACACTGCTTTTAAAATGAAATACTAAAATACCAATTCCATAGTAAAAATGAGGAACTTAGGATTTAATTAAAGCAGTAATTTCAGTGAGGTGAACACAAGCATGTACAGTACCCACTGTAGATTTCAAAGGTGTTAATGAATGATAAAAATGATTGCTGTCTTTATAATGTTTGATTTTGAAGAACAGTAGACACAGAGAATTCAAGGCAAGCATTAATTATTCTGGAAATAGAACAAAAGTTAATATTAGGATTTGGGACTTAATTGTTAAACTTAAATATCCTGTAATGTCTTTTCAAGCTAAGAAAGCGTAAGTAATGTTCCACTAAAAATATATGCCTGAAAACTGACCAATTAGGTGAGCTACGGTAATATTATTGTAACATTACCATTACATAGAAAATGACAGGTAAAGGAAAATAAGCATACTTAACACAATGTATCAGAAATATGAAATAAAAACATACAGAATACAAATGATGATTATTCTAGGAAAACCCAGTTTTGTTTTATCATTATATTTTTCTAGCCTTAAATTTCTCCAAAATATATTTTTGGCATTGTTTTTATTCCTCAAGTATCAGGAACCCGTTAAAAGGATTTTGACATTTTAATTATTTGACTTTTAGATCACACCTATGTGTTTCTTATGTTTGTATACAAATAATAATTTTCAAAATGATATAAATAATAAGGTCAAAATAAAAATCAGTGTTTTGTACATCAATACTTAATTTCTTTTGACTATGGTTAAATCTTGTTTCAGTCTTACTCTTATATTTGATCAGGCTTCCATTTCAAATCCATTTCAGATTCCATATTGGATTTAAATCCCTCTTGCAGGAGATTTTTCTTGTCAATTTTTACATATAAACATTTTCACTCTTCATAATGCTTTGGCTTTTAATTTTAATACAGTGCATATTCAGAATATGGACTTCAGAAATGTATTTCCTTCAGAGTTACTCAAATACATCAAAATCTATGACATTTTCTCGCTAATTCCCCATCTTAATCCATGCATTCATTTAAAAGACACTTTTCTGAGTGTACTTTATGTCTCAGAAAATGATCTCTGGAGGCTTCAGGAAAGAATAAAAAATAGATTAAAAAACACGAAACACAAGACGCCCAGTTCTCTCCTAGAACTCAGGTGCCTGTGGAGAGCTAATAATATTAATAAAAGATGCCAAGGATGATGAAGATAATTTTGGACATTGAGAAATTCCAGAAAGATAACCAAATAGGTTAATGAGATAAAGTTACAAAGAATAAAAAGGAAGTTTCCTTGAGGTGATATTGGACCTGAAAACTGAATGACAGAAAAGTCATCCACATGACTATTTGCAGGTCCCTGGGTGAAATGAGTGCAGCAGCCTTGAGTCAGAAGCAGGTTTGCTGTGATTGAAAAAGCAAGAGGCTCCCAAGGCTGGGGCCTAAGGAGGGGGTAGGAACGAGGCAGAGAGAAAGTTGGAGGGATTGCGAGAAACAATGACAAGAGGCCAAGCAACAAAACAAGGACATTAAAAATTTAAAGATTAAAAGGCAACATGAAAAGGAATATGCTGAAAATCTTAATATGAAAGATATCATTAAGTAATATCATTGAGACAAAAAGACTTCATAGTTAAGAGTATATAATGTAGCTATTAAATTTAGTATTTTATGAAACTCTGCTGATTGTAGAATGAATGTGCTGAAACTGGTGAAGTCCCAGAGTATAATATGGATTAACAAAAAGAGGAACAAGATGATGGATATAGAGGAGGTAGCTTGAAAAAAGTCATACAAGAAGCCCCAACAGCAGAATAAAAACAGAAATCATGTAAGGGTGTCAAGCAATATAGTTGATCCCTCAAACAAAAAACAAACAAATACTAGGAGTTAAAAAAAAGTCTTAAAGAAAACATGTGACAGTTAGAAATGATGGCATAGATCCAGGAACTGAGAAGGCTGAGGGAGGAAGATCACCAGTTCAAGGCTGTTCTCAACAACTTATGCTCTAAAGTACTTAGAAAGACTGCTCAAATTTTAAAAGATAAAATATAATAAAATTTAAAATGAAAAAAAATATATAGAGTAAAAAAAAGGGCTGGAAATATATTTCAGTGGTAAAGTACCACTGGATTCAATCCTCAGTACCAAAACAAACAAACAAACAAATAAATAAATAACAATAAAAATTAAAATTGGGCTTGGGATATTACAGTGATGGATACAACATATGAAGCAGATTGGACACCAAATACATTAAATTTTCAGGACTCTTTACTTTCTTCCATATAGAATGTTATGGCTGTTTCTGATTGATCAAAATATTTAAATGGAAATAAACTGAAAAAATAAAGTCTTTTCAAATACAACAACTTTAGTCTTTATGTTCTTAACCCAAGAAATTCACAATCACCGAGACACATTTCTATTAATACACTGAATTATTACATTGAATTAGGTTTGGACTAGCTTGCTCCTTACATGTTTTATGTTTGGAATAAAGGTTTTTCTGGACCTAGCAAACTGTAACCTAAATTTGCCATGTTCTTCACAGCCAAACTTGTGGTACTGGTGAAGGGCAATGGGAGCCTAAAAAATACTTACACAGGCAGATATGAAGATAAAGCTGCGATCAGGTGGATTGCTGCTCTCTTATGGAGAAGCAGATCTAAAGAGTTTTGCCAGCAATGTTCATTTATATGTGTCTCATTGTCATGTTAAAGACTATGAAAGCATTATTCTTTGTACTCAAGAAATTTACAGAACTAGAAGCATCTACATAGCTTTTCCACAACTGCAATGTGCAATGTTAGGAGTTTTGTGTAGTGCCCAAGAAGGCCCATTGTTTAAAATTACTGTAAAGCAGGCAGGCTCAGGAGTAGCAGAGCTTGTGAAACATTATAGTTGTCTAGCATGAGAAAATTTCTCTATCCCTGGGAGCTATGTGCCTGAGATCAAGGTCAAAGCTGATAAGACTCTTGCACAGAGCCTCCTCCAGTAGGGCATTACCATAGCAGTTAGGCTTCTGGTACCCTTGCATAGAAACATTACCAGGCAGCAGGCAAGCCACAGCCATGAAGTCACCATATACCCTCAATCTCAGTCACTGCTCTCCCATTCTCTGCCAGGGTTCTCCACATAATGATATATAAATAGACTGGAATCTACTCCTGCAACAAATAGCTTTGTCTCAGTCAGGACAAACAACCAACTGTTCAAACAATGTTCACACAAACCAAACTAGAGCTGTAACCAACGGGCTGTCTCTGAACCTCACTCCCATTTTCTGGAGTTTGTCAGTTTGTTATCTCTGACTGTAAATATCATTTGCCTATGTACTTGGGTCACAGTATTCTGAGCCATTTTTGTCCAAACCATTCCCTGATTCCAGAATAGCAAATAAAAGCCATTTAAGCTCTGCCAAATGGGATTTGTTGTAATTTTTTCTTTTAACAGTACTTATAAATAATTAGCACAAGGAATGCAGCATTTCTCTATTGATTTATCAGCTATTTTGTTATAATTTTTTAAACAAAACTTATAAGGCACTGTAAAAAGGATTCACAATGATTTTGCTTTCTTTAAAATATGAAGCCTAGCAAATAAATCTAATTATTTTTACCATCTTTCCTTTTATTAGGTGAAACAGTAAACCTTTCTGCTACTTAGGTTATTCTCAGAAAGCTAAGATAGTTTAGCCATGAAATATATCAAAACAATTTCATTATGCTAAAGTTTTAATTTGGAAAATCATATCAAGAATGTTTAGGGGATGTCAGATATGGACTAAAGTCTTAAATATCTAAAAGAAATAAATAATTATAGTCAATATATTCATAATGCACAGTAATAAGATGCAATAATTATAAAACTTTAGAAAACAAGGATTCATGAACATGCCAAAGTACAAAAAGTTTATATTGGGATGTAGCCACAGAACACTTAAAATCTGGGGGAAAAAAGACAAAATATATGCTAATGTTCTTCTTTGTAAACTATTTGAGTAATAATTTAAAGAATCTATTGGCCTCTAATCTCAATAACAGTATGACAGTATATAAGACCCAAATATATAACCTAGTTGTATAAATATACATAAATAATTGTGCAAATAGGTGACCAATTTTTACTATTTATATATTACTCTTTTACATAAGACAATAATATTTTATAATATATAATATTGACAAATCCTGAAATTTTCATCAATAAAGATAATTTTCTTGTTTACATGTGCACATCATCTATAACACATATACTGAGTGTTTTTAACACGTGCAACTTTCTTTTTTTCTTTAATTTGTTTTTTTAGTTGTTGATTGAAATTTATTTATTTGCTTATATGTGATGCTGAGACTCAAACCCAGTGCCTTACACATTTTAGGTAAGTCCTCTACCATCTGAGCCACAAACCCAGCCCAACACTTGTTACTTTCAACTGTTATTAAGAATTAAGTTCAAACAGTGTAATTCATTTTGCTTTCTTCAAATATAAGAGACAATTAGAGTTTATTTTTCTATTTCATTTTGCACACATTTTTAAGTGGCAATAATAAGCATAATTATAATAACATTTAAAGGCACTGTACAAAATAGAGTAACTTTCTACTAAATAAAACTAAATCAAAGTGATTCAGTGACCACTGGTTTGTATCTTGCTAATATTTAGAAATGACAAAATATTCAGAGATTATTTTTAATCACCAATTTATATTTTACTAAGGTTTTGAAGTCAATAAAAGAGATGCATGTACAAGGTACTCTAACACTAATTTTTTATTAGTGGGTATTATTGAGATATATACCTTAAATATAACAAATTTAGTGTTTTCTTTTTATTTTTAATGAGAATGTTCACTAACTTTTTCATTTACAATATTCACAAGAATTCTTGTCAAAATTATTTATTATTATTTTGTTTTTTACTTTAAAATTATTTTAACTTCTAAATTATTTTTATGGTATTGCTAACTAACCATTTCAATAAAATTTTTGTGTTCTCTGGCCTCATCCAAATAACAAATATTAATTAAACACTTCAAATATTATTTATTAAAATTCTCTATAGCTAAACATAATTTTATATCTTTTTAAGTCTTAAATATAAGAAACTATAACTTACTTGACTCAGGATCAAATAAATAAAAAGATGTTTATAAGTAATTTATCCCTATTCTTGTCATAATAGAATTTTATGATTAAATTATATATTATGGTAAAACAACAAAAATAAAAATAGTTGTCCTTAAATAAATACTATTAACTTCTTTAATTTTGGTTAATTGAATATCTCATTACTAATACATTAAATGAAATATTATTTTAATGTACACTGTAAAACTCTAAATTAATAAAACAAATTTTAAAGCCTGAATTTTGCCTTTTTTTTTTTTTTGTCCTTTCATTTTGTGTGGTGCTGAGGATAAAACTCAGGGCTGTAGCATTCCTGGCAAATATTTTACCTCTTGACAAAATTTGAGTAGCCTATTCTTATTTTGTGAAACTTTTTTAACCAAGGCCATAATTTAAAAAAAAAAAAAAAAAAACTTGAGTTAAAAATTTTAGATGGAGAATATTTTTTTTTTTTGATACCAGAGATTTAACCAAAGAACACTTAACTACTGAGCCACATCCCCAAACTGGTTTATTTTTTATTTTGAGACAGGACTGCATTAAGTTGCCTAGGGCCTGCCTAAATTGCTGAGGCTGGCTTTGAACTTGAGATCCTGCTACCTCAGCCTCCCAAGGCTCTGGTATTACAGACAGCCACCACTGCCCCAGGTTTAGATGGAGGTATTTAAAGAAGAGTGAACATACGTTAAATATAACAAACAGTGTTTTCTCCTTAATTTTAATGAGAATGTTCACTAACATTTTCATTTACAATATTGACAGAATTCTTGTCAAAATTATCAGTTTAGTTTTCACCCTAAAATTACTTTAGCTTCTAAATTATTATTATGGTCTTGCCAACTAACCATTTTAATAAAATTTTTGTGTTCTCTGGCCTCACCCAAATAACAGATTGGTAGAAGTATGGGCAAAATTAAATGTAAGTACCAAGAACAAGTGTGATTTTTTTAATAAGTAATTTTCCTTCTGTTCTGAAAATTGGAAAAATCCTTAACAATTTATATACATATAAATATATATGTAAAAAATATATATACACACACATATATACACAAATATATAAATACACTATTTATATATTTGTATATATATGTGTGTGTATGTATATTTTATACATATATATATATATAAATACACATATGTGTATTTATATATTTGTGTATATATTGACCTGGATTTAAGGTGAACATTCTAGCCTGTAAGTACATCCTTCAGAGAGAGATTGTATTCTTAAGAAATATTGATTTTATTGTTTCTGGGACAAACTTTAAAATGAATTATGGCAGTCTCAAATAATCAGAGCTCAGTAAACTTATCTTGAGGTTATGGGAAGGGTGGTTTTCCTTTTGAGGCAGAAGAAATGCAAGGAGTCTCAAATGTCTGCACTCTTTTTCACCTTGTGAAGGGTATAAGCCATGGCAACAAGAAATTCTGATAAATCTTGGTAGGACCTCATGTTCTGGTTTGTTTAAGTCCATCAATCAAGGACAACTAGGAAAATGTTTGTATTTTTTTTTAAAAGGATGACTTTATTAATTTGCCGTAGAAAACAAAACAAAAGTCTTGGTGAAAGAGTGGAGAGTTTCAATAAAAGAGAATTATAAGGTGGATATTACAGGATTGTGATAGGCTGCTTTTCATAGAATTCAAAGAAAAATCTCACCTGTTTTGGGAGTTATCAGGAATTTTTAAAATTAGAAGATTGAATATGTTGCTAATTTTTATTAAAATATAGAAAGAGGGCTGGGTTGTGGCTCAGTGATAGAGTGCTTGTCTAGCATGTGTGAGCCACTGAGTTTGGTCCACAGCCCCACATAAAACTAACTAAATAAAATCAAGGGGAAAAAAGGCAAAAGGAACAATCCAGGGCTAGCACTGTTAAAAAAAAAAAAAATGGAAGAGTAGTCATGCATGTTACCTAGAAAAAAAGTGGTACCTGTTCCTTGCTTCCTTGTTAGGACAAAGTTAAAGAATCATCTTGCTTTCATATTGTTTCACCAAAGTGAAAATGGGTCTGTCTGATTATCATTAACATTCTTTAAACATTTTTTTTATCATTAAGGGAAAACATTTCAGCTTATTTCCTATCAATGGCCAGTTGTTGGCCATCAGGGCTACCATTGTTTCTACTATTCTTTCTTTGTTTTTCTTTTGTTGTTTTTTATTATCCAGCTATACAATGAATTTTGTTAGAAATTATGAATAATAAAATATATTTGTTTAAATGAACATCAATTTATTATTTATAAAACATACAGGCATTAGGCAAATAAGAATAGGACCGCATCATATAGTTTTGAATTAGATTGAAAACATCAATACAAATTTGCTGTATCTTATTTTCATAATAATGTAAATTCTATCCACTTGGCAGGGATTTTGTCTACTGGAGAGCAATAGAACAAGGGTAAGGTCAGTGTTAATAAGCACATTCAGTGGTCATATTGTGGTTTTTATAGCCATTTTCCAAATTAGGAAGTAAGAAGTCTTTAGAAATATAATTGACTCTAGACAGAACAGAAAATGAACATGAAAATCACTGAAACTTTGTTATATCTTGTAGTAAAGAAGCTACCAATTATAATTGAGGTTATGTTTTTTTTTAAAAAAAACACCCTATTTTTCACCTTGACCTGTGACCAACCAAGCACAGTTGAGCATTAGATTTTAGATATTGAAATATAACCCTCTTTCAGGAATTAAATCAGCTCAAATGGTTGTATTAATCATCTTCACCTCAGTATTCTAGTTAGTTAAAGTTAATATATTTAATATTCATCTAGACAGTGTTTTAATATGTTATCATCTTAGTTTACTTAGGCTCATAACAGACTTAAACTTTTTATTACTGGAAAGTTATATTTCCCTGGGACACTTACTAAAGCACTCTCCAAAGCCTTCCATTTTCATAATATCCTCAATTTTTAAGAAAAATGCAAGAAAGCAATAGAATTAAAACTAAAATTTTACGATGTTCTCAGGGACCCTGGAACCTGCACAGCTTTGCTTCTGTGAATTAATAGCTTAGCTGCACCATGAATTTGGGGATTTCACTCCTGATCTTAGTCTAATACAAAATGATATGGCTAAATACTGTAAAACAGGCTGCATACAGATATATGATTACCAGGCACAAATTCATTTGTAAAACATTATAAATATCTACCTATGCAGACTCTATGTGATCTGAAATAAGACTGTGTCTTCTGATAGAGACATCCACCTGAGGTGATGGAACTAGATTAATTTTCTGATACGTCTGTTCATTCTTAATATTGCCTTTTGGTTTAATATTCACTTTTGGTTTACCTTATCCTTTATCATTTGGTGGCATCCCTCAATAATCTCCTACTTGCTAATATTCTTACAGCTTTATTTATCTCTTTTCTTTTAATCCTTTATGGCATATTATATCATGAGGAAAGGGAAGACGTGCATTTTGCAACAAACATGCTGCTAGTTTGAATTTAAATATTTACTAAATTGGTCCTTACCTATTTCACAACCTTCTACAATGATTATTTCAGATGAATTCTTTAGAAGGAAAGTTTTCTCCTACAGAACCCCTCTAAGATTTATGTTTCACATTATCAACCCAACTCTTCATTATTGTCAAATTTATTTTTGACTAAAAGTGAACAAATGATATTACAGAAAAATACAGAATAATCAAAAGTGTAGACCCATATTGTGCAATCAATTCTGACTTACATGCTCTGTCAACCTGAGGGTTCTTTTCAATAACTGTTTATCTCCACCCAGAAAGTCTACCTGACTAAAAGGATTGACATTTAGCTCACTCCTATTGATAATAAATTAGACTTATACTCCCAATATTTTCTATGGCCCACTGCAACACGAAGGTATGACTTCATAGATAGGCAATTCTTCCACATAAAATAAAGTTAATTTTCCTATATGTTTTAACCAGCTAAAAACAGAGAAAGAGAAAGAATGGATAATCATAGGTGAAATATCTATGACACGATGAAAGAAAGTAAAAGCTCACCTGTTTCTCAAAAATAGACCAGACAAATTATAAATCATTTTTTCATCTCCACAACTGGGGCTTCAGGCTCTTTGTTCTATTTTGAATACTAATAATTATCATATTAAGGTAATTGCTGTTTTTGCTCACACATTTTGTTTTCAAATTCTTGAATGCTGATTATCAAAAATCTGCAAAGAATTTTAGAATCTACCCCATCCATAGCTAACAGTTTGTGTATTTCAGCAGAAGATAGGAGATCTCTGAGGATTGAAGAATTTTATTACAGCATTGCACATAGCAAAAGTTTCCTAGCCACATCGGTCCTCTGCTTTTATCCCAAGTTAGAGGTGGACTTCCATGATGACACAAAAACTTTATATTTGCATTATGGCTAAGTATAAAGTTGGGTTTTTTAGCTTCGCTTTGTTTTAAATTTATAGGGATTATTTTTTTAAAAGATGGTGATATTGTGTTATCATTTTGTAAAATATTATTATGGTTACTGAAATAAGTTTTAAAACAAAGTTAGAAATATCTTGTTTTTGTGCTTTCAATCTAGTGTCCTCCTTCCTCCACATGTGAGGATGGTGATATGTAGAAATGTTTACTTCATTTTATGTTTTTACTCACATTCTGGTTGTCATTACAGAAGAACTTCATATCACTCTTTAAAATGTCCTTGCACTCTCCTCAGTTGACTGTAATACAGCAGATTAGTTAACTAGTCCCCTGAGGATGGACAATAGGTTGTTTCCTCTTTTGTTTTTACAAGTAGTGCTGCAACACAGGGGATTTGTCTTTTTATGATTAAAGGTTAAACTTCAAAATAAATTACAGGAGTGCAATTACAAAGTCTAAGAGTAAATACATGGGAAATTTTGGTAGATATTTGCACATTTTCCTCCATAGAATTTATGACATCTTAATAGGAGTTTTACTGTTTTACAGCATTTTGCCTGTTCCTATGCTGGACAGTGCTTGCTTCCCTGGACCATCATGAACAGGGCATGGTATCAAACACATAGACTGAAATGTGAAAATGTGATAGGCAAGGAATGTTAATTAAGTGGAGTAATAATCACTCTGCTATTATGAATGTGGTTCACATGTTCAGATAAAAATTTCTATTTTGATTAACTTTACCATGGAAACTTTATTTTCTGTTCGTTCTTCTTATTTTGAAAATACCTTGATATATTCTGGATATTGATGTCTTTGGTTCTGTGAGTTACTTATGTTAACAGTCTATTGGTATTACAAACCTTCTGTAGAATTTCATCTTAATGAAACATTTTTAAGGTTGAAATGCTTTATCACTTACACTTGTTTATCTTCCCATAACAAAAGTTGTGCATTAATTATCATATATTTTGTTCCAATTTAGAAAATATGAAAACGTTTCTGTTTTGGAAATGTAACTCAGGGGTGAGGGCCAAGGGGCAATTCATTGTACCTTAACATCAATGACAGTGGTGGCAATTATCACTTTGTTTCATGTTTACCTCTTTAGGAAACATCATAATAAGATTCAGAATGCCTTTATATTCTAAAGAATGGGTAAGTGATGAATATGGAATGGAAGAACCATTCTAATGCCTCATCCACATGGGTATTTTAAAGCACAGGAACTTAACAAAAAGCTATACAAATAATTGGAGGATCTGTAAAATAATTTCCTCAAAATTATTTAAATCCACATTACATATGTGAAAAAAATTACTCAAGAATAACCAAAGTGCACAAACTTCACTCTATAGACTATTAAGCTTGTTAGTCAAGTGACGAGGATGAGTTATTTGGAAGCATCTGAAAGGTTAAACTTTCTAGGTCATCAGAGTGGCACCAGGCAAGGTACAGAGTCCAGAGAGCAGAGTGGGTGGTGCTGTCTGAACTCTATACCTTGATAGTGGGATGTGCTCTCCAACTGATCAGTCAGAATGCCAGCAGGTTATTTAATTCTTATATGTACCAACAGTAATAATTTCTGGTAATTCAGGAAGACTTCTTCCAGTTGTAATGAAGGATCTAAAAGACAATGAAACCTCTAAGTTGATGTTAAAAAGAATATTGTTCAAAGGAAAATTAGTTAAGAAAAATAAGAGACGTCTATGAACTCAAGTAAATGAAGTCCACAGTTTAAGATTATCAACAATAATATTCTTACATACTGGCCATTTTCTTTCACACATGTCAACCTCTTTACGGTTTTAATTATATAGGGAAATATTATCTCTTGCAACTGGGACCTAATAACTAATTGAAATTGTCATGTTGGACTATTAAAAATAGTTAAAATTAAAATTAAAAATAGTTAAATTAAAATTAAATAGTTAAATTAAAATCTGCTGGCTAATTGAGTTATTTTTTTCCATTGAAGAAATGGAAGGGATCATAGATAAGACATAAAATAAATAAATAGATAAATAAATAACTAAACCAATCTGTTTAAAAAAAATTATTGGTATTACATTGCAAAAATATTAAACATAAATTGATTTCCATTTTATTGCTATTAAAAAGTGAATACTTTTGTATTTATTAAAACTCTGAAAATTTTC
Source organism: Spermophilus citellus (assembly GCF_964194105.1). Lineage (NCBI taxonomy): Eukaryota > Metazoa > Chordata > Mammalia > Rodentia > Sciuridae > Spermophilus > Spermophilus citellus. The sequence goes on along the minus strand of NC_138196.1, from coordinate 56,647,218 downwards.
ATTTTATCTTTTATACATAATATAACCTATTTCATGCTTTATGAAGCCTTTATGAATTTTGGAATGCCAAGTAATATTTTACAGAGGTCTGTGGAGGTATTGGTATCCTAATACTGGTGCTATATGGAGGGGCAAACATGTCTTCATTGGTAAGTCATGTTGACATCCTTAACAAGGATCCAAGGACTTATTTCACACACCTAAATAAATATTTTATTTTTAAGTATTATTGGAATATTGTCCCAGGAAAGTAGCCAAATAACCTCCTCATGAAAGATCACCTACTATAAGACTCAATTTGTGTTAAACATCTAGAATAGGCAAATTGAGAGGCAGAAAATAGATTATTTTTTTCTCAGAGATGGAAAGGGCGATGGAGTTCAATGTGACTACTGAAGTGTACTGGGATTCTTGTGGAGTGACAAAATTAGATTGTTTTAAAACTAGATACTGGTGATAGCTGTAAAATTTTGTGAGCATACTGAAGAACTTTGAATTACATACTTTACAACAATGATGAGATATGGCATGTAAATTGTACCCTAATAAAAAACATAAAGTGAAAATAAAAATTTTAGAAAGAATATTTGAAATAACTTATATCCAACCAGATTTCAATGCTATTATAAGAAAGATTTCTAAGCAATGTCTGCTGATAATTAAAACAAATACTGACTTCATAAGAAATCAAGACATTATGAAGGAGAGCCAATGGGAACAAGAGACAAAAAATAACTACTGAACACAAGCAATAACTTCAGATAAAAATATCAGACACTAAAATATAACAATATTCAATTACTATTATCAATTTTAAAATACTCTTTTTTGGCATGAGTAACATTAAAAAAAGAATACTTGAGACTCTGCAAAAAAGGTATATGACAAAAATGAGCATCTAATACACAAATAACTTGAGTTTAGATATAAGGTATTGGAATAGATCCAGGAATACCATTTGGTTAAATTTATCATAGTAAAGAAAGAAAGAAAGAGGAGGTAAGGAAGGAAGGGAAAGAAAGAAGAAGAAATTACTCTATGACATGTAATAGCATGTTGAAATCCCGTCAACCAAAGGTGGAAAGTTCTAGGAGCCGCTGAGGTGAAAGAGGATTGTCCACAAGGAACTTCAATTATTGTAAGGTCTCGCTTTTTCAGGACAAGACCGGAAGGGAGGGAGATTGTTATATCTTTAATGTGCTGAAAGAAAACACATTTCAACTTAGGTTGCTGCAATCAGTGAAACCATTTTCAAGAACAAGAACACTAGAAGGTCGAACAAGCACAGAATAAAAACATGATCTGATGCACAAAAACAGCCTTTCCCACTTCAAACAGCCAATAAAAATTAACAGGAAGAGGCACCACTTTTTTTTTTTAACCTGAGGCTTAAAATGGATTGTGAAATAATAATGAACCCCCAAATTAGACATAGAAGAAACAGAAAATCAGGGAAAAACACAAAGCACAGGATATTAGAAGGAAGTCAAAATACTAAATTTATATCATGCCTAAAACTTAACACAAAAGCTTTTAAATAAAGTGAAAATGATATTATGATACTATACAGGTGTTCATTAAATTAATGCTTAAATATAATTATTGATATTAAAAAAAGAAATAAGATAAAAGTATTATCACTATATGCATCACCTTCATAAAGCAAAATACATATGAAGCCAGGAAGATACAGGAATGTCAAATTATTGCTATCATGCAGAAAATGATCAGTGCCACACATATACTTAGAAAAATTGCATTCATTTGAAATATGGGACAGGTTTCCAGTTTGTGGATCAAAATAAAATAAAATATTATAATTAGACAATAAGGAATGTGCTGCCAATCAAAACATGTAGACCTCTCTAAAATCTTAGTTTTAAAAAATTATGTTTTGTTTTGCTTTGTTTAGGATGAGTAATTAGGGATGGTAAGAATCTGGAGCAACATGACTGAATGTGTAGTCAAATAGTACATTCAGATAGCAAAGAACATATATATACCATATTTCTTGGATGTTAAGTTCCAAGTAAATACAGCAGTGTCCTTTGGCAGTGTGGAATGATTCTGGGAGGACCCGTGGGCGCTGGTGGGATGATGGAGATGAGTTAGACCTGGTTCTCTGCAGTGCTACTCAGCTGTATACAATTCTGAATATTCTTCAAACTGTGCACTGAACATTGTACACGTTGCTTTATAAAATTATGCCTTAATAAAATAAAGTTTTTAAATATCTTCAGTAAGTCGTGAGAAAAAAATCTAAAGCATCATATATAAAAGGACATTCAAGAAATTTACATAGGAGAAATTCAAAATTAATGATATGCAAGTAGCATTTAAATAAAAAGAAAGTTAAATAGCAGAAAATAAAAGAAACTGAAAGACAATAATAATGGTGAATCAAATTTAATGAAAAAATATAGAATTTTTTTGGAAATTCTGAGATAATATTGTAAACGTCTTCAAGAATTATAAAGAAATAAACAGAAACAAGAAAGATATTTTTAGTAATATAGAAGAATTTTACTAAAGATTTAAAATAGTTAATATCATTATAATGAGCATTAAAAGAAAACAATAAAAATACTAATATGGAAAGTAAATAAAACTCATTTAACCTGACTCAAAAGAAAATAGAAAACCAGAATAATGCTGAAATCACCAATGAAAAATATAATTCTAATCAAAATATTTTCACAAAGGAAACAACAGATCAAAACAATTTTGAGTATGTTCTTCCACATCTTCATGTAACAGATGACTGATTTTATAAGGAATGGATAAACTAAATTATCATGAAATTAGAATATATACTTAATTCCCAAACCAGAAAAGGACACAGAAAGATCCTGGGCTAATAATATTCATGGCTATAAATGCAAAACTACTAAAATAGTTATTAGAAAATTCGTACAGCAGTATATAAAAAGATAATACTTTTGATTAATTTAAGCTTACTTTAACATCTTGTTAAAAATTATGTAATCAGGCAGATTAAATGATTAAAACAATAGTTAAATTTTCTTGCATTTCTTTGAGAATCAAGATACAGGGTCTGGGATTCTGGCTCAGAGGTAGAGCATTCGCCTAGCATGGGCGGGACCAGGGTTCAGTCCTCAGCACCAATGTATTGTGTTGTGTCCATCTACACCAAAATATATATATATATATATGTATGTATATATATATGTATATATATATTTTTAAAAGATACTGATGCACACTACGTTTCTGTTCAAATTTTTCTTTGTTTTTTTTTTCAGAAGATTTTAGGCAAGTTACTAATAAAAGAAGTAAGTGCAAGAAACTAAATTTTAAGTGTTTGCAAAAGAAATTTTTAATACACAATAAGGTATTTATAGATTAACTATTAGGGTTAATAAGAGGATGGTATGGTTGAACTTCCAAACTGTTTCCAAATCTTTTCAACAGCAATGTTTTCCTCAAGAGCAACTAAAACTATGTAAAATCTTGGAAAATATAAAATGCATTTAGGAATGAAATGATAAAACTACTTTAAACAATATGGAAGAAATATAACAGCAAATATCATAAAGATGACACTTCTTCTCACTTTGAACAAAAGATAAAAAAGAACGAATATAACATAATACATTTATTTAATAGATATCACATATCAACAAAGTTGTATGAACCATAATTGCTTGCATGAAAAAACATCAAGTAGTAGAAATATAATTTTGAACTTTAAAAGCAGGATGCAAAAATGCAAAAATAGTTTTAAAATATATTTTATTTTAAATATATTTTAAATGTATTTTAAAATATATTTAATACTTAGAAATATACTGTTAGTATATTTTTAGCTGTCCTCCATATCAAAAATAGGAAATTTGAAAATTCCTTTTTTTCTCATGTAAGTGTGTTTGTGCAGCATGGGTTCCTCTTGGATGGGTTGCTTTACGTGCAAACTCCTTCCCCTTTTTTGGACTCCATCATCCCCTATAGTCACATATTTCTTTTGATCCATATGATTTATGGGAACACACAGCATGGAAGAATACTCCTGAAATATAATGACTCTGGATCAGAAATGACATATATCACTTCCACTTATATTCCATTTAACCAAGAACTTGTTATATTGCTTCATCTTTATTACAAAAGCTGGGAGATAAGCCCTCAAGGAAGCAGCTGCTACCTACTGATAGCTATACACTAATCAAGGGAGCAGGGGTTTCTTTTGTTAAGTTAAGCAACTTTGCTATAAGATGCAAATGAAAAACTGAAAAGAAAAACATAGGAAGAAATAAGAGAATGTAAATTTAGTGGTTACCTTGAGACAAGGTTGAAAATGCAATTATGGCAGGTATAGTGAAATTTTCAAAAATTCAGATGTTATATTTTATAAATTTGTGGTAGGTTCAATACTGTCCATATTATTATGGAAAGTATACAAAATTTATGTGAATATTATATATGTATGTATGTGTATATATATATATATATATATATATATATATATATATATATATTTATATACATGTGTTTTGACTACCAAAAGATGAAAGACAGAATATAAGTAAGTATAATGTTAAACATATTAGCGAGTGGCATTTATTGAGTACTTATTTATTGAGCAATATTATGGACCAGCACTTGTTTGAAACTCTTTAAGTGATTAGTTTTTTAAAATATTTTTGTGCTAAAATTTGTTTTATTTTTAATTTTAATTGGACATGCTTATGGGGAACAACGTGATAATTTGACACACAGAGAAATTGTATATTGTTCAAATCATGGTAAGTAACATTTCTATCTTCTAATCATTATTTTATGTTTGGAGTCTGTATGACTAGCTTTACCTTACTAATGGTAAGGGTTCAAGAACATGCCCCTAGATAAAACCCTGCAGTAATCACATGTAACTAACTTGAAGAGGAATTTTGAGACTGTTTTAATTGTCTCAATATTTCTAGGAATAGTTTTTTCTGTTATTAAAAAATGTATTTTTTTTTTTTTGGTACCAGGGATTGAACTCAGGGGCACTCCACCACTGAGCCACATCCCTAGCCCTATTTTGTATTTTATTTAGAGATAGGGTCTCACTGAGTTGCTTAGCACCTCGCTTTTGTTGAGGCTGGCTTTGAGCTGTCAATCCTCCTGCCTCAGCCTCCTGAGCTGCTGGGATTAAAGGCATGCGCCAACACAATATATCTTTATATTAACTATGCAAATAGATTGTGTATTCCATGTACACTTACAGATTTTTTAATAAAATAAATATGAAGATAAAATTAAATATTTTAATTATGAAAAATATTACATATTTCATGAGCTACTTGTTATGAGTATTTAAGTTTATTTCAATATTTTCTAGCTAAAGTTTAATGAGAAAAATAGATGATTTAATTGGTAAAGGATTAATCTACATTGAAGACAAGGACATTTCAAAAGTGTCTAAGTACAGATTAGGTAGAGAGCCATGCTTCAGTGAATGCTGTTTGTATAAAGCACTGTGATTAAAATGTTACTTTCTATCAGTTGTGCTTCCAAGTTATGATATTAGTAATATTTTAAAATATTATGGCTTATCAGAAATATTTATATTTATGGATTGCATGTAAAAGTACCAAAATGTTTCCAAGTTGAATAAAAATGATTAACTTTATTATTTAATACTGTGAAGCTATGTGTCCTGCAAAATTTTTATTTTATTATAAATATTCTTTCACTTAAAGTGCACAAATCTAACAAATCAAATAGATCATATCCTGGTGGTATGACCATCTAAAATGAGAAATTTAAATAATAGAATGAATGGTTATGAATAAATGAAAATTATAAATGATAAAGAACTTGATAAGCCACCAATTCATGTAAAGCCAATCCTCCAAAATAATTTTTATATGCAAGGCAGTATTCATTTTAAGAATGTCATATATGTAATAATATCTGTAATAAAATATTGTTATTAATTAGAATACCTGTATTGAAATTAAGGTAAGTTAAATTAAAAATAAATTTTATAATAAATAAAAATCTACAAAACTACATTTATTCTTGTATGTGACAGGTAATTTTTGGATGCAGAATCTAGTCATCCAGGATGCAAATCAAAATCACAAAGAGATATCAACTCACACCCTTTAGGACGGCTGTTATAAAAAAAAGATGTGTTGGCAAGGATATAGAGAAGAGGGAACACTTGGACACTGTTGGTGTGCATGTAAATTGTAATGGTTATAATGAAAAACAGCATCGCTATTATGAAAAACAGTAGGTTCCCACCAAAAACATAAAAATTAAAATGTGATCCAACAATACCACTCCTGCTTATATATCTGAAGGAAAGAAAATCTGTGTCTCCAAGAAATATCAGAACTACTGTTTATTGCAATGTTATTCACAATAGCTAAGATATGGGGAAAAATACATTGACAGATGAATTTAGAAATACAGCCTAGGGGGGGCAGTCTGTTCGTGCATGTGCATGCTATAATTTAAACTTGTAGTGTCCCTCCAAGGTCTGTATATTTGAGGATTATTTCCCAGCATTCCACTACTGAAGAGGTAAGTCCTAATGGGAGACTTTAGGTCATTGGGGTTGTGACTTCACTGGAAATTGTGGGACTCTTCCCCTTCCTCTTTCTTTTTCTTTCCTGGCTGGTATAGGGTGAGATGCTTCCTCTGCCATGTGCTCTTGCATTGATATTCTGCCTCACCACAGACCCCAAAGCAACTGGACCAAGCCCCTCCCCCCAGACTGAAAGCTCCAAAACAATGAGCCCAAATAAGTGCTTCCTCTTTTTACTTTGATTATCTCAGGTAGTTCGGTTTCAGTCACACAAATCTGACTAACACATGGTGTGAGGACAAATAAAATAATATTTAGCCATTTAAAGGGAGATCCTGTCATTTGCAATACTATGGGTTCAACTTGAAGATACTATGTTATGTAAATAAGCCAGACAGAGAAAGACAAATACAGTATCCCTTATGTGTAGAATCTAAAAGTTCAAATTCATGGAAGCAGAGACTGAAACAGTGGTTGGTAGGAATTGTTGTTTGGTATGGGAGAACTGGGGAGATGTTAGTCAAAGCATGCAACATGAAAATTATAGGAGGGATAAGTTCTGAGGATCTAATATTGGCATGCTGAATACACTCAATACTGTATCACATAGTATACTTGAAATTCGCTTATATTTTAAGTGATCCACACAAAGAATAAACTTAAGTGAGGTAATAGATATGACCATAGTAATCATTTCACAGTGTTTGCATATGTCAGATCATCATGTCATACATGATATTTATTCATTATTTATTTACTTATTTCTTATTTATTTTTGCAGTGCTGGGGACTGAACTCCAGGTCTCACACATGCTAGGCAAGTGCCCTAACACTGAGCTAGATCACCAGCCTATACACTTTGAATATATACAGTTTTATTAGTCAATTATACTTCAATGAGGCTAAAAAATTTTTAAAAATGAAAGTACATCATTGAAAGAGCTCTTAGGTGAAAACTCTTAGCACCTTGCTCTCAACCGCATCTCTTCCTTTGCTTTGTTTTTTACTTCTCTGAGAACTTGTTCTATACTCTTTCCTGTCTAATTCTACTCAGCACTTCATTACATGCAGAGTCCCCTATCAAAAACACAAATTATTTATTCTTGTACTATTCTCTACAAAATAGAAATAAGGAATAGAGGGATGGGGTGAGGTGATGAGACATAGTCAGCTGATTAAATAATTATATCTAGACAGTTTGGACAATCAAACAATATAACCATGGAGTGGTTTCTTAGGTCAAGTTTCACACAAGTAGAGGTTCTATGTTATGGTTTAGATATGAGGTGTCCCCCAAAAGCTCATATGTGAGACAATGCAAAAATTTTTGGAGGGGAAATAGATTATGAGAGGCATAACCTAATTAGTGGATTAATCACTGATGGATTCACTGGGTAATAGCTGTAGGCAGGTAGTTAGCTTGTAGATGGAGGAAGTAGACCACTGGGGATTTGACTTTGGAGCTTAAACTTTGTCCCTGGTAAGCCTTGCTCTCTCTCTACCTCCCAGTTGTCATTTCCTGAGCTGCTTTGTTCCTCCATGGGCTTAATTCATGATGTTTTGACTCACCTTGCACTCAGAGGTATGGAGTAGTCAGACCACAGATTGAACCTCTGAAACCATGAGCAAAAATAAACTTTTTTCTCCTCTAAGTTCTTGTCTGATATTTTGGCCAGTGATGCAAAGCTGAGAAAAAACTGAAGGTTGCATGTAACTCCTAAGAGCTGAATGGCCCAAAACACAAAAAATATAATTTTTCTGAAACTCAAATCTGGTTATATCATCAGTGGTATGCTTGAGATCATTTTAATTAATTACCGAATAGTTTGTATTATCAGCAATGCCTTGGTCTTCCTTCTTGGTAACAGACTGAAGTACACATATTGTCTGGGCACCTCTCCCATGTCACTGGAATGCTGAAAATGCAAACACTTTTGCTAATGGTAGCTTTTGTTACTTCCTTTGTTACACAACTTTGTGTCTATTTTTCATTAAGCTCCAATATTAGAACAAAAACAGTTAATTATCAGTAATTATTTTTTTGTAAGATATCCCAAGGTTTGTTTTATTCCTGCTTAATTTGAATAACATCACTGAAAATACAGTCATGGCCATAAAGAAAACAAACTATGGTTCAAAATATTTCCTCAAAATATTTATTTCTTCATGGGCTAATACTGTTGTAAAAATTATAAAATGTGTACTCATTGGTCTTAATTTCTTCTTTCCTATTAGAAAAACTTGCCAAAACTGCATGATTGGGGATTGCAACAAAGGAAAAACATAAACCCACGCTAAAGACTTATCACTGAAAAGTTTCTATGATTAAAGCAAACTGGCACTCCTAAGTTTATATTATCAACAAAAATTACTGTTCAAGTACAAAAAACTTCAGTTTAAATATATCCAGTCATCATGAAGATTGTTCTGATTAGTTAATAAAAGAAGCAAAGAATATTAATGCATAATGTATGAAAGACATTTTACCATTATGGTAACAGCAATTAACATTTGTGCAATGAGAGAAAAGATGTATGTGTTTAACTGTGTGTAGAAACTTTTAGAACAACAATAAAACAATGTATTGCTATTGCTGAATTTAGAAATATTTCCATCAGAATTCAATAAGCTCTTTTGAATCTATTAATACAAAGTGAAGACTATTTCAAAAAAGAAAAACATTAAAAAATGAAAAACTTTTCTTTTTAAAATTATTTTGTTTTTTGATTAACGTTATCTTTTATTATTGATTTTTTTCAACTATTTTAAATGTTTCCAGATTTCTCAAGGAAATAAATAACTTCTCCTTTATTGTGATGTTTTTGCCCATGAGTTAAAAAGTTTATTACAGCTCACAGTGAGAACTCTGTAAATGTATGGATTAATCATTTATTTTTAATTTTAATTTTGAACAGCTTCATTGTGTATTTCATAAATTTGAACTTCAAGATAATTTTTTATTAATTTGAAAAGTACATAATAGAAATGTCTTAATAATATTAATAAATCCCAAGAGGTACTTACAGTAACACATGTCATAAAAATCATTTTTATAAGAAATATTACATTCATAACATGTAAGAAAATACTTTATGGCCATCAATGAAAAGTCGTTTTATACCATTGAATGAATCCCAACACGTATTATGGAGAAAGGATACTTGTAACTGATTAATGTGTCAGACGGTTTGTACACATATTACATTTGAATTTGTGAGAATATTAATTTTTTCCTACCAATCTAATTTCTTTTTATTGTATTAATAATATAAATTTCATTAGTTAATATGGCTCATTCAGGTGGCATAATAGTCCTTAGATATTGCCTATTTTCTATTTATATTCAGATGATAAGGTATACTAGAACTTCAAATATTTACTTTTTACAGTACATATTTCAAAAAAATAAAAGCAAGTATGAAGATAACTTTATGCCTACAAACAAGTTAAAATAAATATAATGATTTTCAATATTCCTTTAAGGTTTTTATTAAAGAAACAAAAAAGCATAGATCAAGTAAATTTTGTCTCTTCACATACTCAGTCATTTCCTTTTCATCTATTTCTAGAGGAAATCTCCATTTTATATTCATTATATATACTTTTTACATGCCTTTATTTATACATTTATATAAAACACTCACACTGCATTTATTGATTTCCTTTGAAATTTTACATGAACAACATTCCACTGAACTATATTTTTGCATATACTATATTTTTGTATCTTCCTTTTCTGAGATTTACTAATGTTGATATTTGTAAATTCAGTTCAGATGCTTAATTTCATCCTAATCCATTGAATAATAATAACTCAATTTAATTACTTGTTTTGTTATTGATGGATGCCATATTTTTCCCACATTTTTGTTGGTACATTATAATTATACATAAAATGGGATTCATTGTTACATATTTGTACAGATGCTTTGATTTTTGTACACTATTAAGGACACTAGAGTTGATGTTATTGTATATGCCTCCCATACATATTTGTATACAATTGGACTTTCTGAATTATAGCCTATAGACCTGTTCAGCTTCCCTAGATATTTGCTTATTGTCTTCCAAAGTGTTTGAACATCAAATTCCTACTTGTATGAAAATTCTGGAGTTTTTCTGATGAATTTTAATGTTGTGCTATGAACACTCAGGTTTATTATTTTGAGTGACTTATTTATATTGTTGTCCACATTTTTGTAAATAAGTTTGTTTTTTATTGTTCAGTTCTGGGAACTTTTATACTCTGTTTTGTGCTTCTTTGTAAATATATACTGCGTAAATATATTCTTCCAAATTACATTTATTTTTATTTTATTTTTCCACACTTTAATGATGTATGAATTATAAAATTTACTCTTAGATTTTTGTTTTCCTCCACTTGAATACATTTATTTATGACAAAAATTATTTTTTTGAATTTGAAAAATTAGCATCAGTATCTATAAACACTCCCTAATACAAATTTCATGCATCACACTCTGACCACTACCACATCTTCCCAACTCCAACACCGGTCATGACAGCTGTCTTTAATTCTCACTAATATTACTTCTATTTCTAGTTCTTTGTGTACTATTTTACTCTTTATATTTTATAATATCCAAGATCCACTTTTGTGTACTACTTTTAATACTCTCAACAATTTTTCACATTTTTAAGTTGGTTCAGTAAAATGCAATCACAGTTGAAATCCAACTTTCTAGTTGACTGTAGCAAGAGGAAAATAAGTTATGCTAAAAATGCACACCTAAATTTTATGCCAAATTAAAATTGACTATACATGATTTTCCAAATACTTGCTTATTTATAGATATCTTTATATAATTTGTTCATAATTTATGAATTATTCAATTTATATTTATTGATTTTATGGCTCAGAATACAGTGTATCTTGGTAAATTTTCTGTATGCACCCAAGAAGATTGTGTAGCCTACTATTGTTGAGGGTATTATTCTATAAATTACCAATTAGAAAGTGTTAGTGTTTTTCAAGTACTCTAAATCCTCATTGATATTTTGACTTTATGTTCTATGAATTATTTTGAGAATAGTTTTGTGGAATCCTTCATCTATCCTTTTGTTTTTATCTGCTGATAAAACATTATGCATTATCTGTTTGCATTTCTGTTACTGGGTATATGAATAGAAGTATATTTTCTGGATGAATTTGCAATTTTAATTATGTTCTTTATATCTGTGACTATTATTTGTTTTGAAATATACATTAATGTGGCCACCCTAAATTTTATTTTCATTAGTGTTTGTGTGGCTTATTTGTTTACTTCTTTACATTTTTAACCTATTTGCATTTTGAAGTGGAGAGCTGAGTAAGTAGTATATAGTTAATGTTTGCTTTTAATTTCCATATGAAAATCTCTGTCACTTAATCAAAGTTTTAAACCATTCACATCAATGCAATATTGATATAGTTATGTTTAAATCTACCAACTTACTTGTTTTCTCTTTCATCTATTCATTGTTTCATTTTACCTTTTTTCCACCTCTTTTGGATTGATTAATATTGTATGATTCTGTTTTAATTTTTGTTATCTGTAGTTGTTTTTTTCATATTATTTTAGTAGTTCCTATAAAGTTTGTGATATACATCTTCTCATAGACTACTTTCAAATGATAGTATGTAACTTTATGTAAAGTATAATATATTTACTAGAGTATAAGTCTGTTTATTTTTTTCAGGCTTTGTTTTCTTGTATAGTTCTAGGTTTCCATATGGTATCATTTCTTTCTACTTGAGGGATTTGCTTTAATATTTCTTTTAGTGAGGGTTGACTTATGATGAATTCCTTTAACTCTGCATGTCTAAACAGACTTAATCATCATATTCTTAAAGAAAGTTTCTCTTAGTGATACATTATGAAGTTTACTTTACTATTGTCTTCTTACAATTCTTGAAACATTTTAGCCTCTGTGTCTTTAAGTGTTGTTTCCTTTCTCCTACTCTTTGGAACTCCAAATGCTTATGTATTTGGCTGCCTAAAATTGTTTCATGCTTCTCTGATGCTCAGTTCTTTCACTTTTCTCATTCAATCATTTTTTTCTTTGTTTTACTTTTGGATAGATTTATTTACCATGCCCTCAAGTTTAGCAATCTTTGTTTCTAAAGTATCTCAACTAAAACTGATTTTATCATCTTCACTATATTTTTCACCTCAGCCATTCTAGACCTAATTTCTTACAATCTATTTTAAAAAAATTGCAAGCTGGAAAAAGATAAATGAGAACTGGTAATAAAGCATTAACATTTTTTTTATGAATTGTAAACAAACAACTAAAACTAATATTATCATCTTCAGTATATTTTTCATCTCAGCCACTCTAGACCTAACTTCTTATAATCTCTTTGAAAAGTCCTTGTTTAGTGACTCTATCATCTGTGTCATTTCCTAGTCAGTTTCAACTGAATAATTTTTCTCTTTTCTATGGATCATAATTTCCTATTTCTTTTGCTTGACTCATAATTTTTTATTGCGTGCTAGACAATGTCTGTCCTTGGATACGTTTGCATTCCCATAAAGATTTTTGAAGTTTGTTTGCTATTTTACATGGAAACATTTTTCATTCTTTTGGATCCTGCCTATGGACATTTTTAGGTGGGATCAAACCAGCATAGAATGTTTTTCTCCATTACTGATGTGAAATTCTTGGTACTGTATTCATTTCAACATTAATTGTAAAATTTTCCTCTATGGTTTAAAGGAAAAGAAACTATTTCAATACTTGTTTTAAGTGTCAAGCACTGTTCCCCCTAATCCTTTCAGGTGCTTTTCTTTCAAGCCCTATTTGTTGCCTAATCCATCTGTGAGTAATTATATGCTTGTAATGGACCTTTTTGCTCATATCTCAAGTTCGTCCTCTATGAAGCTCATATTATTTTTCAGTACTTAAATTTGCATTCTGTAGACACCTTGACTTACATTTTTGGTTCTGTGTCCTTACATTAATGACAACTTGTCACTCTGTCAGGATTTCCCACCCAGAACCATGGCCTGAAATATTTCTAGGCAGTAAGATGGAGCAGTTGTATGACTCACTTTGTTCTCCACCTCTGATGGATCACACTACGTCATTACCTTATGTGTAATCCTGAAAGCCACAGGTTTATATAGAAAGTATGTTTTTTATTGTTTTTGCTATTCAAGGTGGTAGTGCTATGTATGCAAATTCAGTTTCAGTTACTTCATTTTGAAAGAAAGTTGACTACAGTGGAGTTTCTTGACTGACAGTTTAGCAAGTTAATTACATCTACATTGAAATCAACTTTTCTAACACCTTCATTTTAACTTCATTATCTTCCAGAAATAACTTTTACCAAATAAATAAATAAAAATAAAAACTCTATTGTATGACTAATTATAATTACACTAGTTATATATTACTTTTGTTTCATAATTTTAAAATTCATACTTTATTCCTGCTGTTTGATTTCTTAACTTATGACAGCCTGTATATAGCTTTCACCCTATTAGTATATTGGGTATAATTTTCATGCCATGCCTTTCTGAGAAATGGATCAAGTGGAAATATTGAGTAATTTAATTCTTTGTGTATTAGTTCTTTGCTATTTCCTTCATTTTTTTGTCTTTGACCTCTTAGAATTAAAGCACTAGCTTTTGAATTTATCCTTCTTCCATTTTTAAAAAAATATTTTAAAATGTTTTGATGATTGATTCTATATGATTTTTATCAATTTTATATACCAATTTACTATTTTTTATACTAGCTAGACTCTGTCCTTTCTATGCATTTTAAATTTCAAAGATTGTGTTTTTCATTTGGATGGAATTTAATTGGTTCACTTTTATATTCCCATTAACTTTTTTTCCACTGGATCCTGTTTTTATTTCATCTTATTTTTCTGTAGAAGGAATTTCTTCATTTCTTTGAAGTTAAATTTTAAATATTTAATACAAATTTTTTACAATGCATGAAGAAAAACATGTTAATGATTTATTACCATTTCTGACTTATCTTTTTCTAACTAGCTATTTTTGCTTTATCTTTGTTTTTGGATACTCATTTTGAATATGAGGAATTTAGTTTTTTGTCCAATTTCATCTTATTTTTACCATTTTCTATTTATGATCACCCCACCTACACAGTGAATATTTGGTTGCCTTGTGCAAAAATAACAATCCTCTTTGAGTCTCATACCTTGCCAGCTTCATGGTGACAATAATAGAGAAGCTCGGTGACAGGTATTAGTTGTTAGAATGTATTATCATTGAATTCAATGGCCACAGGATACTTCCTGGGAGTTTTATTACCATATACCATCCCAGCATTTGAGCCCCAGTCTAGCACAGAGCCCCTCCAATTCTCTTTTCTCCTCAAGACTCTAGATCCCACAACACCAGTTACTGCTTCCATGGCGCAATAGACCTGATGCTCAGCAACAATCACTACTTTATTATTATCTTCCCTTAATCCACAAACATACAGTTTTGGTTTTTGACTCTCTTTTTATTTATTTTAATTATCTTGCCTACAGTTTGAATCAGAGTTGTAACAAAACATAAATAATTTCTATGAAATCTTCATCTAGATTATTTGCGAAATGGAAAAAAAAAAAGCCCATACACCAATTGACAATTCTATCACCAGGACTTATTCAATTCTAGAAAACAGCAGGGAAAAAAAACCCTGAGAGAAATTAACAACAAAGTTGACCCTCGAGCCTCTATTTGCCTCTTTAAGATGATTCATTTTGTAAACTGGGTGACAAACATTAATAACTTTTTAAATTAAAATGACATGACTTCTAAAATTAATTTTTTTCAAAAAAAAACCATAGAGAAGGTCAGCTGTTCATAGTGTGAAACACAGAAATTAGACTAAATGTCTTAGTTATATATAGATTTCTACTTCCAAAGAATTAGTTATAAAAATATTTTTCAAACTTCTAACTTAGAAAGTGTATACCCAATTAACCATCGCCTTCAAGGCTTTCTACTTGCATTTCTTAGAGTAGAGGTCAAACAGAAGGGTTAATTGGAGATTTCAAAGTGAAATTTTAGTAAAAATTAAAGCATTGCTCTAAGAAATCTGATTTGTTATAAATGTTTTGTAATGTGCCTAAAGCTGTATTCCACCAATAACTTCAGGTAAAGTAGTTTCATACTGACTGAAAATACACAATGCTAAAACATATATTAGTTAAATTATGTCACTAAGTGTCTGGTCTCATTTTGGTGGGCCAGTTTAATCATGGAATAAAAGAGAAAATACATATGGTATTAAGAAAAATGGCATACTTATGATTTAACCTTACCAACAGGATAATCTCAACCCCAAGCACAAAGTTAACCATATTTTGATATGCAGTTCAGCTGCAGGCTACTATTTAAGAGATAACTTATGAATGCCCTCCGACTACTGTTATCTTGAATAATTTATTACCACCAACTTCCTGTATTCCATCACATTTCACTATAAAAATCACTCTTTCCAAGGAGGGCAGTGACATTTAGTCCCTCCTAGAGTCTCTTAGGGATTACCACACATTGCACAGATGACACACATACTCAGAAAAAAAAAAACACAAAAAAACAAATAATAGAGTGAGTTAGCTTGTTATGTGTATATTTCAGTCAAATCTTAGTAGAATAAAAAAAACATTCTGATTCCTTGTTTCTTTGTCCTTTGGCTTATAATTTCTGTCTCTCTTATTGAAAAGAATATAATATTCCTTAGAGAAGAGTGCCCTTTTTATGCTATCCTTTGCTAATTTAATGACCTTCATAGAATAAGATGCCTATATTTGTGCATGAGACTCATGCTCAGGCAGTATTACCTTTAGTCAAAGGCTAACAAATCCCTATCAAGTATGCACTCGCACACACACACACTCACACACACATTTAAATGTAATTTAAAAATAACATGGGACCTTGGTGTATAAAGGGAGTGTATCTTAATAGAATTGCACTTGCTTAGCATGTTCAAAGCCCTAGAATCAATCTATAGCATGGAAAAAAAAAAGAAGAAAGAAAAAGAAAACTACATCCTTAGCACCTGGTATTTATTATTCAGTGATAGTTTAGCACAATTTGTAGACCTCTGGGGCCAGGAAAATGCTTATTAATATCTCTTGGTTTTTGTCCTCAAAACAAAATTTTACTGTGTTCCAATGCCATAACATTTTGGGTCTTCCCTCCACCCTTGTTGAGTCTAAACTCTTGAGTTGGAGTTCTAGGAGGCACTGAGCAAGTATAGAACTTAGGTCAGGAAATGGTGTTCTCTGAACAAATGAAATAATCTTTCCATTTTTTCTTAGAATTGTTGAAAGTCCATATTCTTTTTCATACTTGAATTTCTGAGGATATTCAAAAATTACTCAAATACTCTCCTCAGTTGAGCTTGGAATTTTAGAAAAAAAAGTTACAACAATTAAGAGTCAAATTGCTCTCATTTAAAAAATGTTATAGTACTAAGAATTATTGATATTTTTGAAGGCCATTTTTAATTCATTTACTTTGTCAATTAATATTATATGATGGACAGACCTCACCACACTTGATTTAGATTCTTGTTTTTTTCTTGTGAAGAGGGTTGCTGCACCCACTCTTGCACATGTCTCTACCCATACCTGGGTATAGATTTCTCCTGAGCATCTACTTATGCTAGGACTAGACTGTTGAAATAACTTACAGGACATGCGATACCAGTTCTTGATCCTGTGGCAATCACAAAGATATTGAACACTGGAATTGTAGATGTCTTTATTTTTATAAATATGCTGTAAACTCAGTTTAATTTCAATTCATTCAGTTAACTTTTTCTAAATTTTATAGTTTTCTGGACCAGGGTAAATTTCAGTGCACAGTCACAAAGTAAAGAAAAGGAAACTGTGAAGTGCTGGGGGCAGGGCAGAGACTGAAATCACATACTGATAAATCAGCATAGGTCCTAGTAAGCTGATGCTTGACCTCATACTTAAACAAGGCAAGGGAGTTAGAAGAGTATAAGTCATCAAGAATTAGGGGAAAAGAGGGAGTATGGATCTAAGACAGTGTTCTGCTTGGCTTGTTTGAAGAAGAGCAAGTAGCAGGGAAGGCCATATGTCTGCAGCAGTATGAAACAGGGGAAAACAATAAGAGACTAAGTCTGGGGGTATCAAGGGAGGGAGATGGGTAGCTAATGCAGAAACCATGGTAAGGACTTTGGCATTTACTCTGGGTGAAAGGAGGAGCTATCAGAGGATGTTTATCAAAGGAATGACAAGGAGCTGACTTACCTTTCTTAAGGAATCACTCCCACTCCGAGGTGACACATTTAAGGAGAATGCACAGTCATCCCTCTGTATCCAGCATTTCTGCATTAGTGCTTTCCAACAACCTTAGATGTGAAATAATTGGGGGCAAAAATAAAAAGTTGCGGTGTTACTGACATGTACTATGTGGTTTCACCTGTGATGGTTGGTTGCATCTGTACTAAATGTGCACAAAGTTCTTTAGTCCTTATTCCCTGAACAACACAGTATAACAACTATTTCCATAATAGTTTACCTGTTATTAGGTATTGTAAGTAATTGAAAAATGATTCAGTGTGTATGCATGTGCAATTTATATGGAATAACTATGCCATTTTATATTAGGAGCCATTGGCAAATCATAACTTGTGGACCAAACGAATCTCACACCCTGTTTTTATAAATAAAATCTTTTCTTATTGTTGTTATTACCAGGGATTGAACCCAGGGTTGCTTAATTGCCAAACCACAGCCCAGCTTTATTTATTTATTTATTCATTTTTGAGATGGGGTCTCCTTAAATTACTGAGGCTGGCCTTGGACTTAAAATCCTCATACCTCAGCCTCAATTTACAATCCTCATACCTCAGCCTCCTGCATTTCTGGGATCACAGGTGTGCTCTGCCATAACCGGCTGTAAATAAAATCTTATTGGAACATAGTCACACATGCTGTTTTAGTCAGCTTTTGTGATGCTTTGGCAGAAAGAACGGACAAGAACAATAAGAGGAGCAAAAGTTTATTTTGGCTCATGGTTTCAGAGTTTCAGTCTATGGTCACCTGGTTCCATAACTCTGGTCCTAGGTGAGGCAGAGCTTCCTAGTGGAAGGGCCTGGTGCAAGGAAACAACACAGGACATGACAGCCAGGAAGCAGAAAGGGAGCTTACCTCAACAGAGACAAAATGCAAACCCCAAAGCACAATCCCAGTGAGCTACTTCTTCCAGCAACACTTTACCTGCCTACAGTCTCCACCCAGATAATTTACATCCACGTGGGTGAGTTAATCCACTGGTTAGATTACAACTCTCACAGTCCAATCATTTCACCTCTGGACTTTCTTGCATTGGATCACACATGAGCTTTTGGGGGACACATGACATTGAAACCATGACACATGCTTCTTTGCTCATCGTTCTTGGAGGCCCAAAAAATAGGACAACAGGACCCTAGTGTCCACATTCAGCAAAAGCTAAAATACTTACAATCTGACTCTCAAGACAATAAGTTGGCTGTCCTCTGCTATCTATCGTACTTTTCTTGGTAATGTCATACTGAGTAACCACTTAGATTAAGATTAAGATCAGATTAAGAGCAGATTTCAGGCATCTTTTGCACACACTTCTTTTTTTTAATCACCAATATCCATCTTCTCCAAAGTTAATCATTTTGTAATTTGACTAAATTCAATCTCTAATGCTTCATTGTCTTCTAATAGTCTCCATCCTGTTCAAACTTTTATTCTTGAGTACCTGAAATAATGTAATATAAATCTTTCTATCATTGCAGCTCAAACCAAATGCGAAAAACAGATGCATGATAACATTTTTATACAACTCTTTACTCAAAAGCATCCAGATTTCCCCTGATTTTCATTTAAAGATTATTAGTCTCTCCTCTTCCTCCTTCTCTCCCTTTCAAATGTCTATTATCATCTCAAACAGCACTTCTTAGTAGTCACAAAGATAAATGCTATTCATCACTCAGGAAAGTCAAGAAAGCCTCATCACAGTAAATCCCAGTGCTTTGTACCTAAGAGAATGAAGATTCCAATAACATCTTTTCTGTAAATTACAGTGTTTTTTTATACCATTCCCTTAAACACAAAAAGTTAAAAATTATTTTCTTAAGGAAATTAAGATCTTATTCTTCATCTTCAACATTCCAAATGTGAAATTATTTTACTAAAAGTATATCTTAATGATAAAACTTTTCTTCATGCCTGAAAGATGACTGCTGAAAAGTATTTAGGGTTAAAATAGTGTTACATCTGACAATTGATTGCAGGTGTCATTGGTCATATGCATTGAACTGGGGAAAAATTGGATCTGATCTTTAAGTCTTCCGAATTTATATTGTAGTATAAACGTATTTCTGTTCTGTATCTGAATCTAGATGTCATGTTTCTCTAAGGTTTAAGGAGAAGCTTTTCACAGACTCTGATATCTTTTCTAAAGAAATTTTCTTCTGTTTTCTGATATTTTCCCTTAATTTTTTAGTGATCATTAAAAAAAATTTTGTCCTTGCAAAGTAAACTAAGTCAATGTTTTTTTGCTTGAAGTTGAAAGCATATGATGATTATGCAATATTTTCTCTAAGACTTGACCTAGTAAGTAGTATTGCTGGTTTTCAACACAATCATTGGTGTCTGATTCATCCTACATTGGTTTCTAATGGTGAATGAGTATTCTTGTTCATTCTTTAATAATAACAAGTAATTTCACACTTTGAAATGTTAAGTTTCAAGCAACTTGGTGAGGTTCTGAGTAACTTAGGGAGACCTTGTCTCAAAATAAAAAAGAACTGTGGATGTGGCTCAGTGGTTAAGCAAACTTAGGTTTAATCCCTGGTATCAGAAAAAAAAAAAACAAGAAAAAAAAATATATATATACTTCAATTTTGAGCATTCAATAAATGAAAATATCTCTAATTCATTTCAAAATAAATGATAATTTATTTTTATAAGAACTGAAGAGTTATTTTATAAGAAAGAAAGAATATTTCCATCTTCTTTCTATTCTTTGACTTTTAAAATCTTCAAGTGGAACCAAGTATCCGCAAACACTAAGGAGACCTGACCTTTCAGTGACAAGTATAGAATAAGTGGATAAACCTCAGGGGGCATATTTGAAAGGAAATATCTAAAAGATAATTAAGTGCATTTTTCAAACTATGGGAAAATGCCTGTGTGGGGCATATTTTTAGTGGAAACTCATTTTTTAACCTAAAAGTGCAGGAGAAAGATTATTTTTGCCGGTTTTCAATAGAAATTACCTTGAGAATCCTTCTTTTTGAAGTATTTCTCTGAGTTGCATAGAAAATTTGCAATAACAAAGTGATTATTATCACTATATTCATTTTTCATATTTAACATACTGTGTAAGTGAATCTATACCAAACTAAGTACAGTTCCCCTTTAGCTAAACTTGTACTTTCACCTTTGCTTAAACCAGAATGGAAAATTAAAATTAATGGAATGGTGAGATATGTATAGATAAAAGAAAAGGTAGAAAACTAGGGCATCCTGGATTTCTTAGTTCAAATCCCATCTGATCTCTTCTTTTGCCATGGTACAAAAGTTGGCCTTCATATGACCACGTATTATACTGGCTCAAAACTAAGTTGAATCTTATTTTACAAATGAATGCTAAACTAGAGCTCTGGAGTATATGAATTATAAAGATGCCCTTATGACCACAGTTTTTATAGATAAAGACAGCACAAAAACATGATTTGGAGTAGATATAGTTACATGTGATAAACTTTCTTTATCCCATGACATTCAATGTCAAGATGTTCTTTACAGAATGTTCTAAGTGCTGTTGTAACTATGTGCTATATCTCTTTAATCTTTATTTTTATTGCCATTATACAGTAAACTTGTGAATTCACCAGGGATTTGTGTCAGGTCTAAAACATGCCCTTGAAAAAAGTTAAATAATTTCTCTGTTAGTAAATAACAGAAAAATGAAATTGAAGAGATGGCTGTCTAGCACTAAATGTTCAGTGATGGCATATAAACAGAAATAGCTATTTCAATTAGCTGTTTATATCAATCAAACAGGATTTTTTTTTAACTTTTAGTTGACAAGACATCAAAAGTCCTAATATTCTTTTCAGTGTTTGTTAACTTGCTTACTCAAAACATATGCATGGAGTCCCTAATATGTGCAATACATTATGATGTATGGCAAAGTTGAATTACATATTACTACAGATATAAGGTGAAATTATCTTTGGGGTGGGCAATAAACTGACATAATGTATGTTAAAAGTCAATTTTATATGTAATTATTCCCTCTAAAGTTGAGATACTCCTTTAAAATATTCTCACTTTTAGGCAATCTGTTTGAGTATTTAAACATTTAAAGTAGAGCAGTTAATGATGGTAAACTTAATCTTTTGTAGGAAAAATAAAATATTCAATATTCCATTATGTAATAACTCACAAAATTTTCAATTTCCAAATATGCATATGATACATGTTGTTTGCTTTATGAAAATAAAATGTTTATTAAACTTGAATTAACTTAGGAATCATTTTTAGAATTATTTTTTAAAAAATCGTTAATTCTATATTAAAGATAAGAATTCATCATTTAGTAAAAAATGTTTATAGCTGAAATATAAAAAACAGAACATATGGTATTAAGTTAATTATTATACTTAAACTTTGTTTCAAGTTTCTTTTGATTATTTAGATGTTCTTTTAATACTTTGAATTCCTAAAGGAAAAATAAAATAGGTACAACAGTTTCTATTTTATTACTGTATTTTTCTTGTTCATTTTACATACAAAAATATAATTGCTTTTGTTACCACCACTGTGAAGAAGTAAGTATTATCTCCATAATTTAAATGACAAATAGAGAAATCAAGAGGTTATGGCTAAAGCTACTAATATAATCAGTGGTAGATTCACAATAAGGAGAAGAGTTCACAGGTAACTTAGTTCAAAAGTCAATGGGAAAAACTGTACGACTCTCCATCTTTTTTCCTACTAATGAATTTTCTGAAGCTTTAAAGGAGAATTGTACAATTATGTTTCAAAGTAGTTCTTTGAAATTAGCACTACAACAATGAATATTACTTTAAAAAGTCAAAATTATAGAATAAAATGTATTGACTACGGTCAACTGAAATATATTTTTTAATTAAGTGTAATATGAAATGGGACATCTTCTAAAAATGATTCAAACATAAAACTGTGGAATTTTTTTTTAGTTATTCAGAAAAATTGTCATCAAGATCAGAAAAACAAAATTTAGTGTGGTTGTGTATATAATGAGTATATATCTAGTTTGGGATGTGTGAGAGTGTGTGTGTGTGTGTGTGTGTGTGTGTGTGTGTAAAGAACAGAATGGAATATTTGAGAAATTCTGAAATTTCTAATAATTGAAAAGAAAGAAAAATTTATGATGATCACGGATATTAATTTTTTAAGCAGTCTATGAAATAGAGACAATAATTTTTGACAGAAATAAATTCAATCATATAACTTTTCTTTTTGACAAATGATTATTTTCAAAATAATGTTCACAGTACAAATTACATTATGTCAGACTTTACATTCGATATTAAAACCTCACTTTTAGTTAAAATTCTTATGAGTGACAGTAAATTAGTAAGTTGGAAAAAGAAAGAGAAATTCTTCCAATAATTTTGAAGGGATAGTAAGAAAATATAAGAAAAATTGTCAACATAAGAGGTCCAATCTGAACAATCTTTAACAGGAGTTTCTGAAGAAATGAATGATAAGTGGAAAGGAGTTAAGTATTTACAGAAATAATGTCTGGTTGAGCTGCTACATACATGGAAGGTTAAATGTAAATTTTGTATTTGTGTTCCCCTTAAAACAACACCTGGGCTAGCAACTGGTGCAGGCAGTCCCACAAAGCAAGAGAGAGCAAAGAAGTGAATAAGATGCTGTAGAAAGAAGATAGTTTGCCATTGAGCAATTCAGACTCATTCCTGCTGGGGACCTTTACAGAACAAGCCCCCGACCTGTCTCTCAGGAGAAGAGAGTGCTAGGACAAGTATCCACTGCTCCAAGAGGAGCCTATCCGGGGTTAACTCCTAAAACTTATAAGCTGCCCTAGGCAGGCTGAACACACTACTTCTCTTTGCCTGGGAAGCCAAAAAGTGCATTAGGCACCCGAGTCAGGTTGCTGCAAGGACACTAAGAAACTTGCCACCACAGCTGCTATGAAGTTGTGGGAAATACTGCAACGGAATCATAAATGTCTAACACTGTTCTGAAATGGCTGACTTAGACACCTTCAGAAGGGGAAAATGACTAATAATGCGCACTATACACATGCTACTGAAATTTAAAAATACCAGTGACAATCTCACAGAAAGAAAAAAAAAATAGTTCACATGAAAAGAAAAAATACGAGATTGACAGATTCTTCAGCTCCAACACTGCATGGAGAATAGTATGAAGTAATATCCCCAAATTGCTGTAAGTGAAGCACTTTACAATACCATTTAAATGCATCACTAGGTATTCGCAGCAACCGCAGAAAATTTATTATATATAGATATGGAAGAAAAAATAAACTCTTATTTGATAAACAGATACTGACTTACAAAAATAAACAAGATACTAGTGTTTGGGAGCACTGGATGAACATAAGTATGTTAAGTTTTTAAAACTGACTTGGAAAGTGAACATAATAGGTACTAACATCTATAAACACAACATCTACAAATTAAGTTTTCTAAATTGAAAAATTGCTAATTTTGCAATATTTTCATTATTTTGAGAATATGTACACCCACACAAATATACAGTTTATAGAATACCAATAAAATGAACATCGATGTTTGCCACTCCCAAATAAAAAATAGAACATACCTTACCTTAGAAATTCTTTGATCTTGGGCTAGGGATGTGGCTCAAGCGGTAGCGTGCTCGCCTGGCATGCGCCAGGTGCTGGGTTCGATCCTCAGCATCACATAAAAATAAAATAAAGGTGTTGTGTCCACCGAAAACAAAAAAATAAATAAATATTAAAAAATTCTCTCTCTAAAAAAAAAGAAAGAAATCCTTTGATCATGACTTATCTCTCTTCCCCCTATCCAGAGGTAATCACAATCTTGAATTCTTAATCTGCTTTGCTACTTTTTATGGTATTAGTACATATCTCTCTATAGACACCACCTGTGCATTTATCCATTAATCATTTTGTACTTCATATAATTGGAATTATATATTTTGTATAATTCAATTTTTGAATTTGTATTCCATTTTAAGAGTTAACATGTTTATATATACAATTTGAGCTCATTAACTTTTACTATTATATAGTATTTTGCACTCTCTGTTACATCATGATTTAATCATCCCTTCAAATGTTCTTCAATTGATAGAAATCTGGGCAGATGATTTTGTGTTTCAATATAGCTATAGCTATATGTAGAGATTTTACCATAGAAAACACTGAAGTTTATCTTCATTAGATATTTCTAAACTGTTTTACAACATGATTGTAAAATTTTATTCTCCAAAAGAAACTGTGTACACTGACAGTATCCATTATACCACATTCCAGCCCTTCTGTTTCTGGTGATTTTTTAAAATGAAGTTTATAAAATTCAATACAGAGGAGATAATTAATATTTTCCATTAGGGTGTGTGCCATTTACATTTGAAATTCTTTCTACCCAAAGAAAAGGAAATACCTTTTATAATATCTTCTGAACATATTTTGCAGGCTTTCTCTTGCCAAAATATCAGTTTTAATATTTTAGCAACTCCTGTTCTTCAATGCCTGGTCCTAGCTGTATCTTGCCTTTTGTCCTTTCATATAAATTTTAGAATTGGATTATTGACTTAAAACAATATGATTGAGGAGATTTTTTTAATATGTTTTATTTTTTAGTTGTAGTTGGACACAATACCTTTATTTTATTAACTTATTTTTATGTGGTGCTGAGGATTGAACACAGGCCTCGCATGTGCTAGGTGAGTGATCTACCGCTGAGCCAAAACCCCAGCCCCATGACCGAGGTTTTGATTATAAATATATTCATCTAGTTCATTTTGAGGAAAAATTACAATTTCACCATGTTGAGCCTTGCAATGAACATCATAATTAACTTCTTCCTCTATTTATTCTGGCTCCAGTATCTTTTAATAAAGTTTTATTCTGGACAAATATTCCCCATTGAGTTTAATCTTATCTTGGGTAATAAGTAATATGATCATTTTTGAAGTAATCATTAAAAATTATTGTTCCTTATATCTAAACTTGAAATCTTGTTTATTGACCACCCCAGAAAAACTTACAGATATATATCAATTTTAGTTTCACTATGACTCAATTTGTATTTTCTTTACAGACATTCATATAATTATAAACATAATTTTTAACAATGGTTCTAGTACATGAACTAAAATTCTGTGTATAAACATGTTAAGTCTTAAAATGTAATACAAATTTAAAAATTGAATCAGGCATTTGTCCATCATTATAATAAAACACCTGAGGCAACTAACTTCTAAAGAGTAAAGGTTTATTTTATTTCATGGTTTGGGAAGGTCCAGTCTATGATTGACTGTTTTTTTTGCTTCAGGTCTCTGGCAAAATGACACATCTTGTCAGGATGATGTGGTGGAACAAACTGCTCACCTCATCAGTCAGGAAACAAGGGGGAGGAAGAAGAGGAAGATACTAGAGTTGCACAGCTACCTAAGGATCTCCCATAAAGTTCCACCTTCTAAAGGTCCACAGAAGACAATTTTTAACCAATGGAGCTTTGAGGAACATTTTTTCCAAACCATGGTAATGATGTTTTCATTCTTTCATTTTAATTTTCTTTGGTTTCTCATGTTCATTTTGAGGGTATCTAGCACAAGGAGGAATAGAAGTGGTTATAAGTATCTGGTCCAAAATTGAAAGTTTTTAATACTCTTACATTGAAAATTGTATTTGCTTTATTATATTGTGATACCCTTCATCAGCACATTCAATTTTTAATCTCTAATAACTAATTTGTCACAAATTTTTACCAAAAGCCTTTTTAATCTATTGAGATAATAGCATATGTTACTTTCCTCCTTTTATCCATTAATGGGAATCAACTCGACTATGTCAGGTTTACTTTTTATTTAAATTCACTGCTAGATTCATTTTGCTAATACTGTGCGGTATGTTAATGACCAGGATAAGAAGTAATTTTCTTGCTTCTATTACTTTCCTTGTCATGTTTTGCTTGGTATTAAAGTTGTGTTAAATAAAATAAGGTAACAAATGTTCCTTCCCTCTCTATTCCCTGTAAGAGTGTGTGTAAGATGGAAATTATTTATTCTCTGAAAATTTAGTAAACTTGGCTCTGTGGTCACTTGGATGTGGTTTTTAATTTATGTAAAGATTTTCAACTGTTGGCTCAAATTCTCCAGCAGGTAGTGAATTGTCATCACAAATCGTCTTTTGATTGAAACTTGTCTCAATCTTAGTAGATCCTTTTTGAATTTTTTTTAATTTTATACAATTATTGTAATATCTATTATATCTATTAACTATATTTTAATCTCTGCAGCATCTGTTTCTCCTTTTTCATTAAAAAGATATACATAGAGGACGTGTTTATGTGTTTCCTCTGTATTTATAAATGTGTTTTTATGACTAGTCAAGACATGGTCTATCTTACAAATATTTTCAGGGAATCAATATAATAGGCTAGGTTATGCCACAGGTATAAAAAAAAAACAATATTTTAGTGGTTTGAAAGAAGTACTTTGAATTCCCTATACATCATGTGTTTTGCAGTTAAGCATTTTTTTTTCTTTATTTAATTGCAGATCTTCTCAAAAGTCATAGGTGGATTTAATATCCACTATCCTCCACAAGCAACACCACTGATAATCACTGGGGCTTACGTGGAAAAGTAGGGCCTTTGTCTTAAGGGATCCATTGGGAAATTCCCAGTCACTTCTGTGCACCAAAGTCTTTGGCCAAAATAAGTCACAAGGCTAAGCATCAGTTTAGAGTCATGGAAAGTGCTTGAAAGGAAAATTAAAAACAAAAGCAAAAAGTGCTTATGATGTCTATGCCCATGCATCCTTGGGCTTGTTGATGCTCTCTGTTGTATCTTTTTTTCATTGATTTCAGCATTCATCTGTATTAATTCCTTTCTTCTTTTTTCAAAGTTTATAGTGCTGTACTTTTTATAAACTGCCTAAGGCAGATATCAACACAGTAGTTTTCATTATTAATGGGTAAATAAAATATTCAAGGGTAAACATGTCTAAGTCCTACTTAGGTTTACATTTTCAAATTACATTTTAAAAAGTTATCATTCCTGTGTGTAAAACTGCAGTTGACTTGTATATTAACTACACATCAAGAAAAATCAGCAAATATATTAATTCTAAAATTCCCTGATGGTTTCTTGTAGATTTTTCAAGTGCTTTACATGCTTTCATTATGATTATTTGCAAATAGCTATGCAAACTTACTAGTTATGCAGATGTCTTCCATGGCTATCATATTTTTTTTAAAAAATATACAACACATTTTGCCATGTTTTTTGAACTATTTTAATCAAATTTGCTATATTAATCTCTATTCATTTGTCCCTGAAATATGGCAAAATACCTCAGTATGAGAATAGATTTGTCATTTTCTTCATAATTTCTTGTAAAATTTTGATTTCTGTGTTTCAAACTATGATATTAAAGGTATGTTGATTGAAAGTAATGATTAATAATACTGTGAGGACCTCATTTCAAATTATAAAAGATGGAATGTGTGCCGAGGAAGGATCATATATTGTATCAACAGCATACTACAGGGACACAGCCACATCAATGTTTTTAGCAGCACAATTCAAAATAGCTAAACTGTGGAGCCAACCTAGATGTCCTTCAGTGGATGAATGGATAAAAAAAATGTGGCATTTATACACAATGGAATATTACTCAGCACTAAAAAATAATAAGATCATGGCATTTGCAGGGAAATGGATGGCATTAGAGAAGATTATGCTAAGTGAAGTTAGCCAATCCCCAAAAAACAAATGCCAAATGTCTTCTCTGATATAAGAGGGGTGACTCAAAATGGGTTTGGGAGGGAGAGCAAGGGAGGAAGATTACCTCTAGATAGGGAATAGGGGTGGGAGGGAAAGGGAGGGAGAATGGGAATAGCAAGGATGGTGGAAGGAGATGGTCATCATTATGCAAAATTCATGTATGAGGATTTGAATTTGGTGTCAACATACCTTACGTACAAACAGATTTGATAAATTGTGATATAAAGGTGTATTAAGAATTGCAATGCAAAAAAATTATGAATGTAATGCACTCCTCTGTTGTGATGTAAGAAATAATAAAAAAATTTAAAAAGCATGATGTCACAGTGTAAAAATAATTCATAACCAAAACACTGAAGAGACCCCCTAGAAGACCACATAATGACGAGGAAATAATAAAAAGAAATCAAAACACGCTAATTTGGAGTTACATGAAAAATTGGAGTAAAAATAACAGGAGGAAATTAATCCCAATAATTTTAAAGCTCATCAATTAGAAAATTGAAGCTGAGATATTACTCCAAAAATTACTCTCATCACACCAACAATAAGCATAATTCAGCAAATAGGTATTCAAAAGTTAAAAATGCTAAAAAAGTATACCATGCAAAAAGTCAGAAAATAAAGACTTAAAAAGTACTGGTGGTTCAACCCCAGGCGTTTTTTTTCCTAGCAACATCTTTACATCCCACCTTTTTTTCCTTTAGTCTTGAGATAGGGTCTTGCTAAATTGCTAAGGCTGGCCTCAAATTTGTGATCCACTAACTCAGGCTCCCGAGTACCTGGGATTATAAACATGCACCACTAAGCATGCATGGATTTCCTTCAACAGTACACATATGTTCTTATTGTCTATTGTGTTAACTACTAGAGAGAATCCTAGATTTCCAGTTGAAGCAATATTACTTTCCAAATTAAAATCAGAATTCAAAGTATAACAAAGATAAAAATGGGATGGAATGGTTTTATAGGGTAGAGATACTGAAAGCATCAACTTCAGCTTCTGTTTTTATTTTTGGACAAGAGAATTCCACTCAAACAAAATGAAAACTGGTTTGTTATGCATTCATGCCCACATCCTCAAGGTCACATTGCTCTGCAGTATCATCTGACCTCTCCTTCCATAACTTAACAACTATTATTCCCATACCTCTATGTTTTTATCGAGTGCTTATTATATGACACAAACTTATAGAAATAGTTCTCATCAACCTACCAATGAGATGAGAGGTGAGAGGAAACCTGCCCGTAGTTAGAGAATGGAAGCCAAATATTAACCTTGCGATGAGTACCAGCTAGTTCATGTGGAACACTGAAACACTACTTTTCTTAGGAATAATAACAGAAAAAATTTAAGAGTAAATTGGTGAATGAATCAAAGGAAAAGGTCAATTAAAGCAACTTTCTGTATCATTCTAACTTTATTTTATTAAATAAAAAGCTAAGTCTTGAAGTCTTGTCACTCAAAGACTTGAAAAAAAAATGTTTTCAGCTTTCTCCTTTTGTCTTGTTTCCAGGAGTGAAGAGGAAGTTACAGCACACATAATTAGAGATTTAAACAATTGGGCTGAGATAATAAAAATATGAGTGGCAATTCGTACAGGCCCTGTATGAAAAGACTTAGGAATTTAGAGAAAGGTATCTATTTTGTCCAAATTACACTATATGTCTGTCCAAAGTATAATCTTACAGCAAGTAAAATATTATAGCAATGGGTTTTTTTTTCATATTCATGATTAAGAGCTACTGTTGTTCAAGTACAATTTTAAAATTGTCTTTAGTCTGGAGCCCACGTTAATGATTCTTTTTGTATTAGTTGGCTTTGCACTACTATAATGGAATACTTGACAGAGATTCTGTATAAAGAAAAAGGAGCTTATTTAGCTCACAGTTTTTCAAGTTCACGAGCATGGCTTCTGCATCAATTCCATTCTGTGAGGACCTCATTGCAAAAGACAAAAGATGGAGTATGTGCAGAGGACAGATAATATGTTGTATCTTGAGCCAGGAGGCAGGAAGAGAATGGGTCTCACAGCACCTTCTGAGGTGACCTTCCCAGTAACCCAAATGTACAAGGTCTGCCCTCTTAAATGTCCACAAGTACCTTCTAATACTGCCACCTTATGGACTGAGTTCCCCACTTTGGTAAGACACAAAACTGTTCAAACCATATCACTATCTCTATCTGAGATATTGCTGTTCTCATGACAGAAGTAATATAAAAACTCACGACAGAAAACGGGGTGGCTCTTAAAAATCTCTTGAAGTGGCTTTTCACATCTTCGTGTTCCATTAATTTCAGTCACATCATCAAGAAAATATCAGTGTGGTAAAGTATGATTTCCCAGAGGAATGAGAACTGAAAGACATTTTATAAGTCTCCTATTACTGATATAGCCAATTACCATAATTTTTGTCTTATAAATACATTATCTCACAAAGTTATCATCTTACAGTTAGAGGTCAGAAGTCCTAAAATCATGATATCAGTAAGGCTGCCTTTCCTCTAGACAGCCGAGTGAGGTCCTCCATTTCCTGGCCTTATCCATCTTCTAGTGGCCACCTGTGTTCATTCTGTTTCTCTCTGCCTATCTTTCCTGCTTCTGTCTTTTTGTCTCCCTATTAAATTCTAACCTTCTTCTTTTCTCCATTTAATAAGGACCCTTATTACATCAATCCACCCTGGAAATATTATGATTCTCCCCCCATCTCAAAATCCACAATGAATCATGTCTGCAAAATATGTTTCCCTGAAATGTAACATGCTCACATTTCCTAGGGATCACAACATGGATAGCTTTGAGGGATTTTTTTTATCCTACCACAGTCAAAATACCAAGCCTTGGGTTGGGGTTAGAGTGCTTACCTCGCTCGTAGGAGGCCCTGGGTTTGATCCTCAGCACCACATACAAATAAGTAAATAAAATAAAGGTATTGTGTCCAACAAAAACTAAAACATAAATATTTTTAAAAAAACACCAAGCTTCAAATCAACAAGAAGAAAGAGATAATAATTTGCTAATGTAAAAAATTATGAAAGAACTCCTCCTTTTCACAACCAAATCATATCCTTTCTCTTACATGCTAATATGCTCACACCTCTACGGCAAGAAGTAAATCCAAAGTCCCATCTAGGAACAGAATCAGTATACCAGACCACAGGATATTTTCAATGACAGATCTGTGTGTATTTTGTTTTTATCTTGAAATTAAAGAATTAAAAATATGTGCATTAAGTACAGGACAACGTTGACAAACACTCTTATTCAGAAAGAGGAAAAATGAAAGTTGCAGAATG
Organism: Spermophilus citellus; assembly: GCF_964194105.1. Taxonomy (NCBI): domain Eukaryota; kingdom Metazoa; phylum Chordata; class Mammalia; order Rodentia; family Sciuridae; genus Spermophilus; species Spermophilus citellus. The sequence goes on along the minus strand of NC_138196.1, from coordinate 56,615,353 downwards.
GATACTTCTCCATAACTGTTCTGAAGTTCCAATGGAGGAAGGTGACCTCCTTGACCAGCCTTTTCTATGGACCTTGACTCTGCCCTCTGCAAGTTGTTTAGCAATATCTGTCTTGTTCCTATCTAAAGAAGGCAGTTGAGAGAAGTCTCTTTGGGGCCTAAGAATATTTTTCCTAGGAATTTGAGGCTTAAGGGCAGTCTCAGTTAGATCATTTGAGGGTTTGCATATCTCAAACACCTTTTAACTCTATTTTACAATTAGTAATGTGCTTCTATTATTTTGGGACAAAGTCTCTCTTTCCAGTCTGAATTCTAGGTAATTTGAACTTAAAAGGAGAGCTGTACCTTATATGTTTTCCTCTGAACTCCTTTTTATCAAACTGTTTACCAGATAATCAGTTAGAACTATGAACAGAGCAATGATGGCTGTAACCTGGGTTCCATTCTTATCACAAGACTGATTTTATTTTGTTTGGCTACATAATGCTCAAGTGTTTTTTTTTCCCCCATAGTTAGATGATGATCAATTGCCTATCTCTACCCTGCAGGTCCCAGTATGTAGACTCTGAATTCTTTATTTACTCCTGTATATAAATGATTTGCTCTTCTGAACTCTTCTTATCATGCACTGCAAAATGTAGCCAATAGTATCGACACTTCATTTCCAGACTTTTTCAACTAAATCCAAGGATTCATTTAATACATTATTTGTGTTTCAAGTTGCCATTGGAGACACTTTCACAAAATGATCCATCTTCACAATGCATAGGTTGACAATTTTCCAGTCTTCAGATAGAGTTTCTTTGCTATACAATGCCCATGCAAGAGCCTCAGCCACTTTAAAAATTAGTAAATGAATAGATAGATAATGCTCCTCTCTGTTAGGCATAACACCCAAATATTAGTAGCTTACAACTACACATATCTACATATTTGCTTATGTTATGTATCCAATTAGGATAACTTTCTGTCTTCTACACCTTTACTCTGCACCCACACTACAGAACTCTTTAGTGTAAATTATAAATTACAATGCTCTTATTTACCACAAGTTTTGGCACATAGTAGGAATACAATGTTTATATATATATGTGTGTGTGTGTGTGTGTGTGTGTGTGTGTATTTATATATATATATATATATATATATATATATATAATGCATATATACATATATAGAAAGAAAAACTAAATATTATTTATATATATATAGAAAAATATTATATACACATACATATATATATATACACATACACACATATATAAACACACACATTATATTCCTACTATGTGCCAAAACTTGTGAAGAATAACAAATAAGATTATATATATGTGTATATATATGTATATATATTCATAAATACACACACTATTTATATATATATATATATATATATATACATAAAGAAAAACTAAATATAATAGATTTTCTTGGTAGAAAAATTAGAAGAAAGAAAAAACATGAAATAATATGTAAATATGTGAATATTTTTATGTGTATATAAGACTTAAACAAAAGCAGTTTGCATTGTAAAATCAGATTTGCACGTTGATCAAATTCCTCATGAAGAATTTTCTAATAATTTTGAAGGAACAGGCAATCACACAATAGTGGCATGGCGTGGTCTGAACTATTGAGGGAAACCCCTCTCCTTCCCTTTGGACATGTGCTTCTTGGTCATGTACTCTCTGATGGGATGAAATCTCTAAAGAGATCTTCTCAGGTGCCTCACACACAAAAAGTGTGTTTATTAATCATATAGTTGTAACTTGCATGACATTTCCCAAAGTGCCTCATAAATCCAAAGATTGTAGCTTTGCTTTCCAAAAGCAACCCTAAACCTCAGGCAGTCTGCTTAAGCATTCCATAGATAAAAACCCTCCTCATGACAGTATAATTAGTCTGTTTGCCAAGAGGTCCAATTATCAGCATGTTTTCAGGAAGATTAGCCTAGGTCACCTGCCTTCCTTCTCTAGGAATGTCCCACAGGTAAGGAGAGATAAATGAGTCACAGTCCAGTTTAACTCTTTAACATTTTGGTAAAATCAAAATAGGGGGAAAATGCCTAAGGACTAATTTATATTTGTAGAATAAGTATGTCATAAAGTAGCCTAAAAAAGTAATTTTATATAATGAAATAAAATATTCTAGACCTTAGTAGATATAGAAACAAGATAGTAAAAACAAACAAAACAGCCTTAAAACAACAATATATTTTTGCTAATGACATACTGTCATACAAGTAAAAATTATAGTAAAATATTGAGAAATTGTTAAAATGTTGTAATTTTTCTTTTGTTTATCACTATATAGTAATAAAATGGATTTACAAATCAATTTGTCAGTATGTTAAAGAGCAAGCTACTAAATATACTTTTTGGCTGAGAAATGTGACAATTGCTCATTTGTTTTATGGGAAAAATCAGACATAGGTTGAAAGTTATAAGGCAAGAATGTAAGTATTTAAGTGTTAATTGTAATAATAAAAAATAATACTTAAAATATAATGTATACGGGGTAAAAATGGGAGTTCATAACCCACTTGAATCAATCTGTGAAATATGGTATATTAAGAACTATGTAATGTTTTGAACAACCAACAATAAAAAAAAAATATAATGTAAAAAGATGTAAATACATTAAAATGCACTAACTCCATGCCCACATTGAAAATTGATGATGATTTAACATTTGGTAAAATCAAAATAGGGAGAAAATGCCTAAGGACTAATTTATATTTGTAGATTAAGTATGTATATATAATAGTTTTTCTTTCTATATACATAAATAATATTACACTTAAGTGTAAATGAATTCTAATTCTATAGCATCAGCCAAGTCTCTAGTTGTCTCTGTAATTTTCTAGCCTTTACTGTCTGATATTATATTAAAATTGATGAGTATTTTTAAATGGCTACTTGTGTATGATAATAGTAGTAAAACATATGCAAGTCAAACTTTGGAAAACAGGGGATTAGCAACTAGAAATCAACCCAAATTTTAATAAGAAATACCCTGAGTTAAATGCTAATGAATACCCTGACTGTATGTGTATATCATACCAGAAAAATTGCTGTGATCCCCCCCAAAAAAATATCTGATAGACAACTATTTGTTTTGTTCAAGTTCCTTTTATCTTATATTTGGAATTCAAAGCAAGTTACAAGTCAAAGTTCATTGAATAATCAAGGACTGCATTTTACCTCTGGTATTTGATTTAAACATCATTGCATCATAATAATTTAAATTTATTTTATTGTCTTAGAAACTCCTAAGCACACAAGAGGCCTTTACTATGGAGTTGAGTCTTGTTATACTGGGTTTAGATTAATATTAAAAGATTAATTATCTGGGGGCTGGGGTTGTGGCTGAGTGGTAGAGTGCTCGCCTAGCATTCATTAGCACTGGGTTCAATCCTCAGCACCACATAAAAATAAAATAAAGATATTGTGTCCACCTAAAATTAAAAATAAATATTAAAAAATATTAATGATCTGATTATGATATATTTTTAATGATACCAAGTATTTTGTCACAGTCAATGATTTGAATTGTTTTAGGGTTCCTTTACATAATGCTACATTTTAAATTCTGATTGGAATACATTTTATTCTGGCTTTTAAAAGAAGTAATATGAAAAGACTTCTTCATGTTGAGATAACTGCATTCAAGGACAGCAAGTAGACATAAACATAATGTGTTTTATGGCCAACTCTTTTCACGTTCACCTATACAATCAAATCCCAAGTACTGAGCCTTTAAATTTCAAATGAAAATGAGTTGATATACTGTATGTATGGGGGAATTTCAGTGCAAGTAGATTTTCAGAATATTTTAGTTCATATATAATTGCTGTAAACCTTTGTTATAATCCATTCTGCTTTTACTTTATTTCTTTCTCCATATGCTGAAAAGGTAAAAAACTATAAATTATTCTAGAACGCTAAGAATAGAGCTCCACCAACCTAAATTGTTATAGCATAATGAAAACTGAAATAACAACCTCAGAATTTTAAAAAGAAGAATAAAGATTTCAGTGTATTGAGATACATAATTTCAAAACCATTTTAATACTACCTACTTACTTTTTTTTTTCCCCAGTAAAATTACTCAAGGTTTATTAGGGGTGGGGAGGGGAGGGCTATTGGCAAAGCATATTATCAGCAAAATATGTATAGAGACAGAATATAATTTTGTATAACTGAAATAGGTAACTAGATTTTCAAGTTGTGACACTTACTTAATGAACTAGAAAAACAAATTTTAATATCACACAAATCTATAGTTTATTTTCTCCACCTAAAATGTTTATTATCTCCCGGTGGTGGTATTTCTGTAGCTTTTGTTTCAGCATTAAGATTATTAAGCTTGCCTCTTCTGTTCTCATTACTGGAATATTTTATAGGTAAATCCACTCAAGGAACCTATTGTGCTTTCTGATCAAAGTGGAAAGTGATGCCAGGCTATAATAAGCAATTTAATTTTTAATGAGCTTATTTGTGCCCAAGGTCATAACAAAGGTAAAAAAAAAAGTTAAAATAAAACTACAGCAAAACACTAATGACAATGCCCCAAATATGACTAGGGCAAGATAATATTTGGTAGAGAGCACTTTCAAAGTATCTCTGTGGTATTTTTAAATTTCATTTCAAAATAAAAACTTAGCTCAAGTAAGTTGTTAGCATATTAAATAATATAAGCATTGATAAAAATGAGTAAGACTTTTCCCCTCAAAGGATTAAATAAAGCTGTTTGTGGAACTTAAATCTCTAAGTTAAAATATTTCAGCAGTTTTAGTAAACTCTGTTGTTTTTCCATTGTTATTTTCTAAGTCTATAAAATTTTGGATATTGCTTTTCATTGTTTTCCTGCATTTTATATTTTCACATTTTGCAGCTGGGATGTGGGTGCACATTAAATACTGAATTTGGTTTACTACTTGAATAGTGATGTTGCAGAAAAAAATATTTTTATTAATAAATATTCAATAAGTTTGACACCTTTTAATATAATATCTATTAAAATGATAGTGATTTTGAATCATCATTTTTTCATTATTGCTTTAATCTGAATATATTACCTTAAGGCACAAACATACACAAAATTCTTGCTTAAAACAAACATCCTGGGTGAAAAATTAAGACCTTTCCTACATAGTAGATATTCCATGTTCTAGTTTTATATTTGATTTCTTCAGAAACGACATTAATTCTTTTATGTTAATGAGTAGTGTAAGTGTAGAAACTTTAAAAATACCTTTCATTCAAAACAGATTTCAGATACATTACCCCTAAAGTCCCACTGATAAACAATGAAAATTAACTAACAAAAAATGTGGAGAAAGAAGGACAAACTGGAGGAAAACTGTCATCAGTTGATGACTGTTGACTCCTTCAGCCATTATTTTAATATTAAGTTATTATACATAATTATCTTTTGTCTTCTTATGCTGTGGGGATACCTAATGATTTTTGCTGAATCAAAGGCTTATTTCAATTTCCCTATGTGGAAGAGTGAACATAAATGTATTGCCTCCTTTTGTGATAATTCAGTTTTAAATGAATTATTAGAAAATTATTAATCCTGTTTAATAAAATTACTTAATATTTTATAGTTTCATATAGAAATTTGATTCTTTCAAGTCAGTGGACTATCCCTACTTTTAACTTTGGTATTCTTTTTTCTCATAAATGTATGAAACTTAACAATTGGAAACTCCTTTTAGTGATATATAATGGTATTAGTTTTTGATAAAATGTTATACTGCTATAATTTGAGTAATTCTTCAACAGATGAAAAATCATAAGCCAGTGCTGGCAATCCTTAAAGCTTCAAGTTTTAGTTTTCTTTCCTATCAATTTATGTCCACAAAGTTTTCAAAATAAGGTGGGACAGTAGAAATGAGTTAACATATTTAGATATAAAAACAAAAAAAACTGGAAAATATTCACATATATAAATAAAATTAAATTTAATTATGAATATATTAGAAGATTACAAAACAACTTGGCATGAAACGAAAAACCCTGGAAAATTAACTTAAGTGGCATTTCTGATTTTCTACCATATCATTGTGCTGATTTATTTTTCACTTCTGAATTGGCTTGCTTGTAGCATACTAACTGACCAAGTTTCATTTTATACTTTGTGACAGTGTGCACAGTAAGCTTGTTTTCCTATTTTCATATTGGCACAAACTTAAAAACTATAGCAACATTCATATTTTCAACCACAGCTCTGAATTTCAGAGATTTAGGCACACATTACCTCTCCCTTCTTTTTAGGGCTTCACAGGGTGAGGTGTTGGAACAATTGTATTTCTTTCTGGAAGCTGAGGGGAACTATTTGGTTCTCAGTTTAATCAGGTCATTAGCAAATTTCACTTCCTGTTAGTTGGAGAACTGAGGTCCCTGTTTTCCATGCTAATGGTTAGCTGAGGGCATTCTCAGCTCCTGAAGGCTACTCTAAGGTCCTTGCCATTTAGGCCCATTTATCTTCAAAGTCAAAATGGCAAAATCTTCCTCTGGCTGAATTCTTCTCTTGCTTCTAATATCTACCTTCCTTATCTTTTTAACACTTGGCAGGGGTGGGGGGGAGGGGGGTGGAGGAAGGGGGAGGGGGAGGGGAAGGGAGAAGGGGAGGGGGGAGGGGGAGGGGGAGGGGAGGGAGAGGGGGAGAGGGGGGAGGGGGAGGGGAGGGAGAGGGGGAGAGGGGGAGGGGGAGGGGGAGGGTAGGGAGAGGGGGAGAGGGGGGAGGGGGAGGGGAGGGGGGAGGGGGCGGGGAGGGGGGGAGGGGGAGGGGAGGGGGAGGGGGAGGGGAGGGTCTTCTTTAAAAGACTTATTTAAATAGGACAGACATGACCTGGAAAATTGTCTCCATTAAAGTAAACTATGGCACCTAACATAACAATAGTCACAGGAGGGAGTGAAGTTTGTATTTAGTCCACAGGGATTTTGCAGAGTTTGTACACAAAAGGGCAGAAATCTTGAGAACTGCCATAGAATTCTGCTTTCCATAGTTTGTCTGTTTGACATCTTCCTATTGGTAATTTTCTGAATCATGGAATAGTATAAATCCTAGAAGAGTGAGGTCTAGGTAAGGTATAATTAATTAAAACAACTCCTATTATTTATATATATGAATGTGTATATATCTGAATATGTGGAAGAGGACCCAAAGTAGTTTCTCTGTTTTGTTTTGTTTTGTTTTGTTTTGTCTTCAACTCTGTGTGACTATGCAAAGCCTCAAAGGATTATAATACAGTTAAGATCCTAGGGAGGCCGAATTTAGAGCTAATACTCTAGGTAAATTTTTATTCAGTGTGTTAACCAGTTTTCCATTACTATGACACAAATACCTGAATTTTTGACTTAAAAGAAGGAAATGTTTATTTTGATTCACGGTTTCAGAGGTTTTAGTTTATAGTTAGTTAGTACTGTAACTTTTGGGCCTGTGGCAAGATAGTACATCATGGTGGGGAGTATGTGAAGGAGGAAAAGCTTACTTACCTTGATTGCTAGGAAGGAGAGAAATAGAGAGGGGGGAGGGGAGAAGAGGGGGGAGACAAAGACACAGAGAGAGAAAAAGGATCCAGGCCCTAATATTTCTTTCAAGGGCAAGTCCCAGTGACCTTATTTCTTGTATTTAGCTCCACCTCCTAAAGGTTCTACCATCTCCAAATAGCTCCAGAGTTTGGCAACCAAGCCTTTAGCACATGAACCTTTGGAGGATGTTTAAGATTCAAACCATAACAACCAGTTACCAGAGAAAATAGCTCATCCTAACACATAGACAAATTTATTATACAAGTGGAACAATCACATGTTCATTTTCAAGATCTTAAACTATCATTGTTAAACATTTATTAATGTAATACAATCCTTGTAAGGAAGGGTCTCATTTGAAATATAACACTTTCTAACTAAAAACATAAATGTCAAATAGTAATGTCAAGCATTTTAATATATTCATTCTTCTGGTTTGTGTGCTTAAGTGTAGTGCGACTGATGAATCAGCATTGATATTCATTCTCTACAATTAATTCAAGTGATGCTGGAGAGTAAATAAAAATTCAATTATTGAAGTGCTTGCTCATCATTTGAAAAATCAAGATCAATGCAAAATAACAAAGTGTTTTTTAAAATGTGTAATACATATATGAAAACCAAATATTTTCTACCTTTACAACCTTACTAAATCTCTTTTATCATTTCAGAATTTTTTGTTTTTATAGCTATATCTATGTATGTATGTATCTATCTATACATACAGATATATATTTGTATATGTGTATATATGTGTGTGTGTGTGTGTGTATATATATATATATATATATATATATATATACTAGTGAGTTGACAATTATTTTAAATACCATTAATTCAACAGCTAGTTATGTATAGCTTTTCCATATAATTTCAAAAATTAATGAATATCATCCAGTTCAAACCTATAATTACACAAATGAGAAAATCAAAGATAATCCTATAGAATTTGATGATTTGGAAAACACAGTGGCTCATCCCTTCTTTTTGTAGACATATTGAAACATATTTCTCCTGATATTCATAGGAGAATGGATACCTATATCCATATAGATATTGATATGATCCCATGTAGGTTAGCAAAGAAAATCCTATGAAATATTTGAAAAGTATATTTGGCGCCCACATTATTCTTTTATTTTTATCTCTGTTCTAGACACAGATGTTAATTCCATATGTCACAAAGAAAACTGGGCAAATTACAATAAATTATCGGTTGGAATCTTTTAAGTACACAGAAATTCTATGGAAAAAGCAATTCCAATAAATGTCATTCAGCAATATTTCAAGAAATAGGGAAATAGGGACTGTAGCTGTAGCTCAGTGGTAGAGCACATGTGAGGCACTGGATTCAATCCTCAGCACCACATAAAAAAAAATAAAGACATTGTGTCCAAATATAACTTTAAAAAAAAATTCAAGAAATAGAGGTTGACATGGAAGCATGGGATATATTGTATTTTATTTGTTAACCGTGGATGTTAGTAATTCTGTACTTCACTATTTTTATCACCTATTAATACTTTTCTTAGTACTAAGAAAATATGGTTATTTTTGTTTGTGCAGTGTCAGAGCCTTCTAAGCAAACATTACTGGAAACATGGATTAAATTACAAGGTTTGGAAATTAAAGGGAGATGAAATACAAGGGGAAGTTCAGAGTTATATTCATAGATTTATTTCGGCAGTTATGTGTCTATATCTTAAAGAGTTGTAAATCAGAATCCTTCTATTTCTTTTCTTGGAGAGTTGTTTTTCTTTGGTATTAAAAATAGCAGGAATCTGAACAAAGTGGTGCACACCTGTAATCCCAGTGACTCTGGGGCTGAGGCAGAAGGATTCCAAGTTCAACTCCAGCCTCAAAAATTTAGCAAAGCCCCTAAGCAACTTCGCAAGACTCTAGGTTCAATCCTCAGTACCTAAATTAATCAATTATCAGGAAAAGAGGGTGGGTGTTGTGTAGTAATTTCTACACAAATCCCCAAATTCTTAAATGCAGGGTTTCTATCCTGAGATACCAACTACAGGGGCATCACTATGTGGCTCCTTTCACATTTTCCTGAGAGAAAAGGTGTGGCTTTGAAAATTGATTAATTTATTGCTTTTAGCCTTCATCTGATTCAGAAACTTAGAAATGGTTTCTAGGATCAAATAAATGTAGCGTTAGAAACCTATTACTGGTGTACTATGTTAATTGAATATTTTTATGCCCTAATGATTAGCAACTTAGACCAAAATCTAACAGGAATAACAAGAAAACAATGAAATATCTAATGAAAAATTCTGAAAAAAAGTCATGAAGGAAATAAGCAAGGTATGGTAGTGAAAACCATGGTGAGGTCCTTTTGGGTCCACTCACATTAAACAGAGTCACAGAAACTGTAATATTATATTATTAATTAATTTTCTTGCCTCGTTAACCTATTTGCTTGTGAACTTTTTGAGGATAATGATAAGCTATATCCATTTTTCTATTCCCAGTAAATGCCATTTGGGGTTTAGTAAATATTGGGACATTAATAAATTAAAAGGTACTTAAAATTTTAATTTCCCTGTCAGAAGTAAAAATTACTAATCTAATCTCAAGGAAAGCTGTATTAGCAATTTTCCTCCTGTCTCATCTAAATAGATTGTATCATCAAGATTTTTTTGAAAAAAAAAGGAACTCCTATTTTTCAAAGATATTTAACTATGGATGATAATGGCATCATTTATTTCCTATTAAACTGGATGCATATTAAATTTTGAAGACTTCAAGCAAAAATACCAAGAAGTTAATGCTTATATTTATTCAAATTAAAATAAAATAGTTTTCGATAGAAAATTGATATCACCAGTTTTAGAGGTGCTTATGACACTGGTATAATTAAGATATTGTTCATGACCACAGGAGTATGTTCTTTTATAAAATAAGCATGGACACTATCAAAAGAATAAAATTTTATATGGTGATGAGAGAACCTTAGGCCTTTGGTCTTCTATTTCTATCTTTGATATTTATGTACTAAGCCATTTTAATAATAATAATGTTCTCATTATGCATGTTAGAAATATTAGTTAATTTTTGAATACAGTGGTCAAAAGAAGTGTCATGGGTCAACACTTTAAAGTTTTGATGAGTTATATCTGTGTTATCTTTTCTTCTATGAGCAATGCCTTTTTGCTTTTCTTCTTTAAGATTCTATACATGCTGAAACCTACTTTGGGGCAGCTATTTCTTTCAATTGACTTTGCGTTTCCTAGTACTATTTGGTGTATTGAAGTTTATGCTCCAGTGCCTTGTCCTGTCTCAGAAAAGCTTCACTTGGTTTCCTAATATATGTACTGTCTTTTAAATCAGAGCTTCTTCTAATATGAAGGAGAAGAGCTATTTGATTACTCAAGTGTAACTCTTGTTTTCTAGGTTTATCACTTAAAGGCACATTTCTAGGTTTATGGTTTTATTTATGAAACTTATAATCATATCTGTGTCTATGCTGTATTATTTACTTGTAATTTATTGACACACAGTGGACTGGGGAGAGCTATTTGAATTCAAGGAGATGGAAATAATTTTGTTATATCTTGAGTAATTATTGCATTGCAATACCATATAATGATTTCAATTTATTCTAGGTTTGTTTGCATTAACCTTTCTCTATATCAAATAAAGGTCTTAGTATAATTACAGTTAAAAATGGCTGTGATCATGGAAAATTGGAAACTTTAGCTCTAAAAGGTAAGGCCATTTTTATGTTTTGCATCCCCAAAACCAAAATGGAATAAATTTATGTCGTTTAAGTAAAAGAGTGGATAAACAAAACATTTCATTCAAATGATATTTTTCTTTTCATATTATAAATAAGCTATTATTGATATATATACTGCTGAAATATCTATCCGTAAATTATTTCTCCAAAAATTGTTGTGAAAAGAATAACAAAATAACTGCATATGAAGTGAGATTAATGGCACAACAGGTTAAATAAATAAATAAACGCTAACAGTAAAGCAATTAAATGTGAAAACCCCGGCACTGGACTGGCTATGTCTGTATTTCAATCGAATCATTTATTTATTGTATTATTTTGGGCAAGCTGTTTAGCTATTGGGTGACTCATGGAGATATAATAATACCTGTTCCTAAGATTAAAGGAATAATTAAGTGAGTTAATACATGTCACATTTACCATCTAGATGTGGTGTTCAAATTTACCCTGTCTGTATGCCTCGAATAATTATAGACATTCACAAATGATGGTTTCAGACTCTTAGTTGCTTGAATATCTGTGCAGAGAGAGTGCTTTGAAGTTTTTCTGGTGATATTTATCCTAAAACCAAATGTTACAAAAGTCCTGTTAAGGATAAACTATCAATGCCGAAGTAGAAAATGCATAAGAACAACATTTTCTTCAGGTAAGAGTTATTAGAACTATTACTAGAATTATTACTCTCACTCCAATTGCTTAAAATAAATAAGAGAGGAGAAATAAAATGTGAAGAAAAGAGAAGATGCCATAAGAAATGGTCAGATGAAAATGATGAAGACCAAAGTACAACTTTTTGAAGTAGATCTTTATGTAAAGCAGAAAGACAAATGATTGAACATAGGAATTAAGAGTCATCAAGGTTAGAAAAAGAAGAGTAACTTTCCAATAGGCTTTAGAATTACTGAACAGGTAAGACGTAAACAACAGACAAAAATGTATTGGCTCAGACATTGTCAATAACTGAGAAAAGAAGACCTGAATTCTCAGATTTAGAAAGTGGAGTAAATCACAAGCTAGTTAAAGGCAAAGATACCCATCTTTAGATAGATCAGGTTCAAACTGCTGAACTCCAAAGATAAGAGAAAATCTGAAACTGCAGTCATAAAGGACAGATATTGTCTATCCATAGGATGGGTTATAAAAACCAACAGCACATTTCTTATCAAACAACAAAGAAAGCTAGAAGATAATAAAAAATGGAATTCTTGGCTGGGGAATTGTAAACAACAAAGGGCTTAAGGACACACACACGAACACACACATATACCCTCATATAGATTTAATATAACATGTAATCTTGCAGAGAAAATTTTAGAGCCGATTGAGTCATTAAAGAAAATATAAATAAGAAATATACATTCTTTACTATTGGAAAGTTAAAAACCTCAACCTCAATTTATCAGGACAATGTGGTGCAATTCCAACTAAAATACTGACATGATTTTGTTGGTGGTGGCAGGTATGTGTAACTGAAATACAGACCCAATTCACTCCTGAATGTCAAGCAGAAGTTAGAGAAGTTGATTTATAAAACATTAAGGCTTATTATCAAGATATAATAATATATGTATTTTGGTATTAACATATGGATTCACATATTGAATACTTATAAAATAGAAAGTTACAAGAATAGAACCACAGGTACTTGGTAGTTAACATTAATCAGACTATGATCTTTTATACTCATGAGTTTTGGACAAATGATTATATGAAGGGGAAAAATGTAATTATGATCTTTATTTTACTCCATGCTAAAATTTATCCAGATTGGTTAATAAACTCAATACTTTATAAAGAAAAACTTTTAAATGTTAATAAAGAAATGTTAATAAAAGTTAATAAAAGACATTCATTCTAAACTTGATATAGAAAAATTAAAAGTAAAGTTTCTATCAATATGAAACAATGCAGTAGAAAACAATTCAAAAGATATTAATAAGTGATTCACCGAAACAGAGATACAAATTGCTTATAAACCTAAGAAATATGCTAACATTGCAGTTACAATCAACAAAATGTAGCTGCAATGAGATATTTTCACACTCACTCCACTGGCAAAACTAGAATCTGTGAATACAAAGTGTTGGCATGATGGGGAGGAAGAGTCCTGTCTAATACAAGTCTGTACAACTCATTTGAGAAACTCTGGCAATATCCTGCAATGTTGATGATATACAATTAGTGCCAGGGAAATTTACTTATGAGTTTTTCACTAATGAAATTTCCCATAAACAAACAAAAAATGAAATGTAAATCTAAAATGAATGTAAATCCACAATAAAATGTAAAACTAAAAATAACTTAAATCCATCAAAGATTGAGCTGATACATGGTGGAGCAAAATGGACCATTATATCCACATCATGTCTTGGTGTAGGAACAAATAAAATCCAAATAAAGATATTATTAAGGAAATCAGGTTTCATAAAAACTGTTTGCACTATATAAATTCTGAAAATATGCAATACAAAATTTTGATAAATTTAGTATTATGTCCTTGTAGACTGTCTTCCACTACAGAGATTGGAAAGCTAATAGTGACATCTTTGTTTACAGATAGAGCTCCACATCCAATTTATATTCTGCAATTAAATGTATTCCTGTGTGATATAAATTCAGTATTAAATGTAGAAAAAATTGACCATACTAGAGGTATTTATGTAGCCAGTGCAGACTTGTCAGGCATCACATAGCTCTGGAACAACAAGCTCCTGGCAGCAGTTTCAATAAGCCCCTAGTTCCATATAAAGCAGTGGGCTCCTGGAACCATCAATTCTGGTGGCTGAACTCCAGGAAAGTTTGGTAAAATGTTAGGGACTAACATTGCAACCAAGTCTAATAAGGTAGAAGGTATCTGAAAACTCCTGAACTATATATCTAGATACATATTCTAGAACTATGCGTCTAAATACATTTCATGTTATGGCGTACAGTCAATATGGTATTCTGTATCAATGAAGGAGACTGCTCACCTTCGGAAGAAATCAATACTACTGGACCTAGGACTGAGTGAATAACAATGAAGGCTGCAATCAAGTCATGGCTCACTGGTTAGAAAATTTTACCCTAGGGAAAGGAGATGTGCATTTGGAATGGTCATTGTAAAATTATCTAGTAAGTATTTGCAAACAAACCCATTTCCCTCAAGATCTTAATGAGTAAATAAATTATAGTAATTTTACAGTGTAATTCCTTGACATTTCTAGTAAATCGTCTAGAATTACACATGTCAACCAATAGAAGACAACAGTGGTATGTCGTTTCGAAGATATTAAGCCTACCAAAATTATATGTAATTTTATTGATTTGTAAAAAAGTAATGATATCATCTTTATAAAATCTGTGAGAGTTTAAAGTACTACATTCAATATAGTGGCTATATTGGGGAGAGCAAATAAGAATTAGGTTAGGAAGAAACAAGTAGAAGATATCAATATATCTGCTATGTTTATAACTTTCAAAATATCCTGCAGCAAATGTCAAAAAACACTAAGCTGAGTTTAATGTGGGTGCTGGGACACCAGTGTTTTAAAATATCTTAAAATTTAACAAAAGAATCAATAATATGAATTATTTTGTAAGCTCATGAAACAATATGTCCAACATTTGGCTAGATCCTACCTCTGATTCTTGATGATTCTTTCAATTTTGATCTCCTCTCTCTTTTGGCTTTGTCTTCATGTTGGCTTCCCTCATTGTTTCAAAATGATATCCAGGAGCAAGCCTGACTATGTGGTCCCTTATTCATACACAAAAGGAGAAAGCATTTCTCGCCAAATACTCATCAAATTAAATTCCTGGCTTTCATTGCAGTTGGACCAATCAGAGACAATTACTGACATGTAGAATAGTGTGTGCTAATTAGATGTGGGCAATGCTTTGTAATTCTCTCTTCCTGTCACTAGAGAAGGAGGATAAGATGATATTGATTGGCTTATACTGACCTCAACTAAACTTTAGAGCTTGAAGATTAATACAATCAAAACCTCAAAGCTCCAAACAAACAAACAAAAAATGCAATTAATCAAGAAAAATACAGGCATTGTCCAGGAGGTAGAATAGGAAAATAAGATATACTGAATAATAACCACTGACTCTGCATAACAAGTGCAGATCCTCAAGTAATTGGATGTGCTGGTCTCCAGGTCAGTGTTTTGGAAGTGTGGTCTTTAGACCCACAGCATCAGATACATCTAGAAACCTGTGAGAATTGTGAGATTTCACATTATAAACAAGACCTACCAAATCAGAATGGCTAGCCCCAGCAATCTGTGTTTGACAAGACTTTTAAGTGATTCTGATACCCATTAAAATTTGAGAACATTTACTTTTAGGAGATCTTATACACCAAGTAAATTTTATACACCAAGTTCACCCACATGCTAGCTTTGTAAACTTCCCTGTAAAATCCCACACAATTATACTATATTAATAATATGAACTTCATGTTTATCTGGGTATTTTGTGTTTATTGTTGTCTTGTTGGTTGTCAAATACATTTTTCTCAATCCTATGTTTCTTGTGACCAGTGAACTATTTTTCATGGTTCTAGAATGAAATTAAAAATGTTTTGATTCTGATCCGATCCAACTTATCTTTTTTTTTTTCATTGCTCATGGCTTTTGTTTTCTTTTCAAGATTCCAAGTCCAAAATCATGAAAATTTACTCTGATATTTTCTTCTAGCTGTTTTTCATGGTTTTAACTTTCATTTCGTGTTCATTGTTTTAATTTATAATAAAATATAACTACATTTTCAGTAGAGACAAAGACTAAAAGATTCAAATGTCTCTTTGTGAGCTCCCTTGCAAGGTTTTGTCCTTCCCAAGGATGACTTAGAAATTGTCATTCCAACCAGGTTTATGAATTAGCACCTATGCACATGAATTCAGCATGCCCTTTATATCTCTAAGTCCTCATTATCTCTCCATATGCAATTCACTCATTCTTATATTATGTTTTAATTGTAAGTCAGATTTCATCTCTGGATCCTGGGATACACTTTGCTACCGAAACAATAGCCTGTGTTCACCATTTCCAAAGCCTGTGCAATATAAATCCTTTAATTTTGATCACATATCTAAGGCGTTCCCTTTCCCAGACTGACAAAGCCTTTGAAGTTGTATGGTTTTTCTTTTATTATCCATATATCATTATCCTAAAAGGAATCTAATCTCTAAAGAAACCATGTGCTTTTGGAAGTCATAGAAAAATAAAATTGCATCCCAAAGTCTATTTTTATAATATTTTTCAATTTAACAAACATATAAGACCCCCTATATTGTATCCTCTGCAAGTATGTCCAAGATAGAAAAGAGATAATTTGCAACTGTTAATTTCCTGCTGTACCTTTGCATTTGTGATATCATTCCCAACTAATTATGCTTGGAGATTAAATTGGGTCCTGATCTTTTGCACCATTGCTCCAATTGACCAGCAGTATTAGTAAAACTGATTTTGGCCTACCTCCAGAGGTATATTTTAGTCCAAGATTAATGTTTGGTTCAAAGCCCTGGAAGAGTCTCCGCCTGACAAATATAATACTACTGAAGCTGTGTCTTGCTTGTTTTAGCCCCAGAGGATGTGGCACTGCAGTGTAGTTACACATGCACATAGGAAATAACAGTTCTAGTTCTAGCTCTGGTTAAGGAAATCACATTCCATTCTTATTCGTCTACTATAGCTATTGACAGTGCTCGGATAGAATGTATGTAAAGTCATCACAGAACTACTAAGGAGAACTAAGAAATAAAATATGAATCCAAAGTACCACTTAACAAATGACAAATTTATGATTTTTCTTTCCTCTGGTGTTACTGGCCTAAAATCAAAGTGCCAAACAAACACTCCTAAGTGACCACAGTGTTACTAAGAGAACTCCAGGAGGAATACTCTGGTTATGATTTAATAAGTTGGAAAAGGTACTCTGAATACTTAGGGTGGAAGGCACATCTCAAATCCCAGATGTTTTTCTTCTGTTCTCCACTCTCCCACGATACAAACACTAAGCAAACATGCATTCATGGGCTTCAAGAATCAAAATATCAAGGGAAAGAAATTTGCTCTGCCATTCACTGTGGCTGTGATCTCAACAGTATGGGGAAAACTACTGACCCTTAGGAAGCTGTCAGAGGACCAGAAAGTACCAAGAAGATAGTGGAATCGGTGGAGCTAGCAAAACTGAATGACTGCTGAAGTTATTCTTGAACCGCTGGGCTCAATCAAAACTTCATCTGTCTATTCCTATTCAGCATTTCAGAGACTGAGCACTGAATTAATTAACCTGTGCACAATAAAGCACTACACAGGAGAGATCAAAGCAGGACTGCAAGTCTTTGAAATTATTAACATGATATTGGAACCACAGTACCTGGTTCGAATATATGAACTACTTAAGTGAATCTAGTATACCCAACATTAGATAGATGGATCAATCAGTTGATAGATACAGATATATATTCAAACAAACATACATACATGCCTAAATACATAGATGAAATATGAAATATAGGACTCAAGTAAAACTTCAAGTCTTATAACTTGATGTTAAAATAATCAGGATAACATGAAAAAATTTGCTCCATATGTGTAACATGAATTGAATGGCATTCTGCTGTCTAATAAACCTAATTAGAATAAATAGAATTTAAAAATTTAAAAAAACAACAGGATACAATAACAAATACTAGGCATATGAAGTACGAGGAATACCTCAACTCATGTAGAAAAGACAACCAAGAGATGTAAACACTGGGTAAACTAGATATGGGAGTTAGCTGCAAAAGATTTTAAGGCAAGTATTAGAAAAGCACTGCATGAAAAAAAAATGAAAATACTCTCAAAACAAATGAAAACAATGAAAGCCTCAGTAACAAAGTAAAACATATAAGAACTATATGGAAACCATATGACAAAAAAGCATAATAATGGAAATTTTAAAAAAAGTCCTGATTGACAGAATAGAAGACGAGATAATAGAAGAAAGTGTCTGTCAATTTGAAGGAAGATCAGAAGATAACCACCAATATAAAGAAAAGAGAGAAAAATAAGAAAATCAAACAAAACAGATACTGAGAGACCTGGGCAAGAATAACTGAAGGTTTAACATGTCATTGGAGTTCCTGAAGGAAAGAAGAAAGAGTGTGTATGTGGGGAAGGGACTTAAGGCAATATAGTTAAAAACATCTCTAAGTTGGTCAAAGACATGAGCTCACAGATCCTAGCTTCACAAATGCCAAACAGGTTATATCCTCTTTAGAAACCTTAACAATTTATGGGTTTTATTTTTGTTATTGTTTTCTTATTACTTTTTGTTCATTTGTTTTTACTCTGCCCCATTTCTTTTACCTCTCTTGCAACTTTTCACTTACACTCTCATTTTTCTCAAAATCCTTGCTTATGCCTCCTACAACTTTTTTTTTAATAACTCACTTGCAACTTGGCTTGAATTTTTATCATGGAAGCCCCCAAAACAGATTTTAAAGCATATTCTTTGAGGGAACAGGAGAGGTTAATAGTGAGGTGTTGTGTTACCTCCCTTTCCCAGCTGCAATAACTGTAATACCATAAATTTAGTGGCTTAAACAAGCTATGTATCATTTTACTGTCATGAAGGACCTAAGTATCTTTATACTACAATTAATGCACTGGCCAGGCTGCAACATTTGGGAGGCTCTAGGAAAGAATCAATTTGTTGCCTTCTCCAACTTCTAGAGGCTGCCCACATTCTTTAGCTCATGACCCCTTTTGCATTTTAAAAGCCAGTAATCACATTACTCCAACCTCTGACTTGGTCATCACAAGTCCTTCTCTAACTCTCCTGCCTCCCTCCTTCTTATAGAAGGATATTTGAGATTACACTAGGCTCACCCAGATACTCCAGGATAGTCTTCCCATTGTAAGATTTTAAATTTAATGATAGCTAGAAAGCATCTTTTATCTTGCAAGGTAACTGTCATGGGATATGGGACTAGGATGTGGATGGACATCTTTGGGGGCCATTATTCCACTTACCATGGTGCAAGATTGCAGTGATTTTCTATTATCATATCCTCTTTTCAGATTTTTCTATTTGTCCTTGGTCTTTTGATATTTTATTGAAATGACAGTAGACATGGTTTTGTTTTCATTTATGTTTCTTCATTTTTTAAATTTTGAAAATTATTTTTACCATTTGTTGTGTTATATACATACATTCCTCCCTGTCCATTATTCTTTCCATAATGCCTATTTAAAATGTACTTAAGATATTGTATCTATTTTCATTGTTTCTGAACTTTGTTCCCATTTACTTTCAATTCTCCCATTGCATTCAATTCTGAGAGAAACATCTGACTTTTTCTGCTAATTTTCCTGTGGCTCTATTTCAGTCTAATAATCAACTCTTTAGTTCTTTCTTTTGGAGAAAATATTTCTTTTTTCTACTCTCTTCTAACTCTTTCCTTTAATCATCATGTATGCAATTTCTTCTGTTTATGATAAATTTAAGTGCATTTGAGTTTCAAGTGGTTTCTCTCTTCTCTCTTTTTCTTGTAAAAACTTTGTCTTTAATAATGTTGCTTTTTGTTAAGTGTGGCAAGTGGTTTTATTTCATGGCTCCAGGTGTCTTTAATTTTCTCTTGATCTTTAATGTATAGCTCTGAATTTTATTTGAGGATTGTCCCTTACCTGTTATAAGATGCAGTGATGTTGCAGATCCTGGAAATCAGTAGCTATTGAAAACAATTGTTCAGTTTCTATGACCTACATTGCTTTTGCCAGAGAACAAAGACTGTTGTACCAGCTGGCTGTCTAGCATACAGAGGGAGGCACAGCTACTCTGAAGTACTTCTTGACTTTATAATTCTGACAATTATCCTCAGGTCCTAATAAAGTTTGTATCCTGTATGACCCCAAAGGCCAAGCTGGTGCTATTGGGAAGTGGCAGAAATTTTGGTCTGATGGGAGATCCTTTGATCCTTGGGGGTCAAGGACTCAGTGGGATTGTAGGAACTTCCTCTCTCTCTTTCCAAAAAAAAAAAAAAAAAAAAAAGTTTTGCTCTGCTTCAAACTTCTAGCTTGTTGTTGTACTTCACTATAATCCCAAACAGCAGGGCAAATCTGTCATAGACTGGAATCTCCAAAGGAAAAAAAATCAAAATAAAACTTTTCTATTTATAATTAATGATGTGAGGTATTTCACTGCAGGGATGGAAAGTTAATACAGTCCCCCTAGTTTCTACTTCAACCACTCCCTCCTCCAGCACAGTGCCCTGGGACCTTTTTTTGTTTGTTCATGTTATTCAGATCCTATTCATATTTTCTCTCGAAGAATTCCTCACAAATTTTAATAAGTTGATAGCATTTATTTTTTTTTGTTTTCCAAAGAGAGATATTATGATTAAACAAAACAAAACAAAACAAACAAACAAAAAAGTGTTTTGCCAGATACATTGGCACACACCTGTAATCCCAGAGGCTCCAGAGGCTAAGGCAGGAGGATTGCAAGTTCAAAGCCAGCATTCGCAATTTACAGAGGCCCTAAACAACTTAGTGAGACCCTGTCTCAAAATAAAAAGTAAAATGTGCTGGGGATGTGACCCAGTGATTAAGCATCCCTGGGTTCAAGCACTGGTACAAAAAATAAAAGAAAGAAAGAAAGAAAAAAAAAGAAAAAGAAAAGTGTTTTTTCTTTTATGCATTTTCATGATTTAATATTCATTATATTTCCTTTGTTCAAATTACCAATGTCTTCTCAAATGTCAAATATCCACTTAAATGTCTTTCTTCTGGTTTTTACTGACTATTATCTTAGAATAATGCCTCTGTAATAGTCTCCCAAATCAACTGACCTTTCTCCTTCATGCTTATCAACTTGATACTGGTTCAATGTGTCTCCACTAGATGCTGAATGACAGGAGAGAGTGGATTTTATCTTTTGGTTCTCTGTTGGATGACAAGATTTAATAGAGCATTTAGCACATGGTAGTGACGATATATTTTTCAAATTAAAATTTATTTCTTCTTGAAACCATTTTTTTTTTCATTAAAGGCAGGCAAATGACTGACATGAAGGATGGGGGCATCACCAGCACATTTGAGCAGGGTGTAGTAGGTACAATGTGTCGCAGGGAGCCTCAAACCAGAGGCATATAGTCAAAGGGGAAAGGCATAGGTAAAACATAAGAAATAAACCTGCAAGTTGGACACATGTATTCAATATCAATAAGCAAAGTGTTTGAAATTACAGGAAAAGGAAAAATTTACTCAGAATATGTGAAAAGTACTCATTAGTAAATTTAAGAGACTATGAAATTTATACTATGTCATATTCCAAAATAAATTTTAAATTATTAAAATTTTTATAAAAATTTAAAATTAGGAGTTGACACAAAATAATATTTGTGCAATATCTTTCAAAGGATGACATTTAAAACTTCAGAACTGTAGAAGAAATCACAATGGAAATTAGAACTTCAGACAAAGAAATTAAGTCATTAATATGATAAAAAAAAATAACAAAAAAAATTGGAGGGAAAACTAGCAGTGAATTTTGGTTCAAATAATAAGTTCAAATAACTAATTAATATTTCAGTTTCAGTTTAATTTTTCTAAAAGATAAAATGTATAAGAAAGTAGATCTAATCCCATTAGTTAAACCAAAGACTTGAACAAGCAATACATATACCAAATACAAAGTCACAAATTTACCAGTATCAAGACATGGAATTAAATCTAAGAATATCTTGGGCCTTTCATTCTGGTTCTTTTCCCAATTGAGCATACCAAGGTCAAATTAAACCCAAAGTAGGCTTGTCTCTAGGGGAAAAAAAAACTATTTGAATTTCTCACTCTCCTTATTAACTTGTACTTTCTTAACATAGATTCCATATAAATCAAAGATTTGGGAAGACTATTTTAAAATATTTAAAATTTTTAAATAAAAAATTTAAAAGGAAGAATGAATGGATGCCAAAAATCGCAAAGGGACTGAAATGAGGAAAATTAATTTAAGGAAAAAATAGCACTTGATATTTATACTGAAAAAAAAATGGTGGTTCAAGTGAAATTATGTTGAAATTGTAAATTATAAATGAAGTAACATGATATGGAATGCTCTAAAATTTCTACCCTAAAATTATAAAATATTGCAAGGTATAAATAATTTCCAATTTCTTAATAAATGTTTTAAATACCAGTTAGAATTCTAATATCTAGGAAACCAATGAGGAATGAGATTTTCAGGTAGTCCCTTGAATAATAGTAAATGGAAGGATATTCAGTACCTGTAGGAACAATGTTGCTCATCCTGATAAAATGAACTTTGATGTCAAGCTACAATTTTAAAGATTGAAGTACTTTATTTTTATGAATGAACATTCAAATAAGATATTGACACCTATGGTATATACCTATGCAGAGGTTAATATCCTAGATAACCACGAGTTTTAAGTTAAATTCAGCTGTGTACAGTCACAGGTGAGCATTAAAGCTGGAAAGAGCTACCTAGGGAAGCTTACAGAATCTAATCCTCTGAACAATTTTTAAAGATGTGTTTCATGCTACCAGAACTTGTACATAGGGTAGTACTGGTGGGATGAGACAGTTTTCTTTCTTTTTTTTTTTTTTTCAAGAATGCTCACAAAATGTTCTGAAGGTTGTCTAAACCCTCTCAATATATGTTGTTTTGATATACAAATCTTGCACAGAGTAGAAAAACCCACCGCAGGAATGACTATTGTCTTTGCTTTCATGGCCTTATTATTCCTTGTGACAGATTTTGACATGAAGCAATCAGAAGTTTATTCTGCATGTAAAGTTGCTTGTGGTTATTTTTATGTTTTAATCAATTTATTTAGAACCTAAAAACTCCACAATATCTGTGACCTTCATAAACAATGTTATGACTATATCAAGGCCAATTACACTCAAGTAAGCAATGGAATTAATTAGTTACAAAATTTAGGTTAGGTGTTGCAACATGCTAGTATTGTTCTAGACCAATTACTTTGATGAAAAAAGTATTTACCTTAGAAACAAGAAAAACTCAAAAATGGTAGAGTTGTATGTGGTGAACAAGTTCTTGGGGAAAAATTTTTTTAAAAATTACATAATGATTATTTCGAGGCCCATCTCAATTTTCCTATCTTGATCTCCTTTTGGTTTTGCCAAACAATTATTTTAAGTTAGCTACTGACTTCATCTTCTTGACATCCCAGTGGTTACCGACACTCCCAGTTGTACCTCATTAGGGCCTGCCTCTGGACTTACTTGTTCTCAAACCCACAATAAATACAGGATATTTTTCTCAGTCCTTCAAGGCCTTGTTGGATGATTGGCTAGCTATTGCTGAGAAAACCGCATTAAGTTGTCAGTAACAACTTCATATCTTCCACATCTTTTAGGATAGAAGCCACAATTAAGGTTATTTCAGGTTCTCTTGAGCAAGATTGAGTTCTCATTGTTTTTGCTTTTACAGTTCTTTTTTTTTTGTAGTTGTCATTTATAGGTGGGGAAAGAGTAGTTAAACTGAGGAAAAGTACAAACACTTAATAAACATCTTAGAGTCGGAGGTTTTAAAAGGGTAGCTATAAAAAGTGAAATGCTGGATCACTAGAACTACTGGTTTTTCCTGCACAGTATTTACAAATCTGATGTTGGATGTCATTAGACTAGATGTGACATGTGGTTTCCTATAGCCCCTATCTAGCTGCTGGACAGATTTACGTGCCTCTCTTGTCCCTGAAGCCAAGTGACAGAGTGTTTTTTGACAGAAGCACGTTTCTCTCTCATACAATCATTGGACTTACTTTCTCTAATTTAAAATTGTACTGAGTGTAGATTTAACCAGGAATTTAAAAAAAAACACCCAAATAATATATGCCTAAGATTAAGTTGTTAAATGATGGCAAGAGATTTGGGTCTCTATTTCCCAGTTTTCCTGTCTATGTGAATGAAGTTATTTAGAAAGCTGACTATATTTTCTCCTTTGCCTTTGTAGAGTGACAATATATAAATAATTTGAAATACTCCTTGCAGTTATCCCTTTGCCTTTATTAATTGACATCTCAACCTGGTTTATGACAAGTTCCTTGTTGAAATATACATATCCTTTTTGACAATATCAGGACAAGGGTGAGGCAAATATGGCGCCTAGGGCTCAAAATTAAAGAGTCAGTTATACCCAGGCACCAAGTATGGACTCACAGAGTCCTGAGAACCCCACCTCCCAAAATTTTGAATCATGGTTCTTATGAAGGAATTTAGGGGCTGGGCTTTGGCTCAGTGTAGAGCTTACCATATATAAGACCCTGAGTTAGAATCTTGGCATGGGGGTGGGGAGATTAGCAGCCTTATACTGTCATTAAAACCCATAGTCTAGTCATATAAATGTATTATAATTAACTTAGCTTAACTTATGATGTGTTTTTAAATGCTCTCAATTGCTATACCGAAAATAAATTGTCTAACAAGAGTGAAGACAGGGTGATGTGATCTCTGCCTCCAAAACCATTTCAAAAAACTGTGTGTGAATCCACTTTTTACAAAGGACTTGGTAGGACTCAAGGACCCAGATGTTAGTATCTACCTACCTGTCTTCATCTTCTCTGATTCCATTATGGTCCAGGTCACTGTTGTCATCTCTACAAGGACTACACAAGAATCTTCCAATTTGCAGGCATTTGTGGAAGAGTGACTGTTGTCCCCGGGGCTTCATGGGACAGAGTAGAGCTTTCTCTCACTGTACGCTGAGGGATCCATGTGTCATTGTGAATTGATTGTGAACAAAGACTTCTTATTTCCTTGGAAAACTACTACTGGCATAAAGACATGGTGTAAAGATAATCCTCAATTTAGGGATCAAGGTAGAGTGAATGAGCATTGATTCCCTTACTATTCTCTTAGGAATTACCATAAAAAAAAACTAATAAAGACATTGTTGGATAACTGGGCCCTTTATAATACAGATCCTTATGATATACTGCACCGTTTTGAAATGAGGAGGTATTAGTCCAAGCCCTATATTTGCAATGGTGGTGTTCATAGAGTCCATAGGAAAGCTGAAGGTATATACCTAGTTGTCTGTCGTGCTACTCTTAATAAGGGAAAGGCCTACTAAAAAATGCTTTAATTAGATCAGGGATAAAACTACTAGAAAAGCTTAAATTGGAGCCATAGTCCCATAATATTTGTCACAGCAAGTAATAGGAAAAATCACAATGTGAATGAGAAAGGATAAGACTTTAAATTAGTGATAACAAAAATGTCTTAAAAGTAATTAATAATTATCTTGAAACAAATTTACTAATGGATAAATGTAGGAAAGAAGTAGAAAATATATGTATATATATATATAATTTCTACTTCTTTCCTACATTTATCCATTAGTAAATTTATCCATTAGTGTATATATATATATATATATATATATATATATATATATATATATATATTAAAAAGAATCAACTAGAAATTATAGAGCTGAAAAACATAATGATTGAAAGAAAAATCTCACTGTAAGGGCTCACTAATAGATTGGACAAGTGAGACGACAGAGTCAGTAAATCCATGTACTGGACCTACTTCATGTATACAAAAGGAAGTAAACAGAAAAGAAAAAGAAAAAGAACAGGGACTTGAGAGACAATAAGAGATATAGTAAGATGTGTACCTTCCAGGTTCCAGAGGACAGAAGAGACAAAGGAACTTAAATCTAAAGAAATATTAGCTGAAAAGTTTTCAAATTCTGTGAATATAAACATAAAGATTGAAGAGTCAGATTGTGCCACACATAGAATAATGTAAAAGAAATACACATCAAAATAAATCATGATTCCACCATGCGGCCAGCGCAATGGTTTCATTAATGAGGTTCTTGGCATAAAAGTTAGCTAGAAGAGATCGAAATAAAACACACAGACTCAGTTACCTTATTTCTATTGCCAGGTCCAAGACAGCTCCCCTCTCTGGTTCCCTCCTCTAACCCCCCAGCAGGGCAGCAAGGATTACTCAGGGCTAGCAGGAGAGAGAGTGAACACGCCTGGGAGTAGCTTTTTATTGGGGAACAAGAGATTCAGGGGAGAATTCCATCCAATGAAGGTTGAGGGGGGACTGCACTCCAAGGTCAGGGTCAGTAATTGGGCCCCCGGGGTCAGTGGTCAGGCACACCCCCACACGGATGGGTTCTCTCATCAGGAAAGGGCCAGGAAAGTTCCGACACAGCCAGAGCACCTCAGACCCTTAACGGGAGCCACCCAATCACGTGTCAGGATGGCTTCCCACACATGATTTAACTTCTGAAAACTAAAAGCAAAGAAAAATTAAAAAACCTTTTAAAACATCCAGAAAGAAACTGGTTACTCATGGGGGAGTATAACTGAAGCAAAGTGATTCATCATCTAAAGCCCGAGTGCTAAAAGAAAAAAGATGACACCACATTTAGCAAAAGTATATTCCAGGATTTTGAAAGAGAAATGTATGTTCTCAGATGAAGAAAAATTAAGACAAGTTTTAATTGGCAAATTTGTACTTCAAGAATGGTTTAAGAAAATTCCATAGACAAATGGAAAAGAAAAAGAAGAAGAAGAAAGTCTTGGACTTTCAGAAGATAAAAAATATCATAATAATTAAAGTGAGGACAAAGATAAAATTGACTATCTTTTTTTTTCTGATAGTTTTTTAATCACATTTGTCTTTGAGGCAAAATATAATTTGATGTAATGCTGAATGTATTTAGAAGAAGTATTTAAAACAATTGTGATAAGTGACATTCACACATGGTAATATCTAGAACAACCA
Source organism: Spermophilus citellus (assembly GCF_964194105.1). Lineage (NCBI taxonomy): Eukaryota > Metazoa > Chordata > Mammalia > Rodentia > Sciuridae > Spermophilus > Spermophilus citellus. The sequence goes on along the minus strand of NC_138196.1, from coordinate 56,588,286 downwards.
TTAGGAAAATTATTCAAAGGTGAAGACTAATAAACTTCATGCAAGTCAAGATGAACCCTAAACAATGTTTAAGTAACCCAGAAAAACAAAAGTAAGAGACAAACAAGGGATGAGTAAAACAGAATCAAACAGTAAAAAGATCACAAAACAGAAGACTTAAATTCTAACTTATCACTAATTTAAATGTAAGTGGTCTAAAGGGTATTAAAATGAAGAGGTTGTCAGTGTGCTTAAAAACCTGCTGTTTACAACAAATTCACTTTAAAATTCAATGATACCAATAATTTGAAAAAAAATACAAAAAAGATAAAATATTAAAAAGTGAATCATTACAAAACAAAAGACAATCCAGGAATGAGGTTTTAATATCAGATAAAATGGACTTCAGAAGAAAGAAGAGTATGATATATTTTATATTCTGATAAAGAAATCAATTCACTTAAAAGACGTAACCATATGTTTGCTTCAAATAACAAAGTCTCAAAATATCTGGGGCAAAAACTGATCCAGTTTAATGAAGAAGAAGACTCACAACTGTAGTTGGTGATTTAATCATTTCATTTCTAGCAGTTGACAACACTGTTAGAAAATCAGTAAGAATAAAGCATAAGTGAATTAACCAGCATCACCTGATAAACACAGATTAAACACTCTTCCCTAAATTCATAGAACTCAGTTTTTTTTCCAAGTATTTATGGGCTGTTCACCATGAGGGACTACATCCTAAGCCATAACACAAATAGCAACAAATTTTAAAATATTGAAACTCTATGGAGAGTCTGTTCTCTGACCACCATGGAATCAAACTAGAAATCAATCAAAGAAAGAAGACCTATAAGTCTCCTTTTCTATTTTAAATAAATACCAAGGTGTTCTGGTAAAAATGAGTCTGGAACGAAATAGGAAAGGGCTAGTGCCTAGACCATAGCAATCGAGGAGCAGAATAATGAATTATTTTGGAAGAGAGATAGGAGGCTATACATTTTCTTAAGAGATCAGAGGAAGGAGATATTCATTACAAGTGAATTTTAAAAGCCATTGATGAATGCCCCCCTCCCCCAAATAGAAAAGTCTTGGAATTGTTGCAGTGTGGTACACCTAAGGACAATCCATATTTGTCATTCAGTGTCTTGAATGGTGGTAGTGAAAGTGCAGAGCCCCCAGAGCTGAAGTTATTAGGTAGGAGCATAAATGTCTCATTGGGAAGAATTATAAGTGACAACTGAGGGGGCCTCTGTGGTGCACTGGCACTACATAAGTATATGGGAACTTTCACAAATTAGGAACAGAAACCTCCCTCTCCCTTCCCCCTTACTACTGGCTGGGATGGAAACTTTCACCAATCCAGACAGGAAGTTTTATAGTCATTTTCAAATAGATGTGAATAGTTACTTTATATCTGAGTTAGAGGATACAGACCTATACCTGCAAAAATATTTCTATTCCTAGGGAGTAAAGATACTCTGATCTACTAAACAACTAAATACATTAGATTTAAAAAAAAACCCTGTAAATCCATAACTAGCTGCCAAGAAATGAAAGGCATCCCAAAGAGACCAAAGGGGAAACCTGACCCCAGTAAGTTGGTGCTGAAGCTATCAAAGAATATATGCTGATCCCTGATAACATAAAAAATTAACAGCTATGTGGAACCCCGAGGTTCATGAAAGATTGGAAGGTCCATTAGAAATTGGCGCAAAAAGGTACAACATGGAACAAACACACGGTTACTAAAAAGATGAACTAGGAGAAAAATTCCTGCCAACGGGAGTAACACAGATAATCTTCTGTTTGAAATTTGGCTTTCTGTGTAGGAAGATAAATCTTATTTTTTTAAATATCCCATGAGATTTCAAGCTTAACTGAAATCATTTAGGATTTAAAAACACTGTAGGTCAGGAATTAATTCTGACTTGAGTGACTTACAAGAGAAAAGGAGAATAAAAAGACTCCTATGTTCAGGAGGGATATAATTTCACCCCAGACCTCAGAGATCTTCATAGCTGAGGTCTGAGCAAACATAGAAGTATGATCAAAAACCCCCAAACATAAGAAAATAAAGCATATCAAATGAGGGTTATTTGAGGGGAAAATACAGTGCATTCAAACTGTATAAAATTATGTATATTTTTTGGATAGATGATTTCATATTCTGATTGGCAGGCAGAATGGAAAACATTGCACAAAGGAACAAAGCAGATATAAAATCTGCATAAAGAAAATTCAAGGTCATTCTCCACTAGCTAACAGTGCCTGACCCCTGGCTGATACTCACAGGCAACTGAGTTCCCAGGAGAATAAGTAGCTGTAGTGAACAGAGAGAAGAAAGCAAGAGTGTTACCTGAAGAACTACAATAAGCAATACTCTAAAGGACTTAGGATAGACATTCCATCAGAAAAGTATCAGGTCATATGCATACATGGAACTTGCAAAACAATAAAGAATAATAGCAGAAAACACTGTACAAACTTAGGTGCAAATTGACATAGCTAGCTAACCTCTGATGATTTTGATTTCTAAAACACTAGTCTTGAAATACATTATTTTGGCTTGGATCAAAATTAGTCCTGTTTTTTACTGTTGTTTGTCTTTCGATTTTCTCTTCATTGTGAATGTTTTGGTAACATAACTTTTTATAATTTACTCTCCTAGGTTTGCTTATAAATCTCTTAAGTTCACAAAAGGAATTCTGGGCAAACATATCTATATAAGCTCCAGTGATACTTGAGAATTTTAAGTGTCAATAGATTTCAATTAACCATTTCTACTATGATTTAAAAAATAATATTAATGTACACTAATATTGTCACTTTGAATGTGAAAAAAATATCAAGTTTGAAATTCTTTCTATATTTCCTAGTAAATAAAATTGAGCTTGAATCTGCCATTGTTCTTTATTTGCTGATATATTATACTATCTTATCATTATTGATAAAGATTGTAATAACTTCATAGATATAATTTGAAAGTTAAATATGACCAGTTTCTATTTTATAATATAGCATTTACTTTTTATATTTTAAAACCCATTTTAAAATACATTAAGGCATAATATAGAATGTGTATTTTTGTATAAAGAAAATGTAATGGGCTAGTCGTCTTGAATATTCTGCTAAGTGTGATGACCTCATTTGAGTGATAAATTGTCGAGATTAGCTCTCTAATTCATTATAGTCAATTCTTTTGAAAATTGTAATAGATATTACAGTAAATTAGAGGAATAATCTAACAATCTTCCAAACAAGCTAACCTGATAGTTTGAAGCTTTCCTGAGTATAATGTAATTTTAAACTAAGAGTGATCATATCCCATGAGCAACAAATTGAGATACTCTATGTAACTTAATTTTGAATGGTAATTATATTAATGAAATAAGATTTAAAATGCATTTCAAACCCATATATTCCTAAAAGAATTGTTTGATTTATCCTTTAAAGCAGGGGCTAGTTTAATTTTCTAAATTTCATAAAGTGCTTGTTTTTAATAAATACTTATCAGTGACAAAGTGATCAATCTTTCCTCATCTATTTTTTTAAAAGCTGCTTTTTTATCTGTGCCATCTGGGCCTAAGCCTACAGGTGTACATATCTTATTAGTGAAGTATATCTTATAAATAATCAGGAGAACTTGCTAAAGTTCAGTTAGAAAATGCAAATGACTGAGGAAAGAGTCATGTATGAGGTTGTATTTTTTAAATTCAGCATGATACTGTTTGGTTCTCTTGAGAAAAAAGGCATCACAAAGTTCCTGACTCAAGAAAAAATTTAAAATTTCAATGGATTCTAAACATTACAACTCACAACATACAAAATAAAGCATGCACATAAATAAGTGGAGTTATCTCAGCCAGATATATAAGGCACGTAAAAGTGTGTGTGCACACAAGCATGTGTGCATGTATTTATGTGTGGGGTTTTTTTTTTAGTGTGTGTGTGTGTAGGGGAATGTATGTAGATGGAAGAGGAGAACTAAAATGAGAGGGTGATTAAATATTTCTAAGTTATATGGAGTTGTAACATTATTCTAATGGCTCTATTTAAAATTTCATTATGTGACTTCAGTATTCCAAATAGTTCAATACCCATTCAAGTAGCACCAAACACAAAGCTTTTCAAATATGCCAGAACATTCTTATTTTAGGGTCTGTTCAGCTTGAATCTCTTAAGATAATCTTCCCTAGGCTGAACAAAATTCACCAACCTGTACAAGACAGGCACCCGCTGGTGGATATTATGTGTTTCCACTGCTTAGTAGAAGGCTCAGCAAATAGTGTATGGGTCCAAACATTACTTCTGCCTCCCCTACCTAATAACATGGTGTCTACCTCCTCACCCTGCTTAGGGATTTCCAACACAATAGGCTAAAACTGAAGGTGAATTTTCTAGAACTGAATAAGGAAGTGTGATGTAGGAAGAGTCTATGTGAAACACTTACATCTCACTATAAAAAAGTAAGCTCCAAAATTATGAAAAGAGAAATCAGATTTGAAAGATATTAAATAAATGTAAAATAATTATGACATTCAAGTTCCCTTATTGTGGGCACTATTCTCTTTATTCTTAGTTTACAATAAACTTATTTAAAAACATATCACCTCTTTCTGTATTTTTTTCAGATAAGGAAGTCATTGGTTAGGCAAAGCATCTTGTATTTAACATGTGACTAATATGGAATTTGTACAGCAATGGGCTGATTCTATAGCCCATCAAGTGAAAGCAGCATTAAATGTTTGGATTTACTACTTTTTAAAAACACACCCAATTTTAAGCAATCTCTTTAATAAAATTACATACTGAGAAAATGGACTTAAGGTACCTGTCAAACTACAGTAATTTTTAGATATTTTTTAAATTGTCTGATGACCTTGCATTTCTAGAACAAAAGTAACCTCAGTGATCATAATATATTTTCCCTCAAATTTGTGCAAGATGGCTAACAATTACGCTTTGCTAGCCTCATGGAGAAGCAGGCTCAGTGATGGTGGAAGGCTGAACTTGACAGCTTCCCTTGCTAAAACTGAATGTATCACATCTAGGTGCCCAGAAAGATTACCCACATGTCTTTTATAAACCACGGTAAGTATATTTCATTCTACCATGGAACAAACTCGTTCTGTGTTCATGTTCATAATGGCAGTGTGTATGTGTTGTTTTCAATCTCTTCCTCAATGAAAGAAAGTCCATCCATAGTAATAAATAGAGAAGAATGTCATGATCTGCATCACCCACAAACTAAGTGTGTTCAGTAGTTTTTTAGTTCTTAGATGCCAATTCAGAAATGTATCAAGAACAAATGGCATATTTTTCCATGTTGCTCTGGCACTTAGGAGTTTCCTCCTCAAGGTAGAACCAATAAGAGCTACATCACACAGATCATCTGTGCAAGGCCAGTCAAAATTTTCTTGTAAAATCCTTAAGAGAGTGCAGAAGTCATTGCTCAGTTATCTACTTCCCATACTAAGACATTATAACTATCACACAAACAAGTTTTTCTACAGATTGGTACTCTAATTGTCAACAATGAGATGCATCATATAAAGAAAACTGATGTTGACAGAAAATGTTCAGTTGCTTTAAAAGTTTGGCATAATGCCAGAGAAATATCTTGTATATTATAAGGTGTGACATAAATCTCCATAGACAATGTATTTCTACTCATTCTGCAATATACTGGGATGTTTTCATACTCAATATTGTGGTCATTGGAAAGTGGTTAAGGACTAATATGTCCTATCATTCCCAGAAGGTATCCATTACTCTAATATAAAATATTTGGACACAGACAGATTATACAGAATTCAGAATAGGCAATCAGGCAAAGAAGGTAATGAGCTGATAGAATACGGAAGACACTAGTTTTTAGCTAATTCACTAGAGTATATGCTACTAGAGTATGTTTGAGTATCCCCCAATTTGAAGGTTGTTGTTTGTCTTACTTTCTTGCGTCCTGCTGTAACAGAATACCTGGACTAGGTGATTAGCAAAACAATATAAATATTACAAAACAATATATATAAAACATATATATATATGTGTGTGTGTGTGTGTGTGTGTGTGTGTGTATGTGTACAAATATATATATATATATATATATATATATATATATATATATATATATATATATATATATATCAACTTAGGCTTCCAAATGCTGGAAATTCCAAAATTGAAAGGCCAGCATCTAACAAAGTTTCTTCTTGCTGTATCACCCCATAATAGATATGCACAGAGAAGCCAAGGGCAAAGACAGAGACGCAAAGAGAAAAATTATATTTCATCCACCTTTTTGTTTTATCTGAACCTGCTGCCATGACAATAGGTCTTCTGCACCAATTCACATGTCACTCTCCTTTGGAAACACACCTAGACATGCCCAGTAGCAATACTTTACCAGTTCTCTAGGTATTCCTTAATCCAGTCAAGTTTACACATAAAATTGATCTTTACAAATAAAACCAAGAATCAATAATGAAACAGCATCAAATTAAAAAACTTGTGCACAGCAAAGGAAATGATTAACCACATGAAGAAAGATGCTAAAGAGTAGGTTATTCCTCTGAAGGAGATTAATATTCAGAATATATTAAAAATTCAAAAACTTAACACCAAAAGCAGAATACAACATACACTAGTACGGCAGTATGTAAAAACGTGGATGTGTAACCGATGTGATTCTGCAATCTGTATATGGGGTAAAAATGGGAGCTCATAATCCACTTGAATCAAATGTATGAAATATGATATGTCAAGAGCTTTGTAATGTTTTGAGCAACTAATAATAAAAAAATTAAATAACCAAATCAATACCTGGATTTCTCAAAAGAAAAAAAATAGCCAACAAATATGTGAAAAAAAAAGTTTAGCATTCCTGGTAATCAGGGAAATGAAAATCAACACTACACTGAGTGTCTACCTCACTTCAGTTAGAATGGCAATCATCAAGAATACAAACAATAATAAATGTTGGTAAGGATGTGGAGAAAAAGTACACTCTCACATTGTTGGTAGGACTGTAAATTAGTATAAAAAGTTTTGGAAAGCAGTATGGAGATTCCTGAAAAGACTAGGAATTGAACCATATGATCTAGCTATCCCACTCCTTGAGAGTTATCCAAAAGATTTTAAATCAAAATACTATAGTGACACACAAACACATCAATGTTTATATTAGCAAGATTAACATTAATGTAACTTGTCCAGTTGCCGGTCACAGATGAATAGATTAAGAAAATGTGAGATATGATATATACATATATTTACATATAAATTTATATTATATATATATATATATATATATATATGTATATATATATTACTCAGACATAAAGTAAAATGAAATTATGGCATTTGTTGGTAAATGAATGGAACCAGAGACAATCACTCTAAGTGAAATGAGCTAGACTCCGTATACAGATTGCAGAATCACATCAGTTACGCTTCCATTAATTTACATATTGACATACTCATGTCTGTTGTAAAAATGGGAGTTCATAACCCACTTGAATCAAAGTGTGAAATATGATATATCAAGAACTATGTAATGTTTTGAACAACCAACAATAAAAAAATAAATTTAAAAAAAGAAAGAAATGAGCTAGACTCAAAAAATTAAGGGTGGAATGTTTTCTCTTATATGCAGAAGCTACAGCAAAGTAAGGGGAAAAGAGGGAGATGGTTATATTTCATGAGGATAGAGAGAAGATCAGTGCAATAGAGAAAGGAAGTTGAGGGGTGAGGAAGGGAGGAAATCTGGGGAAGACCAGGAAACGTGAAAAGAATTTGACAAAATTATGGTATGTAAGTGTATAAATACATCAAAATTAATTCCATATTTATGTATAACTAGAAAACACCAATTCAAAAATAAATAAATGAACGGAAGACCAGTAGAGTAGAAGAAGGGGAATACTGACAGGGAGAAGAGAAGAGAAAAGAGTCACTGGGGACAGAAATGGAGCTAATTAAATTCCCTGCATGTATGTCAATATGAACACAACTATTATGTCTAACTGCAATACACTAATAAAGAATTAATATTAATCTTTGCATCTTTTTCACTTTTTTGGTGTCATCTTTCAAAGATAAAACCCTTTTAATAATGGCTAAAGATATTGTGTATATATATATATATATATATATATATATATATATATATATATATATTTATTGTTATTTGTATTTCTTTTATTTTAAAAAAAATGTTATATATATACATATATATATTTAGTTGTAGTTGGACACAGTGTCTTTATTTTATTTATTTATTTTTACATGGTGCTGAGGATTGAACCCAGCACCTCACACCTGCTAGGCAAGCTTTCTACTGCTGAGCCATAACCCCAGACCCTGTATTTTTTCTTTTGTGAAGTGTCTTTTCTGATCATTTGCCCATTTATTAATTGGATTTTGTTGTTGTTACTAACTTTTTTTGAGTTTTTTTAATATGCATTGTGGATATTACTCCTTGTTTAACTGAATAGCTGGCAAAATTTTTCTCTCATTTTCCCTCACTTTATTGATTATTTCCTTTACTCTCTAGAAGATTTTTTATTATTTTTATTTTTTGTAATCCCGTTTGACAATTTTTGTTTTTGTCTCCTGAACTGTTGGAGTCAGGAAATCAATGCCTGAGTCACTATAAATGCAAATTTTTCCCATGTTTTCCTCTATAGTTTGAAAATCTCAGGTGTTACATTAGTTCTGATATTTTGAGTTGGTTTTTGTACAGTGAGAAATACGGATCTAGTTTCAAGTTTCTACATGTGACTATTCAATTTTCCCAGCATCATTTGTTGAAGAGACTGTCCTTTCTCTAATGTAAGTTTTTGTCATCTTCGTAGATGATCCATAGACCGAAGATGTGTGTGTTAATTTATGTGTCCTCTATTCTATTCTATTGGTTTAGAGGTCTATTTTGTTGTTGTTGTTGCTATTGGTTTTTTATTTTATTTTATTTTGCCACTACCATGCTGATATTTTTCAGTATAGTTCTGTAGTAGATTTTGAAATCAGATATTGTGATTCTTTTTGCTCAGGATTGATTTGGCTATTTGTAGTCTTATATTTTCCCATATGAATTTTATTATTTTTTCCTAGTTCTTTGAAAAATGTCATTGGTAGTTTAATGGGGATATCATCAAATCTTTAGATTGCTTTGGGTATTATGTCAATTTTGACAATATGAATTCTTCCAACACATGAATAGGGGAGGTCTTCCCATCTTCTAGAGTCCTTTTCAATTTCTTTTTTCAGTGTTTAATACTTTTCAATATATAGGTATTTCACATCCTTAGATTTATTCCTAGGTATGTTTGTGCGTATTTGTTTGTTTATGAATGGGATTGATTTCTTGATTTCTTTTTCAGTGAGTTAATTAAGGCAAATAGAGAGATAATGATTTTTTACATTGATTTTCTATACTGTTACTTCAATGTATTTGTTTTTCAGTTCTAAAAGTATTTTCCTATGTATAAATTTACATATTCTGCAAACAGGGATAATTTGACTTTCTCCTTTCCTAGATATATTTCTCTTGCCTGATTGCTCTGGCTAGAATTTCTGATACTATATTGAATATAAGAGTGGTGAGAATGAAAATTCTTGTCTTACTCCTGAACTTACAGGAAATGTTTTCAGTTTTTATTTACTTAGTATGATGTTGGCTATGGTTTTCTCATACATAGGTTTTATTTTGCTGAAGTACTGTCATTTTTATACTAATTAATTTAGGGTTTTTATGATGAAGAATGTTAAATTTTCTCAATTTTTTTTCTTCATGTACTGAGATGACCCTGTGATTTTTATCCTATACTCTATGTGATGTATTACATTTATTAAGTTTTTATAAGTCAAAACATCATTGAATCCCTGGAATAAAATCAACTTGATCATGATGTATCAGTGTATAGAATGTACTGTTAAAGCCAATGCAAGTATTTATTTACAGTTCCTTCCTTTCTTTCTTCCTTCCTTCTAACGAGTTTGGAAACATCCCTTCCTTTTTTATTTTGTGGAACAGTTTGAGAAACATTGATATTAGTTCTTCTTTAAAAGTCCAATAGAAAATAACAGTGAATATTTCTGGTCTGGGAGACTTTCTTTGTTGAGAAACATTTTAATAGTGCTTTAATTTTACACTTGTTACTGATCAATTTAGGTTCTATCTTCATGGATCAATTTTGTTGGTCATGTGTCCAGAAATTCGTCCATTTCTTATTTTTATGATTATTATGTGCTTATTGATGCTTTGAATTTAATTTTTTTCTAACTTTTTGATCTGCTAACTTGTATCACTATATTTGTTTCTATTATGTAAATCCAAAGATATAAATTTCAAGTATTACTTTAACTGTATTATAGAATTCTGATAAAGAATATTCTTATTCTCATTCAATTAATACTATTTGAGTCATTTTGTATTCTATTCTTTAAACATGTTTATGGTGAGCTGTGTTACTTAATTAGTAAACATTGAGGCTATATAGTTATCTTTCCATTATTGACTTATAGGAAATACTTTAATATACTTAATTCTGTTTGTTTTGATAGATTATATTATTTTAATTCAAAATTTGAAGAATCTGCTTTATGGAAAGATATTATCTATTTTGTTGAATATCCCAAGTATATTTGTAAAGAATTGATATTCTGAAGCTTTTGGAAGTAATAGTCTTTGGTTATCAATTAGGTCAAATGGTTAATTGTGCTTTTGATATCTTCCACACATTATTGAAAATATTTGATATATTCTACAGAATATTTAGAGGAATGTTAAGAGTTATGATGTAATGGTGCATTGTCTTTTTTCTTTTGCTACTGGGAATTGAGACTGAGGCACATCCTTAGCAGTTCTTATTTATTTTTATTTTGAGATAGGGTCTCACTAAGTTCACAAAGCAAGTTCATATCGAGCAGAATTGGCCACTGCACAGGATGTTGTCTGTTGACTGGTGACATAATATTTTCTTTAATAGGGCTACTCCCTAAATTTTAAAACTGGCAAAACTGAGTGAAGTATGCATAGACTCCAGTGAATTTGGGGGTGATTAGTTCATTGTTATTTTCATAAAATGAGTTCCTTGGTCAAAGAGTACTATTATATGGGGTACCCAGGATATAAATAAGACACAATATGGATGTATAGGTAATAGTGCGGGCAGAAATTTTTAAGAGAATAGAAAAGTGTATGAAAAGAATGAACATCTAATTCAGTGAGAATAAATTGCTGCCACCCCATTATGTCAACTTTTCCTTCCAATTATTAAGACTTCTTTAGTGAACATAGCAAGGATGGTGGAATGTGATCGCATCATTATCCAAAGTACATGTATGAAGACACGAATTGAGTGTCAACATACTTTATATACAGATATATGAAAAATTGTGCTCTATATGTGTAATAATAATTGTAATGCAAAAAAAACACGAAAAAGTACATGTATAAAGATATGAATTGGCATGAACATACTTTATATAGAAAGATATGAAAAATTGTGCTCTATATTTGTAATAAGAATTGTAATGTATTCTGTCGTGTACTTAAAAATATAAAATCAATTTAAAAATAAATAAATAAAAGCACGAATCAATCCTGGAATTATTGTCCCTCATAATGCATTCAGAAATATTTTCATTTCCTTCTACACGTTTTACCCTCTGGATTCCCAAGTGAAGAGACATTTGCCAGTAGAAACAACAATGATATCTTCATGTTAAGTTGAGCTTGACATCTGGTTCTGAGCACTTTGGATTGCTGATTGCTGAAACACTAGGTACAAAAGAGTGTTTACTGTACTAGGTATGGTGATGAATCCAGATTTATTAAGGGAAAATATAGGTGCTGATACACATTTAGAGCAGGAAATCCATTACTGAACGAAGGAAGTCTCCTGAATACTTTCCGTAGTAGCAGTTAATGGAAAACTGTAACAACTTATTATAGTAGAAACATCATTTAAGAATGATGCTCAGTTCACCAACAATGGGTGAAGAACTTCTCAGTGAGATTAAAATATATATATATATATATATATATATATATATATATATATATATATAAAAATAAATATAAATATATATATAAAATTTTATCTTAAGATGCCCTATAAAATTTGAGATCTAGTCTATTTGAGTTATGATAAATGAGAAATGGAAAAATTAGGATAAATTACATTCTGTTAATATATAATATGTCAAAATGCACTCTACTATCATGTATATCTAAAAAGATCTAATAAAAATCAGAATAGGCTATTCTGGAGAATTATTTTTGTAATTATGAATTTTCTATTAATCCATATTCATTACTAATGAAATAATGCCAAACTATATTTTGTTCTCTCAAGTTTAAACTGATTTACGTGATAATTAAATAATATAAATTGAATGAAATCTTTAGTAGCCTTTTAATTCTACTGATAGGATATTCTACCAGATCAGAGTGCAAGTCTCCACAAACTTTCTTAGTGCCCTCCATGAGAAAATTTTATTTTGTACTTATAATTCTATTTTGGAATTATATCCAAAATGATTTATCATACACAATGTTTTTTAAAAGAATCATTAGTTCATGTTTAATCATTACTTCCAAGATGTTTCATGTCTGTATCATATGAGCATTTTCACAGATAGAAGAGGATTCTTTGAAAACTAAGAGTCACTACCAAAAAAATGAACAACAGAAAAGTTAAAATGATGAATTTCTTTTCTCAATTTTTTACTAATGTACTACTTAGAGCTTTTATTGGAGAAAAGAATGAAAAAACATAGAAGTATAATTTAAACGATTTCCTGTACATATGAAGTCTCCTTGAATGCTCACGTTTTATTTTAAAAGACCATACATTTTGCTATTTATTCTGTAATGCAGATGAATTTATTTTAATAAAAAATGGTTTAAATTGCTTTTTATAGAATAAAATAGGCTCCCCAGGATTTATGCCATATTTATTCTATAACTTTGAGCATCCCTAGGAACATAGCCATCTACATGCTAATGGTTTTAAAAAGTTCTATTATTGTGGCAAAATGATAGTATACTTTTAACTCATGATTTAAAAAATTTAACACCAGGAAATAAAGATCTAGAAAGCATGGCATCCTCCTGAACTCATTACAGATATCAACATACCTTTCTTTTTATGCACTGAATTTGGATAAGTGTAATGCATGTAAGTTGTTTAATATTAAATCAAAGGACGAAGTGCAATAAAATCTCAATCACTTTAATGATATTATTGTAATTCATGTTACTGAGTAGATAATGAGTTCCAAACAATTGAAAACACCTATTGAAATTGTGTTCCATGGAATCACCTGTTTCCATTTGGGCAGTGTCTTAATGAATATTTTTCCTTAGCTGGCGCTCTTTATGCTTATGATGCCCTTGCAACATGATCTCTTTCCTTTGCTGGTAAAACTTACTCATATTCAGGGTGTAGTTTGAAGAAATAGTTCCACAGGGGCTTTTCCTGACCCTCTCTGTATTTACCCTTCTCAACACCATGTGGCACCACCTGTCTTCCAGTATTTTCATGATAGAGTATAAATTCTAAGAGGAAGAACTTGTGACTGTTTTGTTCCACTGTGTTTTTATTATCCAGGACCCACTTGTCACCTGTTAGGTGTTCAATAAATATTTTAAATGAGTGAATTATGTTGATTATTGAAGTATAACCTGAATCATACCAATAGTGGGAAAAATAGATCTGTATTATAATAATACAATATAAATAAAAGTGAAAATTTAGAATTCTTGTTTTGAACACCATCTTTTTTTCTTTTTCTTTCTCTCTCTTTTTTTTTTTTTAATAATTGCAGTCTTGAAATGAAATGAAGGCTGTGTTACAGAGCACCCATAAGGGATTTTCTACTGTATTTATGCTGGCACATAAAAATGAGAGCCTCTACATTGTCCATAGCAGTTACAAGGAAATTTACAAAACTATATTCAAGTAAAGCTGAATACTTAAGAGCAAGTAATTATGTAGATTTTGTTCCAATTTGCAAACGATATTCATTTTTTGATGCATTGCTCAAAATAAGACAACCTAGTCTCTGATTTATTTATTTATTTTTCTTTTTAACATGTCCCGGTATGCAATTAAAATGCACTATGTTAAGTAGAATTTGAACTATGCATATATTGCTTCTTTTTGTTCTACTAAATGTTATCCTTATTGTTCTTCTTGTCATAAAGAAGTAAAGATTCAATGCTGAAATTTTTACTTTTTTACAAAATATTTATTGAAAAATCCACTATGCTAGAAAATAGCAACTTATGTTTATGAATTTAATGACGGCCCAGTTCTCTTGTTAATTTATGTGCACTGTGCCTCCCAGACAACGTTGAAGTAATTGTTTTGGAAGGTGAATATGATAAAGTTCATGTTCTAATAACAGATAGACTAGGTCTCAGTACTACTCCATAAAAGTTTGATGTGGTCTATAACATAAATCTTTGTCCAAGTCACAGATGACATTCTGGACTTCCTAAGTTTATGTTATTTGATTAATTTTTCTCTAGATGTTAGAATCAATACAGAGTATTGTGCTTGTTGTAATAACTAGTTTCAGTCTTTTATTAATACTGAACATTATAAGTAAATAATATACATCCACAGAATTATTCAGATTTTTACTGTGGTTATAGTTGAAATATAATCAACTGAACAAATTTAAAATGCAGAGTTTGATGATTTTGACAAAATTTTATTTGTAGACACCTGTGAAACTAATGTCACCACAATTGAGATAGTGAATGTACCTATGATCCTCAAAAGTTTTCTAATCCCCATCTACAGGCCCTGCCTTCTGCCCCGTCCTGGCAATCATCCATCGGCTTTCTGTCAATATAGATTAGTTTGCTTTTTAAAGAATTTTATAAAATGAAATTATGCAGTATGTACTTTTTTATCTTTTTTCTTTCATTCATCGATACTATTTAGAGCAAAACTGGTATTTTTCATATATTAGTAGATTATCATTTTTTATTGCTGAGTTTCATTACATGGTTCAATTGCAATACTTTTTATGCATTTACCTGGTAATGTATTTTTGAGTTTTGTCTATTGTGAGTTTATTACAAATAAATATCTTCTAAATGTTATATATTTGTAGGTTTTACCTTAATGTCTGATAGATACATTCTGAATTTATATCTGTATCTGGTTTGAGTTATAGATCAAAATTCTTTGTTTTTACTTGTGGTTACTCAATTATTCCACTTCTAAGTATTGATCAGCCCATCCTTTCTCAACTTAGTTGCCTTTGCTCTTTGGTCAAACATCAACTGCCAACCTAGATGCCCTTCAATAGATGAATAGATAGAGAAACTGTGGTATATATACACAATGGAATATTACTCAGCATTAAAAGAGAATAAAATTATGGCATTTGCAGGTAAATGAACAGAGTTGGAGAATATCATGCTAAGTGAAGTAAGACAATCCCCCCAAAACCAAAGGCCGAATGTTCTGTCTGATAAGGGGATGCTGATCCATAATGTGCAGGCCATGGTAAAAATGGAGGAACTTTAATGGGGCAAAGGGGAGGGAGAGGTGGGTAGATGCATTGGGGCTAAAAAGATGGTGGAATAAGATGGACATCATTACCCTAGGTATATGTAATGACTGCACATATGGTGCCACGCTACATCATGTAAAACCAGAGAAATGAAAAGTTGTGCTGCAATTGTGTACAATGAATTAAAATACATTATGCTGTCATATATACCTAATTTAAATAATTAATTTCAAAAAATCAACTACCCATATACATTAGGGTTTATTTCTATAATTTTTACCAACTTGCTTATCTTTTTAAAAAAATAATTTATAGTTGTAGGTGAACACAATATCTTTATTTTGTTTTTATGTGGTGCTAAGGATTGAACCCAGTGCCTCATTCGTGCTAGGCAAGCACTCTACCACTTGAGCCACAGCCCCAGCCCTCGATTTGCTTATCTTTATACAATTTCATGCTTTAGCTTTATGGTAAATCTTTAGAAAGCATGTAATCCTACTCTTCCGAATTAGTCTGATAGATCTTCCATGGCGGGGAAAAGTCACATTCTGTGTAGAATAAAAAAAAAACCCTAGAATTTATTTTCTCAAAGTTCTGGAGGCTCCTAAGAAAAAGTAAGTAGGAGGTTGGTTTCTCCAGACCTCTCAACTGGGCTTAACCTTTTACCTGTATGAACTTTCCTTTGTGCATTTATAGATCTGGGTCTCCTACTTTCCTTCTAAGAATCATTTCTGTTGAATTGGAGCCCTATCATCATGACATCATTTAACATCATGTAAATATTGAGCCTTTCAACCTAATATTTGTTTAAAAAAAAAAAAAATATATATATATATATATATATATATATATATATATAAAATCTCCTGATAATCAATGTTTTCTATGCATAGTGTTTAGATTATTTACATGTAACATAGTACAGCTCAATTCTATCATCCTGTTATACATTCTATCTTGCTTTGCTACATTTTCCTCTTTTGGAGTATTGTTTATTATTTCATCTAATCTCTTTTTTGGGCTTTTTAAAAATGTAGTTGTCACTTGTATATCTATAGTGTGGAACTTTAACTCTTCATAGTCACCTATAAATGACAGCATACCAATTCATAGAGAGTATACCAACCTCAAAATTATATTCTTCTATTTTCTTTGTAAGATTTTATACTATTATTGTAATAAATTTTATTTATACATGTGATAAACCCTGCAAAATATTATTATATATGTCAGTTGTTTTGTAAATAGTTTCTTTGTAATAGAAAAATAGATATTTACCCATGAAATTACTATTTCTAATGCTTTTTTTATACTTTCATATATATTGTTTTTTCCAATCTGCAAAGGCACTTTCTTAAAAATGTAGGTTTTTACAAGTCAGCTAATAAAGGATTTTTTTTTCAAGTTTTATATGTGTAAAATTAGCTTTTTGAGTTTGGTTTTGAATGACATTTTAACTTGGAACAAGCATTATTTTTCTTTTACAATTTTAAAGATATTGCTCCATTTTATTCATGTTTGCATTGTTTTCTAAAAGAAAGCTCCTGTCAGCTGTATCTTTGAACTTCTTATTTAATGTGACTTTCTTCTTTGACAATTTTAAAGGTTTTTCTCTTTATCATAGGCTTAAAGTAATTTGATGGTGGTGTGCCTTGAAATAGTTTTCTTCATGGTTATTCAGTTTATTTCATTTGTAGGTTTAGAGTTTTCACAATATTGGAAAATTTTTCTTCAAATATATTTTCCATTATACCTCTTACCTCCTTATTATAGAGACCCTAATTTATATAAATTAGATAATTTGAAATTCTCTCTCATCCCTCTTCCATTTATTTACTATTTTAATTTAATTCTTTGCTTTATTTCATTTTTATAGCTTTTATTGCTATTTCCTTATTTTCCTTAATATTTTTCAATAGCTAACCCCCTATTAATATCAACCCATAGAGTTTTTCACCTCCAACAGTATAGTTTTCATCTCTAAAACTTCAGTTTGGGTCTTTTTTATATCTTCAATACAAATATCTTTTAAACATGAAAAATGAAGTTAAAACAACTATGACATGTTCTTTTCTGCTTCTCTTATCATCTGTATCAATTTGTTTTTATTATGATTTATTCATGTTTTTCCTCAGTCTGAGTCTTATTCCCTGATATCTGACATATACGATGACAGGCATCATTAGTTTTATCTTGATGATGCTGAATATTCTGTATTCCTAAAAATAATCTTGGAGTTTGTGTCTAGAGATTTAGTTAGGTTAGTTGGAAATAGATTTAGATCTTGCTGTTAAGGTTTATTACATGGGATCAAATTAATATTTTCTCCCCTCTGGCCAAATTTTACCCACTACTGGTATATGACCCATGTGAGTATTCTACCCAATGTACTAAGAATGAGGAGGTTCTCCAATTTAGCTAATAGGAACTAGCACTGTTCTCAGTCCTAACTCCCTGGTACTGTTGTCTCAGAGTTTCTCATCTGGTGCTTTACCTTTCTCAAGTAGTTTCTTCACATATCAATGTTGATATGTTCTCAGGTTAAGAGATACTGTGGGAGGCCATCCTCGCACGTGATTTGAGTTACCTCCCTGGCTGGGTGAGAAGCACTTAGACACAGCTGTGTTAGAGCCATTCCCCACCCTTTCCCAGGTCCAAGGGCTGATCCATGCAGAGGCGTGTCTGGCCCCTGCCCTGAAGATCCAATCATCGCCCCTGACCTTAGGATGCTGTCCCCCTTAACCTTCATTGGATGGGATTTTCCCTTGAATTTTTTTGTTCCCCAATAAAATCCCACTCCCTGGCGTGTTCTCTCATTCATTCATTCTCTCTCTCTCTCTCTCTCTCTCTCTCTCTCTCTCTCTCTCTCTCTGGAAGTGGGAGCTAGGAGAAGCCACCCAGGAGATGGTTTTAAAGGTAATAAGAATCTTGTCTCTTTAATTTAAAACTCCGTAGCATTTACTCATGAATCAATCGAACCTTCTTTCATGAAGCCAGCGCTGGTCACATGGCAGAAGATACCCTTTGCAGATCTCAAACATTTTTTTGGTTAACTCTCTTCCCTCTGATGCTCTGGTTTACAAACTCTAGCAGCTTTGGTTTCCTTGGATTCTTAGCTCCATCTTCTCAATATTGGATCACATCTGGCTTTACCTGGGTTCTACCTGACTCCCACACAGTATGAAAAGTTGGGGGACTGGGGTTGTAGGTTAGTGGTGGAAACAAGATACAATTTCTTTTTTTTTTTCAATATTCTCTCTTTTGTCCAAACTTCCCTTAATTCCCACAAATGAGACTTTGAAACACTTTTATTCCTCCTCTCTGCTCTTCTTCACACATCTCTGCTAGATGACAACTTTAGAGAGAATTAATCTTCTCTCTTTCCCTAAACTCTTATGCTTGTAGGGTTGGGTGGTACCTAGACATTCATCAGCATTATGTTCCTTCTGTTAGAAAGACAAAATTGCACAAATCTCCAATTATACACATATATCAGTTTGACCATTTAATGAGATGCTCTTCTTACCATTCTGTGCTTCCTTTTCCCTGCATCTAGAAGTTTCTGATCCAGATCAGTTCTTTATTTGGTTGAGGATTTTCTTAAAAGCCTTTCTCAGAAAGGGCATATGAATGATACAGTCTATGATTTTCTATGTATTACTCAAACATTTCTTTCTCATCAACATATGAATACTATCTTGAGCCCTCCTGTTACGTGGTTTTTGTGTGTGTAGATAGCATCTCAGTGTTCTGTAACCACCACTGTTGCACAAGAGAACCCCCAATACTAGCTCATTTTCCATTTGTAATGAGTTCATATTGTTGTTGAGTGCTTGCAATATTTCTCTCTTTGTCCTTATCCTTCAGAAGGCTTATAGGGCATGCCAACTGTGAGTCTTCTCTCATCAGTACAGCCTGGAACTCAGTGAGCCTTCTCAATCTGCAGATGCAGGTCTTTTTTCATCACAGATGAATTATCTTCTATTATTTAATTATTGCCTTTCTTCCATCTGTTCCATTTTAACTTTCTGGAATGCCTATCATTTTTATGATGGGTTTCCTGGATCTGTCCTACAGTCTCTTTATTGTCCTTCAGTATTTCCATCACTTTAATATTTTTGACTTTGTTCTTCCAGGATGAAATTTGGTCTCAAATGTGATTGTTTCTTCCTTCAACTATTCTAATTAATTGTTTAATTGAGAAAAGCGTTTGAGGGTGTATGTGTGTGTGTGTGTTCTGCTGCTGAGTTTCAAGGATTCTAAATTTATTTTGACTTTTTAATTTCACTTCATTAGGAATTGTATTTCCATAGGAATATATTTTCTTTTTCTTTCTCTTTTGGGGGATGGAACACAGGGTTTTTCACATGCTAGGAAACCATTCTACCACTGAGCTACATCTTCAGCCTTGGAAATTATTTTTTTAATACTGCACTCATTTTCCTATATTGGCTTGTTGGGTCCTGTGGTAGGCTAAATAATGCCAGCCCACAAATGGACACATCCTGATCCCAGCAATATATATTGCTTTATAGGATGAAATGGAATTTGCATATGTGATTAAGGATCTTGAAATATATTCTTGGATTATCTAGGTATGCCGAGGAGCAGAGAGAGGAGGAGAGAGAAAGAAACAAGCAAAGAGTCAAAGAGATTGAGAGAATGAGAGGTTTGAAAAAGTGCATGGCTGTTTTTTTTTTTTAAATAACTGACAGCAGAATACATTACAATTTCTTATTATACATGGCTGCTTTTGAGAAGGAATAAGGTGCCAGAGTTAAGGACTTGCATGTAGCATCAAGAAACTAGGGGGTAGGAGGGTCAAGAGGGCAAAGACATTGATTGGATCCTAGGGCATTCAGGAATGCCTAAAAATGTGTAGCTTTGCTTCCACCTTAATTTTAGGCCTGTAAAATCCATGTCTGAGCTTCATAACTGTTACATAAAAATCTAAGCCACTTAGTCTGTAGAAATTTGTTACACAAGCCATAGGAAGCCTATTTAGGCCCTTTTGGACACGTGGCTGCTTTCCTTTTTAATAATTTCGACTCCAGTGCAGATTTGTGTTTAGAGTTAGGGTCTTCAGTCACAAATGTAATAAAAAGTGGAAAAGACATAATGCATTCTGGAGACAAGTGGTAGCTACTCTGCTTTGGACCTCTATATATTCAACCTCAAACCAAGAATGGGTCCTAATATTTTCTGTTTCTTTGATAATAGGAGAAATTCAGCCAGTATGAGGCCAGTATTGATATTCTCTGTGGCATTTTGAAAGTCTCTGCTTTATAAAGTCAGAATCTAAGAAACTTCCAATTACCAGCCATTGGCATAGATTTCTCATTCATCCCTCCTGTTGTTTATCAAACTCTTAGGGGAAGAAGCCACATACCAGTTTTTTTCTTGGGGTCCAAATTATATTCCATACCTCATTTCATTGAAATATGTATTATCTCTAGGACCTCAGAGGAAGCAAATGACTTGGAATGGGGATTAGAAAAATAAATAATATTTGCTTCAGGCAGCAAAACTAATTGAAATATTGTATAACAACAAACTAATAACTAACATTGGGAAATAAGGGAGTGAAAATAGAAAATCCAATAAATCTAACTAAAAAGCCAGAAATAGACAAAATTCATAAAATGATGCAAGTGGGAAAATTCTGGACAAAAATAAATGAATAAATAAAGCCATATGGATCTATACAAATACTTTATAACATAGTAGTTAAATATTTAAGTAAAAAAATTAACCTTACAAATGTGACATTAGAAAATTTAGAAGAATTATACATAAGGTTAGAATAGAAGAAGTCTTCTATGTGTGCTATAATGCCCAGGGGAGGGAAACAGTAATAAATTTGAATATATTTTTTAAATCCACAAGGTTAAGAAGTGACTATAATTCCATTCTTATATATAAAGAGTTTCTATTATCACTAGGAAAAGACTAACAATGTATCTAAAAAAACAGGCAACAAATAAAAAAATACATTATAAATACCACAAATAAACCTTATAAGAAGAAAGATAACTAAACTAACACTAATGAGATAAATTAATATTAAATTGTAGTGAATATCATATAGTGAATAAGGTTTTCACATTATTTGATTGTCAAGGATTGAAAAAAGTTTCAAAGTACCTGCTTTGGCCTATGTTTGCTGCATAGTCAGTTTCAGCATGTCTGGTAGGTTTCTAAATATGAGAAAGTAAGAGAAAGGAAACTAGGATTTATTCATCCTTGTATTTTCAATGCTCAAACTATTTTACAACATAGTACAAGCTCAATTTCTGTTTAAATAATGACTACATTTAGCTAGAAATTATGTTGCTGAGAATGATTACTATACTTTACTAAGGTAGAAACTATGCTAATACATTTTAAGAAAATTAATCAACAAATAAAGTAGAGCTGTGCCAATTAATTCTCCATCAAAAATTGAATTAATTATACACTGCTATTCTGGAGCATTAAGGCTAATCAAGACTATCACAGCTAGTCTTTTGTATTTGAGAAGCATCAGATCAGATCACCTTAATGCAAAACACATTTTTTGTATTGTTCATTATTTTGTCTTTAAGAGATTTTGTTGACTTTAGTGTAAACATCTTCTACTGGCGATATTTTCAAATTGTATATAGTACTTACACTCATCACCAAGGTGCACCCATTAACAATCTCAACTGGCACATTATTTGCAAATTTATTAGCAATAATACTTTTTTATTTACCTAGAGAACTTTTTTCATGATCATCCTTGAAATATTATAAATTATACTAACAAAATATATCAGACATTCTATATCTTGACATGGTTGTATAATAGAATTTCAGTAAATACTACTGCATATTATTATAAAGTTATCTTAAAGCAGATTTTTGATAACATAAGCATATAAAAACTAAGCAAAAATTCAGATCCTTGAATTAACAAGTTGCTGCACTTCATGAATTAATAAAAATTAAAATACTATCTTACATTTTCAAATATTTTTCTTTTCTGTAGACAATAATCTCAATTAAAACTGAATATATATTACAGAAGCACAATATGTGCAGATCACGAATTTCCATAATTTTAATATACTTATAAAATATCCTTCAAATGATTGATTAGTATCATATATATAAATGCACACACACACACACACACACACATACACACACATATCTATCTATATATGTACCTTTAAAAGTATTTGAAAAATCCTGGGTATTCAGATGTAAAAAAAATAAACTGAAGGGATATTCCATGTCTCTCTTTCTTCTACTGCAAGTAAAAAGGCAACCAGAGTGACATGAAGGTATTTGTTATTACATGGCAGATATAATCTTAGTTATAAAAAACAAAGAGTGAAGGAATATAGAGTACATTAAGATTGTTTTCCAAATACTATAATAGTAATAATATAAAATGAATGAATGGGTCTCCTGTTTTAGCACATACTCATTTCATAGGCAAACACCTGCATTAAATGACAAATGCTTCTGTCATTGATATGCTTACCATTTTCTTCTAAATGACCTTGAAGCTTAATGAAATTCACATGAAAGATTTTACTATTCGTGTTTAAAGAAAGCAGTTAAAAGATTCAGATGGCTTTATAAAATTGAATTTCATTTTATTAAAAAAAAATCCTCTGTTCTCATCTATTGAGAAAGTAAACTGCTCCAAATTCAAAGCAGTTTACAAACAACTTTCATGGTCTTTGTTGTCACCTGGCAGTGTCTGCAGGATTGACAAGTGGTGCAATGGTCTTTGAGGACTGATTTCTAAGGGTGTTGAGTGCATGAACTTCATTCTTTTAAAATATTTTCTTAAATACTAGCTTCAAAACAAAGTCAATCATTGATCTAACCATTTAAGAAGGAAGGTCTCAGTGTTTGACATGGGAAACACTACAAAAAGAAAATGTACATTAATATAGTTTACTTTTTTTCATTTGGCAACAGTAGAGGTACAGAGTAGTGGAACAATGAGAGGCGTGGGTGTTATGCTCAGCAAGGTAAATCTACATATAGTCACTAGTGGTTAAATAAAAAGAAGTTTTAGAGTGCCATAAGCTGACAATTACAAAATCTAAATGACATCTATTAAATCTATTAATATCACAAACTTTGCATGAGCTTTCAGAACATTTACAAATTCCCTGACTTGTGATTTCCCTACATAATATGAAAACATGATTTCTTTGGTTTAGTAAAAGCTTTAGGCAAACAGTGAATACAAAATGGGTTTTACTGACTTTGCAACCTGCCTTCTCTCCCCTGGGACAACCATCCTATGGCACCATTTGCAGTTCTGATTCCCGTCAAGAAATAAGACCTTTTTCTACCTAACAAGAATGATCACATTTATCTTGAAAGAAAAAAAGTGCAAGTACACACTGGTATTTGGTTCTTTATCCTCTTCAGGAAATAAAATGAAAATAAAGTGAATTGTGAACTTCTCTTGTACAATGCAAAACATCTCAATAACCCTTCTGATGATTCATCTACTGGAGATAATAGAGGTGTCTGAACCCTTAGAACTAGTTGTTTTACAACACATAGCTTAGAAAAGACACACAAAAAATGCTTGTGCCTAGCCATATTGGAGCCAGAGGCAAATAAAAAAATCAGAGATACTGACTTGTTTCTGTTTAAAATTTTGGCATGTTTTAATTATAATTTTTTCAATTATTTCTTATATTTAAAATACATTATTTTTAAAAGGTAAGTATAGATTAGATGGCATCAAAATCAACAACTGGTAAGTATCAAAGAACAATATTCATAGAGTAAAACAGCAGCGATGAAATTGCAGAAAATATTGGCAAATCACATATCTAACAAAGGGTTAATATCCAGAATATATAAAGAACTCCTACATCTTTACAACAAAAACCAAGAAACTCAATTAACAAATTGACATGAATATATATTTCTCCAGATGATAAAAAAATGGTCAATAAACACATAAAAAGATACTTAACATTACTAATCATTAGGGAAAAGCAAATCATAATTACAAAGAGATGTCACTTCATGTCTATTAGGGTGGCTTTTATTATTATTGTTGTTGTTATTTTAAGATGATAGAAATGGAACCCATGGCTTTGTGCATGCTAGGCAGCCACAGTGCCATTTATTATACTCCTAAACCTGCCCCAATAGTATATCTTGTCTTTCTTTTTTTGGTGGGGGAAGGTACCTGTGATTGAATGCAGGGCACTCTATCACTGAGCCATATACCCAGCCCTATTTTGTGTTTTATTTAGAGACAGATTCTCATTGGGTTGCCTAGTGCCTCATTGCTGCTGAGGCTGGCCTTGATTTTATGATCCTCCTGCCACAGTCTCCCCAGCCACTGGGATTACAGGCATGTGCCACTGAGCTGGGCTAGGCACCATACTCGGCTAGGATGCCTATTTTCAAAAATGAAAGAGAGGGGTAGGGGTAGAAAAGAGGTATTGATGAGATTGTGGAGAGACTGAATTTCTTGGGCACTGCAGATGGAAATATAAGGTGGTGTAGTTGCTATGGAAAACAGTATGCTGTTTCCTCAAAAATCAAATTACCATATGATCCTATTTGGTTTACTTCCAAAAAACTGAAGGCAGGAATTTTAAATATTTAATTCAATTATTAGTGTTATCCATCCTTCAACTCATTTAAATTGTGTGTCTGACAAGAAGGCTACACTGACCTTGCCAATATCCTGGTCCTTGGTAATTTTAGTGTTTATTTTGTTTGAAGATGCCATGGTCTGAATGTGTATGTTATCTTCAGATATATACTTTGAAATCTGACCTGCAATGCCACAGTATTAAAAGGTTGGGCCTTTAGGGGGTGAGGAGGTCCTAAGGACAGAGCCCTCATGAATGGGAATAGTACTGTTATGAATAGGCCTTAAAGATCTTCTTTGTCCCTTGGAAGGACAGAAGGTGCCCTCTGTGAGAAAGAGGTCCTAACCATACACCTAATCTGCTGGAACCTTGGTCTTAAATTTCCCAGTCTTAAGAACTATGAGAAATGAGTATTTGTTGTTTATAAACTAGGCAGTTTGTTATAGTATCCAGCACAGACTAAGATAAGAGAGTATAACACTTTCCTTATCTGTTTTCTTCACCCACCCTCAAACTTCTTGTGTTTTGCTGTCTTGTAGGATAGGATAGATTAAAACTTGCTTCAATTACTAATTGTTGACTCTAGGACTGTGGGTAACTTTTTATTAAGTTTGATTTCTTTTCTCACCTCTCATTTACCACTTTCAAAATTTTAGTCTTAAAATTACTTTAGTGGGAACAAATACTAAAAGTAATATTTGAAAAGGCTATCCCAAAAGCTTTGAGAAACTTAACCTTTGAAAAGACACTGTTTAGCTCCAGGGACAGTTAACATTAGTCTGTTTGAGTCATTGATCAAAAGAGGGGAACATTGTGTGATTGACTCTGTTATTGGCAAAAAAAAAATATATATATATATATATATATTACCACATACTTAGGGCGACATAATGTTTACATAGATTTTTTTTTTAAATCTTTTTTTTTAGTTGTAGATGGACACAATAGCTTTATTTTATTTATTTATTTTTTTAATGTGGTGGTGCTGAGGATTGAACCCAGTGCCTCATATGTGCAAGGCAAGCATCTGCCACTGAGCCACAATCCCAGCCCCTTAAATAGCTTTTTGATAAATGTAGTATTTAAAATTCATTTGAGAGATGATATAGAAAATGAGAAAATTGAAGTTTTCAAAATATGTAGATCACCCTTTTATGTGTGAAAACCCCTTATTTGGTTTGTAAATAATGCCCCAATGTACAGGATTTTTTAGGTGTCCTTGAGGGAAAAATAATACCACTAACTTTCTAAATTGTAAACCCAAGACTATCTCAAATTATTTAAACTAAATTAGTTGTCACTAATGTTTAATGGCAAATTATTCCTCACCACAATTTATTTTAAAATGCTAATAGCAAAGGACAAGTGGTAATTTAGAGTATAAAGTCTCTGTTCTTACTGGGAGAGTGTTTCTCTCCTTTTACTTTGAAACTCACTCTTCTATACCTTAACCTAGTCTAATAGTTCCACTATTGACCCCCCCTAAAATTTCTGATCTTTAAAAGTACTTTCATATTTTACTCTATCACTTTCTATTATATTGTGTCCTATCATTTTACAGTCCCTTCTGAAATCAGTTTTTCCCTTTTATATAACCACTATAACAATATAATACCAATAAATTAATAAATAATTTGTATTATTTTCTAAATTTTGTTTAGTCTTTTCTTCCTAACTCTTACATTGTAAATTAATAGGAATATCAATCTTCCCCAAGATATTCCCAACTTCATATGAAACACACAATACAGTTAGAATACAGTTGAATGTTTTATTAGAAAAAAAATCAAATGGTACATAAAAACATGACAGCATTGAAATGAAAAATATATTTGTTTAGAAAGCCAAAATGTTATTTTATTTTCTTTGTAATTTTATGCTTCATTTTTTTTGTTAAAGATTTTAAAAGATAAACTTTTTCTAAAGTCATGATAAAGAATCTTTTCTTGAAGATATCAAAAATCTTTATAAAATACCATGGATTTTAGCAGTAGTGGTGAAATAAGTCAAGTTGGGTAAAATTAAATACTTTTATCTTTTTATCCTATCATTTTCCATTTGCTCAGCACTTCACTGTTCAGGTTATGGCCTTTCTGAATTGTATCATTATTTATTTATTTTTGTTTCAGAAGTATGTACTTTTGCGCAACCACTGTGTGTTCAAGCATTTTCCTAAATGCTGAAGTCAACATGAAAATTTTCCTTATGTGACCTATATTCCATCGCTGGGGAAAATATATCTATTAAATATCTCAGATGCATAAAATTACAAGTTGCCCTGTTCTGTGCCAGAAAAGTACAGAGTCATGGGAACAAATAAAGAAGACTCAACCAATCAAGGAAGTGTTAGCCACCTTAATCATATGACTTCGTGTGGAGTGTCAAAGTAAGTAAGAGTTATCCATCCTAGGTTGATGGCTGGAAGAAACGGCTGTGGTCTGAGCTGAGGAACCAGAATTCACAAAGATTTGAAGAGGAAGGAAGAAATTTTAATAAAGTATCAAATGAGCCAATTCATGAGACAGGAAGAAAGGAAGAGATCTAGAATATTTATGGACACATTGACTTCTAAGAGTTATATTCAAAAACTCATATGCACAGGATTAGTAAGAATCACACTTGGCACATAGTTTTTGGTTTGTCTTTACACAAATAAAGAGAACTGGAACTCGCCCCCATGGAAAATCAACTTGCTCACCATCCAAAATTTATGTTCCTTGAGACTTCCTAACAGCAAATCCATTGCCCTTCTTTTTCCCATCTTGAGATATAATTGAATAATTTGATCATTCAAAAGCTCCCTGATTTTTGCCCCAAAGTTCTGAATGTACTTATTATGGGTGTGATTCTCAGCACCACATATAAGTAAATAAAGGCCCATTAACAGCTAAACAAACACACACACACACACACACACACACACACACACACACACACACACATATACAGAGAGAGAGAGAGAGAGAGAGAGAGAGACTTAAACAAATATATGAGGTAGGAAAAAATAAAAAAGGAACCCAAGATTATGGTAGTGGGACAGGGAGAAGAGGAAGATATGTCAGCTGAGGTGATCATAGAAGAACTGAACAGAGAATTTTTACTTTATAATATGCAAATATTTGTCGAAGATGAGTGTATGATATTAGGGATTATATTACTGGAATTTTTATATTAACATTAATAATAAATGCTGAAGAACTTGGGAAGCAAGAGATGAAATGTGTTAAATATTAGGAAAATATTTTAGAGAAATTTTTGTAGTCAGTTTTGAACAAGTTAATGATTCAACATTAGCTCAAATTATTTAAATTCCCAGTGTTTACCAAAGGGGTCCAGGAATCATGTTTATATTTGTCCTTCATGTTTCACATTTATAACCTAGATAATTATACAGTGCAGTGAGTCAGGCTAAATATTGATAATGTGTATATGCACATATACATGTACATATACACAAGCAAATAAATAAATAGATCACTGGTTGAAAATGGGGATGATGGATAAAAAATAATTTGGCTAAAATTAAAATTAAAATTAAATTAAATTGTATAAAATATTTTCCACAAATAAAATTACAATTTACAGTATTGTTTTTGAAAATTAATGAAAGTGTGTTTCTTGATTGTGGAAATGAGAATTACTCGTCTGGTTTCATTCTTTTGTCAGATGTAATTTTATTAATGATGACACAACAATATAACTGTGCTGACAAATGTCCATAAACACAGGATCTTAAGTAGAACTGTAAGAATGGGTTTTCTGAGGACTGTGGATGTTCTCAGCAGAAATGAAGGCATTCTCCTACCCTTCTTTCTCTCCATGTTTCCCATATTTTCTTCTTCTAACAATCCACTTCTTCCCCCCAACAACTTCCTTCTTATTTGGTCAGCTCTTTCCTTTTCTTTTATCTCTTCTCCCTTTATACTCTTTTTAATTTTCTTTGCCCAGAAGAGAAATTGAATATTTTAAAATAAAATTAACCAATTCAATGAAGCTATATACTTTTTTATTTTGAGTTTCCTAGTTATATACAGTAGCTGGGTTCATCATTCAAACTCATAGATGCATGGAATTCTAGTAATATAGAAAATAGTAATATAGAAAAAGGAGACGGAGAGGCAGAGTGGAGGGATAGGTAAGAAGAGGCAATGCAGAATGGATTCTTTAAAAATCAAGTTATGTGCATATATAAATATACCACAGGAAACTTCATAGGCAGAAAGAACCAATCAATATAAATAAACAGATGAGCAAAAGGAAGTCTAGTAAAGTAGGTGAAGAAATATGGAAGAGGCAAGGGAGGACCTAAAGAAAAAGGGGAGGAGTGAGAAGGGGGTCTTGAAATGAAATAGAATTCCTTGCATGTATAAGTTATATACTTTTATATTCTATTTAAGAGCAGATTTTGGGGGGGGATTTCTCAGAAAAACTTTATAAAACACTGTTGTTCTTTATTATCTGTGTATTATTTAATATTCAATGACCTTTATCAAATAAAAGGTTATTTTCTCCTTTATTTGAAATTTTAATTCACTCTATCTTTTTTTTGTTTTAATTTCAATGAATCAGACCTTAGGTTGTGGGCACAAATATAAACACAAACATTGGAACAGATGATGTCTATAGATAATACACATTGAACACATCTTTTCAATGATGATTAAACCAATTTCTCTTTTAATCTTTTCTCCATCTACTCTCTTGGACTGTGATGTTTGTTGTTGCCAAAGTCAATATCATTCTCAGCACCAAATGTGTGTTTTCCTGGTTAAAGTAAAGATAGTCAACATAGTGTGGATTGCAACTCCCAGTAAAACTGGGTACTTCTGGATACTGTAGAGAAGAAATATATTGAAGGCAAGTACATGGTGATGAAGTGGAAGGATGACAAGGAGAGCAATTACATTCCAAGGAAAATTTTTGAAAAAAAATACCATTGTAACTATTGTTCAGAATATGGGAAGATCACTCATATATATAAATGTATATATATATATATATATATATATATATATATATATATATATATGTATATGTGGATATATATGGATATGTACACATACACATAAAAAGGGAAGATTGCACATATATATATACACACACACATCTCTTGAGAAATTTTCTTAATTTTATGCAAAATTAAGTTGAAATATCACTGTCAAACAGCTCTCCTCCATATTAAAATCTCTACACCTCTGGAGCAGGGAAGAAATGTGGAGATATACGTTTCCTGAGTACTGGTTTAAATTTACATGTGGTCTTACAGATTTTGCATACCTGCATGGCACAACTTCAAGCTCACTACTCAGGTGACCAATGAAGTACATTCCTGTTTTCTGGATATGGTCTCTGAATTCTTCCATTCAGAAATAGGGTTTTAAATTCAATTGTGGATGGCTTTCCGAATAATAAGTTAGTTGGTGCTGAGTAAGGGAGGATCTGAAGGTTCAGACTCGGTTAATGACAAGGGCACATGAAGCTGGAATGAGAGAGCAACTATAACATGCTCTAAACATGTATTTTTTCACCTTCTTACATTTCAGTCCTCACCTGTTCCTCATCTTACCTCTGGGGGGCTTACTCGGGATGTCAATGAAAATGTAAAGAACAGAAAAAACACCAGCTCTTTAAGAGGTATTTGTTACACATAACAGGGAATTTCTGAGAAAAGAACGAAAATACTAAGGAATGACTATCTTAATGGGTAAATATTTGGAGAAATTGAAAGACATTCTTGAACAGAAAGGGAAAAAATGTGTGTGTGTGTGTGTGTGTGTGTGTGTGTGTGTGTGTGTGTGTGTACACTATAAGATAATGGTAAGCAGTTTAGTAACAGTGTTCTATATCTGGAATCTCCATAAAATTTAGTCTAAGACTGTTAGGGCTTTAGAGGGCAAAAGGATGAGGAAAGAAACGCTGTTTCCAAATCCAAGAGTCTTTGAGCATCCCAGTCTTTGAGATGGTGCTTAGTTTACTGGCTGTGTTTTATCAAGATCCATTGTAGAATTATTTCCTTTTGATCCCCCCCTTTCTGTGACTGAAGTCATGAATCCCTAAAAATAAAAAAAAATACAAAAATACCAAAAAAAAAAACCAAACCCTCAAATGAACAAAATACCTAACCGAAACAAAACAAACAGAAAAACCCGACAACAACAACAAAAGCAAACCAAAACAAACAAACAAACAAACAAAAAAACCAAACAAAACCCCCACAAAAAAACAGGTTTACCTAATGGGAAGTCTGAAAGGGGTTTGCGTTGGATAAGCCGCTTTGAAGTGGGGTCAGGAAGATGGAAGTGGAAGAACGATTTCCTTGAGTCAGATTTGGGCTCTTTCCAGTCCAGATTTCTGGTTGTATGGGGTGGGGGAGGGCGGCTGGCTTTAAGGTCATCTCTTCTGCAGATTGGGGAAGCGGGTAGCCTGACTGAACGACGGTGGCATCAGCGGTCAATTGCCATTTGAGAGCTCAGTTTGGGGGCCATTGATAGCAGCAAAGACATTGCCACTCTGGATCTCCTAGGTCCCAAACTGCGCCTAAAGGCTGTGGTCTGAAGACACCTCCTTCATCCCCTAGTAGGATACAGCCCGCCCAGCCGCGGTGGGTGCCGCACCTGGCGTAGACCGCACCTTTCCCGAGAAACGGAGGAGAGGCAGGGTGGGGAGAGAAGGACGCCTAACTGCACGACACTTAAAGCATCTTAAAAAAAAAAAAATGCAAACTCGCTACGTCCCTGGTTAAATGGTAGCGCGCATCTGGGCGTCCCGGAGGGGTCGGGGAGCTGGAGGGAGCAGGAGAGCCAGCGGGCGGCGGCGCCGAGGGGGCTGAGCCTTCTCGCCCGCGGGCGGAGGAGGCAGTCGATTTAGGCGCGCTGAGGCGACCGTCCAACGCTCAGTTCCTCAGCCAGGGCGGGGAGCGCGGTTCTCCGTGCAGGCCTCGCGGGCTTCTCCCTGGCTGCAGGCGGCGGGCAGCACGCAGCACAGTCCCCGGAGCCCGGAGCGAACTCCCCTCACCTCCACTGACACTCGTCACCTTCCCCAAGGCAGGCAGCCCCAGAGTCCTCCCACTCCCTCCGCCCCGCCCTTTCAGGGCTCCTTGGCTCCCGCGCCCCCACCGGGGCCAGACGCAGCCTCCGCTGGCCGCGCGCGGCCCCGCAACGCTGCAGCTGGAGCGACTGCAACCGTCGGCCTCACAGACTTAGGGGAGGAGGAGGAGGAGGAGGAGGGAAAAAGAGGGAGGGGGAGCGGGGCGGAGGGATGGAGCCAGGAGGAGGAAATAAATAAATAAAACAATAACCTCCGCGCCAATAAGAGCGAGGGAGAGAGAAAGACGCGGCCAGAGAGCCACCGGTGCCGGTTCGCTCGCCTCTGAGAGGCTCTCCTTGCGCGCGTGTGTGTGCGTGAGTGTGTATTTGCTGGGACTGGAGCTGGAAAGTTCAAACTAAACGTGTTGCTCTCCCCGGTTGCTGAGGCCGCGCTGAGGCTGCCCAACTTCTCTGGGCCAAGTGACTGGCGTGGCCCAGAGCCCTTGGCGCGTCAGAGGCTGGTCGGCCCTGCGCCCGGGCGCAGCGGCGGCGGCGGCGGCGGCTCTGCTCACCCCGGGAGGGAGCCCGCGGCCAGGGCTGGACCCTCGCCCCGCCACCTCCAGCGACGCTGTCCTCAGCCTCCCCGCCTGGCAACCGCAGAAAGGTACGTGACACTTTTCCTGCAGGCTTCTCCCCCTAGCACACCCCGCGTGTCTGTTTGGCTGCCTATATTCTTCCCCTTCCAGGACTGGTCATCATTTGTCAAACTTTACCTCCACCGCACACATGTCCATGGCAGCGGCAGCCACCCTCCGTAGCAAAGTGGGCACCGTTTTCTGAGGGGAAGCGAGTGGGGGGAGGATCTTCTGGAAGCGGCGGTTCCCCTCTGGATTAAGATTGCGTTTCTGCATAACTCGCGGGTCTTACCTTGGGTGGGGGGTGTCCTTTTATTATGATGTTCCCTTTAATGCTTGCAATGGTTTTCCTTGGCCCTTCTGCACGGAAGGACGTACAAGTTTGCAGAAAAGGTAAATGTAAAGCAGGGGAAGTTTGCAGACACTTGACTCCTGGAGAGGAGTAACCCTTTCCTTGCAGTAGCAGCCACGGCTTTGAAGCAGCAGCGGCAGAGGTGGCAACGGTGACAGTGGCCTGGCCGGTGGCAGCAACTGCACTTTGTCCCATCAGTGACTGGCAGAAGGAGGAAAAGTGGGGCTGTCTCGTCCAAGAGCGACTCTGGAGCTGCCTGCAAAGACGTTGCAGGGGGGGGAAGACTAAGGGCTCCCCCATCACTTGGTAAATTATGTTGAGAGACTCATGTTTTCTTTTTGTGATATTTATGTGATTACTGACAGGCATGTTTAAAAAAAATCTCTTTACATCTTTTTTTTTTTTTTTCTATATGTTTCCCCTTTCCAGTTTAGGGGGACGACTATAGGACCTTTCAGAGAAATGTCAAAATCAGTAAAATGCAAGCAGGGTGCAGACCTGTAATGAATAGCCTACTTCCTTCTTGATTGTAATTTTTCACCTACTGTGAAATGTATCTTCCCTGCAGATTATAGCTTCTTTCTTTTCCTTTCTTTTTGCAATAAAGTAGGGACACTTAGTGAAACAAAAATGTAAAAGTCATTGTAAGTTTTTCAAGCAACATACATGAGCCTTTTGAAGCCACCTGCTGAATTAGTTCATGTTACTTTTTAGAGGTTACCACTTGGTGCGGGAGATGTAGGCATATCCAGCAGATGGAGCAGTGGAAAACTGTATTAGAACCATTATGACACTCATATTTCCCGACTTAATCACAATGATGCCAAAAATGTATATGGAGCTTACTTTAGAAGAAACTCTGAATTTTCTGTTATCTTTCAAAAATATTTCATGACGAATGGAATATGATTGGAGCATATTTCTAGAAAATGCAATTATTTAAACTCTTTGTTATGAAACATTTAAGAAGGGTTTTTTGTTTTGCACAAATTAAAGTTCAATATCATTCATTCATGTCAGAAGTAACAGCTTGTCCCAAGGTTATAGTTTGTGGTAATGCACATAACCAGGAAAAGCAGTGCATTCTCACTGTAATGCAAGTCTAATTATTGTGTTAGAGTTTAAAGGACTACATAAACTTGTATTTGAAAGTGAACATTATCAATATGAATACTTGTTAGTGCTTTGAATGTAGCTGAGTTCTTGTTTTGCAAATTTAAGATAGGTATATTAATATTTTTTAAATACTTGAGAAAAGTTACACTTTTGGGTAATTTTAGTGAGTTATGTTCTTTCTTCCCAAGAATTATATGAAATTTAGAACTGGGATAGCTGGAGAACATTAATCGTATCTTCAGATAAAAAGGCAAAAGCCTTCAAAAGCAACCTTTTTGTTCTGTATGTTGATAATTATGGTGACAATTAAAACAGAGAGATAATTGTCTTTCTACATAAATTTAAAAACTTTACAATCATGTTTCTGATAAAATAACTTTTTAAACTAGCAGAGGAAATGAACTGCCCATTTTACAGACAACGCAGAAAAACCTTAAGCCCACGAATGCTCTGTTATAGTTTCAAGGGAGCTGATTCTTAAATGTAGTCCACTCATCTCTTGTTTCTTTCTCCTTTCATTGTATTTTGCCATAGATTTTACTGTGGCATAGAACTATTTCTAACTATTCTGGAAGAACCCAATTAGCTCTTATATTAATATCATTGTTTAGCAACTAAAAAGTTACAGTTATACATCAAATGTTTTAAGAAACATAGAAACAGATGAGATGCTTTTGAAGAATATAGAACTAGTAATCATTTGAATTAAATGTGCTTTCCATTGAGTGCACATATTCATAAAATATGTGTGACTCTTTTCTAAATCATCAGATAATGTCTGTAGAAAAGTACTTAATTGTGCATCCTAAAAACTATATTTCCTTTATATTCACATAATATCCAGGAAAGCTTAGAACTCTCAGTATTATAAAACATAAATAGCTTTCTGAAGAACTGATTTTATATAGCCTGTTGCCACATAGATTAAGTGATTATGGATTTTTTTTCTAAATTTATCCCATTCTAAATTTATGTACCTTCACACAGGCAAGAACAAAAAGGTTTCAAAGTAAGATGCTGAAAGTTTTATGTCCTGAAAATCAGATACTTACTTATTTCTTATCACTATTAAACATGTTAAATTTACTAAATATGATCATTCTTTTAAAAATATTTATTTTTTAGTTGTAAGTGGACACAATACCTTTATTTTATTTTCATGTGGTACTATGCTAAGGATCGAACCCAGTGCCTCACACCTGCTAGGTGAGCTCTCTACCTCTGAGCCAAAACACCAGCCCTAAATATGATCATTCTTACTGAAATTTTAAAATCTGCCAGTAACAGCAATGTTCATTTAGGAAAATGGGCTAGAAGAAGGTATATTATGATTATTACTTATATGATATATATCTTCTAACAAAACCAGATGTTTTTAATATACTCAATATAAATGAAATATTGGTAAAATTGATATCATTTAATATACAAAGACATACATAAGTAAAGACTATTTTAAAACTGTAATAAAAGTAATTGCTCAATCCTTTCTGACACAGTACTGAGTTCCTTCATTTAATTTTGACTGACAGAATCATGCAATACTACTGAAGCTGAATTCAAGTTTATGGAGGGAAAACATTAGATACATGTATTTATGCATATGTAGTCATTTGGCACTAGGAATCTTGATATTGACACTGGTAAGGTACTACATTGAAGAATTTTTGAAAATAAATCATTAAATGTAAATTCTGATTTGGAAACAACAATGATAAAAATAGGTATCTGTTGAATAGAGGGCACCTATACTTAACAAAAGCTTCATGATAGTGGTTGAACCTGGGCAAATACCAGGTGTTTATATTTGATTTTACAGTTACTTTCATGCATTTTCTGCATGATTTGTATTTTCATTCCATCTCCTCAGGACTTTATTCTGTCATAGCTGTATAAGGTAATTTTCTGATAGCATCATAACATATAGCTACTGAATTTGGGCAAATATATTTCAACTGAATTAAGCTTTTAAAAAAGTGTATGGACAGTTGAGAGACTAAGAAGACACAGTGAGTTTTGTTTTTTTTCTCCATTAAGTCATCATATAATAGATATAAAAGGTTTATCAGTCAGTGAAGATCAGGCAAAAGATGAAACCTTTTATCTTTTAATTTCTATCTCGTCACATGCCTTTTTGATTTCTCTTGTAAAGTATGACTGATCATGACTTTTGCTTAAAATTTGTAGAAAGTGCATATATATTTGAAACTTGGACATTTTTTGGCATGATTCCATTAGTTTTTAATTAAAAGAATAAGTTTAAGCAATACTTATAAGAAATAAGTTTGTAATATGAGAAATAAGACTTATATTGGATTAGTACAACAGTTAAATTGTGTCTTAGAATATCAATCTTAGAAAAAATGATGAAGATCTCAAGATTTATTTCAAATACTTCCAACCTTAAGTACTACTTTAATTAAATCTTTAAGTGTTAATGATGTATTGGGTTCAAATACCTTTATATTTAAACTCTTTTCACTTCAACCATTATTTCCTTGTATAAAATTAACAAGAATATAGCTTAGATATGTGTGCATTTGAGTGTGTGTGTGTGTGTGTGTGTGTGTATACACTTATATGCTTTATGATGAGTATATTTTATGACAAATATATTTTATGGCATGTATATACACATTTGTAACGTGTTACAATTTTGCTCATATATACTTGATTAAGGATAGATTTTATTTCATTAATTATCCTAAATTCTTTTTGAAGCCCTGGAATCTTCAGATGATTCCCTCTCTGTAATTATATAGGGCATTACTATTTCTACCATATGCCTTAAGAGGGATATTTGGCCAAGGAAATGTTATCAGGTAAGCTGCTTTACTGTTCACTCAACTTCCATAAAATGTGGGATTATCTGTAAATATAACATATAACATAACCTAATTATACTGTTATTTAAGCACTAAAACCATTAGAAAAAAATAGTTTTCTTTTACAGTGATGAAAAACTATCTTCCAAATTTTATAGGACCTATGCTCTGCACAATTTATTGAACAAAGGTGATCAATTTTGAATCAAAAACTGGTATCAAATTAGTAAAATATAAGTATTTATCAGAATTATAGTTATGAATTATTAAAAGAAGCATACTTTCTAACCATGAACATTTTAAGAACTTGGAGATTTGCAAAGAATATAGAGGCATAATTAAAAAGTAGGAAATATACTATGACAGATTCACTATCTGATATTAATAGATGAAAACAGTTGTCTAACTAGTACTTAAATTCTTAGGAGTATATGTTTTGTTATCTTGATTGTTTTAAAAAACAACATACCCAAAAATAATTATTATTTTTTATCTAGATACATATTTTAAAGTTTGTGAAATGTAGGACTGATTCTCACAACTTTGTGTCTAAACTGAAGGCAGCCAGAGTCATCTTAGAAAAATCTAAGGATTGAATAATATTGTTAAAAAAGTTGGAATAGTTATGACTTCATATACACTCTTAAAATATGTATCTTACTACTTTACTTGTAGTTTTATCAAGAATATAAGTCATTTTGGAGCCTTATTCAACTCTCATGCTTAGTAAATATGATATATTCAGGAACTTGTTGGTCTTTTACTGGGCTTTTATAATAAATATTGGTTATCATCATTTTGTGACAGATATTTTTAATAATATCATATTTAAAACATTGTAATGCAAAGAAACCAATTAAAAAACGACTGTCCTAGATCTATAAGATTCACTAAACTAGTCCTCCTATGTCTGTGAGATCAGAAACTGTATCTTTACCATTCTTGATTCCATGACAGTGGGAGAAAGGTGAAGAGGCATACCTTACAGCATGCATGTTTTCCCTCTAGTTTTTATCATCTGTTTTCTAAATGAACTTGATTTTTACATTTTAAAAAAATATGGGCACATTTAATGAGAGGTAATCATGATAACATATGTCAATTCATTAATTGATTACATTAATACTTAATTTTTTATCCAATAGCTCATTTTATCACTCAATTTATCACTAAGGCAGAAAGACTTATCCACATTATCTTTTTAAAAACTATATTTCAGCAGTTATACAGTGATATAAGCATGGGCTTATTTTGACTTAGTCTTCCAACAAATCTTAAGAACAAGTTGTGGATGTAAATTTTAGAAATTAAGTCTGTTATTGGAAAATAAATATTTTTAGGTTTAAGTTTTGATTACCTATAAAATGAATGGCAGCCCAAATAAATGAACAAAATCATATTTCAGCAAATTTGACATCTAGAAATAATAAATGTGCTTCCTTGTGTGTGTGTTTCAGTTTTCTATATTAATTAATATGTACTACTAGTAGAATAGAATACGCTGAGAGGATAATAGTATCTTGTTGAACATAGATTTAAAGGTGAAGAAGTTATAGTGTTTTAAAAATTAACATGCCAATTTACCTTTCATTCCTAGCATTTTTTTCCTGAAGTATATTTACCTATATTTAGAAAGAATCTATAAAGTTGGTAAAAATCATCTAAAACACAAATGTCATACTAACTGCTGGATAAATATTAGAATCATCCTATCTTTGAATTTTTATCACAAAGAAATAAGTACACATATATTTTCCATTTAAGATCAAACAGATAAAAAATAATTTAAGAAGTTAACAAATTTAGAATATTTGTCTTGTGATAGAAAACAAATAACTTGTTCTCATGTCTTATAAATTTAGTTAATTTTATTTGGCATGTAACAATTCCTTATACAAAGTAGGTTTCTTTTATGATCAAATTAAATTTGCTAAAATGTCTGGCATTCCTAAAGGCTACAAATAGATATGTCAAATTTGTATTTTGTGTGTGTAATTTATAATGTAGGTCTTTCTTAAACTATAAATCCTAGAAGTATTTATCATCGTAAAGCTCCTTATTCATACTTTTCAAAATACTTGTCAATATAACAATTATTTTGCATGTTTTATTCAAAGTAAAGTTGATACAAATATAGTTAGCGCCAATTTAATTTTACTTTGATTAAAAGTGAATAAAAATCATAAAGGATTAATAGTCCTAAATATATTCTCTAAAATTATTTGAATAAATAAAATTTGATATTCATTGCTTCAGTGATTTATTTGTAACTACAGGATCAAAACTAAAAGTATGTTTATTTTAATACAATTGTAGGTAACCAATGTGTATTTTATGTTTGTAGTCTATTTACATCTTTAAGAAATTTTAAAAGATATGATGATTCTAATATTTATCCAGCACTTAGTATGACGTTTTATTTTAAATGAAATTATATTTCTCATTATTTTTTGCCTTTGATATAGTTAACAGTTGTTAATTTGAACAAAGAAGACAAGGAAAATTAAATGTAACAGTACACACGTAAAAATAAAATGTAGGAAAATGAAAAGTTTGTGTTATGAGCTAACTCAAATTACATTAAAGGCAGATATCTCAAAATTTATTATTATAACTTTTTCAAGAAAATTTACCTTGAAATAAGTGAAGAAATGCTATTAGCAGTCTTGAGTTTTCAAATCTCTTATTGCTTTTACCAAGTTCTATTTTTAAATTTTCATGCTAGTAATATTTTATAGAATGATTTATAAATTTAATTTTCTTTAAATTGTGCATTTCAGCCAATATTTTTATATAATTTTGGTACTTTGCATTTTTGTCTGTTTTAAAATTTTAAATTGCAACACTTAAAAATGGTTTTAATGGACATAAATAACAGGTCACCTGTAACAATAGTGCAAATGAAACAAATTAAAATAGTGACAATGCTTTTGAGAGGAAAAAAATTGAGATCACAAATTACCCCTGAAATAGGGCTCACTCTCGAATCAGCTTTAGTATTAATTATACATAAGAAAGATTATCTATTTACTGCTCTATATAATTTTTCAAAATCAGACGATATGGTTTGTGAAAAATCTGGAGTAAAACTATGGGTATGTGTCAAAATTGTTTGCTTTTTTCTATTTCTGGATCTTGCTTATTTTATTTTAGTTTTATTTGGAATTACTTTGTGAGTAGCAACTCTAGAATCAAACTGTAAAACATTTGCAACAGTTCTTTTTGTCCTAGATCAGCCTTTTACAAGGAAACAAAATTATAGAATACTAATTTTTGAATTTGTGTGACAAACCCGAGTTGATCATATTAAAGGACATTGGATTTACTAGTGGTGTCCGAGAATGTAGAGAGTTTCAGCTGGTATATCCACTTAATATTATTTCTATTCTAGCTAATCATGTTGACAGTCTTGTTTAAAAATATTTTAAATTGAACAATACAAAAGACTTCCATTTGTTTAAAATATGAAGAATGTGTAAACGTTTAGTAAATATTGGTGCTTACATGAAATCAAGAAGTGTACTTGTAGGTACAAGTATTGTTAGCCACCAAAAATCTCAATTTAAAAATAAAGACAAAAAAAAAAAACAGAAAAAATGGAATCCAAGACATTTCACAGTTTAAAATCAAATTTATACACAAAGCATCTCTACCAAAAAAAATGGAATATATTCTCAGCTCATCAGCTTCAGTCATTTGACAGTGTTAACAAAATCCACAAAACAAATATTTCCTATATGTATAGAAAAGAGACAGACAAAACCAGAATCCTGAAGTTAAAGTTGGATAATACTAATACTGGGGTCCCCACCAGGTCAAAAAGTAGCTACCAGAATTCTTATGCTTTATGCTATATGTGTGAGAGTCTAGGTATTAGGAGGATATCATATAAATAAAATTGTGTATTCTAATTCAGTGTTCACCTAGCAACTTGCAGATTATCTGTTTACTCTTGTATGTTTTCTGTAAGGATAGAAGCTGCTTGGGTGCTCCTGCACTCTCCAGGCTGTTATATTTTGATTCCAAATTAGTAAAGAGAGAAGACCTCATGTCACCATTAAGAACATTCCTTTAAAAGACTACAATGACGAAACATGAAGTACAATAATACTTTCTGCTTTCATTTGATATTACTTTTTGTTAAAGTAGTATGAAAATGAGGAAAGCAAAATAAATGAGACAACCAAAAGAGAAAAAAAAGGTTGGAAGAAGTAATATCAGAATAGAAACGATTTAAAAAGAAATATTCATGAGTTATACTGGAGTTTTTAGTTATTTACCATCAAAGAACTGAATTCAAGATTAAAAATATAACAGTATTAATATTTAATTATTAAATGAAGTTTTAAAGATTAGCAGTCACTTCTTAAAATTCATTATGAATTCACTGTTTCGTTTTATTTTTTGCTTTTGTATTTAACATGTTTTTAAGATGTTTCTTTATTCATACATTGAGGACTATATCTTATGGTTGAATATTCTAGTTCAATCATAATCACTGTTAAGTATTACATTATAGTAACATGACTCACATGATTTTCAGCATTTCTATAATTCTTCACTGTAATGGTACATTAAAACACACACTTCAAATAAACAATAAAATAAAAAAGCTGCAGTTGTACAAGATAAATACTATAATATATCTATATATTTTAAATATATCTACTATATTTATTATAACATTTTGAATAAACTTTAAAAAATCAAAATTAAGTATATTTCACCATATCCTAATTTTCCTGGATTCCTTTATTTCATTGTATGCATTTAGTGAAAATATTTAACAATATCTTATGGTTGAATATTCTAGTTAACATATTCATGTTAGGAAGGAACAAATGAACGGTTTTATTTTTGTTCATGTCTTTGTTGACATTTGAACAATTTATTTAGGATGCATTTTCAAAGGATAAATACAGAGGGTATTATTGGATGTGTTTGATTTTTAATAAAATTAATATAATGTGATATCTTTCATAAGTATTTTCACAAATAATTGGGACCTCTGTCTGATGTGATGGATTCTTATATGAATTATTGCTGAAAAATACCAATTTGGATATTTTGGTATCAAAATATGACACTGGATGCTGCCATGTTCTGAGATTTGTCTTTTTCTCAAAGCTTGTGTGGTTTTGGGTGATTTATTTACTCTCTTAACTCTATTTTTCTCATCTATAAAACTAGGAATTTGAAATAAATGCTTATAGAATATTGTCAACCTTAGTCATTTATCATGACTGTACTTCTGATTTTGGAAAAAATAGTAAATAGGAAAAATATGGTCTATATATTTCCATGAATTATCAGCATTAATTTACTTGATGCCAGTTGTACAGCTGTAAGTTTTAATTTTCTATTCAGTTTTCTTGCAGTAGTATATAATAATAGAGCCAATTATTTGGACTGATCCTAAAATTAATGTGCACATTAACATTCATTTGGTTTTCTTGGATAAAGAATTTTGTAGCTGACATAGTGTCATGTATATCTGCAATTATTTCCCTGTGGTATTTTGTCTTATTTTCACTGTGCAAATAGTAGTTTTGTGTGTGTGTGTGTGTGTGTGTGTGTGTGTGTGCGTGCGCGTGCGCATGTGTGTGCACGCACATCCTCGCACGCACATATGCAGGCACATACATACCTGTTTATTTTTGCACAAACTTGTAGATTCTATTAAGATGAAATATAAGCCAATATTCCTGTACATTTCTAAGTTATGTGAGTTTAAATATATTAAATATGTTACTTTTGTTGCTTAATTTTGAAAATATTTGTTCTCAATCATTTTGGTTTCCAGGAAAAAAGA
The DNA here is from genome assembly GCF_964194105.1 of Spermophilus citellus. Classification (NCBI taxonomy): domain Eukaryota; kingdom Metazoa; phylum Chordata; class Mammalia; order Rodentia; family Sciuridae; genus Spermophilus; species Spermophilus citellus. The sequence continues at coordinate 56,545,388 of NC_138196.1, read as the reverse complement.
ATTTTTTTTTTATTAATGTTTGGATGTTTCTTTAAGTACAATAAATTTAAGAAGTACTCAATACATGCCTATTTAATAGACTTACAGATTATATTTGCCCTTATTTATTGCCCTAATTCTATTTACTTTGGTGCCTTACCTGAGTGTAGTGTCTAGGCCAGATTCTCAAAAATAATCTTTTCACTTTTTTTTTCCATACTGTTGTGGTTGATTCTTAAGTGAATCATTGATTAAAATGATTATATTTTAGTATCATAGATATGACACTGAATGCTGTAATCTGTGATATAACTTTCACTAAAAACTTGTGTCTATGAAATTATGAAATTGTTGTGTCTCTCCAGAAGTTTTTACTTTAAATTTTTTTTTTTTGCTTTTAATGATTTCTCTTGCCTTTTGAAAGTATAGGTTTAAATTAGTTCTATAATGACTTTCAATACAGACTAGAAAATTGAGACAAAACTTCAGCCACAGATAGATAGACAGATTTCCTATCAATTACAGTGTAATAATTCTGATTGTCTGCTATTCTCTTATAGAGTCAGCAAGCAGTGAAATGTTCCCAGTGTACATGGTAGAAGTCCCAGGTAAGAATGGATTGTGGATTGGTATTTTATGGGGGATGCTGAGCATATATTACTTTCATGCTTAAATTTTAATCCGATTTTTCTGCCATACAAACACACATACACACATACACATATGTATATATATTTATAATATGTGTATATTTATCTTGCATGCATGATCTTTCTTAACTAGTAAACCTAGTGGATCTGGGATAGAATAAATTCTGATTAGGCCAAAAATATTATAAAGGGTCATTCCCTTGGAATCTGTTACCTTTCACAGAGCACCACGTTTAAATAAAAATAATACAAGTGATAATAGGTTACTTTGTAAGTTAAACAGTCAAGAACTGAATATCTTTTGACCATTTTCTTCTAAACAAACTCAAATACCCTGTATTCTTCCCTCTGTATTTTCAAAATTACAATTATTTTTTCCTCTAACTCCTTGACTTCCTTTCTTGGAATTGAGTGCCATTTTAGTCTTCATCCCCCACAAAAGAAAAAATAATCACGTAGTACTGTTAAGATTATTTATGTCTCCATATGAATTTCAGGAAATATATTCTTTTCTGTGTTTAAACTTTTAAATCTTCTATAAGTTCTCTCTAGACTAGGTGCTCTAGTCTAAGTCCACACCTGGTTGATCCAGGATCCAGTCCTGTATTCTGGAAGGCCTGTCGCTTTCTCCCTGTTTTTTTTTTTTTTTTTTTTTTTTTTTTTTTTGGTATCAGGGATTGAAGTCAGGGACACTTAACCACTCAGGCATACCCCCGGACCTATTTCCTATTTTGTATTTTATTTAGAGACAGGGTTTCACTGAGTTGCTTAGTGCCTCACTTTTACTGAGGCTGACTTTGAACTAGTCATTCTCCTGCCTCAGTCTCCTGAGCTGCTGGGATTGCAGGCATGTGCCGCCATCCTGCCAAGCTCCCTGACTGTTTATTTATTTATTTTTTAATCACATTCTATCCTTAATGTTAAATGTTGATGTCATGCCTCTCTGTTACCTTAATTGAGATTCTGCTGTCCTCTTGGCATTTCACCCACTGTATTCTGTCTTGTGGTCACGTACATTATAATGTTTAGTGAGCACCTAGGTCAATATGATCCTGAGAAAGTACATATTTCTCAGCACTAGACCTCAGGCAGAAACCAGCGCAATTCACAGAATTAGGGATGTGGTGCAAATTAATCATAATGTGAGTTCGTGAGAGAGTTTTTCCATATGGGATTTATATGGACTACAAGGACTGTTAAAAGTTTTATATGAAAAATCATTAAAATTAATTTTTGCACATTCTAGAGAAATACAAGGTAAGGTCATCTAAAATAATTTGGCCCAGTGATATAAAATAAGAAAATGCAAACTTTTATATTTTGTGACTTTTTCTTCATATCATAATGCAGAATAATGTATTTGCATAGCATTATGCATATGTCATATTAAATGAAGCGTCTCTTTGTACATCAGTAACATTAAATGTCTGTTCCTCCTCTAGCATTGTTTAATCAACAGTATACTTTCTTAGGTTGCTCAGTCTCCTTAGGGTTCTATTGCCTCAAAGCCTGTTCAGAACTTTAAAAGTGAAGCAGCATTTCTCTCCACCCTGCCAGTCAACCTAATCGTAAAAGGCAAAGTCATTTTCCTGTAGCTTAACATTTACGTATTTTTGACATTTTTCTTCAGGTGTTGCCTCAGATTTCACTTCCTTGTTTTAGATAATTGGGAAGTTAATCACAACAAATTCTTTATTGCATCTTTGGGAGATGAGGAAGGAATAGTTACTGTTTTAAAGATCAAAGCATCGAAAAAAAAAGTAGTGGCAGAGATGGTGGCTTTATTAGTTTCCTAGGGCAGCTGGAGCAAACTTGGTGGCCTGAAAGAACTGAAATGTACTCTTTCACATTCTGGAGATCAGAATTCCAAAATCGAGACGTTGGCAGTTTAGTTCTTTCTGGAAATTCTGTGACAGAATCAGTTCCAGGACTGTCTCCTGGAATCCAAGGGCTTCTTTGGCTTGTCCACGCCTCAGTCTAGTCTCTGCCTTCTTCCTTCGCCCTTTGTTTCTCTTTCCTCCTTTGTGCTTGCTGTGTCAAAGCTCCCTCTTTTTATGCTTACAGGGAGAAGAGTCATTTTGTTTAGAGTTTGTTCTAAATCCAAGATGCTATCACTCAGCTCAGTATCCTTAGTTTATTTAAATATCTCTTTTCCAAATCAGGTTACATTCATAGGTACTGGGGAGTAGGATTTGAGCGTATTGTTTTGGGAGACACTACTTCAATCCTCAACTGTAGAAAAAGGCAACGTTGGTAGAACTTAGAGGGTTAAGTTTGAAACACCCTTAAGACTGGGTAACCTGCAGAACCTGTCTTAATAGGTAGTATAAAATACAAAAGACAGGGCATGGCAGGTTTGCTAAGTCTTGTCAGAGATAAGAGGTAATAGAGGAACCAGAGTCACACAATGAAGTCGATTTGAAAACTTATGAATTAGTAATACCTTTAAATACAATTCAAAGAAACTAACAGAAGACAAGAAATCTAGCAAGACAAAGGATAAATGTCCTGGAGACATTATGTGCCAGTGCCACCTGTGATAAGATTTTTGAGGTTGTGATGTGCTTGGGGCAGGGATTCCATCAGTTATTCCTGTTGTTAAGGGGTTCTTTCCTCCAATGTATCCTAGAAGTAAAGTGGAAAAAGCAGAGACTCAGAAATCAAATAAAACTGAGCTAAAATTTTTGGTTCATCAGTTTCTAATATTCTGAACTTGAATATGCTGTTTATTTTCTCTGAACTTCAGTTCTGTACCTGAAAGAAAAATGAGAATAGTTTTAAGAATTGTGTTTTGATTGTTCTTGGGGAGAAAAATATCTTACTGTAGTGCTGTCCAAAAGACCTTTCTTTGATGATGGAACTGTTCTCTACCTGTGCTGTCCAAAATGGTAGCCACTAGTCACATGGTCAGCCATCGCAATTCATTTAATTGTAATTATTTGCATTTTAAATAAGCAATTGCAGGCTATCTATAGGACAATGGAACTCTGGCAGAGTTTCTTAAATATGAATGAGTTTCTCAATCACACTGAATTTTACTCTCTTCCCATTCTTTCTCTATAGATAGATAGCAGATGCATTATTTATTTATTTATTTATACATTTGGTGGGAACAGAAACTGTCATGTGTATCTTGAGTTTAGTGAACTTTAAATATCCTCTAATTAGCATAATAGCTTTTATTCTTTACACAACAGTGTTAGAAACTAAATTAGTCATATAGCCTTTGAAATTATAACACTGTACAAAAAGAAAATTCAGTAAAAATTATCTAGACTTCCTATTTCCTGTTTGAAATCTAAAGTAGAAGAACTCAGTTTGATATACTCTAATTTGATTTCACTGAAAGATGTAAGTTCTAAGGATGCTATTATAAAATGTGAACAGTAATTCAAAACACATTGTGTACTTCACAATATATGATTTATTGTTTAAAGTATTTTTACTCTCTTGGTCAGTTTATAATGGGTGCAGATTGTATGTGAATGCAAAATACTTAATGTAACATATTTCTTTCTAAGATAAATGGAGATGGGGAACGAGAGTTTTTGATTATGCTCTGAAATCTTCGCCATAAAAGCCTCAACAAAAATACCCATTTTCCTATATCATTTTAATTCATGTCAGAATTAAAATAGATAATACAAAGTTTGCTAAATACACAAGGAAAGCATGAGAAAACTTAAGAGTGTTTGAGGTTAGCATAAATTAACAAATATTTGGAAAATTAATACAAAGAATTAAGTCCTCTAGAGGATGATTGTATTGATATAATTATAAACATAGATGAGTAGAAACTTTGTTCTCCACAAGCAAGCAGATAAGATTATTAATTAATTATATATCTTATTTATGTTATCATATATTTAGCCATGCACACCTCCAAGAAAAATCTAAGCAAGTTATGAAATAATTATTTATTATTTTAGAAAATAGATTATTCTCTAATTTAAAGATAATATAAAAAAATAATAGGTAAGTAACCACAAAATAAGGATCTAAAACTGTAATTGCAGCGTATTTAGAAAATAATGGTTAAAAAAAATGCCATGTATGAAATCTGTACACAAGATCATAATAGAAAGGATCTTTATATTTTAAATATTTACTTACTGAAGAAAACTGAAGGATTTATCTAACTGAAAAATCTAAAAAAAAAACCCAACAGAACAAAATTGAGGCAATTAGAAGAAATGATTAAATATATATATGAAAGATTTATGAACTAGAAAGAACAGCAGAATTTAAAAATAAACCAGAAACTTATTCCTTGAAATCAACGAATAAAGAACACTTGACTGATCAAAAATAGAAGAAAACAATATGAAAACACAAGGAGTCAAGAATGACCAAGGAGAAATATACATCAAATTGATAACATTTTAAGGCTTTAAATTAGAAGAATTATTTAAATAAGTGATAAAAAGTATAAATTTACTACTGGGAGGATGTTGCTTGAATATGTTAAAGAATACCCTGGATGGAAAAAAAAAATATTCTTAAATTTCTTCTATAGTCAATAAGCCCATGTGATTTTAACTGCTGGAAATTGGAGAGGAAGGAGAAAATTTTCTTCATTAATTTTATAAGTCAGTGTGACAGTGGCACTAACATTGGAGTTGAATATGACCACTTAAAAAAAGATTTAGTGAATTTTAATGTCCATTTCTAATGAGATACATATATTTTTGTAGACTTGTTGATCACGAACAAATAATTTTTAAAAAAAACAAAAACAGATCCCAGGTAAAGAAAAATTTAAAGGCACAAAGCACGATAAGAATTGAATGGAGAAAAGTGCTTAAATTGAAGTTGTTGTTACAGGGGCTCTTTACAAAGTACTTTCATTGAATATTGGCTTTAGTGTTTATGGCTCTTTGGCTACTGGCAAATTATCTATTTTTTGTGACTCAGTTTCCTCATCTGCAAAATGACAATAATAAAATAATGTTTATTAAGCATTTAATTATCACTTGCTATTCCTTCAACTATTTCAACTAAGAGCATGACTGCCAAGATTAAGAATCTTAAACATTAAAGATTGGAATTTTCTAAAAATTAATCTGTGTATTCAATGTAAATTCAAGAAAAAATCTATTAGGATTTTTACCTTGCACATTCGTTTTAAGGTATCTCTGAAAACATAAAAAAAGTGAAAAACTATTGCCATTATTGGAAAAGAAGTTGTATCCTTTTAGATATTAAAATCTATCACAAAATTCTACTATTTATAATAGTGTGGTAATAAAGAGTATAAAGTTCTATTTATAAGTGGTATGGTAATGTAAGGTATAGAGTTCAGAAAGAAATATATCTATGTGTACATGGAATATTAGTATGTAATAAGAAAATTACTTAACATCAGTGGAAAAAAAACTATCAACATCAAATATAAATAACCTTGTAGGCAAATGGATATACGACTTTAGAAAGGAAACATAAAGGATCAATAATAATATACTTAATGTCACTCACAATTGAAGAAATGCAAATAAAATATAAAACTTGTACTTCTATTTTGAGGGGTGCCTAAAAAAAATAAACCTCTACAATCTCTGAACTTTGATTTCTTTGGCCTTCCTGAATCCAGTGTAAGGTCAAAAAAGTAGACTGTGGATTAGGGAAGGATAGAGGTCAGAGATGGAGAGACAGTCAGGGTGGTGACAGCTTCAGAAGCTGTTTTGTAGTCATTGCTTATCATGAATGGCAATAAAACACTGATTTTACAATTGGACACATCAGTGTGCAAAAATCATGTTTTGCTTTTTGTGTGTTGTTATGTACTGGAAACATTACGAAAATTAAATTATGACCATTATTTCAGGAAATGGACACATATATACTCAGGCTCAGAACATCATGGTATACATCTTTATGCAGGGCAGTTTTCCAATATTGATTGCAAAATAAAAACTGGCTATACATTTTTATAGAAATTTTCTTTAAAAACGTATTTTAATGAGATAATCAACTAATTGCACGGAAATAAATATGCATAACTATTATTTTCAGCATTGTTTATAATCATCAGAAATAAAAAAATGAAAATAACCTAGACAGGCATAAATGGAATAAAAGATTGTTTAGATGAATATGCAACATTCAGTAATAGAATGCTCTGAGGCCATCAAAAATGGATGCTGTAGATTTATATTTATTGAAATAAAAAAACTGCATCTTTCTGCAAAGTGAATAAAAACAGAACACACACACACACACACACACACACACACACACATACACACACACATCCTTAGAACTGTTTTAAAAGTTGTTCAGAAAAAATGTTAGCAATAAAACCCAACACACTTTGTGATATTTGGGGTGATTAAATTATTTATTTTTCACAAAATTCTTCATGAAGATTCTTGAAAAATATGTATTATCTCATCATTTTTATTAAATGATCAATATCTTGCTTAATCTTTTAACCATTTCTGCCTATAAACTAGCGCATTCAGAAACACATGACTGTGATGTAAGTGGCGATCAGGCACTAGACATTTTTTGATTAAGACTAGAAGGAAGGAATATTCATTTTTAACCTTAGGGTGCCTAGGGTAGGAAGACTTTGGGAAAACTGTTGAAGCTGACTCCTGGAACAAGTAAAAGTACACAATAGGTAAAGGATATTAAGAACTAATCTGGAATTTTCCCCAAGATGTAGGAGCAGTTGCAGTTATATGTCACAAGAAATCTCATGGATCATCATTCTGTTTTCAAAATTAATGCCAAATTTAACAGATTAGTAGTGCTTTGGAAAGTATTTAATTCTGGTTCCTTCATTTTTCCAACTCTTCCCATTCTGTCTAAATTTATCTTTCCATTCAGTTTAGGTAGAGTTGTCTTTTCCATTGAAGTGATGATGACATGTTCAAGTTTTGTTTCTCCTTACTTATGAAAAGGAGTAAAAAGAGCTATTACTTAGTCTGGTATTTAGTGATTATTCCTCATGTGTCAGGCACATTGCCAGCACCTGGGAACATAGTAGGTCTCATTATAGAGGCAAATGTATAAATAGATGGTGGCAGTGCAACTGTGAGTGTTCTGATATAAGTGTGCTCAGCAGACACCTATATGATTTTCAGAATTCAGAAAAGGCACAGGAGAGAGTAGATTATGGATTGCCTAGGGCTGGGGACGTGGGGGAGGTAGCATGTGGAGTGACACTAATGTGTATGAAGTGTCTTCCTGAGGTGATGAGAATCTTCTAAGCTTAGATTGTGAGACACTTTAAATGGGTGAACTGTATGTATGGTATGCAAATTGTATTTAAGTAAAGATGATCACAAATATATTTCCTGACTGTGGGAGAGGTGTGGAGACATGATCTGGACACTTTAGAAAAAGATTAGGAGGAGGGTATCATTTGGGCTTCAAATTAATCAGAATTTAAGCCAGTAAAGAAATCAGGCAAGTGTGGTTCAAGCACACACAGCTGAAAGTGGAGAGCAAACATAGTTCATCATCATTAATTCATGTTGAGTCCAAGGCAGGTGAAGGCTGTAATGATAAGAAGAGACTCTCTTGAAGGGCCTGGGTCCTGTGGTAAGAAGTTTCAACAAGTGTCCCCTAATTTGTGCTAGCAGTGTTACTACTCATGCTGGATAGTTAGGTTGTTGACTTTTATTTTCCTCTATCAAAGCATTTTGAACTGAGTGTGCATCAGATTTACCCAAGCAGCTTGTTTAAAATGAAGACATCTGAGGTCCATGCCCTGAGGTTCAGATCCAGGGCTTGTAAATGTGGGCAATAAATTACCCTTTTAAATAAGCCTCCTTTGTGATTCTGATAAAGGTGGTTTTTGGACGAGAGTTAGAGAAATAGTATTTAAAGAAATCTCTTAAGTACGCCATATATGCCTTGCATAGTATATAATCACTGTTGCAAACATGTAAATTCAAAGCATCAGGTCAGTTCTCTGTCCTCTGAATTCAAATTAATCAAAACTATATTTTTAAGAAAAAAATAATTCTACTATATATTACCCATAAATGTTACACACTTTTTAGTAAAATGTGGCTTAGAAAAGAAAGAAAGGTGAAATGTCATTTGTAAATGTGCAACGGACCAATGGAAATGTTTACACAAAATGAAACTCTTGCAGTCAACAACTTTTGTAATATTCCCTACAGATATAATTTTAGGGGACTGCAATATGGGAAGATCTTTAGGGCTCTAGAGAATTTAGTGTATGATTGAAATCCTATGCATTACTTCCTGGAAGAGGATCTATGTTAAAAAAATTACATTAAATGATTCAATGAATGTGCTTTGAAGTAACTTATTGCATTTCATTTTAGCCATCATCCCATACACTTTATTTCTTTTAAAAGGAAGATAAATATCAAGCCTGTAATTGCAAACCTTTTTCTTCCCTTGAGAGTATTTGCTATGAACTTCTATTGATTTCTGGGGTGATTATGCAGAAAGATATACTATTGTCCATATGGTATTGAGTAGTGAAGGCTAGTTTTGGAGATATATACATACATATATTACTTAAGACATTTTTTTCCTTCAATTAGCTATTCATTTTTTTTCAAGACTCTTTAAGATGCATCTTTGGTAGAATAATGTCATTATGACTTCAGCCAATGAATGTAACTCATTTTCATTAAATGCTATTTTGCTGTTATGATGATAAGTCTCAATTAATTTTAATTTTCCCTCTCGACTGTGCTTTTCAAGAGGTACATATGATCAAGATGATGACTAATTATGGAAAGGATTTGTTGTATGTGGAATTTTCAGGCAATAAAAGAACCTTTATAATTGCAGAGAGTATAACACAACCAAATTTAGCTTTCTAAGGAGGTAAAGTAAGTTAGGGGAAGGACTTGAATGAACTTACCTTGTAGGAAAATATCTGCACACATGTCAAGGTTTAATGCTTAAAATTACACTGTAGAAAGAGATTCATAAACGCTGGTTGGAATAAAGTATTCTTGAGTAAATTAGAGCTCATTTGATTAAAAATAATTTATTTTGCATTCCTACTATGTATCAATCACAGATTTTTATATATAAATATCTCTTATTATAACCTGTGCTATTTAAAAAGAATAAAACTAAGACACAGAGAGTATAAAGTTATGATCAAGGATTTGCAGTTACTCTGCAGCCAAGACATGATTTAAACTAAGGTCTGTTTAATTTTTAAGCTAAAGCTGTTTTTATATTGTGATATATGAGATTTAGGAGCAAATGCGTTAATTCAAAGAAACAAATAAGCTCCGAGTCTGGTTGAAAAATTAGAAAATAGAGGACCTAGGACATTGCTTTACATAATACCTGGTCCTGAAAAGAGATTAGTTAAAAGACTTAGCATTTAATCAAATTCTCTTGAGGTCCTTGGTAAAATTTCAGAACTGAAGGAACTCAGGAACTTAGTCTAGCCCTCCTTATTTGCTAAATAAACACCTAGGTTCTCAATCACAGAGGGTCAGAGGTTATCAATGACAGTTTTCATTGCTAGAAAAACTGATAAGACTTAGGATAGAGGGAAATCCAAAATCCAAAGTCTTTCTGTATCAAGTAGGGTGGAATAAGAAACAAATTGTAAATTCTGTAACAGGAAGAATAGTTTCCAGGGGTGATCTGAATGCCATTTAATAAAGAAAATGTAACAGAATTTGCCATTTTTTTAAATTTTTAAAATGTTAGATCATTTTATTTAAGCTTTAGTTTTTCTATGAGAGATAAATCCTGAACTCATTGGCATTATTTTCTCACATATATACTGGACTTTGTATGATCTATGACAGCATTATCTTTAACACTTTTATAGTGTGAAAAAAGTAGGTTGTTTTTATAAGTAATGCATTTAATTCAGAATGCATTTTTGTATTTTGTGAAAAAAGCTTTTTGAACCTGAATTTTTTTATAGTTCTAAGTTGTTTATATAATAAAAATGATGGCTTTTCCATGATTCTATTTAATAGAATTGTTTGTAAACATGATGGTTAATATAGCTTTTCCACTTGAAATTAATTTAAAGATAAGCATTTCAAGTTGTCTTGGGTAGACCAGAGCAGTTTTCTTCTCTGTGGTCAGTAGTGTGCTCCCAATGTCCTTTCTTCTATTATTTAAAAACAAACAAATAAATAAATAAAACCAAAAAGCTCTACTTCTTTCTGTAACTGCAGAGGCCTCTTACCCAAGCATGTTACTGAATTGAAAGCTTCTCATAGTCAATAATCACTTCATCTGTCTTATCTAGTAGTTCTATTATCACATTAAAGGGCTTTATTGTGGGGTGTTCTCTTTGATACCTTCCTCTCTCTGGTTGAAATCCGTAAAGGAAGTGAATCTCTTATTACTCACTTAAGAACAGATAATCCTGAGGTATTTAAAGCAGGTGACCTTAAAGTCAGTGTTGGTCCACTTACTGAATACAAACAATGATGTCTATTAATGGATTTTTTTTACAAAGTCATTTTATGAATCTTGATTATATAGTTCTCTTTTCAAAAATATATAACTCAGAAAAATAAAATATATGATTAATAGCTCAATATTGATTATTTCTCCCTTTAATTGTTTATATGGGAGGATTCTTAGCTTTTTCAATAACCAGAACACATTTATTTAGTTTTTAATTATTTATGGGGGGCACTGACAATGAAAGCTACATCATATGTGAATGTTTTTTGTAGTTATTTCTAAGTTATTACTTTCAGATTGCAATTCCTTTTTACTTTTTTTTATTCCTACTCTTTCTTCTTTTACACGTATAATCAGGTAGACTATGTTTTGGAGACATTCCTATTATTGTTTATTGCCAGTGAACATTATTTATCAGCATTAGTAAGTGTTTTATGGCTTTAAAACACTTTCTTTTGAAGAAGTTAAATAGCCTGATGATATTAAGTGCAGCTGAAAGACAATATAATACAGATCTTGAGGATTATTTTAAGCAGCTTGACCCATACTAACAAGTTAATAAAGAAATACAGCATATTATTTATTATAGGATTACACTAAGGGTACAAGAAATAAATAAGCACACATCAATATCAAAATGCGTGAAGTTCATGAGCCTTTGATTTGTAGAACATCCCCTAAGGAAAGTTTTAGATGTATTACTTTACAAAACTTATAAAGGCACTTTTTAATATTGATGGTAATATTTAAGATAGCACTAAAATATTTTGCCCATAGGTGCCTAATAATTTTTTATATTCAAAAGTTTTAGTACTATAGTTGATTCCTTCTAGTGCTACTGCAGTCTTAAAAAAAACTTTAACCACTTATTACTGATCTGTTCTTATCTCACCAAGTGTTTTTCAGTATTTACTTCATCCCTTTTAAAACATACAGTAGTTCCAAAGAAGATATCTTAAAATACTTCATTCATAGCTACATTTTATTTGCATGAATTAGTTTTTTAAGATACAGGTTCTGTACACAGAGATTCTTATATATTTTAATCAAAATAGATACTATTTCCAAAATAAAACATTTGGAAATGAACTACTTTAACTTAACTCATAGTACAGTACAGTAATTTTTTCTTCCTTTTACTTACCAAAAATTATATTTTATGAAGTAAAAAGATTCTCAGGATTTGAAAAGAATTAGTAGGAGTTTAATAAATTTTGAATTAAATAGCTACAAAAATTGATGATGATAAAAATTAAGGTTATATAACATGGCTGATTTTATTTAGTTTCAGCATTATTTTTCATTATTTTTTTTTGTATTTCTAAGAAGATGCAAAAATGACACACTCAGTTTTACCTTTTTATAGCAGTAACCACCTTCCTGGTAAAAAAATTTTAATCATAAGTGAAGTAGCTCAAAGTCAAGTATTTTGGAAGAAACATTAGAATGTCTATAATCCCAGAAGTAAAAATCAGCACCTGAAATTATTACAGCTTGCCTGTAAATACACTCATATACAATCTCAATAAATTAGAAGTTGAAGTAAACCCTTCTAAAGATTTTCCTTTGCCAGAAGCATAATTCATTTTAGAACAATTCAAATAAATCACAAATTATATTATTTGAGAGTAGCCTTTTTTTAAAGTCATCCTCCCTCTGAATAAAGCATTCAACTTCAAAGTCAATATTTCTAAACAAGTATTATTTATTTGTTTGTTAATTCATTGATTCAATAAATCTTTATTCCATGTTTTCTCTGTGTGGGTCCTTTTAGAGACATGGAGTGGTGGAACAGTCAGAGAGTTACCTTATCCTGTCAACCTTCCCTATGGCTGTGGATACTCTATCCAGACAAAGAAAGAAGTAACATATCTCTAGTGATGAGAAGTATACATGTTTTTAATTACGTCAAAGTAACCAAATGACTGGCTGACTACTTAACATTGGATTACTACGAAAATATTTGCTAGGGAGATAATATTTAACAGTACCTAATGATGAAAACTTGCCACTTACACAAATTGGGAGAAAAAGAGTCCAGGAAGAACTTTGAAAGGGCCCTGCAGTAGGATCAAGATTGGGAATAAATTATTAATTGCTTTTAGTTTAGACTTGGCATTAATGATGACAAAAATAACCAGAAATCAGATAAGCAAATATGTGGGCTAGGATGATAAATTCCTGAAGCTGACACCAATTCCCACTCCATTTCCCCATAGAAGACATTGCACTAAATCAACAACTGTATTTTTGCAAGTTTTAATTCCCTCTTCTGAATCCTCAGTAACATAGCCTTTGAGGAATCAAAAACCTGTTCTTGTCTCTGGGTAAAAATGGGATGTGCACCTCTTTATTGTATATTTTTTAATCCTCCAACTGTTAGTGAACTATGATCCACAGTCCTGGTTTTTAGAATCACAAAGGGAGGTAGTTTTGAAAGCTTCAGTGTTCCCATCAGACCATGTAAATTAGAATCTGTAGATTCAGGGCTCAGGTTGGGATATTCCAAAAATTCCCCAGATGAACCATGACATGCAGCCAGGGATGAGACATTGTACCATTCTGTGGTCTTATGCTGTCCACTAATTTCCCACTCAGTAACAAACAGAGAAAAGTTTAAGATGGCCATATAATGGCCATCCAGCAATGTCTAGCAAGCCAAAATGGTAGCTTTTTATGTGTGTTGGTTTATTGTTTCTTTGGTAGTGTTCTGAAGTGTTTATTCTGGCCCTGTGTCCTTTTAATACTAACCTCTACCACTATTTTGGGTTTATAGACTGGTTCTTCTCATTAGAAATATAATGTAAGTTACATATAGATTAGATATAATATTACATGTTTAGCAAACTCATTAATAATTTTTAAGGAATAGTGAAATTAAGCACTCTTTAATTTTTTCAGTCAATACATCCAAAGCATTATAATTTTAATTTATTAAATAAGTTTTGAAGAAAAATTTAACTTATGTCTTCAAAAATTTCTGTGTATTTTATATTTCCATTATAGGCCACATTTCAAGTGATCAGTAACTACATGAGGTTAATGACTAGCAGATTGTAATGTGCAGTATAGACTGTTAACCTGGTATTTAGATTTAATCTCTGCCTTAGGGTTCTGGAGTACATTTTTATACACATGATTTAAAATTATTCCAGAATTGATTTATTGCAAAACAACTTTTCTGTAATGGTAGGAATTATGCTGCATTTGGAAATATATTTTGCTCAGACAGGGATCTGAGCCACTATAAAAATACTACATAGATCACCATTCCTTACAAATAATTCTGTCAGTGTGCTAAAGTAAAACACCACACACTCACAAACACACACACACACACACATACAATGTTTACAGTTGCAAATCAGTACATTACTTAGATCTACAGATAGATAAAGCCACCTCAAACAAAGCTCAAAGATAGTAATCAACACCAAGAGTTGTTCTCAAAGGACTAAAAAATTGGTTATCTTCTGATATTTTGAAGGTTTAGGAAAAACTAGATATTCTCTAAAATGCAGCCTGTTTCCATACCTTTGAAGCTTCTCACTTCAGTATTTGGGTATATTTTGCTAAATTAGCAGAACATTAATCCTTAAAAATGCTTTTAATTTCTGTCCTAAAACATCATAGTGACTGGTCATGATGAAACATGAAATAAGAAAACAATTAATAAAATCCCTCATCCTCGATTTCACTAAGTATTCAAATGAAGCAAGAAAAGCAAATGTTCAATTTTATGAGGTAATTTTTATATTATTTATTTCTTATACTTCTTCACACAGGATTAAAATTGTGGCAGTAATATAAATATATATAAAATGTGGAATTTTAGATACATTAGGACTGTCATTCTATTATAAACTAAAAAGAAAAGAGTTCATGTATACATGGAATAAGTTTTCTTCCTTGCCACATAATCAGGTACTTTCTTTCTCAGTGTTGTAATTTATGTTTATTCTAGTTATTTCATTTTTAAGATTGTTATGGAATGCCTTTAAGCTTTAACACTATAAAGCATCCCAGTTCTATAGTAACAAAATAATTCTTCAGATTTGTTTAACTATTTAAAAACTCTTTTATTTCCTCAATCTTGGCAAATAATATATAGTATTTCGTGATAAGGCACTACTCCTGTAGGCACAAGTCAGTATGGTAGACTATTTTCCAAGTAACTGAACTAAGTCTAGAGAGAATTTAAATAGAGAAGGAAAAATACTTATTATTTTTCATTCAGGATACATATGTGTATGTGTGTATATACATATATATATATATATATATATGTATATACACACAAACATACACATATATATGCATATATGTATATAACTAGTTATATCCAGAAGTAAGTGTTATGATACTATGATTCATAAAAAATGTTCCCTGAAAATTGTAGAATACACATAATAACTTCTGCTTTTAAAAAATACTCTGTTTTTATACCTATGTCATATTTTTTAAGCCATGGCAATAAAATCATAGAAAAAAAGATATTTGAAACAAAAATTAATTTAAATTGATTTTGTCCTTATGTTAGCATAAAATTTGAAATAACATACTTATTCTTAAGAAATGCTATTTGAGATTATGCTTTTAAAAAGAGAAGGAGGAAAGGATTATTGCTTTTACCTGCATCTTTATAGAGATAATCATTGTTATGCTGGTAATTGCTCCATAAGGCAAAAAGAGGAACATTAAAAATGAACAGTTACTTTTGAAAATTCTGAAACAATGTTATTTGTTGAAGCAAACACAAAAGGACTGCTAATACTAATTATGTGCCACATAAATTTGTTTAATATTCAATTTAATCCATAATACACCAAAAAATTGCAAATAGAGTCTATCTTGTCTCTTTAGAATTTTAGAAGAAGAATGTGTCCTGTCTGCTTTTCAAAGCTTTGTTCTTCTGCCTTTGGGACTAAATCATAAAGTTCAACCAGCAAAGCTTTGTTTCCCAAAGGACACAGCAGGCATTGATAGTGTACTGTAGCTGTAATTCTATAGTGACACCAGATTGGTGACTGACAGAAATCTCTTGGGTGAAAGTGACAGAGCTGTAATATTTTCACAATGGACTGACTGATGTCTTTGGAAGATCTGTTTGATTTCAAAGGACATTTTATATTTTTCTGCAATGATGAAAGAAAGTATATTAGACCTTTGTGATGAAAACCATCTGACTGCATAATAAGCATTGCAATAAATAAAATTGTGGTGTTTTTCTCTCTGAGCTATTTATTGCTCAAAGCTGATTAGGAATATTTCAAAGTGTAGATCAAGTACTATTTCTTTTTAGTACAAAGTGGTTATGAGGTTATCTTTATTTCTATCTGATTAATAGAGAATAAATTCTTAAAAAAAACACATTGCCTATCCCTGTGAATAGTGAAAAGCGAATGTATTTTTATGAGATGATACATTTATTATTTAGAGTTAAAGTAATAAATATTGAAGTAGATTATCATACAGTATTTTGTTTATATCAAGATTTAAAACAAAGCATGTAACATCATTTTAATTTATCTGCTTAGTTCTGTTTTAGTAGAAGATAGCCCAAAGTCTTGAAACGTTAGTAAAAGCAAGGCAATTTCGTCAAGAGTACATTAATTTAATCAAAAGTTGTGTTTTAAAATATTAAAAAATTGGAACTCCAAATATTATATGTTAAATGATATAATTAACAACAGTGAATAATGATGAGTAATTTGATTACCACATTCATGCTTGTTTGTAAGACATTTATTTAAGAAGAAAACAGGGAAAAAATGTTTTTTCACTTAAGTATTCTTAGTTCACATTTTTTAACAAAGTGGTTAATACTTACTGTGTTATTTTGAAACTTAGAGTTGCTTATTAAGGCTTTATTTGAAAAAACTAGACACATAACATTGACATGAATCATAATTTAGAATATGTATATGTGTATGTATTTTAGATTTAAAATATTAGTTATAACATTGATTAACTGCTTAGGAGAGGAAGATTAATCTTTTATTTTTCTTTCATATATGAAATTAACTATCAATACAATTTTAAAATAGTCTAGTCTCTTAATTATAAAGTTCATCAAACTACACAAAGTTCAAAATAATTTTTAAATAGTGTTCATAATTATTTAGGATGAAAGATATCTCTCCTTCTCTTGGGCCTCCAATGGATTCCTATCTAGAGATAGCTTCTTAATATCTATTCTGATAATTGAGTTGATATTTTCCAGAAAGTTATTAACAAGATTGCTTGCCGCACAGATTTCATTGAAAGATGTAACCAATATACACTATGAAATGGTTTTGACTCAGTAATTTTATTTTCAAATAGGAAATAAAGTCTACAAATGCATCAAAAGTGATTGTTAATGTTTATTAAGATTTGAATTCCTACTTAGAATCTGATTATATTATTATCAATTGTTATTATAAACCACTGTTCATTAATGTAGTGATTCTTGGACATGGTGAGTACTGCACTACCTCTGGGGCATCTGGATATGTGAGAGGGCCCCTTGTGTTGTGTCCATAACCAGGGAACATTCTTGGCATTAAATATAAAGGGGAAAATATGCAAATTATAGGATAATGCTCAGAACACTATTGGATAATAGTAGACTATCAGGATTTCTCTCAGTCCTGCACCGTATTAATTTCTTATTGCTCTGTAAAAATTACCATAAACTTGGTAGCCTGAAACAATAGAACCTTATTTCCTTATATAAAAGTCCAACAGAGACCTAAAGTTTTCAAAATCAAGGTGAAGGCATGGCTCCGTTTTTTGTTTTTGTTTTTTTTCCAAAGATTATAGGAGAGAATCCTCTCCTTTGATTTTTCTAGCTTCTACAAGCTACCTACATTCCTTGGTTCCTATTCTCCATTTTTAAAGCCAAAAACTTTGTATCTCTACAAAGGTCTCTTTTCATGTCTCCTGACTACAGCTATGAAAGATTCTTTAGTTTTAATGACCCTATAATTAAAATCAGTCTTCCTGTTCAATTTAGGTAAATATCCCTATCAAAAACCTTAACATAATCACATTTGCAAAGTGTGTATTGCCATATAAGGTAATAAACTAAAAGATTCCAGAGAACAAGACATCTTGTTGGGGGGTTACTATTACATGCACCAGGAAAACATTTTGTTTTCACTTTTTAGAATCTTTTCCCAGTGAGGAACACTGTGCTGAAAGGCAGCACATCAGCACATCAGCTCACCCAAATAAATTGATGACTTTCAGCTTTCTTCTATTTGCATTTAATGCTACTTATATAATGTTCTCAGTTTGCCCACATACCTTCAGTTACTTATTTTGGAGTTTCTGCCTAAATGAAGCTAACATGGTAACATATCACATTAGGGATGGTTCTAAAAGTCAGTTACATAGATCTAAATATCTAAACCTACATAAAATTACATGAAATAAATTGTTTCAACCCATTGTGATATACGAAGTATGAGTTTAAAATAAAAATTCCTTATGTTTCTAAATTTTCAGAGGATAGAAAAATATTTATTAAAACAGATATTAAATTTTACTATAATTATATTATTTATTCTAGAGTAATGATAAAATGACCTTACTTACCATTATCTCCCTGTATAATTATAATGAATTTGACATTTAACTCTTCACTATTTTCAAAGGTATTTTAAAAGAATTGTCTCATAAGATTTATAAAAAATATTTTGGCAATCAATGTTTCTGCTTTACAGGTAAGGACACTAATGTTCATTATGATCCTGTCCAATATTAACAGATTTTGTTACTGGTGAAGTCAAGATTTTGCGACTCTTTTTGTGTTGTTTGGCCACACACTAGAATAGAATTATTGCAGCAATATTTACATTGTTGATTACTGTTTGGATGACTAGAGTTTCTTGTTTAGTTATGATGTGAAAGCAATTTTGAGTTATTAATCTAAAAATAATTTTATTAGTTTATAATTGTATATTGACTCCTTGAATATATCCTTAAGTAATCTATGATTTTATTTAATACTGGCTTATTCAGTGTGTCAAAACATTGTTTAATGTTTATGTATATATAATTAGATATATAAAGCTGGTTCTAGAGTTATAATGTTGAATAAAGTCATAACTGTCTAAATTAATCCTTTGGGAATGATAGTGCCTTGATCAGCTTTTAGCCAATGACCATAAGGACTGAAGGAAAGGATATTCTCCTTGGAGATTTCTTTTGTTTCTGATGGTCCCTCTTTTTCATATTTCAATTTTTAATCTAAATTCTAATTTCTGTGTGTGCACTTTATGAATTATTTTAATAGAGAATTCATATTAATAAATGAAAATAAAATCTTTAAATTTTATTAAGGGAGTGATTATTCAGTGTAATACTACACTGTCTTTATAAGGAACTTTGAACAATCAAAAATTTTAAATGTAAATATTATAAAATATTTTTTTCTATCTTCATATTCAGTGATCTTTAACTCCTATGACCATAGTGATTTTTAACTTGTCATTATTGAATGAAAGAAAAATGTTCAGTAGGAAAAATAGCCCAATTAAATTAAAATAATTGAATTAATTTTTTTCCCTCACTTTGTTGTTCTTTTGTCTCATCAGCTTTTCCTCTATCCAATTTCAGTTATTGACCACTGGAAAAATTATAGTAACTTGTATAATGCTTGATATTCATTATTTAAAAATAACCAAACACATTATTTGTGTGTATATATATATCTCACATGTCAATATATAATATATTAACTTTCTGGGTTTTCTTATCCTACATTGTTTCATATATATATATATATATATATATATATATATATATATATATATATAAAATACATAATGCTTTCTTTGATTTAGCATATTTCTTAGCATGTCACACTGTATTTATCTACCTTAAAATATAATTAAAATAAAAGTGTATTATAGAAAAGAATGTTCTGAAATGTTGTAGATTAATCAGTAATAATATGTTTTTTGCCTTATTTGATTTGTGTTGGATCACCCTTCAAAAACTTATTTTTATGAACTACTTTCATACAAATGAATGCTTCAGGATATATCAACTTATTCAATGCCAACCATTAAAACTAGAGAGAAAACAATATTAATAGTCATGAAATCATAAAAATAAGAGAATAATTGATTGAATTCAATGAAAAACTTTAATATATACAACGTCTCCTGTTGCCTAGTCCATTCTGGACTTTATGGTTCATTTCAAAATATAGCTGTTGTATACAATTCTATTAATTCAGTCAGCATATTAATATTTTCCAGTCACCATTTCCCAAACGATGATGACAGTTTTTTTGGTGAAAACTTTTGTCTGTATTCCACAGCACTGACCCAAAACAGGAAGAAAATACATTTTAAATCACTTTTGGTCTTATTTCACTTAATGAAAGGTTAATCATTATCAAACTAAATGCTTCTAATATGCTTGGTTGTTCAGGAAAAAAAAATTAAATGTTGTCTTTTCATTGTTTCTGTAATAGAGATAATCATAATAAATTATTGCAGCACTATTTATTTATATTTTTCTAAGTTTTAATGCTAGAGAATCCAGTTGCTTATTGTTCATGTAGCCAACTTAGTACTTTAAATGGTAACTTAGAAGATAACATTTGGAAAAATCGACTGCTCTCCCAGCCCCATGAGGCTCACTGAGCATGAAATGACCGCTGGCACCATGGTGGCCTCCTATCATCAAGTATCTGCACTGAGGTTGATATACCAGCAGTGGCTGCAGTCAGGTTCTGGCTCGTAAAACAGACATTTTCATTCTCTGTTCCATTCAGGTTCAAGAAAGCTACTGGATATAGAGAACTATGTGCACAGATATTGGAATATGATTTCTTGTAGCTTTTACATAACAGTTCTGAAAATGAGATGACAAAAGATGAAGACAATATTAGCATTTGCAATAAAATTATTGTATGGTGATTTTGCAATATGCAATTAATTTTTTAAAAAAAAATTTAAATATTTATGAAGAAAATTTAATAAATCAATTTTTATGCCAAATGCTACATTTCTAACCAAGATTAAAACTCTTGTCAAGCAACTAAGATTGTTTTAGAAATATCATTAACTGCATGTTTTTCTTATACTATTTTTAGTATAGTATTTTCGAATACTTCCTACAGTATTTTCAAATAATATTTGTTGCAATTATTGATTATTTATTCAATCATCTAGCAGATGTGGAGAGCTGAGTATGTAAGAGGAATTGTGTTACTAATTAGTTTTGTATCCAGCTTCCCCTTGGAGTGAGTGCATAAAAGCAAATTGTGTTACTTAGACAAATGAAGATTTATATAGAACTTTATTTTAACCAAAATAGAAGAGGAAGGAATGATTTATGAGAAATGCAAAGGAAAACATGCTTGTGTTTCTCCTTTTAAGTTTTTCTTCTTTTAAGTTTTTCTTTTCTTAAAGTCTTCTCTTCTCAAGACTTTATGTATGTGGACAAAGTTGCAAGGAAACCCCAGGTAGCCTCACTCCCATTTCAGGATTCCACTCTGCATTGATTTTCATTTTCCCTCCATTACAGGTTAAAACTTATGGCTAGATGAATGAGAAGGGTTAAATAATCTTTGATCACTGGAGTGGTTACTACATTGCTCTTAAATCCTTTATCAGAATTTTGTTCTGTATTTTGTGAGTTTTTTGGTATAAAATTCCTGAGGTAGACCAGCAATGACTCTCAGGGAGTCTCTGCACAGTTGAGGATTTGTGATATCCAGCCACTTAGGGAAACCTTATCCTTAGAATATCAGTATGTGCAATTGACTTTGAAAGATGAGCTACAAGAATGAACTTGTCTTCAATGATATGTAACCATACTTTGAATGTGTTTTCCTAATACGTTGAAACACATCTTTATGTATCATACCTACATTTATTTAACACTAATCCGATTAAGGAACTTAGAAACCAATTGAAAAATTTATTAAAAAGTTTCTTTAGCCTACATGATGCTGTGTTCTTCCTCTCACTGAAATAATTTATTTTTCCCTTGCCTGATAACTTTAACATTATCCCACTCACCTCTTTAACCATTACTTGGAACTACCTTGATTGTGCATACTTACAGTAATTTCATTTGGTTAATGGAGTTAATTAAAAATTCTTTAAAATTGTAGAAATATATGGATTATCATTTTTTTGTGAAAATAGATGTTATAATTTTCATTTTCAATTAATAATATATTCAACTTGTATTTTAATTTGCTCATTTTTAATGTTTTTTTTGTTAGTGCTATGTTATTTTGTCACTTACTTTAATGTCTTCCCATAATATGGAGAAATTTTCTTGAAATAGTGTATAAAACATTTTTTATTGATTATATGAGTAATATACTTCTAAATATTTTGGGAAATTCACAAAAAAGGAAATAAATAGTATAATTTAATCATGGAGATATAGCATTTGGTTTTAATCAAGGTATTTTTTTGTTCGCTTGATTAATATATAGTCAAGGAGGAAATTTATTTAAATAAATACTTACTACATGCTCTCTACCTTGCACAGTGTTATGAGCACAAAAAATAAAAGTTAAGTGACAAAAAGGGACTTCACCCTCATAGAATGTGTACTTTAATTAAGAGAAATGAAACAAAAAGGTATAGAACAATGAAATAATTAAGCATCAATACAATTAGAACATATATACATGGAACTGAAATTCATTTATAATAGCATCCAATAAAATTTATGTAATTTAAGATTAGTACAACAAGCTTTAATTAAAGCAGTTTTTAATTATGGTTGCTTTTCAGAACAGTGCTTTATCAACTATAGGTCCAGTTAGTTTCTTGTTCCCAAAATATAACTCTAGTAAGTGAATTTTAAAAAGTCATTATATAAGTTAATCATCTTGGGGGCTTATGGAAAAGAAAGAAAAAAATCATCTCCTTTAATTTCTTCTAGTTTACTTAATCATCATAGCTTGGGATAGTTTAGGATCATGGAGTTAACAGAGTCATAATTATTCCAAATCCTCTGCTGGAAATGAGCCATTGAAGTCCCCAAAATGTTACCATATCTTATTCTTTCAGAAATATAGTCTAGTAATACAGCTCTGACCTTTTAGATTTTCAGCTTCCTGAAGACAGCAACTCTTTTGGCTTATTCACATATTCTATTGGCCAAAACAGTACCTAGTAAATGTTCGATAAGGTAAATATAATATAATATAATCATATCTCTGAAACACCACATTAATTTGTTTAAACATACACTATTTACTTAAGTATTTAATAATGTGTTCACTCATTTGACACATTTTTAAATGATCTTCTTATTACTAAGTGCCATATTGCTGCTAGAAATGCAAGAATTTTTGTAAAACTAGAGTCAAAATTAGGCATCAGATTTGCAAATAGTTTGGGTACAGTAGAATTTGTCGATCCTGTGCCTACAGTAAAGGTCTAAGTATTATTATTAACATCTGTCTGTGGTATATTTTTATCCTAGAAGCATCTATTGCCATGAATCTCTTGTAATTTTTCCCATATTAAAAATATCTTTTAAAAACTATTTCACTTAACATAGTGTCTACCATTGGCCGTGCAGATAGTGTATGAAAAAATGGAAAGCCTCCTTCTCTTTCACTTCTCTCAGAAAAGAAAAACCCTTACTGCCTAGGCTTTGATTCAGGTTCTTTTGGGTGATGGTGTGGACCTCTTCCAATAAATGTTCAGTTGTCTCTTTTGACATTAAGTGAGCAGAAAGAGGGACATTTTGCTTTTTCAGCCTTTCTGGGATTCACAAGATATTTCATCCTTTCTATGAGACCTCTGTGGCATACTGACCTCCCTGAATAACTCAGTAATTGACTGATCACCGTCAAAATACTTTGGTCAGTCTGTATTCAAGAATACAGAGATTTTAGATGCTCTTCCCCACACCCACTTTTATTCATAGTCTTCCATGTTTTTATTTCTTCGTTTTCACTAGAAAGTGTTACTTCTGTACTTTCTGACAACCCACAGACACTACATAGGATCCCTCCCCATTTCTAATTATGTTTCAACAGTTCTCTCATCCATATATTTTGAAACTCTTTCATTTTTATATGACCAATGTGATAGAAGAATAGAATAACAGATATCTACATGTATTTTTATGTGATGGGAGATAATATTCTATTATTCTAGATATGGTAAAACAGCCACAATATGTTCATGGTGAATTCTTTCATTTGTGATCATCTCATTCAGAAACCATTTTTTTTTAAATCATATTTTATGATTTTGAAAGGAATAAGAACCAGCTTTCATGGCTTGACTCTGAGTGAGCCATAGAGTGAGAAACAATTTCTCATGGTGATCTTGGATCAGCATTTATCCCTGTTCACATTAGGGGCAATAATCAGCCTCTGGCTATCTTGAGAAAAGGGTTCTAGGGATCCACAAGAGGGGTGGCACCTGCTATCTCACAAAGCTCTTCTCCCATGTTGTATAAAAGAAAAGGATCAGTAATGACAAAATATTTCAGCATTTCAATTTTCTGACTTCCCCACCGGTGACGTTAAACCCTCCAAGAGGTGAAAGGGTCTTTCGAAAATAGAATGTGAGACCTCAAGAAACAAGTTTGTAAGGGAAATTCTTATTCCCCCCAAGCCTGCTCTGTAATGTAATTCACAGAATACATTAATACTATGCCTTCCCTAAAAGCAATGCTTTTCCTGTGTTATTTCTTCCTAATTTGCTCTTCTTTTTCCTAAGAGGAATGTCCTCAGATAGCTGCCAGACTAGAAAGATACTCAGAAAAAAAAAGGCTCACATTGAGATATGGGTGTTTAACTCCAGGGTGTTTCTATCGGTATTATTAATTAACTAAAGACAATGTAGAAAAACATAGGTAGTTTTAGGAATTGGACACTTAATGTGGTAGATTTGGGGCAGAATAACCTTCATGATCTTTGCCGCATCATGGAATACACAGAGCCTTTAGAAGCCCTCGTCTTATGTGTCCAGTTAACTTTTGTTTTGCATGACTAATCTAACAGTCATTTTTGTCAAAACACTTTGTCTTCCTTAATTTTCCCCAACATTATAAATAGAACATTTTACAAGCTATTTAGGTCATCCTTACCAGAGGCAATGGAAAATATGATCAGTTTTGAAGTTATTTACAAGGCAATTTAACAGCCCAATATCTTCTAATGGCATACTGTTTTACATAGACAGTAAAATTAAATAAATGTTTTTTCACTATATATAGAATCATGCCTTTACTGACACTATTTTCTTACATTAGCTGACATTGATCAGTTATTCCAGAAAATATCTTTAAGGTTGTATTAATTGACCTTTACAAACTCTATGTTCATGCAACATTATATACATTTCATAATATCTGACATTAGACCTTACTGTATTAATTAAATATTAAATTGATGGCATAAGTCATTCTGTGTAGCATGTACTTGAAATATGCAAAATCAGGGTCAAGGCGCTTGTGTCTTAGTTTTCTGTATTCATCTTTATACAAGTGGACTAAAAAGTGCAAGAACGTGGTATCTTAGCTCCTATTGATTATGCAGATTATATTGATTGGTTTTTTAATCATTTATACTTTTACCTGCCTCAGCATCAAGAAGAAATCACTGGTGATAGGCGTTAATACTAGTCACAGGAGGAATTTAATAGAAATTATTTGACTCTTGATGACAGGAGTAAGGAGTGTTCTTTATATAAAATGTGTCTCAAACACCATTATCTGTTCAGAAAAATAAAAAGGATATTTCTCTGTATTTTTGCATTTTTTCTAAAATATAGCACTTTGAATGATTTTAGTTTCTCTAAAATGATATAACTTTATGCATGCCAAATCTAAATAAGAAAATTTTATTTATAACTAACAAAGTTAGTGCTGAGTAATGACCAACAGACTGCTCATATATAAATATCTATTGCCTTTCTAATTGGAGCTTGGGGCTACATTCTTAGGGCACACATTCTTTGTTCAAAGGTAAATTGTCCTTCAAAGGTCAAGAGAAGATCCATTCAGCTATATTTGTGTGATATGATGTATTTTAGTCATAAAACTGGCTCAGATTTCAATGTAATGTTGTTACTTAAATCTGGATGAATTGAGTCTGAGGACTGATTTTTTTAAGATTTTTTTAAGTTAAAAATGATGTGCCAAATTTCCAAACATAGTAATCCAAAGCATACAAAAATTAAATGTTGACATAAATATCTGAAAGTATGTTGTCCTTGTAGTCCTAGGAAAAAAATAACTGTTATGAAGGAAATAATATCTATTTTGTATCATTTCATAGTTTCCATTGCATATTATAACAATTTAACTTAATATATAATTCTTAATAAAAAGATAAGCAAGGAAGGAGTAGCCTCCACGTTAGTATCACTTACCTAAAGAAGGAAATTAAAAGATAATGTGAAACTTTCTACACGTAAATTATCAAAAAGTATCTTTGAAACTGAATGAGCATAAGAATAATCTGGTAGAACTTCATAAACATGGAATTCCCTGTGATACATCCCTGAGATTCTGATTTAGTACTATGCACTAGGACCCAATCATGTATAAACAAATCACATAATATGCAGAGCACTTTGAGAAATACAGATGTAAACGATTTGCTAGTTTTCCACATATGTGAACTTTTTAAATTTTAAAGTCAAGTATATGTCTAAATATTAATACAAGATTTATTTTAGAAATGGGCCTCTTTTAGTTATACTGAAGGAAGTTTTGTTGTGTGTGTTTTTTTTTTTAATGAGCCATCAGAAGTACTTAGAAATGATTGCTCACATTATCAAAAACAACACACATTTCCTAATGACTGTTTCTTTTCTCTTTGCTAACCCATGGAAACCGAAATGTTAAAATCTTCTGATCTCTAGGAGAGTTTAATTTGTCTAGGTCATCGAAGCACTTAGATTGAAATATTAATGAGACTATAAGATTAGAATACGGAATATTCTAGGGCTGGGGTTGAGGCTCAGCGGTGGATCGCTCACCTAGCATGTGTGAGATCCTGGGTTCGATCCTCAGCACCACATAAATATAAATAAGTGAAATAAAGGTATTGTGTCCAACTACAACTAAAAAAATAAACATTTTTTTTTAAAAAGAATATGGTATATTCTAAGACTCTTCAGGATACACTGATAGAGAACATTAAATGAGTAATCAGAAAACATGACTGAGATTTTCTGTGCCTTTTAATAGTTTTACTGTGTTTAAGTCTTATAACATTTTCATTGAATCTACTTTGTCCTAATTAAAATAAGCATAAAAATATTTTCCTTTTACAAATCATTAACTATGGTGAGAGAGATTTGTAATAATTAATACAAAAATCACTTTGTAAATAATTTTACAATAATTGATAATTATATGAAATATTTGATATATGATAATATGATTACTAAGGGTTTTAAGAATTAAAGCCTAAAAAATATTAATAATCTAGGATAATCATAGAAGATTTTGTGGGGAAATTTTTGCAAGGGTAAGATTTAAACAAGTAAAAAAAAAAATGGATAAGCACAGCTGGTCCCATTGTACACAAGAAGGCAGAACTTTAAGATACTTTGGGGAAAATACTCAAAAAAAATTATAATTTTAAAGTAGAAGTGGTGAAATTACCCACACTATAATTTAAAATATTATTGTAATTGTCCATATGTCCCTTTTATTATTGTGGTTATTCATTACCTTCGTATTTGCAATGGAATATTAAATGGGCATAAGGGAACAAATTATGGTTCCTAAGAGAAGCACCAGTTTAAATCTTTTGATTTGTTGTAAGGAAATCTCAACTCTCTTACTTTATTAACAAAATTTTACTCTAAATTCAAACACATTAATTGCATTGAAATAATTTGCAGATACCACAAGCTAGTCTTATTCCTGCTAATATTTTTACTTAGTGCTTGTGACAATTCTTCAGTATCTAAAATTCGGTGCATTCTTATGGCAAATGCTTATTGAGTAGATCTACACATAAAGCCCCACCTCAAAAGCCTTATGCAATGACACACAAAATAAGGTACAATCTTAGTGATTAAGGAGTTTGCAATCCAGTTCTAAGTATAAGAATTGATCCATCATAATTCTATGGCAGTAGAATCATGATGTAATCAGCCTTGGAAGAGTTGACCAGGTAAAAGGATAGTTAAAAAATGAAAAAAAAAAAAAGTAAACTGGAACAAGCAAAGAAAATAGGGAGTTTGAAGCATGTATTCAATGTATATTTACATGGTAGGGAGAGTAGTTGAGTTTAGGACATAGGTGTGAGCAAAATACACCCATAGTTTTATTTGAATAAACAGTATGAAGAATATTCTCTCTAGCAGACCTCAGAACCTATGGCTTGCTGTAAAGAAATAAGTTCATTTTCTGTGTTGCTTATTTATTTTTCTTTTCTCTTTGGTCATTTTTTAATGCAAGGGAATTCTTATTCTTCTTACTTTTGTGTCCTGATGTCTTGCATTTGTTTTTCAGTTCGCCTGCCTGTGTTCCAGAAGTGAGCTGCTAACTCTCCTTGTTTCTTCCCACCTACTTACATACATTTTTCTCTGCACCATCTTTTTATACCATCTACATGCCTTTCTTCACCTTTTCTTTTCCTTTCTTCTTCCCTTGTTTCCTCTTTGAACATTGAACCCAGGGACAAACTACTTTTGTACTAATCCCCAGTCATTTGTATTATTGTTATTATTTTTAAAATTTTGAGATAAAATCTCACTCAGTTGCTGAGCATCTTGCTAAATTGCTAAAGGCTGACCTTGGGATCCTCCTGCCTTAATCCTGAGTTGCTGGTGTTAAAGGCATATGCCACCATGTCTTTTCTTATCAGCTATAATGTGATAAGTATTGATGTCCAAAATCAAATTTCAAAAATCCCCCCTCCAAGAGAATATTACAGTTTGACATAGTGCTTCTAGGTTTAAAATGTACATATAAACACACACGATTTTTAAATAATAAAATGTGGTTGTTATTCTTCATGTAACAATTTTTGTGATTTTCCCATACATAATTAAATTTCCTTTCTTACACTATCTCAATGGCTGTGTAAAAGTCTGTGATACAGATGAAGCTTCTTGAACTTCAATTTCCTAATCTGTAAAATGTGGCTAATAATAGTTTACAAAGATGTTCTAAGAATTAAATGAGATGACATGTGGAAAAAGTTCAATCACAGTGTCTGGGGATTACTATATTCCATGAGTCTTTGTTATATGCCTAAATTTCCAATTTCTGAGCTCTCATATATATGGAAATATCCAATTTCTTCCTCTTAGATTCCCATTGCAAGGCATTTGCTTTAAGAATAACTAGAAATTGTCAAACCCATTTATTTGTTCACTGATCTGTGTTATCCTATAATCTCAAACCACCATATTCAGGCCACGCGCGTGCACACACACACACACACACACACACAGCATCTCTATTTTTGAGTAAACAATTCCACTCAGATATTGTGAGGGTTGACATTGAAGTGAATTGAAGTTTCACTAGGATGTCATTATTTAAAACTGAGAACTGGGGCAGCGATGACACAAAAGAAAATAACAACTTTGCAACTTGGACTTTCTTGAGATATAGGAAATACGGGTAGTGGAAATAAGAGGTTGGTTCTACTTGTATATTTTACTTGCTGTTCCAGCAGGCCAAACACTAGAAACATTAAGATATGTGGAAGACCCGAGGTCAGAGACATGTCTATAATTTGGCAATAGTGTAAACACATGCTGCAGGACAAACCATAGTAGAGTAAGGATTCTGAAAATTTGACATATTAAAACAACACATAGATATGTATGTTCAGTTGTAAGTAATCTTGAGTCCTGGGTTTTACATATGGTGTGTGATTTGGATAGAGTGCTTGCTTTCCTTGTTAGGGTCTGGGATAAGCCAAAGCTCATATTTCAATGAAGCATGGTATAGATATCCGTTCCAGGATCTGAAGCATGGGCCATGTGGAGTCACTCATACAGTAATGATTAAGAAACGGTGAATTCTTACCATGTGCCATACACTTCTCTGTGACTTTGCATGTGTTTTCTTACTGAATCTTCACTATGCTCTGTGGGCCATGTACTGCCATTAGCTTCACTGTACTGATGAGAACATTGAATCTCAGGGAAGTTGTACACCTGCCAAGGTCCCTACAGTTAGTGACACAAGATCCTGGCCAGGCTGACTCCAAGCCTGAGCTCTGAGCCATTAGTGACTCGAAGATGATAAAATTTTATGTAGAATGTCTGTGCAAGGAAAATGGAAAAGGAAACCAACAATTAAAGAAAAATTAGTGTCCTGGGCAGTATATTGTCTTGGAAGAATAAAAGAACATTTCTAATTATATGGTCCTAAGGGGGAATTATGCTACATCCAAGGGAGAACACTAGACAATAGAGAAAAATTACCAGAACATTAAGAGTAGTTTGGAACCTGGACATAAATGAAACTGCCTAAGGAAAGACAATTTATTTTGCACAGAGTTTCATAACAGTTCTCACTATTGAGTCCTTATACTTTGAGTGGAATGAAATAATTGGCCATAGATTGCAAAACTAATTATAAAAATAGTTTATATTTATTTTTTGGAGGGGGGGGAGAGAGCGAGAGAGAGAAAGAAAAATTTTTAATATTTATTTTTTAGTTTTCGGTAGACACATCATCTTTATTTTATTTTTTTTATGTGGTGCTGAGGATCGAACCCAGTGCTCCACGCATGCCAGGCGAGTGCGTTACTGCTTGAGCCACGTCCTCAGCCCAGTTTATATTTTAATATTAATAATAAATATAATTTTAAAAGATTTAAAATCACAGGCAATTTTAGTTGATTACATGCACTGTATTTTTCTCAACTATGCTTTTCATGCCTTAAAGATAGCAAATGTGTCTTAAACTTTTATTTCATTTTTATAATGCCAAACTTATTATTCATTCTATAGATGTTCTCTAAGAACTTACTCATTGATCAAATATTGCCAAAGCTGTGTGTTCTTTTATTGTTTTTAAAGTATCAGTGCATGCAGTATCATTTTATTTTGCTTGTACATAAATATTTTTTATACAATGTTGTATATGTTAAAATATCTCATGATTCACGGATTGATTAAGTCCTTCTGCAATCATTCAACAAGTACTACTTGTACCAAATTCCATCTTCTGTCACCTTCTCAAGAAGATCAATAAGCAATTATCTGCTCTCTCTACCTTATTATCAAATTTTCTATTCTACTCTGTCATTCCTATCAGCTGTTATTTTTTTCACTTGAAACAAATATTTTCTTAGTCCCTCTTCCCTTGCCAGTTATTACCCTGTTTCTGTGTTTCTCTTTGCAGAAAACCTCTTGACTGAATTCTTGGCTAAGATCATCAGTCATTCAACTCTCAGTTTCTATTTTTCTCATCCAATGACAGAGATTTTTAACACACCTTTGTCTTCACGCTGTTCCTGTTAGAAACTTCGGTAGCTATCACATTACCAAGTCTAAAGGTTACTCCTCTGTTCTAGTCAGCATTTTTTGCTGCTATGACCAAACAACCTGAAAAGAATGGTTTTAGAGAAGGCAAGATTTATTTGGGGTTCACAGTTTCAGAGGTCTTGGTCCACAGATGGCCAGCTTCATTCCTTGGGACCCAAGGTGGAGCAGAACATCATGGCAGGGGAAAGAAGCTGGGGGCATGGCAACCAAGAAGTGGAGAGAGAACTCCACTCAACAAGGATAAAGTATAAACTCGAAAGGCGTGACCCACCTCCCCCAGTCACACCCTCCCTACCTGTAGTTACCACCCAGTTAATCCCTATGTGGAATTAATGCTCTGATTAATTTAAAACTCTCATAATCCTATCATTTCATCTCCAAATTTTGTTTCATTGTTTCACATTAAGCTTTTGGGGGACACATAATAGTTAAACCATAACACTCCTCAGTATCTTCACTGGTTACTCCTTATAGGTCTCCTTAGTTGATCTTCTTCTGACATCTGGATGTTGGAGTGCACCAGGAGTCAATCCTTTGCATTTTTCTTTACTGTGACTCAGGACACTGGAAATCCAACTGTCTCATAAGACAAGGATCTGACTACTTTGAAAGAAATGATTATTTGGGGAACAGCTAAGACTGAAAGCAGATACTGTCCTGTAGGAACAAAGACTATAGGCTTGGTTCCAAAAAGATTTCTAAGAAGGAGTAAGTGTAAACCGGGATGTTTCCAAGATTAAAGATTTCATAAAGAGTTATCTGGGGCATTAACTTCAATATGGAAAAGCCTGAGATAGTTGTACAGGTCGAGAGTGACTTCGAAGTGAAAGTCAGCTGAAATATGCTTCGTTGTTTTACCTTGAAATTCTTTGAATAAATCATATTTCTTTAGAATTAAAAATTTGAGAAGTCAAATTGTCTATATGTTCATATTTGTGCAAACATGTGCGTGCATGTGTGTGTGTGTGTGTGTGTGTGTGTGTGTGTGTGTCTATGTGTGTAAATGGCTTGGGTAGCACTGACAAATGGCTAGATTAAACTACAGACAATGATTTATGTTGGTTCCTAAGTGCCCAACTATGTGATTTTTACCAGATAGATTCCAGTGCTGGGACACTGAAATTCATGAAAAGTGAATGTTGTTACCAATGTCATGCATGTGGACAGGGGTTTATAGGACTCAGGAAACATTATAGTTTTAGGTGAAAGTGTAGTTTGGATGATCAAATATGGAGTTCTAGCTGAGAAGAGAATGGATGGGATTCTGGAGGGACCAAAATGCTAGAAAAATTAAGCAATTGAGGAACTGTAAAGTTCAAAGTCATGGCTCTCTGACTCTGTAAAAGCTGATAATCATAGCATTTGATCTCTGTGGCAATTGTACTTTGCCACTGTGCTCATATGAAGGTAATCCTGAGTATTCTCATTGCCTAAGTAGACCAATCAGTATCCTTCCTAGGGTTTTTGTAATTTGGGAGTAAGACCACCCCCTCCTTTTTGTTCTTTTTGTGAGGGTCTGAATATATAATTTCAGATTCATGAAGGAATCAGTGTAACATTTGAGAAAAGTATGTAAGGGAAAGGAGGGAACGAGGGATGAAGAAAACAAGACGAGAAGAGAGAAGGGAGAAAAAATAATGATGATACCATAATTGTCATTAGGACTTAATATTCTTTATTATTTCTGATACTATGCTAGGAACTTTGCATGAGTAATCTCAACTAATGTAAATAATCCTCTAAAGTAGATGGCATTTTATTACTGCTCTGTACTTTGGGAAACTAAGGTTAAAATGCATTCAACAGTTTGCCACATCCCATAGGCAGTGCTGAGTTGGAGTTGGGATGCTCAATGACAATGCATGTTGATCCATTCTGTTATCTTAGCTGGGAGTTATCTTTGACTTCTCTTTCACCTCCAGCCCAAATAGCACCATACCTTGTCATTTTACATCCCAAATATTTCTAGAACATGTTGCGCTTTCAAAAATCTCTCCACACCACCCAAATGCACTTATTTATGTGTCTCTTATTACCAAGTTGTCATAGTGTAAAAGGACCCTTATACTTATCTAAATTACTTTTCCAGAACAAAAACGCACATATATGAGGGTGTTGGCTTGTGGTCTAAGCATTTTGATGAATTCTACAGTTTACCAGATAAATACCATCATCCTAAATGTAATTATTGAGTTTCTGTGGATCAAGCCTCTTTGTGCATGTTCTCAGCCCTATTTTTCCAGCTCCTATTTCTCTCTGCCTTCCCTTATTTCCCTAGTCATTCACACCAACTGTGGTTCCTATGACACACCATGCTCTTGCTTATTTCATTGCTTTTGTTCTTGCTATCATGTCCTTAGACCACTTGTCCCAGTCTCCAGCTGCCACTGTCAGGCCATTCAATTTCCTGTTAAACACCTGCTCTGATACCTCACTACTTCCAGAAAACCTTTCCCTGACTTTCAAAAATGAAATAAGGAACCATTTTCTTTATTTCCATACTAAACTTCGCATACTTATCTTGCAACATTATTTTATAATTATTTTCATCTAGACTGGGCTTCTCAAAGTCTGACTGTACATTCTTTTTCATTCTTATTGCCTAACCTTACAACATCACATTTCCTAAGGGTGTCATTTACTTTCTCTTCAAGTAATA
Source organism: Spermophilus citellus (assembly GCF_964194105.1). NCBI lineage: Eukaryota > Metazoa > Chordata > Mammalia > Rodentia > Sciuridae > Spermophilus > Spermophilus citellus. The sequence continues at coordinate 56,511,252 of NC_138196.1, read as the reverse complement.
GTATATTTTATGGAGGAAATGAAATTTGAAAAAATGGGTTTAGAAATTGATGGAATAAAGGAGAGAAAGCAGGCCTGAACATACGCTTTGCCATCATTAATATTAAGTTGAATATTATTTCTGTATTTACATTTATACTACTCCATGACTATTAGCCCTATGCACTCTATACTATATATTCTTGTGAACCATGCATAGATTTAGAAAGTGGAATAATGGATAGGTGTATGGAAACAAAACTGTTTCTGAAAATCAGTTAATTTTGTGATTAATTATAAAGTACTTTAAAAACAGCACTGGGTGAGATGGCATCTGTGGTTGGCAATAGACATGCTGTGGGTAATTTATTATTAAAGACCTTTAAAATTTTAAAAACCCAATTAAAAAAAAACTTATAATTGAAGGGTAAGAAAAATCCTTCTTTAAAAAGCAGCAATAAGATTAAGCAATATCACACAACCTCCGGGCAAATGCTGATTTCAAAAAATAATAAATTATCTGCCTATTCTTTGTGTGAGTTAAATATCATTGAAACAACTGCACTGATGACACCTCAGGCTATCATCATGTTAGATTTCTATAGATAGAATGGAGAAATTATACAGGGAAAAACTGCAGGAAAAAATACCAAGATCTTTCTAGATGTAGTATGGCTTTTCTTTTTTTCTTTCCTTTTGTTTTTTGCTTTCTGGTTGTTTTTGTTTTCTCCTGAGTGGTAAGTGGTACTGTCACATGGCATTAGTCTTTTCCTAAATAGCTTAGGTTCTTCATGCCTGCCGAGGACTCCTTGTCACACTTCTCTAACTCTGCCACTCTACACCCCCACAGTAGATAGAAAACTTGAGGGAGCTTCTATCATATGAAATATCCCTCACAAGGAGATGAATCTTCTGGCTTTTGAACACGGGCCATTTGTTGTGAATTCCTGAATGGAACGATGATTGCCTACCCAGATCTTTATGATCATCTATCTTGTAAAATTAGCCATTGTGAGTTGAAGAGCAAAAATATTTTTCTGTTATGTAATGATGGGGTAAAAAAATGGCATTAAGGGGAAAATGAGAATGCAAAAATATAGAGAATTACATAAAAGCCATCACTCTTTAAATGCCCATCTGTTCTTTTTATTTGAAGATTAAATATATTTTATATAAGCATTTTATTGCCAAATTAATTGAATTCTGATGCATTCTTAAATTTTATTTTATTTTTTTATAATTTTCATGTTGATTTTATTTATGAATTACTTAATTGTACATTTTAAAATCACTTGTTTCTTGGCTTTTCTTAGGATGTTGATTTACTAGAGGCAAATTTTTATAATTTATGAAATTCATATATATTTTATTATTATTATTTTTGTACTAGAGATTGAACACGGTACAGTTTACCACTGAGATATATTCTAGTCTCTTTTTATTTTTTATTTTGAGACAGGGTCTTAATTAATTGCCCAGACTGTTCTTGAACTCATGGTCCTCCCATCATAGCCTTCTGAGTCACTAGGATTGCAGGTGTGCACCAACATGGCCATTTATACAGTTTAAAAAACTTGAGATTAATCAATGTAATTTGATTGGATTACTTAAATTATGCCTATATATGTCTAATATTTTCATTGTCATCATTAATAGTTTTGTCTGATGTAGCTTATACGTACATGTTAAGAAGAATATTTCAAATTGTTTTGATTGGTAGGATAAATGTAATGGGAAGAACTGTTTCAGGGAACAAATAGATTGGAGGAGAATGCACTGTGAAAATGCCATTTCCCTGGGGAAAAAAAAAAGTAAAAATAAAATCGATAGAAGTGCCCTTCGAGGCAGGGCAATCATTGTACACATGAACTAAGACCTGATTATGTTGAGCAGGATCATTCTGAGATGAAAATAATGACTCTCTCAACCTTAATTCTCTGGTCACAGTCTAATAGAAGTTTAGGTCTTGTCACTGCATCTATTCAAAAGGCACTCAGAGTTTTTAAAAGGCTAGTGAAGTTAAAAATTTAAAGGATGCTTGTCCCATTTAAAACCATAAACCTCTCAATCACTTTTCTATTTCTTTCTGACAACAGCAGGCTTGATTATGGTGGTAGGAATTGCTCAATACCCGTACAGAAAGAGTTTTCTGCTTTTTAAAAATGGTTTACTTTTTGATTTAAATACAGTATTTTGGTAAATTTCTGTTTGCTGAAATGAGGTTTAATAGCCAAAAAATTTCCACTGCATATGTCTATATTTATGTTTTTACAAATCTTTTGTGTGAGTCTATTTAATTAACTAAAAAAATTCTGATTGAAAGTATGATTGAGAGTTAGGAAAAAATTTAAATTGTGACAGTAATATTTGTGTAAGCACTTATTTTAATAGCCTCAAAATCGATATTTTATTAATTTGCTATTTTTAATAATTTACTAGTGTTAAACTGAAGTGCACTTTTATGTAAGAAAATAATTTTTGCTAACACAATGGACTAAAAAAGATGAACAATGTCTTAAAGGTCCATTTCAAGGCAAAAAATCACATTGAAGGCATTAAGTCACTATTTATAGGCAAAAATATTATGTTAGTTAAAGTGTATGTATTAACAAATCCATACCTTTTACTAGACAGGTAATCATAATATATCAAATTTTATCTTTAATGATTTAATGATACCTTCAAAATACTTATACTTATTTGAAATATTTTATAGTTCCAATTATTTTGAAGCACAGATTAATCTCCCCTGGTTATAGAATTGACTAACTCTTATCTTTATTTATCATCCAAAGTTTTATGAGATCTGAAATAATGATGATTTATTACTTTTATCTTCACATCTTTGCTATGCTCTTCAATTTTGGAAGTAGAGGAGAAATAAATTTTTAGATAGACAATAAGATAAAGGGAAAATAATGATTTGCTGTATTACTACAAAATCAATTCAGGAATAAGTTCTGTTGCACCTGATGCAGAACTTTATTGAAATAGTGCTCATAGCTATCATCTAGAAAGTGCCAAATTTTAGTAACAACTTCTTTACTTTGAGAGAAATTAAATTTTTGCCACCAACATGGGTTGTAATCCTACTATTCATGTCCAGATGATTAAAGTGTCTGCAGGAAGTGTCCATATGTAGATGTTCATATTCTCATTCATGGAAAACCTGGAGTTCAGCAGATTCTAATTTGCCACGCATTTTTTTATCCTTATTTACACGTTGAGAGTCATGCATTTGGCTACATATATGCATGCCTCCCAGAATCTCAACCTAATATGACCAACATTCCTCCACTCTAACTAAATCTTCCTCTTGGGCACATTTGAGTGTCTATCCTGAGGATTGTTGATCCTGAGGATTGTGTTGAAGGTAGGTTTGTCACAGTGGTGGGACAAGTAAGGCCTGCAGTTTCATCCAGGTCACAGCCCTGCCATGTTTACACCACCCCTGGAATTCAGCCCTGAGGCTCTTCCAGACCTCCTTTCCCAGCCTTTGAGAATTTTTTCTAAGTACTAAAATCAGGTTTAAAATGATTTCCCAGATTCAAAGCTTGATTCTCTCAATCCCGTATGTCATGGTTGAAAAGAAATGACAATTTTTAATCAAAGATAAATTATAATTTTCTGTCTTCTATGATTTAACTCAATCTGTATATCTTTTCTGTTGATCTTCTTTTCAGTTATACATGACAGTAGAATGTACTTGGACATATTATATATACATGGAGTATAACTTTCCAATTTTGTGGTTGTACATGATGTGGAGTTACACTGGTCGTGTATTCATATGTGAACATAGGAAAGGCATGTCTAATTCATTCTATTGTCTTTCCAATTGCCATGCTTCTTCCTTTCCCCACACTCCCCCTGTCCAATCAGGTAAACTTCCACTGCCCACCCCCCACCCCCATATTGCTTCCACCATCATTAGTCAGAATTCAAATATCATAGAGAACATTCAACCTTTGGTTTTTTGGGATTGGCTTATTTCCTTTAACATAATAGTCTCTAGGTCTGCCCATTTACTGGCAAATGCCATAACTTTATCTACCTCATGGCTGAGTAATGTTCCATTGTGTAGATGTACCACATTTTCTTTATCCATTCATCTATTGAAGGGCACCTAGGTTGGTTCCATAATTTAGCTGTTGTGAATTTAGTTGTTATAAACATTGATGTGGCTGCATCACTGTAGTATGCTGATTTTAAAGCCTTTGGGTATACGCCTTGGAGTGAGATGTCTGGATTAAATGTGCATCGTCTTCTAAGTTTTCTGAGGAATCTCCATACTGTTTTCCAGAGTGGAGACACCAATTTGATCATGATGCCCTATCTTTTCAATATGTTTTTGTATGTGATTTGCCAATATTTTATTAAGGCTTTTTGCATCTGTGTTTATCAGGGATTTGTCTGAAGTTTTCCTTCCTGGATGTATCTTTGTCTGGTTTTGGTATCAGGGTGATACTAGCTTCATAGAATGAGTTTGGAAGCATTCTCTCCTTTTCTATTTCTTTCTTTTTTTTTCTTTTCTTTTCTTTTTTTTTATTGGTTGTTCACAAAATTACAAAGCTCTTGACATATTATATTTCATACATTAGATTGAAGTGGGTTATGAACCCCCAATTTTACCCCAAATGCAGATTGCAGAATCACATCGGTTACACATCCACAATTTTACATAATGCCCTATTAGTAATTGTTGTATTCTGCTACCTTTCCTATCCCCTACTATCCCCCCTCCCCTCCCCTCCCATCTTCTCTCTCTACCCCATCTACTGTAATTCATTTCTCTCCTTGTTTATTTTCCCATTCCCCTCACAACCTCTTATATGTAATTTTGTATAGCAATGAGGGTCTCCCTTCATTTCCATGCAATTTCCCTTTTCTCTCCCTTTCCCTCCCATCTCATGTCTCTGTTTAATGTTAATCTTTTCTTCCTGCTCTTCCTCCCTGCTCTGTTCATAGTTGCTCTCATTATATCAAAGAAGACATTTGGTATTTGTTTTTTAGGGATTGGCTAGCTTCACTAAGCATAATCTGCTCTAGTGCCATCCATTTCCCTGCAAATTCTATGATTTTGTCATTTTTTATTGCTGCATAGTACTCCATTGTGTATAGATGCCACATTTTTTTTATCCATTCATCTATTGAAGGGCATCTGGGTTGGTTCCACAGTCTAGCTATTGTGAATTGTGCTGCTATGAACATCAATGTGGCAGTATCCCTGTAGCATGCTCTTTTAAGGTCTTCAGGGAATAGTCCGAGAAGGGCAATAGCAGGGTCAAATGGTGGTTCCATTCCCATCTTTCCCAGGAATCTCCAAACTGCTTTCCAAATTGGCTGCACCAATTTGCAGTCCCACCAGCAATGTACAAGAGTACCCTTTTCTCCACATCCTCGCCAGCGCTTGTTGTTGTTTGACTTCATAGTGGCTGCCAATCTTACTGGAGTGAGATGGTAACATTCATGGAATAATTTGAGGAGGATTATTCTATTTCATGGAATAATTTGAGGGGGACAGTCTGGTAGAACTGTGCTGAGAATCTGTCTGGTCTGTCTTTCTTGGTAGGCTTTTGATGGCATCTTCAATTTCTTTGCTGATAAGTGAACTTTTTAAATTTCCTATGTCCTCCTGATTCAATTTGGTTAGATCATATGTCTCTAAAAATTTGTCAATGTCTTTAAGACTGTCTGTTTTACTATTATTAACTTTTATAATAGTTTCTGATTATCATCAGTATTTCGTTAGTGTCCATTGTGATATTTCCTTTTTCATCAAGAATTTTTGCAATTTGAGTTTTCTTTCCCTTTATCTTTGTTAGATTGGCTAAAGGTTTATGAATTTTATTTATTTTTTTCAAAAAACCAGCTTTTTGTTTTGTCAATTTTTTGAAACATTTCTGTTGGTTCAATGTTATTTATTTCAGCTGTAATTTTAATTATTCCTGGCTTCTACTGCTTTTGGTGTTGATTTGTTCTTCTTTTTCTAGTACATTGAGATGTAATATTAGGTTGTTTATTTATTTACTTTTAATTCTTTTAGGGAATGAGATCAAATCCTCCTCCTACTGCCTTCATAGTGTCCCAGAAATTGTGATATGTTGTATTGCTATTCTAATTTTCCTCTAAGTATTTTTTTTAAAATTTCACCCCTGATTTCATCTGCTATCCATTACTCATTCAATACATATTACTTAGTCTCCAGGTACTAGAGTAGCTTCTGTTTTTAATTTTTTCATTGCTGTCTAATTTCTTTTCATTATAATCAGATAAAATGCAAGGTATTTTCTCTATTTTTTTGTATATGATAAGAGTTGCTTGGTGGCCTAAGATATGATCTGTTTTAGAGAGGGATTCATGTGCTGCTGGGAAAAAAAAGTACATTCAGTCATAGATTGATGAAAAAGTCTGTGTATGTTTGTTAAGTCTAAGTTATTGATTGTATTTTTTAGTCCAGTAGCTTATTGGTTTAGTTTTGTTTGGAGAATCTATCCAGTAATGAGTTAGGTGTATTCAAGTCATTCTGTATTATTGTGTTGTGGTCTATTTGATTTGTGAATTTGAGAAATGTTTGTTTCAGGCACATAGGTGTTCCATTGTTTGGGGCATAAAAATTTACAATTGTTATGTCTTGTTGATGCATAATTCCCTTGAGCAATATGAAATGTACTTCTTTGTCCCTTCTGAATAACTTTGGCTTGAAGTCCACTTTGTCTGATATGAGGATAGAAACCCCTGCTTGTTTATGAGATGCATGTAAATGATATACCTTCAGTCTGTGGATGACTTTGCCTATGATCGGATTCTCTTAGAGAGAGTAGATTATTGGGTTTTGTTTTTTAATCCAGCTACCAGCGTATGTCTTCTAATTGATGAGTTTAGGCCATTTATATTCAATTTTATTATTAAAATATGATTTTTATTATCTATCATTTTGGTTTATTTCTGGTTTTTAGTTTGAGTTAATTTAGTTTCTAGTTTGATTGACTATTCTTCTAGCATAGTTCTTCTCTTTGCTGGTTTTCACTTTTATTTTTCATTTCTTCTTTATGAAATATCATGTGGAGTATGTTTTGTAGTATAGACTTTCTAGTTGTGGATTCTTTTCACTTTTGTTTATCATGGAAGGTTTTGTTTCCTTGTCAATTCTGGAGCTTCATTTTGCTAGGCTTGGTATACTTGGCTGGCATCAATTTTCTTTCAGAGCATGGTATATAATATTCAAAGACCCTCTAGCTTTTAGGGTCTGAGTTGAGAAATCAGCTGAGATCTGGATTACCTTCCCTCTAAATGTTACTTCTCATTTTTTTGTCAGCCTTTAAAATTCTCTTCTTATTCTGTATGTTAGACATTTTCATAATAATATGTCTTGGCATGGGTTTCTTATAATTATATATATTTGGGGTCCTGTAAGCCTCCTGTATTTGACTTGCCATCTCATTATTTAGGTTTAGGAAATTTTCTGATATTATTCAGTTGAAAAGGTTGTGCATTCCATTCATTTGTATCTCCAAGCCTTCATCTATCCCAATAAACCTTATATTTGGTATTTTCAGGTTATCCCATATTTCTTGGAAGTTCTGTTCATGGTCTCTTAATATCTTTTCTCCATGGTCAACTTTGTTTTCAAGATTATATATTTTTTTCTCAATTGCCTGAAACTCTGTCTTCCAAGTGTTCTAGACTGTTGGTGATTATTTCCGTTGATTTTTAATCTGTTTTTTTTGATTCCTTCATGTCAAAGATTTCTGCTTGATTTTTTTTTTCAGAATTTCTCTTTTTTTTATTGAAGTGATCTGATCTTTCATTTCCTGTGTTTTCTCTCTTATTTAACTCCTTATTGTTCTTTACCTCACAGACTCATTTAACTATATATTTTAAACTCCTTCTCTGTCATTTCTTCCACTGTGTTATCAATGGATTATGTTATTAGAATATCTTGGTTTATTGGGAGTGATTTTTTTCCCTTGCTTTTTCGTGTTTTTGTGTTTCTACTCATTAAACAGTATGAATCTGAGGCGGTAGTGTTTCTACCCTGTGGACTTAAAGTATTTCTGATGGTTTCTAGTACCTCTCTGTTCACGGGGAGACAAATAGCAGCAACCAACACAAACAATATGCAACATTAAACCAAAGAGTTTCTGTTTTGATGTGTACAATGTTAACTGTCAAAATAAACAGAAATGATATGATGTGACTACAATAAAAAAATGTGTGCAAAAGACCTTACAATTTTGAATCATGAACAAGGAGAAAACAGGAGGGATATAGGATGTGATGATTATGAGGGAAGAGGAGAGAAGTTAGAAGTAAAAAATTAAAGGAAGAGTGAAAGAGAGGACAAGAGAGATTATCTGTTAGCAGAAGAAAAGAGAAAAAGAATTGAGGGAAACAGGTGTGAGAAAAAAATCTAATAAAGTAAAATTTTAAAAAATAAAAAATAAAAATAAACGAATACAAAACAAAACTGAAATATAATAATAAAGCATCCTAGTCCTCAAACACCTGATCCAAAAAAATAACTGGTTTCAAAAATGCTAAAATTGACAAAAACAAATATGCATTTGTATAAATGTCGATGTACCATTATAGTCACAATTAAACAGAGAAAAGAAGAAAAAAGAAAAGGAAGAAAGGGGGGAAAAAAGGACAGAGACCATAAAATATTGGTAAAAAGTTACAGAATTGTTCAAAAGATCCTTAGCTTCTCAACAGTGTTCAGTGGGGTCACCTGGCTCATGATGCTCCACCCTCCACATTGTTGGAATGAGACAGGTAATCCCATAGGCAGATTTCTTGGAGGCAGGGATTAGGTTTAGGTGGGCTACAGGCTCTTCAGTGTATGCTAGTTTGTCTGGAAATTTTAAATTAGCACACCTGCAGGGCCCAGCAATTGCCTGTCCAAACTGGCTGCCCCCTAGGTTCCACTCATGGGATGGAGGAGCCAATTCTTAGTCCACTACATCACCTACAGACTCCATATTTCCTGGTCTTACCTTCAGTCTCTACACTCAATCTCTCCCATCCCTCCCTCTTTATAAACCTGGCCAGGCCCTTCTCTCACAGCTGGTCCTGCAAGGAGTTGGATTGGAGCAGAAGGGGTTAAGCCAGGTGAGTTTCCCATCCATTTGTCCCCTGTGTAAACCTCTCTCCATGTTTCATTTTATCCTGGTCACTTAGGCACACTCTGTACCTGTCAATGTGGGTTTGCCAGTCCTGTACTTCAGACCACCCTTAGCTTTACCAGGAATTGGCTCCCTCAGCTACAGGCCCTTGTGCAGCAGCTACAAAACAGTTCCTTCTTTTGTTCTCTGCATGTCATCAGGAGAGATGGTGGCTTCTTCCAGTTTAGTTGGCCAGTGTCTTCATCTCTGATCTCTCAGTACTCAGATGTGCCTCAGGCCTCCTAAAACTGCGGGTTTCTTTAATTCCCTTGTCTCTCCCTTCTGCTCAGGAAGGGACCACACTGCCTGGTGGCTCTGGCCATAGCAGTGGCTGTGGCACTGGGGATTTTGTCCTTATTTTATGTAACCTCCTGAGTCTCCAATCTGCTTTGAGTGCCCAGTTTTAATCCCCACCCCACATTTTTTGTTGTTGTTGTTGTTTACCCACCTTGATGAGAAGCTTCCTGTCAGCTCTCTTGGTTTCATGCCAGGGCACAGCCAGGAGAGCAACATTTTCTCTTCTACCATCATGGAAATCCCATTCTGTCTATCTTATCATCCCTTCTTTCTTGAAACTGATTGATCTGATTTTGTCAAACCAACTCTATGCCATATTCTAAGGTTTGGACATGGTTTAAGTGTGTCCCTCCTGATTTCATGTGTTGAAATGTATTCCCTATTGTGAACATAAGTATGGTGTTTAGAGATGAAGTCTCTGGGGGTGATTAGAAAATTAGATGAGGATATTAGAATGGATTTCCCCATGATGGAATTCCGGTGGCTTGTGAAGAAGGAAGAGACCAGAAGAGACTTATACATGTATCTTTCTCTTATCTTGTGATGCCATGGACTACCTAAGGACACTCTGGGCAGTAGGACATCACCATATATTGGCCTATGACCTTGGACCTCCAGAATTATGAGTCAAAATAAATGTGTGTTTCTTATAACTTATTGTGGTATTTTGTTGTTAGCAATAGACAATGGACTAGTATACGTCACCTCAAACAATCCACTCAGTTTGTCATGGTATTAACTGTTTCCCATGTAGTAGTCTTATTCCTATTCATTAAGTGGCCATATATTACATAGCCTGTAAGTCCCCCTTAAGTTCCACTTTTTCCTAGAAAATTTTCTGTCTCCGATTACCATTTACCTCCAATTTTCTGTAGTCCCATACCACATAAGGAATTCTAGTCTTCTGTTACTAATCTACATTTTGTTGCTCTCTAGGTTTATGTGGATAAGGTTGTTGATAATTTTCCATTGCTCTGATGACAAAACTAAACATTTCCTTAAATGGCTCCTAAGGGTGTTGGGAGTCTGACCCTTTTATGGTAATATTAGTATCCCTTGCCACATCCTGCCCAGCAGTAGTCTAGTCAGGTTGAAATCTTCACATTTTCAAAATTACTTAGGTTTCCTTAAGCAGCTAGTCTTTGAAACATGCTGATTTTTCTGCCTAGAACAAACTCTTTTTATCAAATATATCCCTTTCATCTATTGCACACATTACATAGCCCAGACTACCTCTTCTAAAGTCTTCATTTATCAGGGTTTCAGGGACAGGTATATTCCCTGTGCTCTCTCATGATAACACTGCAACTGTCCTTTCTGGATTCCTGCCATTCTGTGATGTAACTGTCTTTATCCCATGTGTACTTGGAAAAACATGTCAATCTCAACTTAATATTTTATTTCCAAGATTTAATACATGTTATTTTTTAAACATTAAAGTATAGATTTTTCCCCTAAGTAGATTTTAAGAATTCCCTGAAATTAAAAACTATCTTTTAATTATATTATATTTGATAATCTCCTTAATGTGCTGAGTGTATGCACTGTTTACATTCACAGAAGGATATGGTAATGATTAACTACTATTTCTGAAAGACTTTTTTAAATTCATGGAATTTCAACAAAATGTATTCTTATTATACTAATGGATACATTTATTTGCAGTTAAAAGCATCTGATAGGAATATAAAAATAACCTTTGGAAAACTAAGCTCATTATTTTTAACATTAATATCTAAGAAATTTTGAGAAAAACATTATCATCAAGAATATATATATCTGAATGCATTTCTCATTCCAAACTTTTCATGAAATAGTATTTATATAGATTTTCCTTTAATCTTGTGCTATTTAGAATTACTTCTACATTTAGTTTGTAATTTATATCTCAAACACCTTGAGGCCTAAATAATGGTTCAGCTTTTCAGTAACACCTTAGATGATTTGCTGATACCCATTCTTTACTGACTTTTAATATAAGTTCTTGCCTAAACTATCCCTGGACTCTTGTAAAACTTCATATAACTCTTTTCACTTCCTTGCTTCTCATTTGTAAAATATGGATATGAGACGGAAAGAGTTCAAATGTCTTTCAAGTTCTAAAGTTCATAATTATATTATTTAAGCCTATGCATAAGCTCAAATATCAACTGAAAACCTGCACTTTAAAATTTCCTCCTTTAAAAACCAATGTTGAAAATAGAACAGCCTTAAATCTCATTATTAAAATTAGCAAGATGTATTTTTTAACACATTTTGAAATAGGAGGAGACTCTGACCTTTCTATTTTATTATAGATAAAATTATTTAGTTTTCAAAGGTAATGGGAAAGTTAACATAAACCAGATAAAATAGAAAATATTTTATGGTTATAAATCATACCTCATATGCCTCCTTTTATAGATGTGGAAAATTTCCATTGAGAAACAAAATAAAATGCCCACTATATACTTAATATTAAAGAAGTTTATTATGAAATATGTTTGCTTACAAAAATAGAGAAAGTAATATAGTAATATTATTCTAGTAATATACCAAATTAGCAAATATGCATGGTCTATAAATTGGCCCATACTACTATTTCCTCTTCTGTCTCACACTGTTGTGTTATCATTTATTAGATTTCTATTCCGTACATACTTATTGGGTACATTGTAGGTGCCACATGCTGTGGTGAATGAGTATGATTCAGTGGGCAGTGAAGACAGACGTGACTGCTGCTGTACTAGGCTCATAGGCCTCAGGAGCCCCAGGAAGATTTTTATGAGCCTCCAGGCGGTGCAGCAGGAAGTACTTTTTGGCTGAAGTTTTTTTTTTTTTTTCTGATTTTTTTTTTGAATTTTTAATATTTATTTTTAGTTCTCGGCGGACACAACATCTTTGTTTGTTTGTGGTGCTGAGGATCGAACCCGGGCCGCACGCATGCCAGGCCAGCGCGCTACCGCTTGAGCCACATCCCCAGCCCCTGAAGTTTTTCTCATACACTTGAAATGGTTCTTTAATTGTTCGGGAATCACGCCCCCTAGCCCGCCCAGGATTCTTTTATTCCAGGTTACTCTGTAGAAGTAACCTGGATCTCCAGTGTTTCATTTCTTTAAAAGTAAGTGCAGTGATTTCCACCAGTCTCCCTTAGGAAGATTGAAATGATTTAATGTCTTAAATTAATAGTTGCTTCCTGCCCCCAGAACCTATTTTGGGAAAGGAATCAATTGCAGGATCTAGTCTCTTCTATATACTAATTATTAGCTTTATTTCAGTGGTCGTATTATTCTTACTTGTGCCATCAAGTATACCCTTCGTTAACATTTTTCACGGAAGAAGTAGAAGAATTTGAGTCTTTCCTTTTAAAGGAGTCTGTGATCTCTGAACCCATCTTTCCATCTCTTCTGTAGCAAAATTTAACCTCTAGAGATCGGTGCTTTCTATTATTAAAAATGGTTAATAAAAGGGCCTTTTAGAAGTTAGTTGGTTACCTGAGTTTATATTTTTACAAGTATGTCCTTTGCTTCTGATTCTTGTGTTCAAGCTATGTGCAGATTGAACAATGAAAGATGTTTTGGTGGATAAATGGTTCTGTTGCTTTCATAAATTGTGATATCTTTTATTCTGGTTTAAGAATATGAAGGAGCTATCAAAGCCAGAATAGTTGATGAGAACATGAAAGAAATGCTAGGGCAGACAAAATAAATAAATAAACAAACAAACAAACAAATAAATAAATAAATAAATAAATAAATAAATAAATAAAACAAGTGAAATCTTAGAAAAGAAAAAGGGTAAAAGATCACAAAGTGTATAGCACATGGTTGCATTAATTTAAAGGTAAAGGAAAGAAAAGGAAACCAATGGAAGCAGGGAGGCAGTTGTCTCCATTGTTCTTAGATCCTAAGAACTAACAGCAGAGTGTTTCCAGCAAATAGCTGGCAACAGGCACAGCACTTTGACTCATATCTGGAGACAGCTCAATAAAGCAGTTCTTCCTCTTCCAGAATGCACCAATGTGCTGAGATTAACTGGGAGATGTGACAGCTTCTGCCCCTCTTCTGCCAACCACAGGCTTGACCTCGATGCCATTCCAATCTTCTCTGCAGTCACAGAGTAGGAAATTGTATCTTTGGCATGCTCTCTCATTGGAGTCCTGACTTTAAGAGCTTCAAAATAAAATTTTTACAAAGGTAGTTAAAATTTAAGTATGAATGTTTCAGTCAATGGATCATAATTTCCTAGGTACTTGATCTGTTTGACTTTATTTTTCCAAGAAAATAAATAAATATCTTTCGTGCCAATCTATAGCTCATATTCAGGGGATGATCCAATGCAAAAGAATGAAAAGAATTTAGTGTTTTGAAAGATTTTCTATCAAACAAAAAGATATTGCAGTCACATGCTACATAAAGGCATTTTAGGCAAGGACAGACCACATACACAGTGGTGATCCCAGAAGATCATAACATAGCCGAAACATTCCTGTTACATTGCAGTGTCATACCCAAAGTAGTGTGAGGCATCACTCATGTGTTTGTGATGATGCTGGTGCAGACAGACCAACTGTGTTGTCAGTTTTATGAGGTTAGTGCATAAATTATGCAGAGTGAATAACACTTATAATAATAAGTGACATTGTTATTTTGATTATTATTTTAGAGTATGCTCCTCCAACTTAATAGATGAGAAGTTTATGGTAAAGCAGTATGCCATCCATCTCAGGTTTACCACCTCCTGTCATGGGAGAGTCCACATTCAATTGCGGACCTATACCATCTAGAGTTGTGTAAAGCACTCTATGGTGTTCAAACATGGATGCTTTTCTCATACAGTAATTGCCATCACTAAGGATTCATGACTCTGTTTCTAAAATTAGTGATTGCCAGAGTAGAGTAGTATGATACAAACTGTAAGCATAAAATGAAACTTTTGTTTTCTTTACAGTATTCCTCAAATGTAGATAATATGCTTTGCCCTAAGAGAAGGTACTTCATTTTAATTATAGCTGACTTGCAAATAAATATACAGTGCCGTATGATATATCTAAAAGTCAAATCAGTTCACCCTTTACTGGATATAATTTTTACACCTTTGAAACATATTTTTTCACCTTCTCTACAGCATCTTTCTCTCATTTTAATTTTTAAATACTACCATCTATTAAAATTAGTCACAGGCTAGGGTTGTGGTTCAGTGGTAGAGCTCTTGCCTCGAAGACGTGTGAGGCGCCGGGTTCGATCCTCAGCACCACATAAAAATAAATAAAACAAAAGTATTAAAATGTTGGCCATGATTAAGGAAAAATTTATTTTATATAACTCACTATGATATATGTTAAGATATTTTGGTTTTAATAAGCATAAATCAGTCAAAGTGTTACATGCTGTTGCTTTTTCTTTTTTTTTAATTAAATTGTTTTAATACTGGAATTGAACCCAAGGGCACTGTACCACTGAGTTACATTCCCAGTTCTTTTTACTTTTTGTTTTCAAGAGAGGATCTCACAAGTTACTGAGGGTCTTGCTAAATTGCTGAAGCTGGCCTGCAACTCGTGATCCTCCAGCCTCAGCCCCCTGAGTTGCTGGGATTATAGGCATGCTCCATTTACCCAGCAACAATAGTGCTTTACTACATGTATATTCAGTACAGTGTGATACATTCCCAAGTATTATAATTTAATTAATATTTCCATTAGAGGTGTCCCTGGGATATACAGTCACACTGGGGAAAAAAGCTAATGAAAATACTTTTAGTACAAAATAGATTATTCATAGTTCTTCTAAATCCATGTCTTTAAGATAACATGAGCAATGATAAAGAGGGAGAAAAAATTTGCTTCTTCTCAATTAAAAAAAGACTTTAATTCCAATTTTCAGCATTAAGAAAACTCTAGGTTTATTTACTAAAATAAAAAAGTAGAAAAGTACTTATAGTCTTTGCATCTTTTCTACAAGTAGTTAATAATTTTCTGAACAAAGGAACCAAGTGATTTCACAGTAAGTGTAATCTTATACAACATAAAATGTAGCCCACCATCTGCAGAGAGTATTTTCTATCTGATAGAAAATGAAAATTCCTTAAGAGAGTCACAAAGAAAGAAAGGAAGAAAAGTACTAGGGGCTCAGAGAAAGTAGATAATTTAGTTTTAGGCTCTGATATAATTTTAGAGCTGACTGACTAATCACATCCCTTAATTTTATGGTTTATGAAATATAGGACAAAAGTAATATTTTTTTTTCAAAAAAGACTGTGACTATATTAAGAGTTCACTAATTTGTTTTAATGAGTATAAAGAAAGAGAGAAGTATCATGCAATAGTAGAAACCCTGAGACAGAAAGACCAGGTCTAGACACTAATAGGATGTGTTACATAAATTACCCCAATTGACCTCAATTCCCACATCTACAAGATGAGGCTTTGCATTACCTTATTTGTAATGTTCTATCCAGCTCATAATTTTTATAATTATATAAAAGACTACTAGGAATAAATGAAATATCTGCTACAATTAGAAGAAAAGTCTAATTTGAAAAGAAATGCATTTTTTGTTTCAATTGTTAGGCAGAATATGTGTCGAAGTCGAAGTGCTCAACCCAAATTTATTTGTAATTAGTAACATCGCCTTTACTGAGGAGTTCTAACTTTCCTCCTTTGTATACTTTAAGCTAGTCATTTGTTTGTCTTATTATTAAAGATGGCCTTTAGGCTGAAGCATTGTAAATGATCACAAATTCCAAACTTAATGAAGTCGAAACTGGTGACATTTTATTTCCTTTTTCTCATATCATCATATGATAAAAATCACACTGCATTTTATCCAAAGGTTACGATAAAATAGAGTAGCTATTCACATAAAATCTGTACACTGTGGCTAAAGCTGGTAGATTGGCAATTGTAGTAACAAGTAGGTCACAAATTTATTAATGAGGGATTTCCTTATGATTTAATTATCTAGTCTTCTATATGTTCTAAGTAACGTACTACTCAATGCATGACCATCTGTTGAGTGCATAGTATTTTCCTGATACAAAGGGAAACAAAACACTTTACACGTGAAGTAAATGACAAAAACCGAAACTTGGAATGAAGATGGGAGTGAAAACTTAGAAGAACTAAAATGCATTGGATGGTTGTTTAGTATGAGATGAGAAAGGGAATACCAGAGAGAGGTGGTGCCTTTACTAAAATTAAATCAGACTGGTACCATGATTGACTTTGTCCTAAGCCCTTTACCATTTATCCTAGAGAAAGAAGTTAGAAATAAAATAGAAAAACCAGTAGGTGTTCATTGGGTCTTGGCTAATATTTATCAACAGTCTTTTTTATAGATTATAGAGCTTTCACATATATAATTTTATTTGATCCACAAACCAAATATCTATTCACATGTTATTTCTCCTCTGTGTATCTGCAACAGATATTTTGGCTTCAGTCTATATTCGATTGTGCTACATCTGGAAATATCTAATAAACAAATATGATGAGTCAACAAGAAAATTGTTTTTATGAATCTTGATTTATTTATCATTGGACAAATTATCCTGGAGGAATAATGTTCTAAGCATAAAGAACTTGGCTCAGAGAGGAAGTCTTGATTTTCATGGGGAAGTAGGACTCTGAGTTCAATATGATGACCAACAATTGTATTTCTTTCCTGGATAAGCCACTACTGGAGTTGACTTTCACAGAGAACTGTGACAACTGAAACAGTGCTTTTATAAACCTCATGAAACTTCAGGATGCAGTAACATTTTTGAGATGCCTCTAAACTATTATACAAAAAAGAGGAGAGCAGTTCTTTCTCAAGCAACTTTCTAACATCTGTGTAAACAACTAAAGTTGTTCATGATTTACAACATGGATGGTGGTAGAAGACACTCAGAGCAGAAAAGCTCAGAGAATTGCTTTAGTAAAGACAACAGGCAAGGATCTGCCATGTCCTATAACTTTGTAATGCAGCTTTCAGTGCTTCATGGAGTTTCTGTAGGATAGTGACAACAGCAAGGACTTTGTGGAGACAGCAATATCTGTAGAGGGTGGTCTTGTGCAGGAACCATGCAAAACCAAGCCTGGAGACTATAACAATTGGTTAAGCCCTGGTGCTCAGGAGAAACTATATTTTAAGCTAGTTCTCAAATACCACCTTTGTCTACCAAAGCCATAGCCACAGTTAACAGGGGAACCAGAGTCAGTGAAGAGATGGCCAGAGATAAGAGACTTGATTATGAGATATCTTCCAGGCTCCTATTTTCTCTTGGTTTTGTCAGCCTTCAAATATAAGAATTCCTTGACCTTTCGTAGTATTCCCTTTCCTATAATTTCTAAAGATTCAGACTTGAAACACTACGTTTTATGTGTATATATAGTTCATTTCCTAAAGTCTTGTGAAGGCAGAAGTTTATATCTCAGCATCTTGAAGAGAGTCAAAGCTATCTCACAGATGCACTACTGACATTGCATTATTTGTAATAGTGTTGAAGTCAGTATAACAGGTAAAAAGACAGAATGTGGTATTAGAAAGAACAGGAGATGGTCTAAGAACTACAATTAGTCTCTAATTAAGCCCAGAGTACTCCCCTAGCCTATTACCTCTAGGCCCTAGCTGACCTGTGCAGATTCTCCCTTGATTAAGTCCTTATGCACTGCTGTTTTTTTTTTCCCTCCCCACATTTCTTAAACCTACTGAGTTACTCTTCCCTATGACATTGCTCTTTGCTGTTCTTTATGTTTGAAGCAAAGTTTGAGGTATGGGTGATCAAATATTTCTAAAAACTTTATATTTCAAAATTTAGCATTTTAAGAATACAGATACAGAATAATAATAGAAATAATATGTTAATATTTTTGGATAATACCGTGAATCTGTAAGTTGAAACCATTTGTAATAAAACTACATATGTGCAAAAAAGATGATCAAAAACATACCATCTAATGGACTGGAGAATTCAAAAGAGTAATGAGAAGCTACAACCGTTGTTGTAGAGTGATATAAAATTAATTCTTCAATTCATTATAAGGCTATAATATCTAGGATTTTTGGAGCACTTATACTACATCAGTGACTGCGTATAATTTCTCTCTATAATAAAATTTTGATGTATGGCAATCATTTTGTAGATGCAAAGGCTGTAATTCAAATGGTTCAAATAAATTTAACAAGATCCCTCTTACAGAAAAGGGATTCCTGGAAAAGTTACCTCCGAAAACAAAGCTCACAATTTCTTTCCAATATAAAAAGAGTTCTCAAGTGAAAAAGGAACTCTATAGGATTGAGGGGTTAATCACAGCCTTTTGTGGTCAGAAAAAGCCTTTCAGAAGACATGACTTTAAACTGAATCTGAGTAGACAAGTGAATGCAATACTACAGAGCAGGCTGAGAAAAACATTTCTTTCTGGAAAGTGTAAGTACATCAGAAGAGTCAGAACTTACGATTGAAAAAGTGTGGGCCAAAGGAGAGACTCAGGGCAGGCATTTGTGTAATGCAAAGAGATTTGGTTTAGTCCTGAGGATTAATTAGGTAAGAATTTCAGGAAAATTATATACTGAGCATGGTATAAGAAGATTCAGAGTGAGGCAGGATCTCCAGGAAATCTTGCAATATTTTGGTGCAGAGATGAGAAACTTGAACAAGAAGGTGTTACAGAGAGGAGCAATAGAGAGGCTCAATTAATATATTCCTCAACTTTTTTTTAAGGTACACATGACAGTCAAATTCATTTTTAAATAATCATACAAGCATGGAATATATCTTGTTCTAATTAAAACCTCATTCTTATGAATGTACATGATGGTGGGATTCATGTGGTGTACACATACACATACATATGAAAATTATGTCCGATTCATTTTCTCCTTCCTTTTCCTATACTCCCTCCCTTCCCTTCATTCCTCTTTGTCTAATGAATTTATACCCCCCCACCTTATCATAGATTAGCTTCCACATATCAGCAAAAATACTGATGTAGATGATGGTGGGAATCACTGTTTGTATATGTACATAGGAAAGTTATGTCAGATTCATTACACTGTCCTTCCTGTTTCTATATGCCCTCCTTTCTCCATTGTCTAATCCACTAAACTTCTATTTTTCCTCTCACCCACCTTGTTGTGTGTTAGCTTCCACATATCAGAGGAAATATCCAACCTTTGTCTTTTTGGACTGGCTTATTTCACTTATCATACTAGTCTCCTGATACTTCCATTTATTGCCTCATGTCATAAAGTAATTCTTCTTAATGGCTGAGTAATACTTCATTGTGTATATATACTATATTTTATTTATCCATTCCTCGATTGAAGGGCATATAGGTTCTCAATAGCTTAGCTATTGTGAATTGAGCTGTTATAAACATTGATGTGGCTGCCTCTCTCTAGTATGCTGATTTAACTGAAGACTGGGATAGCTGGCACAAATGGTGGTTCTATTTCTAGTTTTATGAGGAATCTCCATACTGCTTTCCAGAGTGGTTGCACCAGTTTGCAGTCCCACCAGGAAAGAATGAGTGCACCCTTTCCCCCGTATCCTCACCAACATTTACTGTTACTTGTATTTTCAATTATTGCTATGTTGACCAGAGTGAAATGAAATATCTGTAGTTTTAATTTGCATTTCTCTAATTGCTAGATATGTTGAACAATTTTTTATATATTTGCTGACTGTTTTTATTTTCTTTTGAGAAGTGTCTGTTCAGTTTATTTATTGATTGGGTCATTTGTTTTGGTTTTAGTTTTAGATTTTTTTTTTTTAAAGTTAAGTGTTTTGAGTTCTTTCTATATACGGGAGTTAGTGCCATATATGAAATGCAGGTGACAAAGATTTTCTCCCATTCTTTAGGCTCTCACTTTATGCTTTTGATTTTTGCTCTGAAGGTGATTTTAAGTTCGATGTTATCCCATTTGTTGACTATTAATTTTACTTCTTCAGCTTTTCAGGTCTTGTTAAGGAAGTCAGTTCCTGAGACAATATGTTGTAGTGTTGGGCTGACATTTTCTTCTAGTATGTGCAGTGTTTCTAGTCTAATTTCTAGGTTTGGGGGTCATGTTGAGTTGAGTTTTATGCACAGTAAAAGTTAGTGGTTAAATCTCACTTTATTACATATGGAAATCAGTAAGTGTAATCCACCACATAAATAGAGTTAAGGACAAGAATCAGACGATTTTCTTAATATATGCTGAGAAAGCATTCGGCAAAACACAGCATCCATTCATGTTCAAAACACTATAAAAATAGGGATTAAAAAGAACATTACCTTAACATTGTAAAACCTATATATGACAAACCCAAGATCAACATCATTCTAAACAGAGAAAACTGAAAGCATTTCCTCTAAAAACTGGAACAAGATAGGGACACCCACTTTCACTACTTCTATTTAATATAGCCCAAAAATCTCTAGCCAGAGCAATTAGGCAAATGAAAGAAATTAAAGGGATACAGAGAGGAAAAGAAGGGTGCAAATTATCGCTGTTTTCCAATGACATGATTCTATATTTAGAAGACTCAAAAACTGCACCAGAAAATTTTTAGAACTAATAAATGAATTCAGTAAAGCAGGAGGATAGAAAATGAACACCCATAAATCAATTGTATTCCTATACTTCAACAACAAATCAACTGAAAGAGATTAGGAAAACCCTCCTATTCACAATAGCATAAAAAAATACTTTGGATCAATCTAACAAAAGGGGTGAAGGAACTCTACAATGAAAACTACAGAACACTAAGAAAAGAAAATAAGGAAGATGTAATTTAGAAAATCTCCCATGTTCTTAGATAGGTAGAATTAATATTGTCAAAAGGTCATACTACCAAAAGCAGTATACAGATTCAACGCAATGCCCATCAAAATTCCAAAGATGTTCTTCATAGAAACAGCAAAAACACTCATGAAATTCATTTGGAAAAATAAGAGATCCAGAAAAGCCAGAGCAACCCTTAGCAAGGAAAAGTGAAGCAAGAGGCATCCTTAAATTATACTACAGAGTTATAGTAAGAAAAACAGCATAGTATTGGCACCAAAACAGGCAAGTAGACCAATGGAACAGAATAGAAGAAGCAGAGAAAAATCCACATAAATACAGTTACCTCATGCCAGACAAAACTATGCATTGGAGAAAAGATAGCCCCTTCAACAAATAGTGCTGGGAAAACGAAATCCACATGTAGAAAAATTAAATTTAACTCCTGTCTCTCACTCCTGCACAAATCTTATCTCAATGCATATTTATCAGTTAAAATTAGTTGGAATTGCTGATTCCCTAATGTGTGAGGTGAGCCAGAGATAGGATCTGAAAATACAAACCTAGAGTTCTATGCAAGATGACTGAGTGGATTATGTGATATTAAGGAATTCGATAGAAAGAACAGATTCTGAAGTTTATATATTTCCTATGTCATTTTACATGCTGAGGAATATTATCATATGCCAATAAACCATCTGAAATGTTTGGAGACTAACATATTGTTTAGACCTATTCAGGAATAAAATAACATCGTTTGTATCCCAACCTGACCACCTAAAATCTGAGTAAGTTGGTATAAATTACTTAAATTTCAATTACTCTAAATCTCAATGTCTTCAACTGTCAAATTGGTAAGATAACAATACCATATACAGTCTCCATGAGAATTGTATGTTATTATCTATGAAAAGCAATCAGAACACTACGTGGCAGGTATATTTGTGGCAATGGTTACCGTTTTTGTTAGTACTCATTAGTTTTGTTGGTACTGTGAAAGAATTTAAGCAGGTATATACATTTATGAATGGGTTAACTTATTAGTTTGAGTGAATGAATAATCTAGAAACGCTGAATAGAGAGAGAGAGGACACTGAGGATGGAACCCTGGGAACACCAATATTTAAGATGTAGAGGATGAGAAGACTGAAAATGTGCTTGGGAATAATTAGTCTTAGGAGTGAAGGGAACATGGGAGTGAGTGTTGTTTAAGAGTCCACAGGGGTTGATTAAAATCAGAGTAGAGTGATTAACAAGTTAACAAATGCAGAGGTATAAAGAAAAATGTGAGCAACTTCTCCATTTAAAGGTAGAAGAGGTAGTGTTTCAATGGAGGGGTAGTGGCCAAAAACCGGTAACCAAACACCAGTTAGCAGCCATTTCAAAATTTCTGGGCTGTCTGGAATTGGAGATAATGAGAATCTCTATATATTTACATCTAGCTCTCTCTATATATGTTAATGTAAATGCACTACACATAATTATGAGAAAGGTCATGGAGGAGTGAAGAGGAAAGGGAACCCAAAGAGCACAAGGGTGAATCAATGTTTGTAACTTTCAAAATGCTATAAAGGCCTGGATAATATGTTTCACATTGTAACTAACAAGATAATAAATTAAACTGAGACTAAACACATGAATATTGATAATTACATCACATTATTGATATGTGTATTGATTTATAAGAAGGAATATACTATATTCAAAATCCAGAAAACAGAATGAATGTATTTTAAAACAATACACAAATTTTTTTTCCTCTGATCTGCTAAATGTGTTTTACTTTCATATGGAAGATATCTCTTCATAAAGTCAATCTCAATTTAAAGTCATCAATGCAATGGTTAGTCAGAAAAAAGTGCAGTAAATATAATCCCCTACCAACTCTGGGCTTCTAGATTTTTTATGGAAATGCTATAGCATGTCTGAGAAATGCATGCTCATGTGTAGTGATAATGAGGGCTTCACTTGGGCAAATCTGGCAATGTTGGCAGCATAATCTCATGTCCATAAACAGCAGTAGCATTGTTTCCACTATTCAATGGGTTTTAAGAGAGAGAGTCCTGGGCAGCTGTATAAGAAACAGGGTCAACTGTTGGCTAGTCGTGTCACTGTCATCTTTCCTCACCTTTTTTGCTGTGATTCGGGATGTTGCCTACCGCTTTTTTCCTGACCTTTTTGAGAACCTAGTTTTCTTTTCTGCTGATTCTGCGGGCTATACTAAAATATTTTGATGTATTTCTTTTCTGTCTTAATCAAGGGAAAATGATGTAACTTGTTCATAACTAGGAATTCTCACTGATAAACCTGTGGTATTACTTTCCTCGTTGATGAGATTGGACACAAAAGCTTCATGTGCTTTTCATGGAGAGAGTGTTACCAAAAGAAATAATAATCCAGCAAAATGAAGGTGATTTGTGGCATCTGTCCATCATAAATATGCATTATTTCAGAGAAATAAAACTATTCATGCAAAGACCTGTACATGAACATTCACAGTATTCTTATTTTTAGTAGCCTCAAATGGGTGGATGGTAAATAAACTGTGGTACATTCATACTCTGGAATACTACTCTACAATAAAAGAAGAAAAAACTATTAAAACACAAAGCAGCTGGTTTGAATCTCTAGGAAATTGCACAGGATCAAAAGAAAA
Organism: Spermophilus citellus; assembly: GCF_964194105.1. Classification (NCBI taxonomy): domain Eukaryota; kingdom Metazoa; phylum Chordata; class Mammalia; order Rodentia; family Sciuridae; genus Spermophilus; species Spermophilus citellus. The sequence continues at coordinate 56,487,428 of NC_138196.1, read as the reverse complement.
ACACAGTCTCATAAAGTTACATACTGTCTGATTCAATTATACAATATCCTTGAAATAACAAAACATAGAAATGGAGAAGAGATTAATGGTTGCTCAGGAGTGGGGAGTGAGAGAGAGTATGAGGTCAGTAATAGGAGGAAACATTAGGGCTCTATGTGGTAATGACAGTGGTTTTCATCTTGACTCTATCCCTATCAACATCTTGTTTGTGATATGCATCATAATTCTGCAAGACATTACTACTAGTAGAATCTGGGTAAAGTTACATAGAATACCATTCCTCTTGAAACTCACAGGAATCTTTAATTATATTAAAATAAAAAAGGTTAATGAAGAAGTGAATTGAAAAATATGGAATTTCTTATGAGAAAAAGACCTGTTATCAAAAATAGGACTTATTATGTCGATGTGTAGATTTCCAAAAAATGAATATCATGAAGGATTATGCAGAATTGCTTTTTGCAATAATATTTTTTTGCAAATAACAAGCAGTTTGACATTAATTCATTTCCTGGTTCACTGAAAATAATTTAACTACTCAATCTCCAACAGTGAGAGGGATAAAATTTGAAAAAAAAATGCCTCCTTCTGACTATTTTTTTAAATTGTTTTATTGATTATTTAAAGCATTACATAGCTCATGATATATCATCTTTCATACATTAGACTCAACTTGTGTTTTGAACTCCCATTTTCCCCCCAAATACAGATTGCAGAATCACCTCTGTTACATATTCACATTTTTACATAATGCCATATTAGTGACTGTTGTATTCTGCTACCTTTCCTATCCCCTACTATCCTCCCTCCCCTCCCCTCCCCTCCCATCTTCCCTCTCTACCTCCCCTGCTGTTGTTCAATTCTCTCCCTTTTTTTTCCCTCCCCCTTGCCCCTCATAACCTCTTATAATTTTATGTATCCTTGAAGGTCTCCTACCATTTCCATATGCTTTCCCTTCTCTCTCCGTTTCTCTCCCCCCATTCGTCTTTGTTTACTGTAGTCTTTTCCTCATGCTCTTTCTTCCTGTTCTGTTCTTAGTTGTTCTCTTTATATCAAAGCAGACATTTGGCATTTGTTTTTTAGGGCTTGGCTAGCTTCACTTAGCATAATCTGCTCTAATACCATCCATTTCCCTGCAAATTCTATGATTTTGTCATTTCTTAGTGCTGCATAATACTCCATTGTGTATAGATACCACATTTTTTTTATCCATTCATCTATTGAGGGGCATCTAGGTTGGTTCCACAGTCTAGCTATTGTGAATTGTGCCGCTATAATCATTGATGCAGCCGTATCCCTATAGTGCGCTCTTTTAAGGTCCTCAGGGAATAGTCCAAGAAGTGCGATAGCTGGGTCAAATGGTGGTTCCATTCCCAGCTTTCCCAGGAATCTCCATACTGCTTTCCAAATTGGCCTCACCATTTTGCAGCCCCACCAGCAGTGTACAAGTGTACCCTTTTCCCCACATCCCCGCCAACACTTTTTGTTGTTTGACTTCATGATGGCTGCCAATCTTACTGGAGTGAGATGGTATCTTAGGGTGGTTTTGATTTGCATTTCTCTGATTGCTAGAGATGGTGAGCATTTTTTCATGTACTTGTTGATTGATTGTATGTCCTCCTCTGAGAAGTGTCTGTTGAGGTCCTTGGCCCATTTGTTAATTGGGTTATTTGTTATCTTATTGTTTAATTTTTTGAGTTCTTTGTACATTCTGGATATTAGGGCTCTATCGGAGGTGTGGGGGGTAAAGATTTGTTCCCAGGATGTAGGCTCTCTATTTACCTCTTTTATTGTTTCTCTTGCTGAGAAAAAACTTTTTAGTTTAAGTAAGTCCCATTTGTTTATTCTTGTTGTTAACTCTTGGGCTATGGGTGTCCTATTAAGGAATTTGGAGCCCGACCCCACAATTTGTAGATCGTAGCCAACTTTTTCTTCTATCAGACGCAGTGTCTCTGATTTGATATCTAGCTCCCTGATCCATTTTGAGTTAATTTTTGTGGATGGCGAGAGAAAGGGATTCAATTTCATTTTGTTGCATATGGATTTCCAATTTTCCCAACACCATTTGTTGAAGATGCTATCCTTCCTCCATTGCATGCTTTTAGCCCCTTTATCAAATATAAGATAGTTGTAACTTTGTGGATTAGTCTCTGTGTCTTCTATTCTGTACCATTGGTCTACCCGCCTGTTTTGGTACCAGTACCATGCTGTTTTTGTTACTATTGCTTTGTAGTACAGTTTGACCTCTGGTATCGCTATGCCTCCAGATTCACACTTCCTGCTTAGAATTGCTTTTGCTATTCTGGGTCTTTGTTTTTCCATATGAATTTCATGATTGCTTTGTCTATTTCTACAAGAAATGCCATTGGGATTTTGATTGGCATCGCATTAAACCTGTAGAGAAGTTTGGGTAATATCGCCATTTTGATGATGTTAGTTCTGCCTATCCATGAACAGGGTACATTTTTCCATCTTCTGAGATCTTCTTCTATCTCACTCTTTAGGGTTCTGTAGTTTTCATTGTATAAATCTTTCACCTCTTTTGTTAGGTTGATTCCCAAGTATCTTATTTTCTTTGAGGATATTGTGAATGGAGTGGTTTTCCTTATTTCCATTTCAGAGGTTTTGTTATCAGCAACAAAACATCCTTCTGACTATTATGTTCATCTCAGATCATCTAATATCCCATCCAATATTTTGAATATCAAAGAGAAATAAAATATTTATAATTTCCCTTCAACCAATAAATGAAAAAAAGTAATAAAATATTTAATTTATATGCATATAACACAACCAATGAAGAATAATTCTTTGGGAGCCAACTTCAGAGATCATTGGTAAGAAATATATAGAAATGTTACCATACTGATGAAAAGACCATTTTAAACAAAAATCTTTAAGGTGTCCTTTTTACTTCTCTGGAATTTGTGAATATGCTTAGTGTCAGGACCTTTTTAATGGCTTCACTAAGAATTGAATGTATAATTAATTATCTAAGTCTTTCAAGTAAACATATCATCTGTTTGAGATGGAGGGAAAAATATCTTTTTGCTTCAGAAAAAAAATCAGAATTCTCAGGACAATGTGAAGAGAATAAATTTGGCCTGTATACAGTTTAGCTTACATAAATTAAAAAATTAAATAAAAAATAAGTCATCTTGTTTGGATACTTTGGGGTCATCATTTTAATGATATGAGAATCAGTTATGAGCTCCTCTGGCCAAACTGTTATGCAAGGAGAAGTCAGACAGATAACAGTTCAAACTTCCCAGTGCTAGAGGAGTTAAGCCTCCTGTAGGTTGGGATTTAAATCAGTAAAGACTTGTCTAGTTAATCTATTAGACTCTGCCTTGAAATAGTTCTGAATACAAATTCCTAGATGACCTTAAATATGAAATATAAATTCATAATCCTTTAGTACTGCTAGACAGGAACAGCACAAAAGATTTACTGAATATAATCTCCTTGAATTAAGGACAAAGATAATATGAAACTTGGTTTACAACTCAGAGAACGGTTGACGTTTCACACAAGGCTAGGATTCTTTACTGTTGTCACCAATGGAAACTCTACTAGTTATTTTAATTATTACATGGATTTCATAGTCAGTCTTTTCTAAATTTTACATATCCAAATGAAAAGGCAAAAATGATGAGGAGATGTTAAAAGAAAGAAATGGTGTTACAGTAAAGAATATAATTCTAATTTTGTTTTAAAACATAAACTATAAAATAGTCATGATTTTTTTTATTGCTTAGGTACAAATTTTTCATGTAATGCCAAAATATTAACATTGTTTTTTTTCCTGGGGAGCAAGATTATATAAACCAATTATTCATGTAGCTCTATTACTTTTGAAGTATAAAAAATTACATGTATGAATAATAGAGAGGGCATATCCATTATTAAGACTAAGTCAAAGACCTGAATACTTCAACTCCTTTTCCAATAAAAAGAGGAAAGAAAAACAAAAACTTCAGAAACTTACAAAAATCTATATTTGTGAAGAGATAAAATATTTGGAGTTTTTTGTTTGCTTTTTTTAACTAACAAATTTAGACTGTTTTGTTAAGGAAGAAACAAATGACTAATTGCATGAAAAGATAAAAAGAGAAAAACAGAATTACTTATAAATATTGCATTATATATATCCCCATGGAAGAAATACCTTTATAATACAATGAAATAATCAAAATGTATAGGTACAGATTTATTTCACTTTTAGGCATGTACACATACTTTTATAAAACATTCTCAAGGAGTATCAAGGCCCCAAGTGACTAAGAAGCACTGAAGAAATACAGAATATAAAAATGTGTGTGTGTGCATGTGTGTGTGTGTGTGTGTGTGTGTGTGTGTACACTTTCAGTTTTGAACTTCTTTCACTATCAGAATAAATTTAGATCTCTTTCAATTTTCCTCTTGATGTTATTTTCTTTGCTCTTCCTTTCCTTTTTTCCTCTCCATTTCCTCCTTTTCTTCCTTCTTTTCATCCAGAACAAAGTATCTTCTCCACCAGAAGCAAAATAGACAATAGTTGAGATTTTTATCATGAGTATGTGACCTAGTGTCTTAGAAAACAGAATAAGCCTTGGCAGAGGATTAGAGTAAATGCTTAATTATTTCAAGAGCAATCTCCAAAATATTATCACTCAAAGAAGAGAGAGAGGGGAAACTAGGACTGGAGAAGTTCATTATTCTCATCAAAAAATTGGATCAATTAAATGCATATTTTCTAAAATAATGACCCTCTTTGTGTAGATATAAATTAGTTAACCATAAAATATATCATGAAACTGACTACTATAATCTGTGGTCAGAAATAGAACCTTCAAAAAAGCCAATTGTATGTAGGAGAAGCACCAAAGAAAACTAAACTGATGCAGTTCAGTATTGGAAATGATCAGATAAAACCTGGAACCCAGGCTGCACTATGAATATAAACTTGACATGTTCTGTGCAAAAGCAATTTTTTAAAAAATAGCTTGTATCTGCAGATGTGAAACCAGTCAATATGATGGGCAATTATATATGCTACTTTTTTCTTTCTAAAGAATAATATATGACCAGTGTGATTCTGCAATCTGTACAATCAGGAAAATGAGAAATTATACTCGAATGATTCAAATGTATGAATTGCCAAGATCATTTAATGTCATGTGTAGCTAATAAAAAATAATAAAAGAAAAGAATAATATAAACCCCTTTAAAATGTAATTTTAATGCAATGGGAATGCTTTTTAATATATCATTATAATTATAAATACATTATAATTTAAAATGACTAGAAAAGATGACATTAGTTTTTTTAATTTTATTATCACATACATTTCTAGAAAAGTAAATCTTTTAAAAACAATAAAATCTGCAAATCATTTAATAAAAGATTCTTTAAAAAAGTAATATGTCCACAAGTGTTTTTAATTCTACCAAAGCCACACATATAAAATTTAGATGTGTGAGCAGTATGATTAGATTCATCTAGATAAAAAGAAAAGTTTAAAGATATTTTGCTCAATGTTTTATATTTTATAAAATATTATAAGATAAGACATCAGTCTGTTAACATATTTGCTAATGTTTGATGATTAAGGGATTAGGATGTATAGTTCTAGTAAATATGTCTTTGCATGTCTCCAGGTAAGCTATTGAGTGAGAATTCAATGGCCAAGTAGTCTAGTGGAGATTTTGATAAGTTCTTTCAAATTATACTGGGAGATCACAATAGAATTACCACCCTGACTGGGTCTGCCTAGTTTGACATTAGCTTTATTTCAGTGGAACAGATTCTGGCACAAAAGCAAACAGCAGGTTAAAAAGACATAAGGAACATAGCTATGAAGGAGGTTTCATGCTTCAAGGAGGTAAGGAGGAGTGGTTTGAATTTTTAAAAGATGAGAGAATAAGCCACTTAGATCTTTCAAAGTACTGAAATAGTCATTTTTAAGCAAAAGCAAGACTCAGAGCTTTTGAGTTCAGAGAACTTCTTCCCGAAGCTACTGATACGGCCACACCAGGGATCGTCAGATATTGCAGGGCACTCTGTCAGCTGTCAGGAAATAAATCTCTCTATCAGACAGAAGCAGTCTGAGTTGGAGCAAATGCTCCACAGCCTGTCACCCCGGGGCTCTCAACATGCTTCGTGAACAAGGACTCCCTGATGTATTCTGATTTATGTATATCTGTAAGTTACTGCAGATATAGAAAAAGGAAGTGACTGATCAAGAGGGCTCTCACACTCTAAATGCTTTCATGAGGTGGCCACCTCACTCAACCTATCATCCACGGCTGCAAAGAAATGGAAACACCGGAGGCTCTTCCCAGCAGCTCTTCCCTCTCCACGGTGACCCCCTTGAAGAGCTGTCCACTGAACTACGTTTCACTTCCTGTGTTGGTAAAGAATAGCAAGTAGTTATATTTTTGTTTTAAAGGTTCTACTGTCAACTGGTTGTCCTTTTGTATGCCACTTACCTTGTCATCTAGAATTTATCCAATGAGGATCAGGATACAAACTTGCTGACAGATTTTATTTGTTCTTAAGCATGGGACTGGATTTCTTTTCATGATCATTAGCATGTGTCTTGTTTCATGTTTCCTTATCCAAGATCTCAGGAGTGATCATATTTCATCTTCATTTTGTTGTATTACAATCCAACAAAGTTTAAATTATATTGAATTTGTGCTAACATTAATTGGAAAAACGTGTATATTATTATTAGGTTGCTGTTGATACTGTCTTTCATGTGTAATTTCCTGAAAGATAAAGATTTGAATAAAATGAAAAGCTGCTATGAAATTTGTAATGTTCAATACTTGCAAGTAGGTTTAAGATATATGCCTATCAGGGGTTAGCATTGCAAGATGTATGAAGGCATGAACTATGAACTTTAGATTGTATAATTTAAAAGCATATATGCATTATGCATGTGTGTATATACATATATATGCAATATATATACGCATATATACATATATGCATACATATGTATACACACGCATATAAAAATACCGTTGTTGATAGAAAATATACAGAAGGCAGTGGCTGAGGTTCTTTTTTTTTTAAGAGAGAGAGAGAGAGAATTTTTAATTATTATTTTTTAGTTTTCCGTGGACACAACATCTTTATTTTTTATGTGGTGCTAAGGATCAAACCCAGCGCCCCACGCATGCCAGGTGAGCGCGCTACCGCTTGAGCCACATCCTCAGCCCCTGAGGTTCTTTTTTTTTTTTTTTAACCAGTTAGGAAATTTTTTTTAATTTTTTTTTATTGTTGGTCGTTCAAAACATTACATAGTTCTTAATATATCATATTTCACAGTTTGATTCAAGTGGGTTATGAACTCCCATTTTTACCCCGTATACAGATTGCTGTATCACATCAGTTACACTTCCATTGATTTACATATTGCCATTCTAGTGTCTGATGTATTCTGGTGTCTATCCTATTCTCTACTATCCCCCTTCCGCTTCCCTCCCCTCCCCTTTTCTCTTTCTACCCCCTCTACTGTAAATCATTTCTTCCACTTTTATTATTCTTCTCTTACCCCTCCTTTCCTCTTATATGTAATCAGCCCATGAGGTTCTTAAGAACATTCTTTAAGGAAGATCTAAACAAAAGAGGAGGGAAGTATGAGTTCAGCAGCATTAAAATACAATAATAAGGGATGATAAAACCGAGGAAGGTGTTATACATGAGATAAAATTATGTGATATACTGTAACTAATGAATTTTACAACTGAGGTACATGTAATACAGTTTAAACATTTAAATATGCTTCATATTTGAGTTAGGTAGAGAACACCTTGAGAATAGAACTACACTTTACGTAACCTTATATATAACTAGTCACCCAGAAAATTACTTCAGTAGAGTTGTTATTCATAGACATTAGTTGTTAACTACCATTCCTAGAAATTTTTTTTTTCATTTTTTGATTTGACATTTAAAGGCGAAGAGTTTACTTTTGCCATTAGTTTAGTTTTTCCCTGTCACCACCACTTCCTTGTTTGCACTTTTATTTGACTTAAGTTAATACTTGTTTGGTAGTGTTTTTTCTACTACTAGTTCCCATATCTTTGACTAAATGAATAAATTTCTTTTAATTTTCCATGGCTCCCATTTTACTGCATTCAACTAAAAAGGATTCATATTATGTCATTTATTTCCACCAGACAATCCTTCGATAGATCTTGTGAGTTCTGTTGAAAATTATGACACCAAGGCAGGTTTTAAAAATGATTAAACTTATATTTTGAGTAATTCTAGAATTAGGTGGTGTTTATTTCAGGGACTCTTCAGAAAATGCTAGAACACACAATGTAGTTCAGCCTGTGGCTCTGAAAATCTTGTTTCCCCCGCGCCTGACATCTCTGACATCCTGTTACCGTTAAAATAAAGATGTGTGATAAAATATAGTCACAACTAAAGCCACCATTGAGTCTCATCTGTAGAAGAAAGGTCAGTAGAAAGGTGAAGGAGTTTGCCTTTGTGACCTGTACAACTCTCGTTTGTAATGCAGCAATGATAAGAGAATCGTGAAGGTGATAGTGAAGACCAGAGTTTTGTTTTATGCATTTACAAAAGAATTGTAGCAAGCCAAGGCAGAGCATAGGGCTGAGTCAAAGGGTACTATCCTCTCACTGTCGGTCCGGTGGCACTTACTGCTTGGCTGTACGGAAAATTAAAAAGTAATAGTTACATTTGCTGGGGATGTGGTGTAGAAATCCAAAAGTACTCTATAATTTTATGAAGATTTTGTTAGTGTTGATTTTTCAAATTTTAATTTCATGATACTGTATAGAAAAACTAACTAAAAAGACTTCCTATTCACAGACTTCCAAAGCCAACACAGAGATAAAGAAACAAAAAGTATGTGAGGGGAACAAAAACTACTTTGAATCTAATAAACTTATAAATTAATTGTGATCCAAAACAACTGGCCCGTTCGTATTATTGGTAAACTACACTGATGCATTTTTTAAAAAAAATCTAAAGTCATGGTAAATAGCAAAAACATTCTAAATGAACAACTACTGTAGTAAGGCATATTTTATTAATAACATCAGAGCCATTTTAATGTTTTGGAGAGATTACTCTTTAAACATGATAGATAGTATAAAGTATTGACTAGATTGTATTTTTCCATATGTTTTTCAATTACAGTTAAGATTCATTTTCCTTTGGTTATTGTTTTAAATTAATTTTGCCATAAAACTATCTCATCACTGCTCATGTTGAGCTGTTTTTCTTTCTGCAACAAGTTTAATGAGTGTGATATATTTGACATTATAATTTATATTTAAGAAGTAATAAGTTAATATTGATGTTTAACACCAGGTCCAATTTTGAAAGTTAAAACTATAAACATGAATAATTTTGTATTTAAGCTATTAAAAATAAGTACTATATAGGTTCTGAGTCCTTTTATGTTTCCTATGCCTTTGAAAGTTTTGTTAGGAAGTTTGTTGACTTATTACATAGATATGTTGCAATAAGACAACATTCACTGGGCTGGGTGTGTGGAGCTCACAAGCCTGTAATCCCAGTGGCTAGGAAGGCAGAGGCAGGAGGATCCTGAGTTCAAAGCCAGCCTCAGTAAAAAGTGAGGCACTAAGCAACTCAGTGAGACTCTGTCTATAAATAAAATAGAAAATAGGGCTGGGGATGTGACTCAATGTTTGAGTGCCCCTGAGATCAATCCCTGCAACACATGCCCTGCCAAAAAGAAAACATTAACTTTGGCAGGTAACTATTTTAATAACCTTTCACTAAAGATAGCTGAAAAATAAAGGTAGGGCTTTAAAAGCATAATAATTTCTAATGAAAATAATACATGCTGAAAGTATTTTAACTATTTTAGAAATGGACACATTCAAGAAAAATAAAATAATTAATGGTTGTGGAGTTAATATATTGCTGAACACTATTGCTAGCATCAGCCATTATGAGATCCAAAGCTTATGCTCTGTTTCCTCAATTCTAAGATGTCAATATCTGTAAAAGGTACCATCGATTTAAAATCAGCTTCCCTGAAGGGGAAAAAAAAAAAAAGAAAAAACAGAAATAGCTGGTAAGTTTCTTTTGAAATCCATTGTAGGGTGCATCCTAATTTAAGAAATGTTAGAATGTGATGAAATATTGGCCTTAGATTAGAGCAATAGGGCAATTCATCTGTGCATATTCCAATATTCCGAAAGAAACAAACGCACCAGCTCTCAGCTGACAGATTTTCATTCAGAACGAATATTCTTTACCTAAAGTTTTTATGGCTCTGCTGCGGTTGTTGTAAATGGTGTTAATCACGAGCAGATACAAGTTAGTATCAAGGAATTGCATGATCACTTATCCCTTTGCTGTGAAGTTTAGGAAATGCATAAAACATATTCTGAAATTTCACACTATAGAGTAATATTCCATTTCTAAGTATGAAGAACGTGGGATTATAAAAAGCTTACAACGTTTCTTGGAAGAAATGAAAATCATTAGAATAAAAAATTATTATAAAATTTATTATCACCACCAGAGCTTTTCTTCCCATTAAGATTTGTCATAAGCAAGAGTTTTAGGCAGAAAGTGGAATCTGATTTTATGGAATAGATTGCATTCGAAGTTATATTCTTGAAATTTGAATTTGCAGAGCATAGAGGAAGGCAATAAGGCAAAAAAAATTAAAACACTAATAAAATAAACTTACTTTTATTAGCATATGAGGGCTTTTAAGAATAAAATAAATAGTTACAATTTATGGGAAAAGACTGGGTTGTCCATATTAATTTTGCCATATGTGTATTAATTATATTTATATAAAGTATTTAAAAATTTGTTCATGATTCCAAGGTTTACATAAGGTACCACATAATAATTTCTAGAAACAGCCCAAATCACTTCAGGTGAACAATTTAATGCTTACATTAGTGTGAGGAGTGTGTGTGTGTGTGTGTGTGTGTGTGTGTATCTTTGTCAGTGCAAAATTACCACTACTTTTTGATCTTATGGATAGGTGTAAAACAAGCAGAATGAATGAATTCAGATAGTCTTAGTTAAGCCTGTCTTATAGGCTTAATTAGGTATACATCATCTTAAAATACATGTGGCTATAAAAAGAGGCATAAGCAACTTATTGCCATTCTATTGTGGTGTTATTCACATTCCTTTGTGGGTGTCGTCGGTGAGTTTCTTTAAAGACAGTAACTATTACTTTCAGTTGTTTCTTCTTGTTGTTCTTCATGGTTAAACTCTGTGTGTGTGTGTGTGTGTGTGTGTGTGTGTGTGTTTGATAGAGAAAGACTGCATAATGGATTGGTAAATATTATCAAGTTCATAAAATAAAATCCCAAATCCAAACATAATTTTTAAAAATATCTGTTATTGTGCAACTAGCACTATAATATTATCAGAAATAATAAAAAGGACAGAAAAAATACTGACATTTTCCACTATCTTACTTACTTGTTTTATATTTATTTCCCTTTATTCCTTGACTTATTTATATGTGTTTTATGTTTAATTATATATAATATTAATTAAATTTTCAGTCTTTTTAATGTACTATTTAAAAATTTAAGATTATTTCATATCTTTATTTTTATTTATTCTTTTGAGTTATATATGACAGTAGAGTCTATTTTGACATATTTATTCAATAATGGAGTATATATTATTCTAATTAGGATCTCACCAAGACATATTCATATATGTTTATGGGAAGTCATGTCAGATACATTCTACTATCTTTCTTATTTCCATCCCCTCTCTTTTCCATTCATTCTCCTTTGCCTAATCCACTGAACTTCTATCCTTCTCTTCACCCTACCTTGTTGTGTGTTAACATCAACATATCAGAGAAAACATTTAACCTTTGGTTTGGGGGGGTTGGCTAATTTCATTTAGCATGATAGTCTCCAGTTTCATTCATTTGCTAGCAAATATCATAAAGTCATTCATTTTTTATAGCTGAGTCATATTCCATTCCTAATTTTCTTCATCGATTTGTCTGTTGAAGGGCACCTAAGTTGGTTCCATGGTTTAGCTACTGTGAATTGAGCTTCTATAAACATTGATGTGGATGCATCACTATAGTATGCTGATTTTAACTCTTTGGATGTATACCCAGGAGTTGTATAACTGGGCAAATAGTGGTTCCAATTCCTAGTTTTTGAGGAATCTTCATACTGCTTTCTAGAGTGGCTGTACCAATTTGCAGTCCCACCAGCAGTGAATGAGTGTACTCTTTTCCCCACATCCTTGCCAACATTGATTGTTACTTGTATTCTCAATTATTGCTGTTTTGGCCAGAGTGAGGTGAAATCTCTGTAGTTTTAACTTGTATTTCTCTATTTGCTAGAGAGATTTAACATTTTTTCATATATTTGATGACCATTCATATTTCTTTTTTTTTGAGAAGTGTCTGTTAAGTTCTTTTGCCCACTTGTTGATTGGGTTACTTATTCATTATTATAGTTATTATTATTTTATTTTTTTGGTGTTAATCTTTTTGAGTTCTTTATATAACCTGGAGATTGATGGTCTGATGTGTGGGTGGCAAAGATTTTCTTCCATTCTGTAGGATCTCTCTTCACGTTCTTAATTGTTACCTTTGGTCTGAAGAAGCCTTTTATTTTGATACCATCCAATATATTGAATTTTGATTTACTTCTTGTGTTTTAGGAGTCTTCTTGAAATAGTCGTTTTTTGAGCCAATATTTTTGGAGTGTTGGTTCTACATTTTCTTCTAGTGAGTGCATGGTTTCCAGTCTTTGAATCACTTTGAGTCGAGTTTTGTACAGGGTGAGAGCTAGGGTTTACATTTCATGTTATTACGTAATTTGAGATGATTTTAAATATTTTAGCATATTATTTATATCTGCTTCCACTGTATGCCATTGCATATCATTGAAACTTCCTTAAATATTTATTTTCTTTCTTAAATACCACCATAAAATGACATACTTTATATTTTAACTTCTTATATTTATGTGTAACTAGGAAATTTTGCACTCATGGCTGAAAAATAAAATGACAAAATAGTAGTTACAAAAACACATGAAAGCAACATTAGATGTCAAAAATTAATAAAACAGGCAAATGAAAAACAAATAGTCAGACATAGGAAGGTGCCACCAAGAAATTGCAGAATGGATGAGGATGTAGGTTAATAGTAGAATGTTTGCCTAGCATGTGCAAAGCCCTGGGTTCATTCTCCAGCACTGGCTCTTCAGGCCCTAAAGAAGGGAAGAAATAGCAGAATGAAGAGTTAACTAAGGATACACGTTGAGGGGCTGGAAATGTGACCTGGTGGTAGAGTACTTGCTCAACATAATGTGAATCCCTGGGTTCAATCCTCAGACAATACACCACACACACATACACACACATACACACACACTTCACTTTCTTTTCATATATATACATATTTCTCTCTATATCTATATATACAAAGATAGATATAGAGAGATTTTTTTCATTAATTTTATTATATTCATTATAAGAACAGCATTTTTCTATGTATTAAGTGCTTTGTGCTTTACAGCTACATGGAAAAAGAACACTTCAACTGAGAAACCTGCTAGATAGTTTTAATATATATTCTTCACACATTTGGTTTAGAATCATTTTTTATTTTTCTTGCCTATTTGAATGTGTTCATGTTATCAGTGGTGTGATATTCATGTTACTTGAGATAATATTTGTAAAACAAGGTAATTTATTACTGTTTTACAGGATTTTAATTCAATATATAAAATAAGACAGATCTCTCTTATAGCCAACATTTAAATGGAAATATTTTATTGATGTATATATAATACATTGGGTGGTTCCTTCTTATCTTCGGTTTACTTAACATGGTTTTGTTACCTTCACTTAGTCTGAACATGTTAATGGAAAAGTACAAGAAATAAACAATTCATAAGTTTTAACTTGCCATTATAAGTAGATGATGAACTCTTATGTTCTCCTATTCTGTCCTGTACGGACATGAACTATTGCTTTGTCCAGCATATATATTGCTGTGTATGCTACCTGGCCACAATTACTTGGTATTTGTCTTGGTTATCAGATGTGCTTTTGATATTTCAGGGCTGTGTTCAAGTAAGTCTTACATGATTGCCTAATATTAAGCAGTGATGCCTACCTACATTGATTTCACTTCATCTCATCACATAAGCATTGTATCATCTCACATCATCCCAAGAAGGATGAGTATTATACAATAAGAAATTTTGAGAAGAAATGACATTTACATAATTTTATCATGGTATTTTGTTACAATTATTCAATGTTACTGTTAACATCTTACTATATCTAATTTATAAGTTAAGCTTCATCAAACACACACACATGTATCTATATAATGTAGGATATTTAAAGTTCAATACCAACCATGGTTTTCTGCATCACAACCGGGAGTATTGGAATATATCTGTGGTACAATATACTTCTTTGAAACTGCTTAATGATTTATAATTTATCTCAGTCTTTCCAGGGTACTATACCAAAATTATCATAGACTTAGCAGTCTATAAATGATAGAAATTTATTTCTCATGGTTTTAGGGGCTGACAAGTCCAAAATCATGTGCCAGCTGATTTGGTTCGTGGTGTGGGCCTGCTTCTTGGTTTATCATGGTGCTTTATTTTTATATCTTCACATAGTTGAAAGGGCAAGGCCTATAGGGACTCTTTTATAAAAGCACAAAGTTCATTTATGAGGTCTCTTCCTTCACAATTTAATTACTCCAAAAAGCCTCACTAATTTATCATATATTGATGATAAGCCTTTGGTATATGACAATATATATATATCATATATTGACGATAAGCCTTTGAATATGACACAAATATTCAGAACAGAGCATAATTTATTCTGTAGTTTATATAATTTTAGTTTTATTTATAAATATATGCATAGACACATGAATGGTTCCACAGGGAATAATCTAAGTATGTTAAAAAGAAATATTTTAAATGAGTGCGTTCCACACAAAAAGTCTATGATCCACTTTGATAAACATAAGCAAGTATTAATTCCATTGCCTTATAGTGAATAAGTCTTACTTAGAATCTTAGTATCTTTGGCTTATCTCTATCAACAACTAAGATTTTACAAATCTTTATTTCTAGAGTTAATGCAATCAAATAATTTTTTATGAATTCCAAACATAAGATGCATGTTTATTATTTTATTCCCCAAGCATTCTAGTATGCCCAGACTTCAGGTGGCTATTTTTTACCAATCAAGTAGATAAATTAAATGCATGTCAACAACAACAGGATAAAAAATCAATTTCATAAAATTAAGAACATTTGAGAGGACAGTGGAATTGAAGATAAAATCAATACAGGTAAAATTAGACCTTAATGAAATAATAAATTTATTAACTATAAGGTAACATTTTTCTAAAAAAAAAAAGAAAATCCTTTCTATTTGTAATGAATATGGATTATTAATGTGATTGGAATTTGTATTGGAAAGATATTTTAAAAACTTTGAATGCTTTTTTGCTAATAAATTCTAAATCTGGATCATATTTTTAAATTTTTAACTTACTTCAAAATGAGTAATAGACCCCTGAAGATTAATAATTTCAAAATTCCTACAAAGAATGTTACTTAAAAAAGACTAAGGAATATGTATTATCTAGAGACCGTCCTCTCAAACCAGCATGTAATTATAGTCTCAGTGCCCACATACCAACTGAGAATTGCTAATCTGTAAAAGTAAATATTTGGAAATATTAAGGAAAATCCTAAAAGTGAGAGTACAGAGAGAAGTTAGTAGGAGAAAAAAATGAAAGCAAAGAAACTGGCTCTAGCATTTACAGAGTTAGTTTACATTCAATACATCTTTAAATTAAGTGTCTATTCTTTGGCAGGAAGGGTATGGGAAAAGAAGCACACAATGTTGTGCACCCAAATAACTTGATTTTAACTCAAATTTATGCTCTGTTAATATTATTTATGAATTACAGTGCATATACATATGCAAAAAACAAATTAGGTAAATATTCAAAGAAAATGCAATGCTTATAGCAAAATTCATAAATTATAAACTTAAAACAATGGATATGATCAATTCAAATTTAATACTTCTGAATGACATGTAAAGTAATATATATCATAAATAAATTTGAATCAATTGCAATTATTTACATATGTATATATGCACAGCTGTGTGTATATATCTATATCTATCTAGAAATGCATACATACTGATCTATATGTGTACATGGTAGAAAACAGGGATGATAGACCTGAGTGTAAAAAACAGCTATGCAAAGCAAAGAAAAAATGTCCAACAAATCATTATAAAATGAGCAGAGGAAAAGATAGGACTTAGAAATATGTTAAAAAAATGGTGGGCCTAGTTATCTAAAGTATTAATTAACATTAAATAGAAACTTAACCGGTAGTTATTTAAAATTTAAAGTTATGTTTACTGTTTGGGAAGGCACAATTTTATAATTTTATTCAAATTGGATATGAGCTTACCATTTGTCCCATTAACTCTAATGTTTGCATTTGAAACAAGTGAAATACGAGGCCAATGTTCAGAGAAATGAAAATGAGGATTTTCTTCACAGTGCCGTTTTTGGTACTTGATATAAACTTATTATATGAATGATATAATATGTGTACCTAGAAATGCATATATACCTATCTATATATGATATACAAAATACAATCTTGAACTTATTAACATGTATTAAATAGATACAAATAAATTATGTTTGACTGATGACCATGCTATATATTTTAGTTAAAAAGGCACATCATAAAGTTGAATGGTTGTATTTTGTAAAGTATAAATATTAAGATCATTATCCATGACATATAAATGAATATTTCCTGGAAGTTACTGAAGAGTATAACACAGTGACAGAGGAAGGCATATCTTTACTCAAAGTATAAATCACAGTAAGATATGGGAGGAAGAAAAAGCATACTTACAAAGTGTGGTCAGATCCCAGAAACAAAGTAATATATAGCCAGAATTTATAAGAAATTGAGAGCATAAGGCATGAAGATGGGAGTGGGGAGAATTGTAGGAAGAGAGTGCTAGGAAATGTAAGAAGTGAGTGTTAAGGTCCTGAGGCAGAAAAATGTTTGTGGTGGCTTAGAAGAAAAGAAAGAGAGGGAGGGTGTCTGGCCAGATAATGTGAGGATTACAAAGACATTGTTCTGGAGATTGGAAGTCATTGAATGGATTTAGCAGAAGTCTGTGGGATGCAGACTAGTCTCTTAAGGTCACTATGGCTTAAGAAGAACTCCCAGACAAGGATGACAGCAGCTTCTAATATCTTAAGAGACTATTATAGTAATCCAAGAAAAAATCATGGTGGTTTATACCAGAGTGATAGTTTTAGAAATGATGAACTGTGACAATATACTATTCCATGTAATATATGTATTATACTATTTAGTTTCTAGAATATTAACATAATGCATATTTTATATATGTGGTATCAAATAGAATATAAACAAAGACAAAACGATAAATGGATGCCTCACACACAAACTTGTCTCATGCATTTTTCATATTACAAAATATCCCAGAGATTATTTAAAGTGGATATACCTCATTCTATTTTATTATTACTTAATCCCTCATTGGGTAGATGTACTAATTTATATAACCACTTCCTTACTGATGAACATCTTCCATCTTCACCATTATAAATAATGCTGTAATGAATAGCCTTGTACCTGTTTCTTTTCATATTTTACCATTGTCTCTTTCAAGTAAATTCCTGGAAGTAGGATTACTAGGTCAAAAAGTAAATTCAAATTTAATTTTGCTACATTTTTCCATATTTTACTTATATATTTCTTTTCTTTCTCACTTATAGTAATTAATAAGAATTAATGATCATTAATTGCTATAGTTATGATTATTAATTCTTATTAATTACTATACATTCTTGTAGAATCCACATGGATTGCTGATTATTTGGACTTAAAGGATGAAAGAAAGATAAGAATAAACAAAGTTTTGGGAAAATGTCTACATATTTTTATTTTATTCAGTTTGAAGTAATTTAAATTTATGAATAAATGGCCACAACATTTAAATAGTAATAGGTAGATCATGTTAACATATTAGTGCAGAGCTAGATACTAAGGGTGGAGAGGGGACAGAGTCAGTTGAGGACTGTGCTATTGTCCTCAAAGTTAACCCCTCAGATCTGGAGCTGAGGAGGAAGGAACCAGGGAGGAGACTTAATGGAGTGGCAAGAGTCAGGGCAGAAACTAGGGAAGAACAGAGCTTTTAGGTCAAGTAGTGAAGGCCAGAATGCTGGACAATGGAAACTTATGAATTGTTTATTTTATAGAATTTTTCATTTAATTATTTCAGAAAAGGGTTGGTCATGAGTAACTGAAGACATGGAAAGAAAAACTCTAGAACAGGGCAGGCTAATGTAATTGCCCAACAGTGGTTTTTGATACCTAAAAGGGCTAGAAACATCAAATGATTTAGTGTTAACTGTCACTTTATTCTAAAAAACTTTCCCACCATTTCAGAAACAGGTGAATTAGAAAAAAAAAAAAATTCTAAACAACAAAAAAATGGTTTTTGAAGTTTTTTTTCTTTTTTTTTAAGAGAGAGAGAGAGAGAGAGAGAGAAAGAGAATTTTAATATTTATTTTTTAGTTTTCAACGGACACAACATCTTTGTTTGTATGTGGTGCTGAGGCTCGAACCCGGGCCGCACGCATGCCAGGGGAGCGTGCTACCACTTTAGCCACATCCCGAGCGCCAAAGTTTTTTTTTTTTTTTTTAATTGTACTTTTTAAAAAACATTGAGCCTTGTCTTGAACTTGCAGTACGTTTATTTCAGCCTCTCAACTGAGCAAGACCTATTGCAAAATAAAATAAAAATGGCTGGGATATAGCTTAGTGATAGAGTGCCCCTGGGTTTAATCCCCAGTACTAACCAAAAATATAGCCTGATTTATGGCATATATGAGTATTATCTGTGCAATTAAATGATGATCATTTGACATTTTCTAGTAGCTTTTTAAAACAATGATTTTTCTAAGTAAAAGAATAGCTTTCTTTAATTGGGCAGAAGTGTTCTTGGGTTGAAAGATACAATAATGCCTTTGGATATACAAGCAAAGTTAATAGTGCTATTAATCTTGTATTATTATATTTAAAAGGTAAGATAGTGAATATAGGAAATTTTTTGAAATTAAATGATCTAGATAAATATTTATGATTTTTCTATCTTACATTATAATGTTCAAAGAACATTTAAAATGTGAATTGTTTCAGGTGGAAACTGATGAAAATTACAAATACTATTCTAGTCCTATTGTGATGTGCTTTTAAAAAATTTTTAATATCAAGAATGTTTTAAAATACAAAATAAGATACAATGAGTGTGGAAAATATGACTAAAAGATAAATCTATATCCTCAATGAAAGTGAAACAAACAGTTCTTCCCTTCTGAAGTTTAACTCAAAAAATTAGGTAAATCTCTTCACTAGCAATATAATTTATAAAGTTCCTTTCAAAAGGTGAAAAATCAAGCATTACATGAATGAATATTTACAAAAACAATAATTCTTTTGTCTTTATTACAAACATTTCAAACAACATTTTTAGGACAATTACTTGAAGTTACAAAAGTTTTATTAAAAAATCTTTAAATCATTGTCAGCCAACAAAACAGGCGTATTTGGTAGAAAATGAAATATAGATGATGTGAGACTGTGTGAAAATTGAAAAATGACTCCAAGTTCTCCAAAACTTCAGTTTGCCTTCTTTTCTCACTCAATCCAGCAAATAAACAAACAAGTAAAAGAAAGATCACAGAAAGGTTCAAAACCATAAACATAAACTAAGCACAAAAATTACCTTTCTTTCCTTCAGGTGATTCTGTAAATTTTAAGTAAGCACCTCAGGCCATCATTCCTGGAACAAGTGATAAAAAATAATTCATACTCAACCAGTTCCACCTTTTGACAACTTTAAAATGTGTACTAATGTGCATTTGTCATTTACCCTCTTATTCTTAACCATGTAAGTGCTGCTATATTCTTTCAGGCCAATCTTTGAAAAAAATTATTTTTCCTTATTTGGATTATTGAACAGTAAAGGTCAAGTTTTTTTCCCCACAATATACAAAAATTTTAAGGTTTTTTTTTTTTTCAATTGCTGACCTGAAAAAGATTAGATTTAATCTTAGACAGTAACACTAACATCCAGCATGTAAAATCTTAAAGAAAAATACACATGATTTGTCACAATTAACTTTACAACTTCTTAATGAGCAAGTGGTACATTTTTTGAAGCTATAATTTGTGCATTCTTCCAATTTCTTAGTCTATTGTCTTGATTTGACCCTGCAAAATAGTCAGGGTCAACTGTTTCTCGTTTATAGCTTCTGAAGTTCATTGGCAATCTTTACATCCTTGATGGACAAACAGGATTTTGTGAAAGCCAAAAGATTCTTTAGTAATAGAAATATCATGTCATGCACAAAGCCCTGGGTTCAACCCCCACACATCAAAAAAATAAATAAATAAATAAAGGAAGTATCATGAAACTATAAAGCACACATATATCCAAACAGGAAACTAAAGCAACAGATATTTTTTTAAAACTTCATCATAAAATTAAAAAATTAGTTCCATTATTGAATTCTTTGTTTGCTTTTTAGCACTGGATATTGAACCCAGTGAAGCTTTTTACTTTTTATTTTGTGACACAGTCTCGCTAAGTTGCTTAGGACCTCACTAATTTGCTGAGGCTGGCCTCAAACTTGCTATCCTCTTGCCTCAGCCTCCTGAGTCATTGGGATTTTAGAGGTATACCACCGCACTCAGCTGATAAAGATTTTATGTGAGAAAACAGTGTGCTTAGAGTGAAGACATAAATTTTTTAGTATCCATTATGCACCATCCTACTTAATTTTTTTCCAAATCCAGATTCAGAATGTTTTGTCAACATGCTTTATTTGAAAAGAATAAATCGGATAACTAAAAACATTTTCTATCTGAAACATGAATTTACTTCATATGAGATAGCATAGTTCTAATTGGAGGCTTGTTTTCTTTTAATTAAGGATGTAGGATCAGTTTGAATTCTCTTACTTGAGCATTAAATTAAACCATTCAATGTGTAAACCATTTTCATATGTTTTTTGTATTTGCTTTAAGATATATATATATATATATATATATATATATATATATATATATATAATATATACAACATCCTCATGGTTGTGGAAACTTCAAAAATGCAGGATGTATTTGAAGTATATTTATGTTTTGGAAAGGCCTCTAAATATTTTACTTTTATTTCTCATGCATATTCTATAATGATTGGCCTCAGAAATTAAGCATTTTAGTAGTTGACATTCACTTCCTTGTTACTTAATTAAATGTGAATATGATGACTCAGAGGATCCAATTCTTTCAAACTTCATCAAGTATATTTTCTTATCATTTTGAAGAATTCATCAACTGTCTGAACCTTCTATTTTTAAAAATTGAAGTTTGCCTGTAATATGATATATATCATGATGTTCTTTATGTGGTTGGTTGAAGAAAGTTTTTGTTTTCTATTATAAATTGCTTCATCACAAAATGGCATGATTTAATGGAAAGAATATGGGATCAACCTGGTCATGAAATTAATTTGACTCCTTACTCTCCATATTTGTGTCATTGAGAAAGTAACTTCGCATTTTCTAGCCTCACTTTCCTAATATGCAATATGAGCATGATAACAACGATACTTTTTATTTCATATATGAATGAAAAGAATTCCATGTAAAAGGTCCACCTGAAATATATTGACCAATTAATAATGCTAGTCACATTTATTTTGATGTTATTGTTATCATGAATAATTGTGTTCTGATTTAGCCAAATATTTAGTAACTCCTGTTCTGGATTTATGTGTTTGAGAGGGAGGCAGACATGTCAAGGTAGCCATGAATTTTGATGAGGAGTAAATAAGATGCTAAGAAAAAATGGGTGGTATTCTCTGCATACTGAATCTCAAATTGGAAGTCAGAATGCAGTATTCATTTCTGACAATTATTTGTGTTTTGAGTGTTAGCATGGTTTCTAGTCATGCTTACCACAATATAATGAAGTCAAAGCGTAGCTGCTTTAGTTGAATATCTGGGAATTTAAATGCCATTGAGAACATCATTATAATCAAATGATATACTCTACCCAAATAGCAACAGCTTGCAAATATGTCCTGGAATTCTGACTGCTTTCTTAGTTGTGCAGTTATTATATCATACATAGAAAAGAGGTTTCAAACTTTAAAATTCTATAAACAAAATTTGGTGTTTTTAAAAAAAATTGTTTATTTCTTAATATCATGTAAAACTATGTAGTGTACATAAAAAGAAAAACTATTTTGTTGATTAATTGATTGATTCATCCTTTCTTTTTGGTTATACATGATAGTAGAATCTGTTTTTATATAACTATACCATCAGGAACTATATCATGTTTTAGTTAGATCCCCATTATTGTGGATGTAATGATGGTGGGAGTCACTGTGGTGTTTATGTATGTACATAGAAAAATTATGTCAGATTCATTCCACTGTCCTTCCTTTTCCTATTCTCCCTACCTTTCCTACATTTTCCATTATCTAAACCACTGAATTTGTAATCTTCCTCTCAACCCGCTTGCCGTGTGTTAGCTTCTACATATTAGAGAAAATATTCAACCTTTGGTGTGGGGAGCCATTCTGACACGTGATTGGGTGACTCCCATTAAGGGCCTGAGGCGCTTTGGCTGTGTCGAAGCTTTCCCGACCCTTTCCTGATGAGAGAGCCCATCCGTGTGGGGGTGTGCCTGACCACTGACCCCGGGGACCCAATCACTGACCCTGACCTTGGAGTGCAGCCCCCCCCAACCTTCATTGGATGGAATTCTCCCCTGAATCTCTTGTTCCCCAAATAAAAGGCTACTCCCAGGCGTGTTCGCTCTCTCTCTCTCCTGCTAGCCCAGAGTAATCCTCGCTGCCCTGCTGGGCGGCTAGAGGTGGGAACCAGAGAGGTGAGCCATCTCGGACCTAGCAATATAAAGAAGATAACTGGTTTGTGTGTTTTATTTCGATCTCTTCTAACTAACTTTATGCCTAGAACCTCATTAATGAAACCACTGCGCAGGCCGCGTGGTAGACTTTGGCTTTTGGGTGCTGGCTTATTTCACTTAGCATGATAGTCTCTAGATCTATCCATTTGCTGGTAAATGTCATAAAGTCATTCTTCTTTATGGCTAGATAATATTCCAATACTACATTTTCTTTATCCATTCATCTGTTGAAGGCACCTAAGTTGATTCCATGACTTAGCTGTTGTGAATTGAGCTGCTATAGACATTGATGTGGATGTATCACTCTAGTGTGCTGATTTTAACTTCTTTGGATATTTACAGAGGAGTGGGATAACTGGGTCAAATGGTGGCTTTATTCTTAATTTTTGAGGACTCTCCATATTGCTTTCTAGAGTGGTCACACCAGTTTGCAGTCCCCACCAGCAATGAATGAGTGTACATTTTCCAATCATCCTCACCAACATTTTTTGTTACATGTATTCTTCATAATTGCCATTCTTACTAGAGTGAGATGAAATCTCAATGTAGTTTTAAATTGCATTTCTCTAGTTGCTAGAGATGTTGAAATTTTTTTAGATTAAAGTTTCTAACTTTAGAAAATTTAACACATATGTAAAAGTCACTGATCACATTGAGTTATATCTACTCACTTAGCTCGATACATAGATATTTTAATTAATTAACAACAAGTAATACTGTGCTAGCCAATGAAGTCAAGTTGTCATAAAATGTTTTATGTGTTTGATTGAATCAAAGAGAGGAAGAATTGTCAAAGAAGGACTAGTGATAAATAGTTACTATCTCCAATTAACACTCAACAAGTGTCTCTGTAAAAGACAGAATAGTGACTGGTGAAGAAAGGACAAAAGAGAGTGTCTAGGTATGACAATTATTAGAATTCATTGGAAATTAATCCAATAAATTCTGACTTTGACATTTGTACTTAAAATAGTTTGGTTCTTTAATAAAAATTTTAAACTTTCTGATAACACTGTAGCTTATATTAGTAGTTGTATTAATAGATACTAAATTTATTTTCATTAAAATATCACTAACCTTATCATCATAAACAGGTTTGGTTTATAAATAATACCATTCAAAGCTTATTGTGTTTGTTGTTGCTGTTGTTGTTGGTGGTGGTGGTGGTTTTTGCTTATTATTTGTGTCATAGAATCAAATCTTCCTAATGTGGCATATGTGGAAAGATTATATTCTAGATGAATCCTCATTTTTTTTCCTCAGCACTTGGAATTTTAAAAGCCATTTGGCTGTAAGGGGTATAGGAATTCAAGAGCCACTACCACCAGCCATTCCTGTGGTGGAGCAAGATATTCATCCTGAGAATGAGGCTCCTTCAGGTTAAATAGAACTGGTTTTCATTGATTGTCTTCCCTAAGCTAAAAGAACAAGTCCATGCACACACATCACTGGTTGGAGTGAAAGGATACCATAAGGACTTGGATGTTGACTGGAAGCATTACTGGTTCCCTCCTTGCTCCTTATTTTTGGTTTGGCTCCAAGATTATAGTTTTATATTCTCTAGGAGGTTAACTAGACAAATTGCATGTTTTATTTCATTAACCAGAAAAATGACCTAAGATGTCAATACGATGCTTTTAATTGAAGTTTCTCTGGTTGGTTTTTAAATATTGCTACCTACTCCAAGCTTATAAAACACTAGATAATTACTTCAAAATAGGATTATAATATCAGGATTAAAAACTATTTCAAAATTAGCCAGGGGTTAATTATAATTTTTACCAAATTTTGAGTAATCGAATCCTTTTTCTAGTGACCTTCATTAGCATTTCTGATAACACTGTTACTTGGAAGTTATCTTGACAATGAATATTTTCATTGATTTAATTATAATATCAGTAAATGCACCCATGCAGAAGTTGTAAACTTGCCAGTTAACAGAGTGTCAAACGGAATGGAAACTGAAACATAAGACCTTATAAGCAGCCAACACCCAGGTCTCAGTCTTTAACAAGAATTTCCATCCCAACTATCATGCTAGTCAAACTTCATGAGCTTCATTAAACTTGTTAAGGAAGGAATCAGCCATCACTAGTATTAGATCAGATGTAGAAAATCAATTCATTCATTCATTCAAGCATTCAGCAAATATTGTTTGAGTAACTCTGACTCTAAGGGATTGACTGTGCATGCCATTGATTGCATAGATAAAAATGAACAGCCAAAACAATGAGAAGATAGGCTCCATTGACAAAAGGAGTAACATGTTGACAGTGAGAAAATGCCATTGAATTAAAATTACAGACTCTTATACACACACACACACACACACACACACACACACACACACACAGAGTTTCAACCAACAATTGCCTTCATCTAGTAGTTGAAAAAGTAGCAGAGTACTTAGCTATACATAGAAACTTCACACGCTAACAAGATCAGGTTAGGCATGTGACTAAAAGGGACTTGAACTTATCTTTTCTAAATGGCTCAAGGAAATATAAGAAAAAGTTCTGACCAATATAGTCTCATAAACGTTAAGGCAAAGTATAATCTCCACCAAGGAGTGCATAATGAAGAAATGATGTTTTAAAAAGAGATTGTAATATATGCAGAAGGAAATGAACATCAAACATATAAGAATTTTAGGGGAAGTACTGAAAAGATATTTTGAAAAGTACATTGGAAATTTTAAAAAAGCAACAGATTTAAGAAATAGCAGTTAAGGTATTATCAAAAGTGTTAATGAGGGTTTATAGAAAAAGGACATGACAAAATGCTTTCTAAAATAATTCTCAAAAATAAATTAGAAAATAGCACAAGTAAAAAGTTATTACAAAGGACATGAAAGATATAGACAGTTGAAATTAGACAAAGATGTGTTAAAGGAGTACACAGAAAAAGTAAACAAATGGAGAAAAAGCAACATCGAAATTTAATACTTCTTAGTAAAATTCTCAAATCTTCAATCAATTCTTTACATTGAAACTTTCATTTAGAAATATTAATATATAAACTGATCCTTTGAAATTCTTGAATAGCAAGGATTAGTAATCATATGATCACAAAGGGAAAAAAAATCATACACCAGAAGTAAGGGTGATATTAAAAATCAGAACAGACATATCAACCAATCTGAAGGAGGATGGGTTATAAGCACTCCATGCTGCTGTGGTCTCATAGTTCATAATTTCCATTGAGAGCTAGAAGTTTTGCTTTTTTGATGTGAGTCTGTTATGAAGTGATTTATACTTCAATCTGCCTCTTCTCACTGTGTATGAGATTACAAGGGTAATCTCATTGGGTAACTTCTCCCGTTACTATTCTCTGTGACAAGTTTCCAGTTTACACAAAATAAATCTACCATATTCTGACTTATAAGGGAAGTGAGGACTTTATGGCTTTTGAACATAAAATACTAAGTAAGCAATTATGTTTTTAAGATTTGTAGTTTTTATTACAAGACATTACGCTTATTTTGATTAAAATGGTCAGTGGGCTGGGCTTGGTAGTGCACACCTGTAATCCCTGTGGTTTGGGAGGCTGAGACAGAGGATCAGGAGTTCAAAATCAGTCTCAGCAATGGTGAGGCACTAAAGCAACTCAGTGAGAAACCTTTCTCTAAACAAAATACAAAATAGGGCTGGGGGTGTGGCTCAGTGGTTGAATGCCCCTGACTACTTCAATCTCTGGAACCAAACAAACAAACAACAAAAAAAAAAACACAGTCAGTTGCCTTAAGAAGCATCTCTACTGGAGATGCCTTCCATAAATGATGAAACATCTAACTAGAGGCACAGAGAAACTATTCCACACCCTTTGCAGATGGGAGATCTCTCAATCTGAAGATACCTTCAGATATTTGTCTTCTTTGTCATCAGATCATTGTAAAAATGTAATATTTTCTTTTATCACTACCTTTAATGAATCTCACAGTATTCAAATATATGCTCTTTATGTTGAACATAATATGGGTATGCATAACTTGAGGGATATAGAAAGATAAAATGACTTTCTCGATGGTGCTAGGACACAAAAAAGCTAACTTATTAACTCATCAGAATATTATTAAGTTAGTTTTATAATTATCATATAACGAGGAAAAAACAAATATACACTTCCTATATTTCTTAGTATCCTAGATATATTTGTTAAAAAATATGTTATTAAGATCACTGTGAATGTGTGAACATTAATTTACTTGGGAAGTAAAAGGTGATATGTGGCCTTGCTTCATGCACATTTCAATGTAATTTTGGAGGTTCTGATGATTTTTGCTTCACATATAAATATAATTTTTAAATATTCTTTGTAATATAGTCACTCAGTCTTCAGAGACTTCTTGTGCTCAGGAAAATAATCTAGCATTTTTGTGTTACATAAATTGTACCAGTTTATTTGATAATAAAACACTTAAAACTTTTATTTTTTAGAATCGAATGCAGCAAACATATAAATGAGAGACCAGAGATAAATAACCTGTGGATATTCTTCTCATGTGATATTAATTCTGAATGAAGCATTAAGACATCAAATAGAGGTGTACAACTGTAAGTATTTTCAAATGAATTTAGATGTTTTTGTTGTGTTTTGATAATGTCTATGTGCTACACTTTCACAAAATTGAAGACTAAAATATGTAGAATAGTAGCAGTGATTTATAAAAGATTGTAAATACCCAAAACATGAGCTGACAACACAATAACAATGTGAAAAAAATCATCCTGGGTATAATCACTAGATTATAGAACAAATATCTGAGATGACCACAAGTGAAGGACAAAAATAGAAACTGTTTATAGTCAAAGTGATCTTGGCCAGATTATACTTAGGAATGAGACTGTTTCTGATAAGAAAGTAAAATAATTGTAAAGCCATGCTTTGAAGGATGATAATATTTCCATGAATAAGAAATGCAATATGAGTTATAGGATTAGGAAACTAGAATGAGAGGATTTTATGGAGCATGGTTTTTAAGTTTTGATGATATCTTTTATGTATAGAAATATCAATGACTATGAAACAAGTTCAATTAACAGAGTGCTGCAACTGTACCTAAATCTGTGGTCAAGTCTCCCTTACCCACAGCATCTGCAAATTAATCACACAAACTCTTGCATTCAGAAAGAGAAAAGTCTTGTACACTGACCTGAGGGCTTGATTTGATCAATAAATAAATACTTTCCTCCTAATATTCTACAACACTTTACTCTAATTCAAGTTTAAGTGCTATTATGATTGGTGAAAGGTTGAGTTTGATAGCAGTTTCATTGTTTGTGGCTTATTCTGTTTCTTAGGTCACACTGTCTTTAATCCTGTGACTTAAAAAGGAAAATATAACCTCAGAGGGAAATACACAGAGATTACATAATAATAAAACATTAAGACCATAAGGGCTTTTTTAGGATTTGAAATCATGTGTAGACATTCTTCTTGATACTTGAATGGAGCACACCAGAATGGCATTCTGAATCAGCCAGAGACACCTGCTCAACCGATGGCTTCGTATTTTGAATATTTCCCCAGCCTACAAATATGTCTTCTCTTGTTTCATTAGCCAGAAAAAAAAATCAGATAATGAAAGATCTTTTTAAACATCCTATGACATAGAGCATATTTTTTCCCAAAGTGGAACATGTGATTTTGAAAAGCCCTGATAAGGGAAACAATTTAAATTTCATTAGTTTATTCATAGATTCAAAGGTATTTTACTTCATATAATATAGGAATAACAGCATTTCTACTTTAAAATTTGAAAATTCTATTTATGGTAATACTTTACATATATACAAGACTGGGGGCAATGAATCTAATTTGTAGATTAAATGGATAGATAAAAGTTTCAGAATCATTTTAAAACTTACTTTTCTTATCTAAGTCTTATAAATTTTTTCTTGTTCCACAAAACGTGTATTTAATATATGGCTGAACAATTAAATTGATTCAAAGCCAAATTAGAAACAAGACAAAATCAAATTTATTTAATGCCTTAATTGTCTTTCTCAAAAAGGAATTGAAAGACAACATATAAAAAATTAACATGTATTTAAGGAAATTAACATGTATTTTAAAATATAATTTGCCTAGGTCAGACTCAGAGAATTTTCATAAAAATATGAAATACAGAAATTAAGTAAAATTATTTTAATTAATATTTTTGCTGATTTGTGATTGAAGAAAATTTGAGTTACTTAGAAACTATCTGCTAAAATCGCTCACATCATTTATCAGAACCAAGTTATTAAATACTTGGAGAAACTATTTTCAGTGACACTAAATATCAAGTGATAATTGAAACCATACAGTTTATTTAATACACTTAACTTTCTTAATACAATGTTAAGTCTAAATAAGTTTCCCTTTGATCTAATTATTTTGTTATATCTGCATATCAATGGACACATTTGTATTTTAATAACCATGATTAGAAAGATGACTGTATAAACCTCATTTATACTATGAAGATAATCTGGTGTAAGAAATGCTTTTTATTAGGCAAAATCTATCAAGCCCTCTAGTGGTATTAATATATAAAATATTGCAATGCTATGTTTGCTTGATAAAAGAGGGTTGGTTGGTTTGTTTTTTCCTTAAGTGCAGGTATTTAACATTTTCTTGACGTTATCTTTTTGCAAATTCTTATGTATTCTGGCAGGTAATTTGTATAATACTTTAGGATTTTCTTCTAAAGGATAAAAGATGTTAAATGCCTAGACTTAACATTGGAGAAGTGAATAGCCCTCTAGGTGATAAATCATAGTTTTTGAATTAGTAACTATTATTGTTGTGTCTAATGTTAAAAGATATTGAGTTGTTTATCCATATGCATGCATAGATGATATGTATGCATTATCTATGTGTGTGATAGTAATTATGTTTTCTTAAAAGAAAAATAACAATGTATAAACTTAGAGGAGTTCATTTGAATAAACTACACAATGAAGGATGATCAGTAGCTAAGCTTTTCTTTGAAATTAGTACTGAGATCTTTTATACCATTTAAGATCTAAAGGAAACTAATGGTTTTATTCATACCTAGAAAGTTTTCACTGAGTTGCAGGATTTTGTTTATTTATTTATTTATTTGCTCTTATTATAGAAGGCATGCACTTAAAAGAAGAGCTTCAGTTGGAAGATCTATAAAGTGCATTTCATATTAAGGAGAGAATTTTTACTTCATGACAGCAGTATTTTTATTTATTTCTTATGAAAAAAGTTGAATTATTAACATTTGATACATATAGCCAGAGGAAACCAAGCAATATCAAATAATAGAAATGAAAAAATAATACTGAATAGTTTAAAACTCAAAGATGGGTCTCAAAGAATATTTATTCTCAAACATAAATGTCTTGACTAATTAACCTTTGTTTCAATTTTTGATTCTGAAATCAGTATCATGGGGCAACCACACAATATACTGTGGCAGAAAGTACCATCCTAGGTTTTGGAATACCAACATCACTTCTTAGTTCCTTGACAATTTTTTGCTATAAGATGAACATAATCACAGTCTTACCTCATCTCACCAACCCCCCAGCTTTTATGAGGCTGATTGCCTTTCCTTAGCAAAAATTCTCATTATCTCATTCTTCCCACTGAGGAATCCATGCAGTTCGTGAACATGTTGCCTCCTTTGGAACATGGAAACATTTGTGTCCCCTCATTCTTAGTTATCTCTAATCAAAACTGATTTAAAACAAAATAATCAATCCCATTGGCCAATATATCTACTATCTACCCTTTCACAGTGTAAATCTACCAAATTTCAAATTTATAATGGTAGAGGATATGCATTCTTTACTCATTTAAAAATTTTGCTTACATTTAAAAATTTGAAGAATTTTATGTTCAATATTTGTATATGTAAAACTCATATAGGTACACATCTTCTCTCAGTTTTTCCTGGTTTTCTTTCTAGCCTCTTGGGTTTGAATTATTACAATCATGTATGACTAATTTTTATCACAGACATTAACTCCAAGAAGAGAACAACAACAAAACCCATAATACTCTGAAACCTGGTATATTTTAGAATCAACCTTTTATAAAAATAAATAACTTTTTGGAAGTTAGATTTTGGGGCTGGAGTCAGTATAGCCTTGTCAATGTACCCAAATATATCTGTAGATTACACAGATTTGCAAGGTCACAATATTTTCATTGTGAAGTGAGTAAGTTGTATTGTAGAAATTTCTAACATGTCTTCTAATGTGAGGATTTTCTACTTGTAAATTATGGAACCACTCATAAGAAGGAAGGGAAATACTGGTTAATAATACTGGTTAAATTATATTACTATATTTCATGTATGTATGAATATATAACAATGAATCCCATCATTACATACACTAAAAACATCAAAAAAAGAGACAATATCATCATATAAAATAATGGAAGCAAAATATTGTATTGTCCATGCTCAGTCTTATTCCATCTTCTTCCTTGGTTGTCAGAGAGAACCTGACCTGGAGAGAACTGAGCTGCCAGGTATCTGAATAGCCAGTTGAAACAATAATCCTAAAGGAAAATAATAGTCAATCTTTTAAAGACTTATGCAGATAATATAAACAAAAGACTAAACCAGAGAAAGAGAGTCTTTTCTGTTCTACTTTCCCTCATGGAACAGTGCTGGCTGAAGTTCAGGTACATCAACATGAATTTGATGGTCATCTCATTACCAAGGGATCCCTGAACACAAGTCTCCTATTGTCTTATGGAACCAGGGATCAGAGCAGAATATGGGTATGTTTGTGGGGAGACAGGGCTGGGGTGGATAAGGACTGAGTCAGCCTAGAGAAAAGTATGTTCATCATAGTTCCCTACTTCCTTTGGTAAGGAAGTCTCAGAAGAGGCATCTGAGGCAGGCCCATATGAAGAGGGCTCTGAGTGAGGTTCTGTGTTGTAGACCCAGAGGTATGCATGAGTATGGCTGGCTGCTGGGGACCTGACACTTGACTGCAGCTACCTTCACAGACTGCAGTGCACTGGCTGTGTACCAAGTCTGGTATGGGGACAGCAGATTTTCCCTTGAAATCTGTAAGGTAGTCTGTAATTGCCCATGGGCAGTCCTGAGAAATCACGTGTAGGGTTTTGGTATTGAGCCAGTCTTCACCTTGGTTATCATTTTACTTGTCTACTTCCTCTTGAATTTAAATTAGGGAATGAAATACAATAAAATTTTTCATTTACTTAGAAAACTGTGTCACATAAATAGCCTTATTCTAGAAAATAAAATTTATAGAGGGTCTCGCTTGGCTTGACATGAAGTGCCAATCATACTAAGATAAATCCCCACCCTCAAATAATTTAGTGTCTATGGAGGAGTTCAAAGAAATAATATTTAAAATATCATTATACAAGCAATAATATGATAGTATTGTGCAGTGCTCGGAATATGCCAAGCTGGCTCAAAATGGCTTACTTTATCTTCACAACTAATTTCTTATTTTTGCCCTGTGATTTTCTTCCATTTTGTCCATGTGAGAACAGAGACTAAGTAAGGTTAAGAGGGGTTAAGTAACCTGTCCGCTGGTAAATGGTGAAGCTGCATCCACAGGCCATGCACTTAACCACTGCATTTTACTTCTATTTAAAAATGCCTGAAATCTAGAGGTGTGCATAAAATATTAGGAGAAAACAGAGTAAAGGTACTAGGTTCATGTGGTAAATTGAGTATACCTGAGCTGTGGTGTGGAGGTGGGGGTCTCAAATTGAAAGGCAGTTAAAATACAAGGGATCAAATCAGCTCTGTGTTTTAGAAAATAAAAGAGGCTGAGGATGTAAGGAAGAATTAGATAGAGACAATGAGATGGATCTATTGAGGTGGCAGGATCACAACTTGACAGGTTACTTCAAGCTGGGTGTCGTTAGTGACATAGAGCCAGGAACAGTAGAAAGTAGAAAATTTCTCACATATAATCTTATTTTGACCCTCAAATTGAGAAAAATAACAAAGGTGAAAAAGATTTTTTGCTTTGGGGATCTGAGAATACACCTGTTAAACTTCCAGATATAGGTGGATTGCAGACAGTTAAATAAGTGAATTAGTAACTAGAGAAGAAACAGAGCCCTGAGGAGTATGGCTACCTACTGAGAGGGCAAAGAAAATGGTGCCTGAAAATGGAGCAGAACAAGGAGTGTCAGTAAGGCATAGTTTCAAGGGAGTTTCACATGAAGATTATGAGCCCAGTGTAAGAGAGATCAGTTAAGATCAAAACTGAGCTGGGCCTTGGAACTGACACCTACTAGGTAACAGGCTTGCCTTCTTTAGGAAGGGAAGGATGGTAGGGTGGGGCTGCCTGATGGTGGTGAATTAAAGTGTGAATGGACAGCGGTGGAGCAGAAACACGTTCAATGTGAAGGAAGAAGAGAGATTTGATAGTGACTAGAAGATAGGATGGCATGAAGGAATGACTTCTTTTTGTTTGTTGGCTTTTTGGTTAAGTGGATTTTCTTTTCTTTTTAGTGGGGGAGACATGAAAGTCTAGCGAGTACCGGGAAAGAGAAGTTAAAGAAATATGTAGAAAAACTAAAACTGAAAACATGTTTTACAGAATAATCAAAAGACGAGATGCAGGTAGAAAATGGATTCAGGGCCAGCTTGGATTCAGCATCCCCACCACTAGATTGTTGAATGACTCTGGCAATGTCGCTTAATTTCTCAAAGCTTCAGCTTCCACATCTCTAAAATGTGGATTAAAAATAGCATCAATCTAACAGGGATGTTATGAGGATTAGTCATTATAATAAATATGAAATTGATTTACAGTGAGAACTTACTGTAATGTTTCCTGATATTTTTAATTAGGGAAATCAATGGGCATCATCAATAAAGAAGCCTGGGAACCAGCATATCACTGAAGACTGGAATAAAAGGGAAACTATTGGTACTTCTTAAGGATAATTTGTAAATATACTCAAGGAGATGATACTTAATTATCTCAGTGATATTAACAATTCTCCTTCCTCTTAAAACAAAATTACAGGTAAAAAAAATTGGTTTAAAATTATAAATTTACGGGGCTGGGGATGTGGCTCAAGCAGTAGCGTGCTCGTCTGGCATGCACGTTCGATCCTCAGCACCACATACAAAACAAAGATGTTGTGTCCGCTGATAACTAAAAAATAAATATTAAAATTCTCTCTCTCCCTCTCTCACTCCCTCTTTTAAAAAAAAATTATAAATTTACATCTGATCAATTCTAATGTGTTTGGATATAAGATCCCTTTTATCTTAAAACTATAAACATCTGTTAGATCCAATGATATTTGAAATCATTTTAGATGTACATTGTGTGGTACATCTTTTTTTCTATAAGTTAGGTGGCAGTCTCATATGACTCAAATGTTAAACTTGATGAGGATTCTTTCTTAGGAGAAGAAGAAACAACCTAATGTGGCCCTTTAAGTAATGATAGAAAAATCTCCTTAAAACAGCCAGATTTACAAAGAGTAGTCAAGTTATCACACCCACTTCCTAATCAGTCTCACACAAGAGAAAGACAATTTTAGTGAATATGATGATTAAAACAAAATTATAAACCACACTAGTCAAAATAGCAAGCATATTACAAATCTTACTATGTGAAGTATGCATTCAGGTGAACTCATCCATTATATATACAAGCAGTCACTAAAGGAAGTTTTTTGAATGATTCTATATTGATTGAAATGCTTTCTAGAATTCTTCTATTTAAGAATACCTGAAAAATTGGAATCACATTACTTTTTTTCCACATTCAACTTTAGTTATTATCCTTTCTCTGAGAATTAGTCACAAATTTCCAGATAATTCAAAGTAATTTATAGTGAGCTTGAAAGGTACTAATGAAGCTTGGAAATAAAAATAGTAGTGTTATAGTAATAGAACTAGTTTTCTTATGTATGTTTTATAAATGGACATTTTCTCAGACTATGCATATACTTTATGCCTTTTATTAAGATTTCTATATGCAATCCTATCACTTGTTCCTAAATGAGAACAGTCCTGTGCTTACTTTCATTTAACTTGAACTACCTTTTTTTCCCTTTTTTGTTTTTGTTTTTGTTTTGATGATTCTGAGTTAATTTAGCTTGGTTTACTGTTTGCTTAGAAATTGAAAGCTACAAATAATCTCAACTGCAATAGATGGAAGCTGCACCAACGGAAGGGTAATATCCAATCTAAGTATGCCAATTCCTAAATTTTGTCATATTTATGTCTGCCTTATTCATGCTGATTTATGAGCTCTGCTGTGAATCAACATCAGTTATTCTTAATTGTATATAGTATTCATTCTAATGTGATTTTCTCTATTTTAAAAAATTTCTACTTTTGCAAAAACTGGCAGCATATGAACAATTTATACCTCTTTGGAACTGTTACTTGTTTGAGGGGTGACCTGCTTCTTTGGGGAAATAAATTTTAATTAATAAATAGGACACTTTTCATCACCTTCAATAACATAGCTTTTAAGAGAATAGAAAACAAGGCTGGTGACAACTTCTTGGGCCTGGCATCCCAAGAGGGACCCATGATAAAGCAAATAAAGGCAACTTCTACATCTTTCCAAGCTTCTGTCCCTGTTTCAAATTTCCTTCTCGTTTTTTTTTTCTTTTTTTTAACTACATCCTTATTGCTAGAAAGAATTTTATGTGCCATCAAGTTTCTTACTATTTACTTTCAAAATAAAAATAAATTATTAGAGTGGTAACATTCCCTACAACTAAAGAAGCCTTATCAAACTTACAGTGATATTGAAATTTGATTGTTCAATACACAATCTTTCTGGGGAGCGGGAGTGATCGATTTTAATTTGCTACTTTTTAGTGTCAGCACAGTTTTACTATGTAGCTTTCAATATGCACATAAACCGCAGTGGTACTAAAACATGGTAAGTCAAATTCTGATCATTTCTTTTGTCAAAGAAGCATGATCTTAACTCATGAGTCGCTGTTAAATATAAGTGTAATGTGGAGGAAAAGTGAAAATACATTATGAGGGTTTTTTTGGCCAATTTGTATAATTTTTCAGTTAAGCAGTCGTAAATCAAGGAATATTGTATTTTTTGAGGCTCATTAAAGAGACATTATACATCAGAATAGTGAAGTCGTCAGCATAATGAAATGATGAATGCCTGTAACTATCTGTATGTAAATGATGTGAGACAGATTCAGGGTGTTACAAAGGAGAATAACAATCTGTCTGACAGTTCCCTGTAGGTGCAGTTGCTGGATGCTGGTGACAGATGTTAAATGCAAACCTCCTCAATGGCAAGCACTTATTAGCACTCAGTGGAAACTTGCAATATAAAATAAGACAAAAAGCAGATTATATCATTTTAAGTAAATTTGTTCTGTAAGATGTATTATTGCATTTTAAGGGCCTTCTTTATTGGCAAAGGCCACATTCTAAATTAAAGAAAACATGGTACAAATGAAAATGTTTATTTTGAAAGCTAAAAAATATGTTTGTGTGCATGTGTATGGCATTGTATACCATAATGCTGGACCTTTTCCTTGACTATTATAGGGAATTTTCTATAAACAGGGTAATGTGCCGATCTTAATCCATTTAGGTTTATTTTAAAACTCAGCTATTATTATTAATTATTTAATAAAAAAAACCCTTTCGCACTTGCATGTTTCCAGGATGAATTCCTATGCATATACACTCTAGAGAGTAAGATTTATAATATGTCTGTCGAGTGTGATTTTGATTTGTTTTAATATTCATTTTTATTAAATCAAATTTCTTCTGATTGAGATTGCTCAATTTGTTGATTTAGGTGGATTTAGGAGGGCCTTAAATGCTTTATTTTTTTTTAAGGAACAGTCAGTAGATTTAGTACTTTTCTCCAGGTTCTCATTTTACTATGTATTTTACAGCATCCCATGGTGGTGCCAAATACCTAAGGGCTTATTAAATAAGGAAGGAAAGAATTAAGAGAGAGAAGGAAAGAGAAAGAGAGAAATGGATTGTGTGAGAAAAGATGATTATTAGTCCACCAAGATCACTGCTGAGTCTCTGGCATTGGCCATGTTACTCAAGCTCTGTCTACACACATCCCCCTTATTTCAAATGAGAACAGTGAGTCATATAGTGCCCAAGTCACCCTAGTTACAGAGGACCGAAAATACTGTCTATGGAAATCACAATTAAGTTTGTGCCTTAACAAACCACAATATGAAATTATTATTTTTTATAAAACTGTTAATCTAAGCACCTTGAGAACAGCAAAAATATTTTGAATTTATTACCAAACATAAGTAAGCTGATATTCATACAAATATTTCCATGCCATGTTTATTATTTTAACAAAGTTTCCCCATATTCTGATAATAGTGTTTTCATACTTTCTAAGGTATATGTGAATTGCTAGCAAGAGAAATGGCATAATTTTCTCATAAACAATAGTCAAAGTAATGATTTTTTTTTTCTTTTCTCCATCTTGATGTATACATAATCATGCTTAAAATGTTATTTGACTACAGAGACAACTGAAAAAATTAGTATCAATTTGACTTTCTTTGCATTTGGAATGTTACCAATTATAAGCAAATGAGAATTTTATTAACAAAAAGTATTTAAATTTAGTTGTGAGAGAAAACTTTATGAGATGATGGTCCCAAGTTTTCAATACCATCTCAGTATTTAAGAACAATAACTTTTAAATTATTAATGGCACTTGAATATATTATTAAATATAATAAAATGGAGCATCAATCTTTTAATGTAATTTTTGAAAATTTGTATCTCAAAAAACAGATTTGAAAATGTCCCATCACAATTTAAATGTCCATAATAAGAATAACCATTGTAAACTAAACTGAAATTAAACCATTTTCAAAACCATATACCACATTATTTTATTTTCTGTTTTGCATATTTATCACTCTTCTGAAAATTTTGTAAGTTTACTCAATTACTAAAAAGAAGTATCTTTAGGATTCAATGTTGTATTTCTTCAATTTAAAACACAGACACATAGCCACACACAAAACTGAGAGCACCTGCTACACACAATAACACTTTTATGATATAATTCACTTTTCTCCACGACTGAATAAATAAATTTCATTTGTTGAAGTGTTTGTGACATTTTATTCTATAATTGACTTTAGTTTTCTTTAATGAGAACAAGAGAGAAACTTAAAAATTCTGGCAAGAGACTGCTTTCTTTCTTTTTAGATGAGGAAGAGCTAGGTTTTTGTTTCCTTTAATATAAGTTCGCACTGTATTATACTTAAGTTTGTGTGTTTCAATAAGAATATATGCAAATTTATAATTAAAAGTTCTTTTAGATCTGATACCTCACTTGATCAATGGCATGATTTGAACTCTAACTTCATTGCCATTTCTACACTGTCCTAATACTTTTTGCTAAATCTTTTAGATTTAAATCCCACCCCAAAATAACATTTTGTCAAGTGTAAACCGTACTATATGCATGAGGATTTATTTATCTGATGTTTCGTCCTCACATTTTTTCACCTTCTGTTTTAAAAGTAGTTAAAGAACAGATGAATGTTGAAGGGGATTGAATGAGTTTAGAATAACATATCTGCCATTTTACTGCACAAAGAAATGACTCAAAAAGTTTTTTTTTCAAAAAAAAGTCTCTTAAAAATATGAGGACATTGTACCTTATTTCTTTAATTCCTAAAATTTTGTATTATTCATAAATATCACCAATCTCTCTTATACTGCCAATTTATAACTTCTGCATTTTTAAGATTACAAATATTCAGGTATACTTCAAACTGTGTGTATGTACCTATGTATACCTATGAGCCGTTTCTAACCACAATACCAATAGTGGGTCCAATGCTCTTTCTTCTCTCTAGATAATCCTTTTGTGTTTCGTGTTTTCTGGTGCTCCTCAGCTCAGGGACCTATAGTCTGTCTGCACATCTATATGTAGAGACACCCGGACACACACAAACATATATGCATATAGAGGTTATATGATACAAAAAATTATATATACAGATTTTTAATAAACTTCAGTTTTATTATCATCATTTGGTTAACTCAGTCAGATTACAAAATCCTCACATAATGAACACCAGAAGATACTCATAAATATCACAAGGAATTTTTGTAGAGAGATAAGAGCAGCTTGGTACCACAATGGATGTTATGGTTTGAATCTGGAAAGTCCCCCAAAGGTCTACGTATTGAAGGCCAGATCCCCAGTACTTCAGTTTTCAGAGATGGGGCTAAGTGATTAGAGCATTAGGGTTCTAACCTCTTCAGTGGAATAACTATCTATGATTCATAGGTCACTGGGTGCATGTTTTTGAAAGATATATCATAGACCTGACCTTTTCCTTGCTTCTTTTCTCTCTCTCTCTCTTTTTTTTTTTTTTTTTTTTTTGCTTCTAGCTACTATGCCCTTCTGCCATGGTGTTCTACCTCACCACAGGCCTAAAGCAATGTAGTCAGAAACCATGGAGTGAAACATTTGCAACCTTGGGGCATAAATTACCTTTCTTCCTTTAACTCGATTTTCTCAGGCATTTTGTCTTAGGACTTTTAAGCTGACTAACATAATGGATACTAACATTAGAAATAAATTAATCATTTTGGGACACTTAAAGTCCTTGGACACAAGAAAGAATAATGACCTTAGAAATTATCCAGTGTTAGAATCACAGTAGTTGAAAACTTCAATGGTTGAAGAAATGAATGCTGTCTTTAAGTTAATGGAAGTTGCTGCCTGTACCACAATATAATAATAGGAATATGTGAAGCAAGTCATAATCAGTTAGCCCTGTCTGCCACAGGTGAGAGATGGAAACTGGTAACATACTTGTTGAGCCTCAAAGACTGTAAATCACATGCCTGAAGGTGCACAGGTAGTTAACTCTGAATCTATGGCTATAAACAGGGCAACTGACTCATAATCCAGTGCTATTTGCTCTGCTCTATTGATAAAGTAGAAACATTCCCAGTTGGCTTTCTCAATGAAAGTCCACAGAGACAATCAGGAGACTAATTGAGAGCATGAAGGAGAGTTATGCAGAGCAGGTCTATTGCTCTGAATCGATGCCTTTGTGGGCTAAATTTGCTAAGACTTATTCATCTGATTGTATAATTTACTTAAGGTTATTCTGAAGCATTTTAACTGGGTTTCACTTTCATTATTAATTTAATTTTACTATTTTATGCTTTCTCTTGTCTTAGGATTTCTAAGCAGATAATACTTGTCCTTTAAGTTAAATAAATGTATTCCCATATTTAAAATATAATAACAATATTATTTTTTACTATGTTCAAAATAAAACATTTTAAGTGGAACATAAAAGCTACATTAAAAGGTAAACATTTTCTTTTCATTGTGCAATATTTACCTAATTAAAATTTAAAATTGACTAACTTCAAATACAGGACAAATAGAGACTATCACTAAAGCTGCCTTTACTCCAACCCTCTCCACCTTTTTATAAAATCTTTTCTAGCTGATTAATATAACGGAGCACTTCAGCCTTGGTGAAATACACTTATTCAATTTCACTGAAGATTATAGGTTTCAAATAATAAAATTGGATTTTATTGAGGATTGAAGTGTGCAAATAGAACATTTGATTGAATTTAATAAAATGGTATCCTGCTGATGGAGGCAAGTCATTTCCTCCAGTTTTAACTTGATTACAAAGACAAGAAGTTTTATGAGCTATTTTGAATGGAAAATTTCTTTCTGTCTAGCAAAAAAGACTACATAGAGACTAAGAAAAAATAAGCAGTACCATTTACTATTTTTAACTGAAACAACAATTGTGAATGTAAGGTTATTTTTTTTTGTAATTTAGGAGCGCTATTTTCTAATCTGTATTTGTGGCTCTGTACTTAATCATGAGAGTTAAATACATATAAAGAATGAAGTCCAGCAGTTTAAGTATTTTTGAATAGTTTTATTTTAATTACAATTATTTTCAGATCTGTGTCACTCTCTTTAACTGAATACAGTGATTCAAAGTGTTACTCTTGGTCACAAACTAAATCAGTATATGGTACACAAGTTGATTTTTCTTGATGCTTGGTTTTCTTGAACCAATTTTGAAGTTTCACTAAAAAAGTAAAACAAAACATAAAGCATTTTTTTGCTCCTTTTCAACCAATAGTGAAATTTGAAATGACATTGAGATAACTAAAACTTCATACCAAATGGTAAAGCAACATCCGAAGTGTACTTGAGAAATCATTTTTAGTTAGAGGAAACACCACATTTTTGATTAACTTTGATATTGAAGTTTTAATTAAGTTATTTCTCAGAAAAAAAAATTGATGGGGGTGACCAGGAATTGAACTTAGGGGCACTAAGCCACTGAGCTACATCCCCAGCCCTATTTTTTTTATTTTATTTAGAGACAGGGTCTCACTAAATTGCTAAGCACCTCACTTTCGCTGAGGCTGGCTTTGAATTTGCCTTCCTCCTGCCTTATCCTCCCGAGCTGCTGGGATTACAAGTATGTGCCATTGTGCCTGGCTTCAAATATTTTACATTTAATATATTTAAAATATTATTTTATCAAGATTAGAACTTTTCTAATTAATTTCAATATTTCAGCTGTTATATTAGACTAGACAGTCAACTGAATGTATTTTAAACCATTTAATCACAGTGGAAATTTTTAAGGATTATTAGGATGTTTTTAAAGAGAATATTTGGAAGCTAAAATATGGGCTAAAATTTATAATGAGTCATCATTATAATCATTATAAATGATGACTTCAGTTTCTTCAATGCCATAATTGAAGATATCATGTTGACTGAATATTAGTAATATATGGTTTCAGAGCAAGATGAATTTTACTGTGGCCTAAACGAATACTTTGAGTTCCTGTAAAATATAATTTTGAGTATTTGATTCAAAGAATCTCCAAGGGAAATATACAACATAAATGTAGTAGTAGTTCCATTTCAATTATTTGGGGTTTTCTTAAAGAAGTAATAGGGTAGACACTTAAAGAAAGGGCATTACATTAAAAGAAATGACATAACATAGATACAGTGGTGATAAAGTCTGTGTGTTGTCAGTTCTTTGGAGGATAGTGCACTATACAGAAAAAGAAAAGGATCACTAGAGATAAAAAAAAAATTGACGAGAAGACAAATGAGATAGATACAGCTTCTGGAAATACAGCAAATAAAAGACAGTTTAGGGGAAAAAGAAAGAAAAGGTGATGACAATAGAAAATAAATAAACACCATAGGGTAAAATACATGTGATTCATAGTTTGTGATTATACTGCAGAGCTGTTTGAGCACAGAGATCAGAAACAGTGTTTAAAAACAGAAAATAGGTAATATTTAAGTTATGTGAGTTTGATGCCAAACCTCAATTGAAAAGAAAGAACTATAATTGAAACAAAAACAGTATAGACTGAAGTTGTATCCCAGAACTGTCCAAAGAATAGATGACTACTCGATCAGTCAAAATAAGGAAATTATTTGAAAAATGTTTTCTAACAAAACTTGCAGATGCATTTTAACAAGTGTAGATGTGGTTTGAGAGAAACCAAAAAGAAAGAAGGAATAGAAATCTCTTCATGTAAAATTTGCACTGAAATACGTGGCATACATATTGAAATTATATGATAATTTAGGATATGTTTCTAAAAGAGGTAAATTGAATTAGTGTCCAAAAAAAAAAAAAATCCCTGCAAGACAATGTAGTATGCAGCAGGACTTCTCACTTAGAGGTCAGTACCAACAGAATTCTGGGTGCCTTTTATTTATTTTTGAAGTACAAAGGAAAAACAGATAACAAAGAGGGTCTGTTATTCATAGAATACCCAATATATGCCGAACTAGCTGTCCAATAGTCATGGATTATTTTCAATTCATCTTTGTGGTTACATTAATTCATTCCACTATGGAGTCTTATTTGATCATAAGAAAAAAGCTGCAATAACAAAAATACTAGTTTCATTAGGATATTGTCAGCATCCATAAGATCAACACACCATTCTGCAGCATCTTCAGTTCTGAAAACTATTTGAAGGAAAAGAAAAATTATTTTGCTTATTTGACACAATCCTCATCCCTTGCCTGGTATGCACATCACTTTTATGCAGTGTGAAAATAAAATGACCAAACATCTACCATAACATCATATTACCAGGTAACATATTGATATTAAACTCAGAATTGACCTGTGGATCTCATTATCTGTAGGAAGATTAAAATCTTCACTGAATGATAAAGGTTGAAATCAGAAGCTGAAAAATAAAAATACAATAAATCAGTTTCAAAAATAAATGAAACTCAAACCAACCATCCAAATAGTTTTATTTTCCCCCACAGTATTGAGTTTTACCAATAAGAATCTCAAAAAAAGTCTACATCCTTCCCTGAGGGTAGCATGTGTTGGTTCTTATTTGTCCCCAAATTCTATATAGGTTTAAAAAGGGGGTCTTGTTGTTCCCATGACATTTGTTCCAATGACAAACATAAAGAAAGCTACAGAACTTATTTTTTTAAATTTTGTACTCAATGTTTCCATATAAGATTCCAAATGAAAAGTGACTCTTATATTCTATTCTACAGACTAGATAATGAAGGAATATAAACTAGCATATAGATATATGTAGTAATAATACTAGTAACATCTGTAGCAGCAACAGTAATACATATAAATTTTAGAGTATAGCATATTTGTAAAAAAAACAGAATTATAGACAAATCAAAATCATTGATTTGCAAAGGAGAATTTGGAATTTAAACTTTACATGCTTATAAACTTTCTAAAACTTAGAACAGCTTTAAGAAAAAGATTAATGTTATTAAAATTTTTAGAAAACCGATTGAAAATAGATAAAATTACCTTCCGAAGTACATAAATTCTAATGTGATATTCTTCTGAAGTTGTGAATATTTATGTTTAACTGTTATAGAATAACAAGGAATGAAGCCACAAAAGAAATAAAAGATTCAAATTATAGAACTTTATTCTGGAAGTAGCATTGCAGGTGATGCGGGCTTTTTGTTTGTTTGTTTGCTTTTGGTACTGGGGATTGAACCCAGGAGTGCTTATAACCACTGAGAAACATCCCCATCCCTCTTTTATAAGATTTATGTACAGATAGGATCTTGATGAGGTGCTTAGGGCCTCACTAAATTGCTGAGGCTAGCTTTGAAGTCACAATCTTCTGCCTCAGCCTTCCAAATTGCTGGGATTACACTAGTGTGCCACTGCACCCATCCTCTTTTCAACACATTCAGTAAGGAAATTGAATGGTACAGAGATGCTAAGTGACTTTTACCAGGTCTATTGTCAAGCAGAATAGAGTTATTCTCATTTCTAATTCAGACATTTAATGTTTTAAATATCTTTTAATAACCATCTCCAGATGTTTATGGTCAACCTGCCCTTTATTCAATCTTGGAGTTATTGTTATATAGTCAGTTACACATTATTGTTATTACTGCCATTACAATCAATTCCCATTTCTTTTAATAGAAACAAAATTGCATCATATCACAATTTTAGTTATCAAAACAATG
This sequence comes from Spermophilus citellus, assembly GCF_964194105.1. Taxonomy (NCBI): domain Eukaryota; kingdom Metazoa; phylum Chordata; class Mammalia; order Rodentia; family Sciuridae; genus Spermophilus; species Spermophilus citellus. The sequence continues at coordinate 56,442,858 of NC_138196.1, read as the reverse complement.
ATAGAACACATGACAAAAGTTGTAATAACTGTTGCCTAACAAAGCTTTTAAGCTTATTGGTTGCTTTGTACAAATAATATTAACAGGATGACACGAGGTTGAAAGAGTTTAGGATGAACATTAGAAAATAACAGTTATGTTCCAGCTTCTATGAGAGTACTGAAAGCAGAATGTGAGTATCAAATGTTGAAAGCATTAGTGAGGCATCATAATTATGAAAGAAAGGCACAAGGGACATAGGAAGAAGTGTGTAGTAGTGTTATAGAACAACTCTGAGGAATCTTAGTGTCTGTATGTTTCTGCAAAGGAGTGTTGCCCAGGGGAAAAGCAGGAAACGCTAGAAAGTTTGCTGTTTCAGACAGAGTGCCAGGCTGAGAGAGGAAGTGGCAGTTGACCAAATGATCCCTAACATGGAGAGAGACAGCAGGAGAGAGCAGAATCAAGATGTCCTAACCAGGGCTATGTTCATCAGATTCCCATTCCCTCACCTCTGCGATTCCTCTGCAAAAAAAAAAAAAAAAAAAAAAAAAAAAAAAAATCTAAGGTCCATGTAGCTCTCTGAAACTCTTTGGTGAAGGCAGACAGAAAAAGCAACATGAACAACCAGTACATACTCTATCTGGGAGAATAAAAGGCATGGGCAAAAGATGCTAGTGTTGGTTCCAAGAGTAACCCAAGATAAAACCCAAATTTATAGTAGAAAAGGTAATCTGAAACTAATTACAGAGAAATTTAACTAAAGAAATGAAGGAATTTGTGTGTCAAGAGAAAAGATGGTCAATGTGGAAAACAGATAAAAGATCCACTAAATGCAGTAGTAAATTGCAATAGTAAATTATTACTAAATGCAATAGTAAAAATATTCAGAGATAATATGTAGGGGAGAATGCTGAAATGAATGGGTTATATTTGTAGCTCAGGTGATCATATGGGATATCAGAAACTGTAATGTGACTTAAGGCTGAAGAAAAAAGTTGAAGGATGATATGATCCTGATATGGGATTTCATTTGTGAAAACATGAAGCGGAACAGAGAGCTACTCAGAACAAGTGACAAATAGACTTAGTGTAGCTATTTTAATTAAAAAAGAAAGGTGGGAACTAGAAAGGTATAGAAATTATAATCCAGTGAGATATACATCAGTCATCATGTATTTATTTTTCTGTGACTTACTATTTCTTATGTCGTATGTAGCCTATACTTAAAACTTGTGTCACAGAAACTCTCTCTTGAGGGGTAATCAATGGTTTTATGTAGTCTACTTTTACTCCATGTTAACACTCTGGAATCTCTCCTCCTTGACCTGAGTTTCAGAGGAAAACCTGAGAATTACTACGACAGGATGAAGAAATATGATTTTAGCCTGAGGAGAGAAATTTATTAATGAAAGAAATAATTATCCTCAATTTTATTTCTGTTACATTACTGAAAATTTCTACATAGGTTAGAGATTTCAAAGTGAAGAATCAAACATCCTTCTCCAATGATTTTTCCTTTTCTTTTATACTTTGTATTGATTAATGAAACTGTACATTTTATTCCTGGGCTGAAGCATAGTATTATAGAAACATCCTATTCTGCAGATGGTGCTGCCATCTCAGGAGAATGAGGTACATTCCTAAGATCCACAATCATAAAGAAACCAGAATTTTGACAAGAAACTTGATTCTTCATTTCTTTTGAAGAGTCTCTGTAGCCAAGAAACATGTTGCAGTCTCAATGGTGGGCCATTGTTTCAGCAAACCCCAGCAACTTTCCGCCATTTTTTTCTTTTCTCCTTTCTGGATTCTTGTCTTGAAATTTGAAGAATGAAATCCACAGATCTCTGCTGGGGTTGTGGCTCTGCAGGATGAGAGGAGATCCAACAAGTGTTGTCATCTAAGTGTGCTAGTCTACAGCGTTTACATAGCCCTTTAGAAAATGCTATTGGTCCAAAATTCTGCTAATCGAGGTTTGGGAAAGTATTAATGTTATTGATACAAAACTATGTTAATTAGGCTTGGAAAATGACTAGTGCTATTGGTTAGTTCTGAATTCCATTCAGATTTGCCTTACTTCCATTGTGCCTCCAAAGAAGCAAGAGTGAAATCAGTGAATCACACATGCTTGGTAATGGTGGTGTGTTGTTCTGGAGCAGTAGAGCTACAAGGAGTGGATGTCAGCATTGAGCAGGAAGAGCCATGGTGAAGTGACAGGTTGCTGCCCCTTGGCTTGCCTACAGCATTGATCTGCTCTGTCCCAAGCCCATGCCAGCATGGTGGACTTTATGGAACTACAACCCATGCTTACCAGACCACCAGAACCAGCCACCTCTGTGCTGCTGCACCACTCTGTTGTCACTTCTTGTCAGGGACAAGCAGGCTGGCTGTATGGCTTCACAGCCATGTCGTGTCATTCACCCATCTGAAGTTGTTCCCCTAACTTCTCCCATCCTTAAAGGGAAAGGGTGGTGACTGCTGAAGCTACTTATGGCTGAAAGGGACATGGACAGGAAATGGCAGTCAGAATACTTCTATAGAGACCTGTTTAAGGGCCCTCAGTACAAGGGGAGTTTGGTTTTCTATTCCATTAATAAGGCCATTTGTAGTTTGGGCATCTCACATATCAGCACAATCCAGAGGTCCATGCTGGCAGTTAGTAGATGACCAGATGAGGCATACATAAGGCAGAAATCATGTTAAGACAACAGTAAACAAGATAGTAATACATTTTCTCTAAACAACCAGCATAAGGCAATCTATTATTACCCGTGCCCCCAAAACACGAAGACCGGTAACTTATCAAAGCTTAAGGTGGCGTCTAATATGCCTACTGCTATGAGTGGAGTCCATTTAAGAATTTAGAAAATATTAGCAGAATCGTTAGAAATATATGCATGCCATAATTTCTTTGGTGTACTCTGGAGTTATACCTAAAATATCTAATGCTGTTCAATTTTTGTAAAACAGTTTTTTTGGGGTTTTTTTGTTAGTGTCACCTCTTTGGTAGAGGGATCTCCTTTAGCTGTGTCATGTAGGGCTCCCTTGTAAAAGTTGGATAGGACCTCCATTGTGGCACATTACATCTTTAAGAAGGGTAAATGTCAGGGCTAAATAATCATAACAGTGAAAAACAGGTTGAGCCTGCCTGTGTTGGAGGTTAGGAAGATTTGGAGTTTTCAAATTGACTTAGAACAAACTTGTAACTCTGGCATTTATCACTGCCTGAAAGTTATCAAGCACTCCTACATGAAGAATCAACTTTACTTACTTTTGAGAGAACTGACACCAGTATATGCCTCAAGTTACTAAAGAACTATTGTCTTCCTTGTGTGACTGTACTTTGGTTGTACTCTCCTGCCCTGTGTGTAAAACAAGTTGGTCAAAAATTGCTCATTTTCTTATCTAGTGTTAGGAATCAACTGACATTTTTTCAGGATTAACTCTTGGTAACTTTTGAGAAGACTCTTGGCTCCATTAGCTTTCCTCTATTACTCATGCAATCTGACAGAAGGGGTCAGGGTCTGGTGACCACCTGTGGAATCCTTTGGAAGTATCAGGGACATTTCCTTCTCCAGTAACCCTGCTTCTTTGCAGAATGTACATTGGTTGGATTCCTGTTCTCTGGGTTTTTTTTTTTTTTTGACCCCCTGATGAAGTGGTAAGGTGACTCATCAGAGTTTTAGGGATCTTAGTAAGTCTCATCATTTCCTGAGCTCTGACTGACCTTATAGTGCAAGGACCAAAATATTGGCTATTTTTTCCTTAGCACTTTTACTGCCTTGATTTTTTGACTTTGATCTGCAAGTTCTGGTTTTAAACATGCAGAAGGCTAGTTTTACCAGTGTTAAATGGGAATAATGGATTTTTACTTTTGTAACTGGAAGTCAACATTATATTCTGTCTTGTAGGTGATGACTTATTGTCTTAAGCCTGTGCTTTCCAGAACTACTTCTGCTGAACCTAACAGACAACAGTCATGAAGTTATTCAAAGCAATCATATGTAAGCCAGGTTTTAAAATGGTAGTGTGATCGTTTCATACCAGATAGAGTATACAAAAGAGAGTATTTATTGGTTACCTTTCCTATATTAGACCTATATAAGTTCTAATATAATAAATGTTTTTGTAACACTTAGATAAAAAGACCTTTTTTTTTTTTTTACTCGAATGGATATACCTCTCTAGCTACATTTATTTAGTGAGTCACTATATGGTAATAGCCCAAAATAACAGTTGCTTATTTAACCAGTTATAGAGTAATTATTTAGAAGATCTTAGAACAGATACAGACTCTAATTTTTAACACTTAAGACACTCTAATTTTTTGCATTACAATTCTTTTTTTTAAGAAAGAGGGGAGAGAGAGAGAGAGAGAGAGAGAGAGAGAGAGAGAGAGAGAGAATTTTTAAATATTTATTGTTTATTTTTTAGTTCTCGGCGGACACAACATCTTTGTTTGTATGTGGTGCTGAGGATCGAACCCGGGCTGCACGCATGCCAGGCGAGCGCGCTACCGCTTGAGCCACATCCCCAGCCCAATGCATTACAATTCTTAATACACATATATACCACAATTTTTGTATCTCTGTTTGTATATAAAGTATTTTGACACTCAATTCAAGTCTTCATACATGTACTTTGTATAATGATGTCCATCACATTCCACCTTCCTTGCTAATCCCCTGTCCCTTCCCTTTGCCCCCCTCCCCTCTTCCCTATCTAGAATTCATCTATTTCTCCCATGTTCTCCCTCCCTACCTCACTATGAGTCAACCTCCTTATATCAGAGAAAATATTCGGCATTTGATTTTTTGGGATTGGCTGACTTCACTTAGCATTTTCTTCTTCAACACCATACTTTTACCTGCAAATGCCATGGTTTTTTTTTTTTTCTTTTTTAATGCTGAGTAAAATTCCATTGTGTATGTGTGCCACATTTTTTTTTATCCATTCATCCACTGAAGGACATCTAGGTTGGCTCCACAGTTTAGCTATTGTGAATTGTGCTTCTATAAACATTGATGTGGCTGTGTCCCTGTAGTATGCTGTTTTTAAGTCTTTTGGATATAATCTGAGGAGAGGAATAGCTGGCTCAAATGGTGGTTCCATTCCCAGTTTTCCAAGGAATCTTCATACTGCTTTCCATATTGGCTGCCCCAATTTGCAGTCCCACCAGCTATGTATGAGTGTGCCTTTTCCCCCCACATCCTTGCCAACAGTTATTGTTGCTTGTCTTAATAATAGCTGCCATTCTGACTGGAGTGAGAGGATATCTTAGAGTGGTTTTGATTTGCATTTCTCTGATTGCTAAAGATGACGAGCATTTTTTCATAACATTTGTTGATTGATTGTATACCCTCTTCTGAGAAGTAAGACACTCTAATTTTTAAGACACAAAATAGACATGACACAAAGGTTTGGTAGCTTTTAACCAGACATTGAATCTCCACAGGAAAGAGAAAATAGAGTAATATAGTACTATCAGATTTAACCCTTTAGACATTAAAGCAAAAGCATTACATATTCTTATATTATGACTTAAACATAGGGAGACAGTTTACAGTATAAGTTGAGTCTGTCAGCTGTGGTGGATACTGAAATCAGAGATTCAGGTGGCTACTTGTCCTCCAGGGGTTTCAAATATACTTCCACTATCACCACTATTAAGAAGGAAAGAAAGAAACAAAACAACTCCTGTTAGACAAAACAAGACTGATGGAAAAAAAATATTAATTTAAGTGTGCAGGACCAAAGGAAAATTCAGCATGGAAACTGAACTCAAAAGAGAGGATTTTCCTAAATGATGAAATGGATATAAATTTTATAGCAAAGGAGCATATGGAACATCTTTGTAAAACCACAATTCACATTTGTGTCAGAGCCAGTCCTTTCCCTTTGTCTTCCACTATCTGTAGCATTTAGGTGGGAACTTACGGAAAAAGTAGAATCCCAGATTATAAGAAATTTTTATGCAGTTTAGATTTAAAAGTGACACATTTTATCCTTTGAAGCAATTTTTGCAATGACTCATGCAAGTCTAGCTACAAGATGGTGTTCATGCTACTCTCAGGGGCCATCTCTCCCCATTCTCCAACTGGTAGTTAGGTCAGGCTTGAATAAAGAAAAGTATAAGTTCCCAGGGTTTGAGGATCAAAGGAATCCCAGTGTATGAGTGCTTATGCTAGATGGAGCATTACCACTCTGAAAGACAAAGAAGGAAAAAGGCATCCCTTGCCATTCCTCCATTGTCTGAACTAGATCAAGGTATCGCTTGATCCCCTCAATGCCACTTGAGGTTTTCTGGTTGGATTAGTCACTCTTACCACACAAACTATTTAAAGCTTCCTGTGATACTCAAAATGTGAGTGACAATGTACTTAGGCCTCATTAGGATTCAGGCTTGTTGGATTAGTTGCCCTTACCAACACATGAATCAAAATCTCATTTGGGTCATTTCCCTCTTAAAAGGGAGAACCCCCCCCCCTTTTTTTTTCTGTTCTGCGCTTACCCTCAATTATGGATTCATTGTAGCTGGGGTTGTGCCTCTCAGAGCAGCTCAGTTGTTTTACTAAGGGTGAGACATGTTCCTAAGTGTCATTTGCCCTGGACAAGTTTTTAGCTTTTCCTGATGTATTTGCCATCATTCTTAGGACCACTAAAGTGCTGTTCTATTTGTTGTAAATATTAAATCTTAAATTGATGGAGAGTCTACATTTGGATTGCAATTGGTTTTTCTTTGATAGGTTTAAAATTTATCCAAAGGCAAACTGGCAGGATTTGGAAACTAGGGAATACTCTTACTTGTGACTGGAAGCCCACCAAATACAAGGATGAACTTTAGATCTTAAAGGACATTCAAAGTCTCAAAAATTCCCAATAACTTTATCTATGTATCCTATTGAAATGGTAGGGTTCAGAGGGGTATAAGAAACCTAGGTCTACATGGTTTTTGTGGTTCTGATGAGAGAGAGAGAGAGAGAGAGAGAGAGAGAGAGAGAAGAAAAGAGAGAAGAGAGAAAGAGAGACCACTTGGCTCACACTCTGGGTATTTGTGGGCCACCTCTTTCCTAAAGAACTTGGCTCAGATGAAAACTGTCTCAGGATCCCAGATAGATTGGGTGAGGGCACCCTCCATCATTGGGCCAGACAGTCTGATAATGAAAGAAAGAAACTGATGCTTGAACTGATCTGTTGACCTGGTTCATGTTCTGCAGAGAGAAGCTGAAGCAAAGCTTGACCAACACTTTGGTCACTCCAGACTCTCCTCCATCAGGGACAAAGGGGAACAAACAAGGCAACTTTAGTAAGTCTGTCACAAATGTCTTTAGACCAGTGGCTGAGCTTATCTGCTTTTAGCTGGCTGACATGTTCCGGTATTTTTGATAGAGATTTTTCTAAAAGAAGTATGAGACTCTGAGAACAACAACAACAAAGCAATAATTCTGTTGGTCTGTTTCACTCACCCTTCCAAAGATGCCACACATTAGACACCAAAAGATGAAACCACAGTTTCTCTGCTTCTGCTGGCAGGTGGTGTCTGCACAAACTGCAGGCCTCTGCGGCCAAGAAATGTGTTGCATTGTTTAACGGTGGGACCTGCCCTTCAGTGTTGCAGCAGACCCCAGCAGCTCACTGTCAATTTTTTGTTCTTCTTTGGTTCTTCTTGTGAATTCGAAGACTGAAATCTGTAGGCCTGGATGAGTGAGTGTAAAAAAAGAATGTATTCACACATGCATAGAAAAAACTCCCACAGCATGGGGAGCCCAACAAGGGGTGCCATCTGAGTGTGCTAGCCACAGGTTTGTATAGCAATTGGGTCAATGCTGTCCAAACTTATATTAATCAGGATTTGAAAAAATGTACCAATGTTATTGGTCCAAAACTATGCTCATTAGGGTTTGGAAAAGTATGACTGCAGTTGGTTAGCCCTAAATCCTATTCAGGTTTGCCTGGCTTCCATTTTCTCCCCACTTCTATCAGAAAACAAGAGGTTGAGGTCAGTGAATCACACATACGTGGTAGGCAAGGATGTTTGGAGCCTAACGCTGTGTGGAGGGGTGTCTGCCTTAGGCCTGGTGGAACCTTGGCGGGTTGAAAGCTCACTGGGTCTCCTTTGCAGTGCTAGTCCCTCATGCCTCAGGCTCATTCTTGTCTCCCTGCACTCTAGCCTCTCCACTATTTTGTTCCATTACTCTACTGCCTGGCAGGGACCAGTGGGCTGGCTGCTCAGTTTGGTGGCTGGGGAGACGTGTCAATAATATAGTAAAAGTCAAAAAGCTCTATTTGGAAAAGCAAAAAAAAAAAAAAAACAAAAAAAAAACCAAATTATGGTAGACAAGGGAAAGAAAAGACTATTCAAAGAGTATGATGATACACACACACATTGATAAAGAAGAATTTTACACATATACCTAGAACAATCATTTATCTGGAAGGATAAATGGTGAACATTGCTTTCTATCATTTTTACAGATTTTATTGCAAATAAATAAGTAGTTTTCCAAAGCATTTGCTTTTCCTAAATTGTTATATCACCCTTATACAGAATTTTAGCTGTAATTATTTTTCCTCTTTATCATTAGTGCATTTTAATTATACAGTACTAAATGACTTAATTTTAAAATGAAATTATGGCATTTCAATTAAGTGGCTGGAACTAGAGAACATCGTGCTAAGTGAAATAAGCCAATCTCAAAAAAAGAAAGGCTTAATGTTTTCTCTGATAAGTGGATGCTAATTCATAGTTGGGGTGGGGGTAGGGAAGAATGAAGGAACTTTGTATTGTGCAGAGGGGAGTGAGGGGAGAGGTGAGGCTGTGGGGATGGGAAGGGCAGTAGAATGAGGCAGACATTATTACCCCGTAAACATGTATGATGACACGACTGTTGTGACTCTGCACCATGTACCTACCACCAGAGGAATGAGAAGTTGTGCTCCATTTGTGTACAATATGTCAAAATTCATTCTACTGTCATAACATTATAACAAATTAAAAAAAAATAGAAGAGGAGACCAGTACAATGGAAGAAGGGGATCAGGGGGAGAGAGAGGAGGAAAACGAGAGGTGCTGGGAAATGAAATTGATCAAATTATACTGTTTTATTGTGTGCATGTATGAACATAATTTAATAAATTTCACTGTTACATATAAAAAAGAAAAAAGTCTTCTAAATTGTGAAAATTTAAAAAGATGGAAAAAATGACTTTATTTTGCAATATCATACATTCAAGTAATATGAGCTATAATTCTTACTTTTATATATTAGGCTTCTAACTATTCCTCAGCAAGAAGTGGAAAGAGAGTGAAGGGAGGAAAGAAATAAAAGATAAAAAAAAAATATTCAGAGGCAGAGAAACTCTGGGTATTATTGAAAATGATAAGAAGAAATCCTCTCATTTACAAGAACATTTACAAATGATGTGATAGAAGAAGAAGGAAATTCAGGGTATTGTTTTCTCTGTCTTACCTTAAGAGGCAATCTCAACCTGCCTCAAACACATCAATGCTGAAAAACACAAACAAGTGTCTTGTATAGGGAAGTGATTTCTACCTACAAGGGATGGAAATTAGAAGATGAAAAAGAGACTATCTAGGGAATATTATTCCAGAATTATATTTGAATCTCTGGTTTTGCAAATTTGACAGTGAACCACCATCTAGTAACTACAATGATAGAAAATAGTCCAATGTACTAAGAATAATGTGTGAACTTTGGAAATGATCATTCATATTTTATGAAGGTCCATGAATGTCAGTTACATAATCATTTTCTTGTTAAGAGGAAAATGGTCTTCATTTAAAGGAATTCAAACATTTCAAATATATGTGATATTTTATGATAGTAAGTACCAACACTCATGGTAAAACATCTATAAATTTTAAGAAAAAAATCACAAAGGCTATAATTATATTATATAACTCATAATGTACACAATAATAAACTAAATATTGGTCAGGAGTATATAAATAAGGCTGAGGCAGGAGGATTACAAGTTTAAAGCCAGCCTTAACAACTTAGTGAGGGCTTAGGAAACTTAGCCAGACCCTGTCTTAAAATAAAAAGTAGTAATAATAAAAATGGTTTGGGGATGTGGCTCAGTGGCTGAGTACCCCTGGGTTCATTCTACAGTACCAACTTTTTAAAAGTATATAAATAGACACAGGTACATGATTTTTGAAATTATTTATGCATATTTATACTCCTGAACTTCCTAATCCATTCCTGAACAGATATTTAGATAAAAAATAAATGGAGAAAAATTATGGCCATAAATGTTTCTAGTCAGATGCAGAGCATACCAGGCCACTCAAGCACTGAAATTTTGACAAAGCTGTTGAAGAATTGTAAACTCTAATTGAGTACACTTGCTTTTTACTTTCAACAGAAAGCATTTAATACCAATTAAATTACTCATATTCAGCCTTAGACATCTCATATAAATAAGAAATTATGCAAAGGAAAAATTTATATTTATCTTTAAATGTAAAGTTAATGAGAAGCTGACAAAGAATCACAAGTGTGTATATGTCCACACGGCATATGTGACCATGATTATGAATCCTGATTACACATTACAATAGAATCTACAAGTTTTAAAAACCAAATCTGAGGCTGAGCTTTGTAGCTCCATGGTAGAGAGTGTGCCTAACATGTATGAGGCCCTGGGTTCGAACTCTAGCACCTCATAAAACTAAATAAACAAAATAAAGGTATTGTGTCCATCAAAACTAAAAATATTAAAAAAAAACAAGTCTAAGAAATTTCTGAGACTTACTATTGCATCATCTTCAGAAAAGTGACCAGGAAACATTTGAAAGTATTTCAGCACTAGTTGTTATATTCAGTCATTATTGGGAAACAATTAGGTCGTTTGTTCTTTGTAATATAATCAACAGCTTAGAGCTGAAAGGAACCTACAATTCACCCAGACCCATCTGTGTATCAACATGTGGAGTGAATATATTTTACTTTGGTTTTTATGAGTGTTTACAGTGAAATGAATATGTACATTTTTATACGAGTTATTTGTATATGTTTATACCAAAGTGTATGTATACTCTACTAAACTTTATTGACTTAATTTTTTTTGTTTTGTTTTGTTTTTTGTTGGTGCTGGGGATTGAACCCAGGGTCTTGTGCATGCCAGGCAAGCACTCTACCAACTGAGCTATATCCCCAGCCTGACTCAACGATTATTGCTTAATAGATATACATAAAGTGGAATTCACTGTAGTATAACCTGTTCAGGTACATAGGCATATTCATATACACAGACATACATATACTGTAACACCAAGAAAAAGTGCACCTTGATAACCTTGATAGGGAGGAAGAAAAGTGAATAAAACATTTATGGGGTTAAATTATTTACAATCTAATAAAACATATATGCAGTGAATTACAAATCAAGGTAATTGTATAGTTCTAGGTATAATGCAAAGAAAATAAATCAATTTTTTATAAAAGAGAAAGGAGGATAGTTCTTTGATCTGATCTTTCAGGAAGGAAAAGGTTTTTTTTTTTTTAACTTAGTAGAGATGAGGTGGAGAAAGTGGTAAAGATTGAAGACCATAATGTGCCAAGTCGCGAAAGTAGAGCAATAGTACTTCATTCAGCAAATATATATGATGACTATCATAAGTGGAAATGAAAATTTATCAACTTACTAATTATAATCTCATTAACACTTATTAACTTATTATCAATTTACTCATTTATTTTTTTCTTCATTTGATGACTGGTCTTTGTCATAAGGAGGATCCACCCACAAAAACATTAAGGAATCAGCTGAGTGCCAGTGGAACCTGTTTTATGGTGAAATATTTTGTTAACAATTTCTTAATATCCACATGAGAAATAATTCCCATTATTTGGGGTAATATTTTGTGTTCAAAATTATGGGGAAGATTTCTTAGGAAAATTTCTAATGAATCATTCATGATAACATGAATTTGAGTTAAAGTGTGATTTTTCTGAGATATCACATTATTCATTTTATCTACAGATGTTTGGAGCACTTTTTAAAATGTTTTTGTTTGTGCAATATAATTCATACATTATAGTTGGATCCATTTTTACATAATCATATGTTCATGGAATTTAATTCCTTTACTTCGGTTGCCAATGCTGCCTCTTCTTCTTCTCTCCTTCTTCCTATTCACATTCTTCTCTACTGGACTTCCATTTATGGACTAATTGATTGATTGATTGATTGATTGGTGTTTTATAGATATATGTAAAGGTGGAACTCACAGTGGTATAACCTGTGCATGTATGTAGCATAATTTTGTCAAATTCATTTCACATTTCCTTCCCTTTTCCCCCTCTCCCCTCTCCCTCTCAGTCTCCTTCTACTCCAGTGACCTTCTCTCTGTCTTCAGGAGATCTGAACCCCCACATTTTTTCCTCTTACTTTGTTCTAGCTTCCCCATATGAGAGAAAACATTCAATCCTTGATTTTTTTGATTCTGACTCATTTCACTTAGCATGATGTTCTCCAGTTTCATCCATTTACCAACATGTGCAATAATTGCATTCATCTTTATGGCTGAGTAAAACTCCATTGTGTACTATACCATATTTTCTTAATCCATTAATCTCTTGACAGTCACATGGGCTGATTTCGTAACCTGGGTATAATGAATTGTGCTGCTATAAACATTGATGTGGCTGTATCACATACTATGTTGATTTTTGTTCTTTTGGATAAATACCTAAGAGTAAGATAGCTGGGTCATACGATGGTTCTATTCCTAGTATTTGGAGGAATCTCCTCATTACTCTTCAAAGTGGTATTTGTAGGACTTTTTAAAAATTTGTGTTTTGATACTTATTTTTGTCAGTGCTTTTATGCCTCCTTACTATATGTTTTTGATAATAAAGAAATAGTTATGCTAACATCACTGGATATTAAACTACTTAAATAGAATAGTTTTCTTTTTTAAATGGAGCTGGTCATTAGGTCAGTTCTTCAACTTGGATCAATGAAGACATATCTATTTTCTAATTTTATTATATATGTTCTGGATAGTTCATGTTTTTTTTTCATTTTTGTTTTATTATAGAGTGTCTATTTCTTCTGCAAAGCCTATGTCATTGATCTTAATGTGAAAGTCCTGCTTTATCACCTGCTTCCTCAAAAATTTAAGATATTATCTAAAGCCCAGAGACTCACATCAAAATAGCATTCAAGGAACAATTTAACTGTTGCTCTTGCAGTCAACTATATTCTTCTTGGTCATAGCTGTGACTCAGTTCCCATCTTTGTGCATTCTCCTGTACTTTTCCCATTTTGAAGTACTGTCACTGATAGATTGTTAACTTCTGCTTTTTTCCAAGAGTGAGCATACATAGTTTGTCCAAAATGTTACATATTTTAACTCATCCTGTTTTTTTTATCACAAATGACTTCTTCCATGGATCTTCTCTTCACTTATGTAAGTCTTCATTTGCGCGTGTGCGCGCACACACACACACACACACACACACATATTTTCTGTATAGAGAGGAGTGTATATTCTACTTTCTGAGGGTAGAATTCATGCCTTAGTTTTTCTGTTTTTCCCATCACCTAAAAGAAGAACCTGAACACATAATTATACCTTAGTGTGTATGTATCAAAGTATGTGTTTGAGTTCTTTTTCCTACTTCAAATTATCCTACTTTTTTCCTTGCAGTGAAGAGTAAGAAGAAGGGAGAGAGTATTAATTTTTTAATATGATTCCTCCATGAAAATTTCAAACTACGAAAAAGTAATACTAATTCATAAATTGTATAATTGTATGTTATATTCTGCATTTACTTTTAGTTATTAATTTCCATGTTTTATAATATCAGTAAAAATTGTAATCAATTACATATTACCTGTATTACTCAAGCTATAATTTAATTTTGTAAAAATCTTATCCTGTTTTTTTTTTTTTAAGAGGCAAAAGCAGACCCTTCTTTTCTCAGTATGGCATGAACTTTGAGACTTGTGATGTGGCAAACTGTAACTACAACAAGGCATTCTTAGAAAAGTTTTATTTAATGATGCATGAATTCTCATTTAACATTATATATTTATTATCTTATATGGATTTAGGGAACATGACAAATCTTAATTTACTCCATCTTTCCACTCTGATTTTCTTGCCTTGAATTTGAAGAGATAGGGTACGTTATTTCTTAGGCATATTTTCTCTCTGACACACAATTAATCTGTTTTTATTTTTTAACTAATTGCATTGCTGATTCATGTTCAAATTGTCCTTTATAGAAACTCTATAATATCTGTGTTGAACAGATTATAGCTTGTAATTTTTCTTTTCAAATTTGTCAATAATCTTTTCCTTTTTTTTTTTATTCTAGGTGCATAAAGTTGATTTAATTCAATCCTTGGTTTTTGACATTTTATCATCACTCAAGCATACCTGGTTATTCTAATTTAATTCTTTTAGAGCCTGACTGATAACTTGCAACTACCTGTGTGTGCTTCCTCTGGTCCACCTTCCTATGTCTCACACCCACTCCACCATCTTGAAATATATGTTTATCAATCCACTGGGTTTTTTTTTTTATGATTTACCTGGATATATATTTGTGTCTTCAAATTATGTTGTGGTTTTTTTGTTTTTGAACTTTATTAAAAATATTTTAATTATAATCTTCTGAGACTTTCTTTTTTCACACAGTATTTTGTTATTCATATTTGTTCATGCTGCTACATATAACCATAGTCATTGTTACTTAACACTTTACTGTGAAAATATTAAATAATCTACCTACTCATTCTCTTGTTCATAGCATATGATTTGCTTTAAGCCTTTAAGCCTTGAACATTTTTGTGTTTTCTTATATTTATGTTATAAACTATATTGTCCTTGAAAATATTAAAATCTTTTATATGATCATGTGTTTTCATGCATCAATTTTATTTTGTCTTTGTTCAGGGAAGTTAATTTCTTAGAAAAGGTAATTATTATTTTAAAAAACATTCAAATATATGACTTTTTTCTAAATTAGATTTCTTTGAGAGCTTTATCCTTCATGCTTCAAGAGAAACATAAAGATGTTTTTGTCACTTATCATCTATTTTCTTTCAATGCTTTATTAATGCTTCAAACAAGATTTTGTCTCCTTATATTAGAAAATACTTGTAAATTCATTATGGTATAATCACTTTTCAGATATTCCCAGAATCTTTGCCAAGACATCATTGTTCTTTCATGACTCATTTGACAATCATCTAATTTAATTTAACAAAATGATGATTAAGATGTTTATATATAAGAGGTGCTCCTCTTTGTATTTTCGTAGAATTAAAAACCCTTTCCTTTTTTCTTTTTTTACAACATAATAATATTTAGCTAAAATTAGGTTGCATACCTAAAATGTAACAATCTGATACCACTTGTCTAATGAAATTATTCAGGAAATTATTTAAAATGAGGTGTAAAGAGAAAAAAAGAACAATTTAAAACAAAGAATTAAGACAAGCATATTCATCAATTATCATTTGGGTGCAGTGGAAGAACTGGCCTGAGGGCTATTCCATTTAAAATGTTCCATTGGTACTACTGGATCCCTGAAGCAAAATGTAATAAGCCGTTGGTGTCCCAATTAAAGTACTAGAAATGTCAGCAAGCTGAAGGGGATGGTCAGGCAGTTCTGGCATGAATTACTCCAAAATACTCAAGAATAATATGACTTTTTTTTCTTAATTTCTAACTTTCACTTTCTTTTTATTTCCCTAAAGGGATTTACTTGTCCAGAGCCAAAATGCACTTATTATGAATTGACAGTGGACCAAATCAAGACGAAATTGTACAGAAACTAAAATATCTGAAAATCCTAAGGTAGATCTGGCTTGTGAGCCTTTAGCAATTTAAACACTGATAGTGCTTTTGAAAGAGGCAAAATCAGCATCACTTCATGATTTGAAAATCCTTATTCTTCCTTAAAGAATATAATTTGATGAATTTTAACATGTTCCATATTTGAACTTAGATATATCACTTCTATAATCAAATGAATTACTAGTTTCTAAGTTGTAACTTTATGAAAAAGACTGACTAAAATTAAAGTAATAGCTTTTAAATGATCTATAACAAATTCATCTTGAAATTCACAAGATTTCATGAACATATATATGTAAGTGTTTGGGAAGTAAGACCTCCTAATTAATCACAAAGGCATCTCTCAGTCCAGTACTTACCAGATCTATTATGTCAGGTAAGTTATTTAACCTCTTTGTACCTAAGTTCTCTTGTCTTGTACATGAATAATAACTATACAGACTTCATAGATTTTTTATAAGGATTTAATGAGCTACTCTACCTCAAAAATTTAAAATGCTCTGTGTCATATAAAGATATGAGTTTGCTTATTATTTTATACAACATCATTGTTAATGTGTGAATTTGATTAATAATCATTAATTCAAGCTCTTATTTAAAACCTTTATCATCCACTTCTATTTTAAAACTGTAAATATTGAATAAAAACACTTAACAAGGGGTGAAAAACAACTAATTCAAATAAAATGTGGACTATCATATTTCACAGTAAATTGAGAGTAGAAACATTCTTTTAAAGTAAGATAAAGGAATAGATCTTTTATCACACCTTCTATTTGATTTCTTTCTGAAACTTGCAGATAAAATAAGGCAGATAAATTGCAGTAAGAGGTGAAGCAAACAGAAAGAAGATTAAATCATCATCTGGACAGCTAGTATTACTAGTGACTTAAAAACTCCAAAAAATTTAAGAAAATTAATAACAGGTATAATCAATTGAAATACAAAACAAACATATATTTTACCTCTTTTAAATGATATTACATATTTAGAAAACACAAAACTAAATTGTTTATTCACAACATGAATCAAACTTAAAGTTCTTGGAAACAAACCTAAGGAAAGAATTTGTATCTCTACTACTACTTATCCTCTGCTTATCATCTATATGTTTATGATGTTATACATCATAGGAATAACTAAATTAATGACAATTTTGAACAAATAAAAAGCATGTTACATTTTGGTTACGAAATTTTTAAAAAATTTTAAAGATGTCAGTTCTTCTAAGAGGATTATGTGTGTATAGGTATGTGCTTGTGTGTTTGTAAGTAATCCTAAATTAAAAATTCAGAAAACATTTTTGAAACTGCAATAAAATGATGTTTAATGAAGTATTTGCAAGAATAAATATATGTGACTTATATTGAAAACATGCATACAAGTGTAATAAGATGAAATTTCTACTTCAAAATAGTAAAGCATTATATTTCACTACAACATAATAAAGCATATAAAAAACTAAAAAATTGTACAACTGTGTGTCCATAGTATAAAATAAAATGGGTAAACATTAAGCTGATTTAAATCAACATGTCTAAAAAGGGGAAAAAAAAAAAAACAATGACAGTGCTACTTTGAGCCATACTTTGAGTACCTTCTTCTACTCAAACTCTAAATCCATGACATATATATAAGATATAAAAAGTGCTTAGAAAACTATGTCAAAGAAAGATGAGCCATGCAGAAGTATAAGGATATAGGGTTCTGGATTATGAAGCAGTCAGAAATACATTATGAGGCATTTGGCTCATATATAGTTCAAAATTATTCTTTGTCCCGAGGGAGAATGAAGTAAGACTGCTCAAACTCAGAGGCTGGTATAGCAATCTCGCAGGCAAAAAAATGTGCATAAATAGGAAAGCTGTTAATTTGGCCTGCTGCTTATAGGAAATGAGAAAATGGAGGTCCAAGCTTACAATTAGAGGCTGAGATAGATCATTGGATGGTGTTTGGATTTTCAAATATTTCTCAATATTTACCCAAATTTACCTAAATATTTACCACTATTACCATAGGGCAAGGACACCAAACTGCTAACATGAGAAACAGTTTTGCATTCTGAATTTAGGAATTCATTCTGTAACCTCTATATAATAGAACTGGGAAAAAGTGTAGAAATACACATTTTTTAAAAAAATAATTGAGTAAGGAATACTTCTTAAAAATTTCCCCAAAACAATAATTTCATAACAGGAAGACAGTTAATTCTAGAAAAGCTAACATATCAATAATGAGAACATCAAACCAAAATATTCTGATAGCCTGATAAAGAACTAAAAATATATTTATTTCCCCAAAGTGATAAAGAGTATCACCTATAAAATGAATGAAACTTATGGAACTTAAAATAAATAACATAAAACAAGAATAGGTAGAAAAAATAAGCAATTACAAAAGTTTTATGTTGTGATATTCCAAGGTAAGTAAATAATCAGAATTCTCTGAACATAAAAATAAAGCAAATGATACAAAAATGATAGTTAAAAGAATACTAGTGAATAGGTTGTTTTGTTTTATTTCAGATTTGAGAAAATACTGTCATTTAAATAAGTTCAGAATCCATCAAGTCACAGGTAATCTACAATTTAAAAAATAAAATATTTGAAGTGCTGAAAAAATAAAAATTTCCAGTAAACAAATGATAATAATATTGAAACAGATTTTTCTAATTAAGATATATGTCAGAAAATAACATAAAATAACTTAACAGAATTCCTGGAAAATAGCTACCCATATATAACATGTTCTCTATTATTATATTATTTAAGATGAATAATAAAATAAAGGTATTTTCAGGCCAGCCCTAAAGAATGAAACAACAAAACCCTTTTCAGAAAGATCTGTTTAAGAACATAGTGTAGCAAGGAGAATATTGAAGTCATAAAACTATGATAATCAAGAAATGGTAGTCTGTTTAAAAACTGAGAAGATATATATATATTATATATATATATATATATATATATATTTAATTACCATTTGACAAAATATTAACTAGTGCTTAGCTTTAAAAGATAAAATTAAGCTCAAAATACATCAATAATGTGTATCTTCAGTAGGTGAGTACAGTTTTCTGACTCTGTTCTAGTGATGAACACAAACACTGGGTATTGATGTAGTGGTCAAGAAACAGCAAGAAAGAATAATCAAAGTAATGAAAGTATAAAAAATAAGATTATAAAAAGGTTTACAAATCATAATAATTATAGTCAAATTAAACTTAGCTATTATAAAATAGATAATCAGATTGATTTTCCTATAAGAAATTATGGAGGATTAAGAATACACTGAGAGGTTTAATGTATGACATTCACCATTATGCAATGATGGCAAAAACAATTGAGGAGCCACTCGTCAGCAGCCACTATGAAACCCTTGAACCTTAATTTTGTAGGTTATACATGTAACAAATTTTTCAAATAAAAGTAAAAAAAAAACATTTTAATTTATTTATGTGTATGTGAGTATTAGTTAAGATCCCCTTACACTTCTTTTTGGAACATGTTTAGGATCCATAGGTGAGGAAGTCCTTTGTGGTTAGAAGGAAACTAATTATTACATACATATGAAAAGCAATAAAAGTGTGCACACTTTCATTTATTTATTTATTAGCTCTAATCAGTTATAAATGACAGTAGAAAGGTCTTCGATTCATTGTACACAAATGGACCAGAATTTTTCACTTCCCTAGTTGTCCATGAAGTAGAATCACACATTCATGCAATCATACATGAACCTAGGATAATGATGTCCATCTCATTATTCTACCACATTTACTACCCCCATGCCCCTTTCCCCACTCCCCTTTCCTCCATCCAAAGTTTCTCCACTCATCCCATGCCCCCCCCCATTATGGATTAGTATCCAATTATCAGAAAACATTTGTTTCCTGGTTTTGGGAATTGGCTTATCTTTGTTAGCATGATTATTCTCCAACTCCAACAACTTACCTGAAAGTGCCATATTTTATTCTCTTTTAATGTTGAGTAATATTTCATTGTGTATATATACCACAGTTTCTTTATACATTCATCTATTGAAGGGCATCTAGGTTGCTTCCATAGTTTAGCTATTGTGAATTGTGCTGCTATAAACATTAAAGTGGCTGAGTTACTGTAGTTTGTTGTACACACTTATATATATATATATAGATAGATAGATAGATAGATAGATAGATAGATAGATATAGATATATTTATATATTTATTTATTTATTTATTTATATATATATATATATATATATATATATATATATATATATATATAGATTATATAGTGCTATCAACACTGTTACCACCACCAACAATGAAACTTTATGCAATTTTCCAACATTATTTATAGGTTTTTCTCAAAATCAAGAAAATTCCTAGTAACTAAAAATCATAAGCTTTCATATGCTAGAAAACATGGATGATTCTAAGAGCAAGATCTTAAATATAAATTCTCTCATTTTTTTAAAAAGCATTTGCCCAATGTACTCCCAATTTGAAGGTCTGTGTATGCTCACACATGCTAGTTCAAAATAAGTGAAATAAATGGGTAACCATTCTTTTGAGCCATTTCTCATATAGATCGGTGAGGAAAGTCACATGCCTAGGGCGATGAGGTCCATCTCATTCCACCACCTTTCCTGCCCCTATACCTCCTCCCTCTTTCCCCCTCCTTTTTTTAACCTAAACCATCTTCATTGGCCTACAAATTGAAGATGACATTTAATTTCTGAAACAATTTATTGATATCAGTAGAATCTCATAGTATAAAGCCCAATGAAGTAGATTATGGAGGAATGGATATTTAAAAAGTATAGACTGAGAGTATCTTTTGACTCTGATTTCTAAAATAATATGCCTAAAAGAGGATTGCTTTATTTGTGTGTGTGTGTGTGATCTGGTAGGGTAATACAGTGAACTGAATTTTTATATAGTTCAAATATGTTGTTACTAGTTTAGTATGCTTATTGATTCAAACAGTAGCTTACAAACAAAAAAATACATATAATTTAATCTATTAACCCAATGATTTGAAGGTTATATTAAGGTAATTTATAAATGCCAGAAGAAAGAAAACATATATTAATTTCATGACCCCAATACTAAAAGCCAAACATGTACACTATGCTTGAACACTAGAACGTCAACTCAGTTTACTATATGAAAAACCTGTGCTTTTATAGCTATCTTAAGAGAATGATAATGTCCTTAAAAAAAAAAAAACTCATTTCTTACACATACTGGCAGCTTTCCATGTTTTAACAAAGGACCTTTTGAGATATTTTTCTTTGCCAAAAAAGCAAATATGTTGATATAATTTGGAAGTATGATAAAATATAAGAAATTCATCCAAGAGAAGTGTGAATATAATCAAGAAAAGGTTGATTTTATGTAGAACAAACTGAGTTATAAACAAAACTTACATAGCAGTCAGAAATGATTTGAACTTATATTCTACTTTAAGTCTAATCTACTAGGATGAAGAAAGATACTATATTACTCCTGACTTTGTATTATCATTTCAACTTTAAAATTTCTTGGAAATCACAATTGGGGCTCATTTTAGTAACCATAGAGGAAGAAACAGTCATAGAAATTCCTGTAACCAAATCCCAATTGAACTTATATGGGCCAAAAATTATATAAAGATTAAAAAATATTTAGAGGGGCAATAAACATATGATGAAAACATATACAAGTAAATAGGATCATAGTAAAAACTTACAATGATTATAATTTATCAGCAAATAATACATTTAAACATGATTGCAATGTAATGAAAAGGCACCAAAAAATTACTGGAAAAGATCAAAATGCTTCTGTCTTTTACACAGTCTTTACAAAATAATATTTTTGATGGTGTGCAACACATTGTTAAAACCTTTGGTGGTGATAAATAAAATTTTAAAAGACAGTTTTTTAAAAATATTTTTTTTAGTTATAGTTGGACAAAATACCTTTATTTTATTTATTTTTATGTGGTGCTGAGGATCCAACCCAGGGCCTCACACGTGCTAGGTGAGCGCTCTACCACTGAGCCACAACCCCAGCCCCCAAAAGGAATTGTTTATGAGGTCAACAGACATTTAAAACATTAGAAAATTTTCAGCTTATATTTGCTTTTCAGTGCCTTTGATATTTAACTTTTCTAAACAATTATCATCAATTTTGCCTCTTTTGCAGAATATATTGAAACAAAAAGGAAAACAGGTAAATTCCTTTCTAAGGAAAATTAAAAGCTTTTAAAAGCTTTTAAAGCTAAGCATTAGTCAACATTTTTTCAAATGGTAATTAATAACCTGCCATACATTTATATTTGGCATTCTTAACTTTCAGTTGCAGATGCACTCTAAGAAAATTAATTTAATAACTATATTTGTATTAATTCATAAAATAATTTCAAATGTTCATAAAATCATAATTCCTTCACAGCACTTTAAAAGGGAGCATACATTCTGTTTTGAAATTTGTCTTGTTTCATTTTTTACATGTTTTAGACTTTGATTTTTTTAAGCAGAACTGAATCTAGTCAAAAGTTAAAATAGTCAGTTTTTTTATTTCAATCTTTTATGTCCCTGCACTAAAAGTCCATCTAGTATGTCCTTCTAAAAATCAAATACCTCCCTTTTATTCTAAGGGAAAAAAATAACCTCTCAGCTGATTTGTCAGTTATAATCTAATTGATAAATTAATATAACCTTTTACTCTTAGTATATTATCTTCTTGAGAAATCTGTATTTTGCTTATGACAATTCTACTTAATTATATATTCTCTGAAATCAAGTTTTTAGAAATGTTGTTGGATGTACATAAGATATAAGAGAGGCAAAGAAATCTTACCTGAAATAAGGCTGTAGAAAATCTTCTGATGTTGTATATATTAGTAGTGGTCTTATATGTTCTTGCCTCCCCTATATGTGTAAATTTACCAGACTTTAAGTATTTTTCATTCTTAAATGTTCTACAGAGAAAACTTACTTTATTATTATTTTTTCAGATTCTATAATCTTTAAGAAATCACATATAATTATACTATAAAATTTTTGTCATATGTAATGTGTCATTTAAAGAAAGATTGTTTAGCAGGCTGGTCATATAATAATATAATATAATTACATAGATTGCTATTTAAAATTGTGCAAAAAAAGTTATTCACATGCCTTAAAATCTGGTAGCATTAAATTATTCTAATATATTCAAATCTACTACATAGCTTTGCTGGTCCGTGAGAATATACAGAAATGCTAGATGAAAATGCTCACTATATATAGCATAGTTCTCTTCCATAGCTGGGAGAGAAGAATGATTTAAATATGCTATCTTTTCCAAATTATATGATATTTTATAATGTTGGTTTTATATGTTAAAATGGAGAAAAAAATCAGGATTTTATAATAGAAGTAATAATAAAATTATTCCCAATCATTCAAGGCTTATTAAAGTCCTTAAAAATTATAATTATCAATTAACTGAGCATTTACTGTTAACATTTCCAGAGCCAGGTAACTTTTTTCTTATGTATAAAATAATAAAAGTACATCTAAGAAGAAATACTGAGCATGATAAGTTTTGTTATTCCACTACTATACACATCTTTCAAAAGGCATTTTGAATGGCTCTAAATAAAAGAACCTATAGTCCATATCACATACTATGACATTATGGCCTGCCAAGCTCTGACTTAAAAGTTCCTTTTTTACCTTAATTATAAATATTCCTCAAAAACTAGTGTTTTATGCTATATAATATTCGTTTCCTTGTATTTGCTTAGCACATTCTTGTGTCCTCAATCAGTGGTACTTAAATAAGATACTCGTATATGGGGTGGTGGGATACTATGTATTGACCCTGGGATCATTGTTTGGGGTGGTGGGATACTGGGTATTGAACCACTGAGCTACATTCTCAGTCTTTTTGTATTTTTAATTTTGAGACAAACTCTCTCTAAGTTGCCCAGTCTGACCTCAACCTTGCAGTTTTCCTTCCTCAGCCTCCTGAATCTATGGGATTACAGGAGTGCACCGTCATACCCAGCTTAAGATGCCCTTTCTGTCTAAAAAGTTTATTTTCATATATTTTTCAATCTAAATCTTATTCATTTTTTTAAGGCTTTACTACGAGTGTCTGTATGACGTTCCCCTAATGCATCTAGATGTCATTTTCCTTTCTCTGCCCAGCTTATTTTACTATGCTATATAAAACATTTACTAGAATAGGTCTGAAAACACAGGTACTTGCAAGCACATCTTTCTCCTAATATACTTAAGAGCTTGGAGGACAAAATACTTAGGAATCGTGCTATATATCAACTAAATATTTATGAAAGCGAGGTAAAGAACAGACAAACATTAAGCAATCAGGTTCTCTCTTAAACACGCTTTAAAAGTGTTCAAAACTTTCCGTGACACATGGTTAATATTTGATAAATTTTAGCTATTTTATTTTATTACAACTAAAATGAATTTAGACACCTTTTGGTAACATAACCCTGTGATTACATTTCCTTATAAGCTTTTAATTCAAGGCCATATCTGCAAGAGGAAATAATAAGTTTCAAATGTTGTTTTAGTTAAAGTGCTGCCTTGGGATATGGTGGAAGTACTCAAATGGTAAGGCCTTATAATTTTTTTTTCAAGTTTATCTAAGTATATGGATGGAAGAAAAAATTGCCAAAACAGTGGAAGTTCACATTTATGGTCAAGAATTTAGGTGGTCCTTAAAATGCTGCTACACGCTAACCATCATCCTATAGAGGGAGAAGGGTCTATCTATACAGCCTAGAAAGAGAAGGTGCAGGAGATCTTCCACACAGTTGTAGACTTTGAGTCAGTGGACACCATGGAAAAGAAGAACTCAACATTATTACTTTGAGGATTAAATTCTTATTGTGACTGTTGAGTTTTTCTTCATGACACCAGAATTTTATTTCCAACATTTCCCCCTGAATTCTGCCAACTATCTGAAAATGTAGACATAGGTAATTGTTGTAATATACTTCAGAGTATTAGAAATGATATTTCTAAGTCTTTGAGAAAACACCTTTAAATTATGTCTGGAAATTTTTGGACAAAAATTTAATTGAAGCCAAAAATTGTTTTTCTAGGTTAAAATGAGATAAACAGTATTATTATTATGTACAATGATCCCAAGTTGGTATTCTGACATGCACCCCAATTCATGAAAATAATACTATTTCAGGTGACTTTTATATAACATGATTATTTGACACAGATGTTCCTAAGGCTATTACATACAACTACTGTGATTATGTTATAGACAACTTTCACATGAAATCATAAAATATTGCCTCCAAATACTAGACTAGAAAACACTTTATTGCATATAAGAATATGCAGTTTAATTCTCTAACTTTATCTGACCTAGAACAGTCCCAATGGAAAATATTTAATAGATATTAGTCTGGAGGGAAAACAGAAAAAAAAGAAGGGTGTGTATTAGGCACAGAAGCCAGTGTGGTATTAGTGAAATCCTTGGGTCCTATTCACAACATTCTTTGGGTAAAGATTCCAAATAAATGGCTGAAAGCCATTCCCTGAGATGTTCTCAGATGAAACATCTTCTTTACAGGCATGACTGTGCATAGAGAGTTACACCAGCTGCAGAAATTTCACACCATCTGATTGAACATAGCCTTATCCCTTAGAGTGTAAATAAACTGATTCAAGATTACTAGCAAATCTGGACCATCCAGATGGCCCCAGCAGACATTTAATTGATCATACAAGGAAGCAACTATTACTTAGAGTATTTTAATTGTATTTTATGCCATATTTTCATGAGTATATTTATTGAATGAGCTGGTGTTGCTAGAAGTGAATTCACAAGATGCCATATTTTCTCTATACCACTGTGTTTGAAACATATAATAGTAGATCTTCATTTTATGCTCAGATAATATTTCTAGCAGATCCTGTGACATTGTATAATTTCAGATATTGAGAATTTAACTTTTAGGTATTAAAAAGTTTAGTCTTACTTAAATTGAAATGTGCCTATTTCATTCAATTCTTTCCCACTCACCTATCTTGAAACTGACTCAAGTTCAGAAACCTACTTTAAGAAGCATATGGTCACTTCTTTTTTCCCCCAACTCTTTTCTTTTTTTTTTTTTTATTGATTGTCCTTTCATACTTTTCCTATGGTCCAATCCAATGGAGAGATTTCTTAATCTAAAAGTTTGAAGTGAGTAGTTTATATCATCCAGCGTTGGTGCCCCAGCTGTGATAGAAGTTGAACTATATCTCTTTGCCCTAATTGACTACTTTGTGGGTAGTACTTCAACTCCACATTGAGGCACTTCCCCTGCAACATTGTGTGATGAATTCAACATACCTACAGTTCACATTGTCAGCATAAACTTCTAGAAAATTCACATGATCTTTTTTTCCCCTGGTGTCCTCTTGGGCCCAGAGGTAATACATGTGTTCCTGCGTGACTCAATCTCTTTAACATCAATTCTTACTTCTTCTAATCCACTGTACTTTTCTTCTTTTTCCCCAGCTGTGTATTTAAAAAAAGTCCAAGTCAGAGTCACTCTTGTACCTTTGGCCACAGACTCTAGAGTCTCTACATCATGACCTCTGGGTATATGTTTTTTTTTTTTTTCAGTTTGAAGAAGTTACAGATAGATGCAGGCAAAAAAATACATATCGTTTTAACAATTCTTTCTAATACACACAACACATATTCCTTTGTAGGTATTTTTAAGATAGATGATGGGGAAAAGGTTGAAGAATAGACTTTGGGCAGACCTAAGGAAGTCCTGAATAGATTATCAAACATTTTCTTAGGTGTGTTGGGACATTTATCACCAATTATTCAAAGTTTTGGACTCCAGATCAAACTGAGAAAACACAGGAATTATCTTTTGGTATTTTGTCACATACATTTCATTTGTATACTATCTACATTACAAATGTATTTTTAAAATTGACATATAATAATTGCACATATTTAGAGGATAATTTTTAAAATATATATTGTAATCAAATTACGGTAATCAGCACATCTATCACCTCAAACATTTATCATTTATTTGTGATAAAATCATTCAAAATCCTCCTATCTATTTTGAAATATACATTATTATTAATTGCAGTCACTACACTATATAAAAAACAGAACTTATTCTTCCTATATAATTTTACTTAAATGTATATTTTTTGCTTGCTTGTTTGTTGTTTTTGTTTAATATCATGTTATTCCCTTATTGCACTTCAGAAAAAAATTAGTCACTTATTGGAGCTAAATTATTATATATAAAAATTTTCTGTGTCTTTCTTATTTAGCAGAATCACAATCAGGTGAAGTGGCTGAACCTGAAGATTCAGGAGAATTCCTAGTTATCTTAATTTGATAAGAAATTTAAAAACTAACTCAATGACAATATCTATGAATTATAGCAAAATATATTATAAAAAGAAGAAAAGAAAGTTCCTATATAAGATTTCTATAGAATGTAGAGGAACAGATGTATTATTTTTTTTCTGTCTATATGACTCAAAATGTGTTTTGAACAATATCCAAATGCTAAATTGGTAGGTTTCAATAAGCTCTATTTGTGAAGGGATTTTTTTCCTGAATTTCCATAGAACTCTGAACCCACAAAGAAACTGAAAAGTCAAGTGACCAGAATTCAAATATCACAGTTCAAGGGTTTGACCAAAATTAAGAAATACTGATAACAAAACTAAGCATTTATCAAATGCTGAATGTAAGTAAAGCATTTATCAAATGCTGAGTGTAGGTAGGGATGATATCTCATGTTCATATATGTACTTCAATTATTTTATGTATGCCAACTATTTCATAGATAAAGGCTGAAATCTGAATAAGCCAGTCTTTTCTACAAAGAAATTTGCAGACTTTGACCTAATACAAAAAAATTCTAAATAATCAATAAAAAGATTATAGTACATGATCATACATAAAAAATTCTTTGTCTGAAATTATTTTACTCTATATTTCATAATATATGTTTAACCTAATAGTTTTAGTGAAGCGTGAATATTAAATAGTAAATAAAATTACTTTAAAAACTAGTTTATAGGACTAGAATTGTGGCTCAGGGGCAGAGTGCTTGCCTCTCACATACGGGGCACTGGGTTCAATCGTCAGCACCACATAAAAATAATAAATAAAGGCATTGTTTCCATCTACAACTAAAAAAATTAAAAGAAAAATTAATTTATATCATCACCAAGTCACTTTGACTTATAGCATGCAATAACTGCATTCAGCTCTATCTTCATGGGTTGTGATTAGAATGTGGCCATTGTACTTTGAAAGGTCAAATAATAGGCTCATATATAGATTCAGTACCCCCAGGAAATATTTTTGTGACAATAAAAACCTGAAATATTATAAACTAGTTTCAACATAGAAAAATACTTTTAAAATATGAATTGATGAGCAGAGATTGATTTTAAGAATACGTCTTAAATGAAAAAATATTATGAGAAAAAAATCATAGTCAATTAGTTCAAAATACCTACATTTTTAGGATACCACAAATGCCTGAGTATTTTTTCATAGTATAGCCTTTTATTATTTTTTAAACATTTATTACATCCTTTTTTAAAAATATTTTTTAGTTGTCAATAGTCCTTTATTTTATTTATTAATATGTGGTGCTGAGAATTTAATCCAGTGCCTTACACATGCTAAGCAAGCACTCTACCACTGAGCCACCACCCAGCGCTAGCATTTTACATATTAAGTAAAAACGTATTGTTTTATATGTAAGGTCTAAGAGCAATTTAAGGTCCCTGCTCTTCAATAAGATAATTGTCAAATAAAGAAGATAAGATGTATGGCACCTCATAAAAAATGATAGTACTCTATATAAAGTTTGGAGACAGAAAATACCATATTAAACATGATCCCTTCATAGCACAGTCATTCCTTGGAATCTGTGGCAGGGAGGTGGGGAATTGGTTCTTAACCCCCCAACCCCTGTTGATACCAAAATTTCCATTTATGATATGGATTAGTATCTCTACATGTACTGGTTTAGATATAAGGTGTCTCCCAGGAGCTCTCATGTGAGACAATGCAAGAATTATCAGAGGTGGAGTGATTAAATTATAAGAGGTGTAACCTAGTCTGTGTATTAATCTACTGATATGTATTAACTTGGCGGTAACTGTAGGCCAGTAGGATGTGACTGGAGGAAGTCGGTCACTGGAGCTGTGCTTTGGGGTTTTTACATTTAGTCGCTGTTGAATGGAGCAAGCACTCTGCTTCCTGTTGGTCCTGAGCTGATTTTCCTCCACTACCCGCTTCTACCATGATATTCTGCCTCACCTTGGGCCCAGAACAATGGAGCCAGTCATCTGTGGACTAGACCATGAAATTGAGAGCCCCAAATGTACTTTCCCTCCCCTACGTTGTTCTTATTAGGTATTTTGGTCACAGCAAGGAAAAAAAACTGACTAAACAACAGATAACCTACACTCATCCTCCCTGTCATCCATCTATTGTGAAACATCTCTTGGTTACTCATAATACATAATACAATATAAATTCTATGTACATAGTTATTATAGTATTGTTTTGGGGAAAGTGATAAGGAAAAATATCTGTCCATGCTCAGTACAGAAGAAATTTTTTAAAAAACTATTTCAATCCATTGTTGTTTGGATCCAAAATTAGTTGATTTCATGAATGCATAAAGTATGGATACAAAAGGGCAACTACACCCTTTTATAAAATTAGTAATTTTATAAAACTAATGGTTTTATCATATAAAATGATTGGCCGCATTGCATAACTGTATGATCAGGAACTCTATGGCTTTGTGGTCTTGGACAGATACATTTCTTCCTTCCTCTTAATTTTTTCCATAGAATTGTAGTTACTTATGCACAGGATTATTGTGAGACTTAAACTGTATCTGAACTTTGGATAATTCTAGGCACACAATAACTCAATAAATTTTAGCAATTTAATATAAACAAATTATTAGAAAATTGTATTGTTATGCCTGGCTCACATCTGAAAACGCTGCTCACATTCAAGCAGCTTATAGCTAGTAGAGTTAATTAAGCACATGTCTGTATCTGTCACTACAAGGATTTTCTGAGTAAGATTTCTTTTAATTGTTACTTCTTGGTTCATTTTTTTCCTTTATCACTTATAATTTCACCTTCCGAATATTTCTCACTCATTCCAAAAAACACAATTAACAAAGAAAACAGCGAAGAAGTTGCATTGACCTGCTGGATCCTAAGTGTAAGAACCCTAACTGGAACTATGGATCCTATTGACAAAGCAAGCCCAACTTTTCCTACACTAAAGGAGGAAAATTGTGAGGGTAGTATTACATTGGGCTGATGGTGGTGATCAGAATTCAAGCTGGGTACAAAAAGGGTGGTATGTTAGAGATTAATTGCATTTATCTGTATATGATAGAAATTTCAGGTAAATTTAGGATGATTATTTTCTCACAAGAAAAGATGCTCATAAACTGGCTTTGAGCAAGTTCACTAGCTTGAGGTACTAGGGCTAAAGTTCTCCTTTCTTCATCCTGCCAGATCAGTATTGAAGCTCCAACCATTGCAATACTGTTTACAAAGCAGGAAAGAAAAAGGGAGAGGAAAGATTAGTACCCTTATTAGTAGAGCAAATTTTCACTCATATGCCCAGTGTATTTCCAATTTTCTTCATGATTCAGGATTGTATCACATGAACACCGTTATTAAATGATTCTATAGGGATGAAGTTACAGCATTTAGCTTCCATGGCAGAGTGAACCAAGGGGTAAAATGATTAAAATGAATCCTGAGTGAACTATAGATTATCTGCCACAGAGTTGGGAATAGCTGTATGTTAGAGATAGAAGAGGGAAATTACAGACAAGCAAAGACACAGAAAGTGTGAATAATCTGATTGAAAACAGAAGGCAATGCTCCTTAAGAGTTGAACAAAGGAGTCTGGAAACATTTACTTAAGAACATGGAAAAAAATTCCAAGAGAAAGTAAGAAAGAGACAATGATTAAGATACTGGGGAAGGGAGAGTACAGGAAGAAGAGAAAGAACAGTTGAAGATAATTTTTGCAAATAGCTTTATTGAGGAGATGTAGAAGGCAATAAGACAAAGGCAAGGTGTGGTCACGTAAGTAATACCGTGATCAAAAGAGAATAAAGTCACAGAAGATACTGTGAAGGAAGGACAGCAGAATCACTGCTAAGGAAACTGATGTGAAAAGCCATTGCTTTTATTTATTTATTTATTTTTTAAGTGAGAGAGAGAGAGACAGAGAGAGAGAGAGAGAATTTTTTAATATTTTTTTTTCTTTAGTTCTCGGCGGACACAACATCTTTGTTGGTATGTGGGGCTGAGGATCGAACCCGGGCCGCACGCATGCCAGGCGAGCACGCTACCGCTTGAGCCACATCCCCAGCCCAAGCCATTGATTTTAAATTGTTATCCATGGCTTGAGATAAATTCTAATAGACTCTCGGGGAAATATGATTTGTCAATGGCATTAATTTTAACTGAAGAGAGAGAAAAGAAGCTGGAATAAACCATGCATGTTTTTTAAGAAGTTTTACTATGAAGGAGCAAACAATCAAAGAATGATGGTAGTTAAAGATGATAAGAAGCATGAAGAAAGTTATTTTGTTGTTGTTGCTTTTGTGTTTCATTTTTGGTGATGTTGAGGAGGGAATTTAAGTACATTTGTGAGAAAAATGCTGGTAGAAAGTTAGAGATTAAAAAGGAAAAAAGGAAGAAAGAAACAGTTTATTCATGGACGTCTTATTGACAATTAAGTTTAGTAATGTGAATAATAGTATATATGCTGATAATGCTTTCTTAAATTTAAATATATGTTAATTGCTAAATAAAAACATAAAAATTGTACATATTAATGGAATAATGGGATTGATGCATGTGTAGATTGTGTAATCAGGTGAAACACATCTATCACCTCAAATATTTGTCACTACTTCATGGCAAAAATATACAAAATCCTTTCTTCTAGCTTTTTAAAATATACAGTCCACAATCACTATCTGTAGTCATCCTACTGTGCAATAGCACACTGGAACTCCTCATTCCTATCTACTGCAACTTAGTACCCATTGGTTAGCCTCTCCCAATCCATCCCAACTCCTCTACTCCTGAGATTCTGGTCACTGCCTTTCTATTCTAAACTTCTATAACTCTTTTAGATTCCTCAGATGAGTAAGGTCATGAGGTAATTGTCTTTCTGTGCCTGACTTGTGCACTCAATAGAATAATCTTCAGTTTCTTCAATGTTGTTGGAAATGATAAGATTTCATTTGTATATTGATAGTCATTTTTAATATATTTCTGCTTTATTAGTAAGTGAAAATAACATCAATTAAAGTGTTGACTCTTAAGTATTATCAGATATGTTGTAAAGTTTATCTAGTGTAGCAATTGCAGAATTTTTAACAGTACTTGCCTCAAAATTATGTCATGAGATTGGAATTACTAATAGATGTAAAATGTGTTTCGTAGAGGTCCTAGGATGTAATAAACTCAATTTTATTGATATAATTGATAGTAATTATAGTAGCAGTCTTTTTCATTGCTTTCTTTTAAAGAAAACAAAAGCACACATAATTTAATAAATCTAACTTAGTATTTTGGTCAGGAAAGAACTAAGTTAGAATTCCATTTCAAGTGTGTCTGACTCCAAATTCCAAGGATTTGCATGAGCAGGAATAAATTCCATTAAATATCCTAAGGAGAGTGTCAGCAGAATGGGTCAGTCATAGGCCTAAGATCAGGGACAGGATTGCAAGACATATTACAGAAACTGAATTTGCCAATAATAATAATAATCCAAGACCCAAAACACGGATTATCAAAACAAGGTCCTTGTTATCAAAATAGTGCACAAGATGGAAACCAAATCTCAGTAGTAAAATGGGTAAACCTGGATAAGCCCAGGGTTTAATCACCAGTAGTCCCCCGATATTTTCTAATGTTAGTGTCATGCTCCTTTAATTCCTTCTATTAAATGTTTGACCTGTTCTGGAGTCTTAAACTATCCAACACTTGTAGTTGGGAGTCAGGTAAATTCAATCTTTGGCAAGAATGGTATGATAACTGCTAAGAATCAAATAAGGCATTTAATACTAAAACACTCATTTCTTAAACCAAATTAAATAGAACAATTCATGAATACATTAAATATATATAAAATTCAACTGGCAGTATGCTAAATCACTAATTCCTGGATTTTAGGGAATCATATTATCAATAACTTTTTATTAGAAATGGTAAATGTTTTTAAAGAAAGAACTCAGAGTAGAGATCAAGTGCAGTTCCTGTATTTATTCTTGCTTTTGGAGACTCTAATGACTTTGAAGTATTAATTTATGTATTCATTTATCCTTCATTTTGACAAACATTTAGGAAAAATTCTCTGTAAAAGCTAGTATATTTAGAAATGAACGAATTATGTTCTTGTAAGGAGATGGAGTGTTCTATAGGGACTAAGCCATGTATTGCATGATTAGGAATTACATGTTATAACACACATTACAAACAAATCCTGGAAGGGCTTCTATATCAAGTAATCTGTTCCTTCATACTAAATATAATATTTGTTTATAAAATATATTTGTATGCAATGGAAAATGTTTTTAAAAAAGGCAAATTAAACTTTTATTAGTATTTTTAAATTCCAGGGACTCTTGTATATATATGTTGAACAGTCTATCAAAATTAATAATTTTTAAATTAAGTGAAATTCATTCAAATGGAAACATGCTTTCTTCTCTTTTATGTGCACACATATACATGCACATAACAGGTTACAGCTATTGATGGTTACTGTCTGTTCATTTCATATACATGAAAAGAACATATACATATACAAGAAAATTCATATTCATACAAGAAAAATTCATACAAGAAAATTCATATACATATACAAGAAAATTCAAATTCACAACTTATCTGAGGGACAAATGAGGTAAGGCTAATTAAGAACTTCATTAATGAAAGAGAAAATATTAAAGTATTAATTATGTTTAAAGCCTCAGACAATAAAATTGAATTGTGTACTAAGCAATCTTTTAAGAGTGAAGAAGTCACAAGGCATATTTGTATTAAAAAATAAGTGATCTACCTTCCAATCAAATTTTGTTAATGCAACTTCTAAAAGAGCCAGGATGTTATTATACATATTTAATAAACATTGTATATAAAACCATAAAAATGTTAATTTGTATGCTATTGTATGCTTAGCAACTGGACTATAGTGTCAATAGGTCAGAAGGATATTTATAATTAGAGTACATGAACATCCCAATGTTTCTTGGGGTGTATGGAAAAAGTATTAACTAATTTTAGACTTCTGAACATAAACATTTTGACATTTGAGAGGTAATGAACAGGAAAATAATATTAAATTTCATAATTTCCAATTCAAGAAAGAAAAAGTATTGGCAATCCTAATAATTGTTAATTGACTAAATGTCTCCCTAAAGAAAGAGATATGTGGGCCCTATCTTTATTTAAAGGTCAACTCTCTACTTTTTAAAAGGGTTGTAACTAAAATTTAAGATAAAGAAACTTAATGATGTGTGCTTTTGCCATTACCATTCAGTTTTATCTAGAAGGTCTGAAATGTTTTAAGGCAAGAAAAGTAAATACAATAAATAACTATTGGAAAGGAAGAAAAGTAAGGGCCATTATTTATAGGTAATAAGATTGTTGACAGAGAAAATACAACAGAATTTTCAGACAAATTATAGAAAGATTAAGTCAGTTTAGGTTGAGAACTGAGTGTGAGATCAATAAAGAAAGAATATGTTTTTTGTTGCATACACTAGCACAAACAACAACCATAGAAATCATAGAGAACTTTTTCTGTTTGGTTATCATACATCAGACACTGCTGTAAGCTCTTTACATGATTGGATTCATGCAAGCCTCACCAGCTGCTCTGTGAGTTGAGCACTTCTGACATCTCACTTTAGAAACAGATGCACTAGTGTGTGGAACATTGGTGTGTGGCTGAATCAATGTGGAGAACAAAGGAAATGGAATTACCTCATGTCATACTCAAAAATGTTTGCAAGGCTGACTCCCTGACCTCCTTCAAGTATTTTGTTCAAATGCGACCTTTGTGTTGGTGCTCTGCACTCCCTAACTATTTAAAAATTGGAAGCTTCTTTCTTGCCCAGGACATGATTATTTTTCTCTGTAGAACTTACCACCTTCTTACATATGTATGATTGACTTACTTTAAAACTTTTTTAATTTGTTCTAATTAGTTAAACATGACTGTAGAATGCATTTGACACATCATACATAAATGGAGTATAACTTCTCATTTTTCTGGTTGTACATGATGAAGAATCACACCAGTCATGTTGTCTATATGCACATAGGGTAATAATTTCTGATTCACTCTACTATCCTTCCTACCTCCATACCCCCTCCCCTTACATCACTTCCCTCTCCCTAATCCAAAGTAACTCTATTCTTCCCTAACCCCACCCCCCTTATTGTGAATTAGCATCCACATATCAGAGAAAACATTTGTCCTTTCCTATTTTGTGATTGCCTTATTTTGCTTAACATGGAGTCTGCAGTTCCATCCATTTAGCAGCAAATGCCATCATTTCATTCTTCTTTAAGGCTGAGTAATATTCCATTGTGTATAGATACCACATTTTCTTTATCCATATATCCTTGAAGGACACCTAGGTTGGTTCCATAGTTTAGCTATTGTGAGTTGAGTTACTTGATTGACTTATTGTTGTTTTTATAGTATTGTCTTGTCCTAAAACCTAACTCTATAAGGACAAAGGTCTTCATATCTTTCATTTGTTGATGTATTTCAGGAGCCTAGAATAGTACCTGGCATGGAATGGAAGCCGATTGAGTGTTTGTTGAATGACTTGTAGATGCTATATTCCCACCCAGGATGTACCCACAAATAGCCTGTGAGGCTCCAGAAGGCTATACAGATAATTATCACCCTGTTATACATAAGCTTATTTGTGTTACTAAGGAAAAAAAAAGAAGAGGCTCAGTCACTAAATACAGACTCATTATAGACTGTGTAGATGGTTACTGAGCTAGTAATAAATACCTTTAATAAACTAATACAATGCTTGCTTGTATTTTATTAAGTTGATTGAATATGATAAATATAATCGTTGAATTAATATCAATATTGTGGGCATATTTTTAAATGTATCTAAGATTTTAGAGAGTCTGCATACAATATGTTACGCTAGAAATAAGGAAATCAGGATTTTGGAGCTGGTATTGTTTCAATTTACTAGATACTCATAGCACACACATTCTATTCGGAGTCTCACTAGGCATTGGATAGGTCTGAGTTATTTATTGTGAAGATCCAAGCTCTCAAAAGAGTGCCTGGAAAATAGAAGGCACTCAGTGCTGTTTTATTGCATAAATTATTCTTTCAATGGGATAATTATTTATTTTCCGTATTGCAGTCTTATTATCAGAAAATGAAAATAATGCTATCTATGCAATGTTCATCTTATTAAGTTAAGTGGCAACCATAAAACAACATGAATATCATTACCAGTATAAGGTCAATGTCTTGGCCATCCTTCAAATAGCACTGTTTTGCATATTTTCTTTTATTCTGTTGCTATTTATCCAGAGTAGAGGTTGAAAATGTTAACTCTGTAAAAAGCCTTTTTCTTTCACATTTTTTTCTTTGACAGAATAGATTCATGCTGTTATAGGAATTATCTTAAAATATATTTTATAATATGTTAGCAATGTCATTTAATTAAAATCATTATCATTTAGATATGTTTTTAAGTTTACAAATGGCATTGTTCAGATATTATCAGTGTTAAATATTATTTAAAATTTTTATGTTTATTTTTTCCAAATCCTAAGTTGTACAAAAAAAAAAAGAAATTTACATCTCTGTATCCTTGTATTGATTACAACACTGGCTCCTTCAAAATTTCTATTAGAGGAGGCACATTGTTCTTTGTGGAAAATTGACACTTTTTACTCCTCTGAACTGAGAAGTTTGTTAAGAAATTTTTAAATCATGCTTAAAACATACAGTAATTTCCCATCCAGTAGTTTGTCAGTGGTAAAAATATTTTAAACAACCTCAATATTTCAAGCAAGTACATCTTCTAAAGTATTAGCTATTTCTTTTCTCAATAAGGCACATATTACATAGACCTTCTTAGATTCATTGTAGATACTGAAGAGAAAATAAAATTTACTATCCCATCTACAATACTGTTCTCACAGCTTTCATGAAAATTGGCTTTCATCTCTAAACCTAATCCTGCATAGAAATTGTTAATGCTAAAGAAAAGATGCTTTGACTAAGTGAAATGTCAATAAATTGAAGCTCTATAAGGTGTTCCTCTATATAAAGCAACTTAAATAGAATTTCTCTGTGATGAAACATTTTAATGATAATTTTCAAAAAAAAGTATTTCGTATATAACTCACCTTTTAGTTCTGTTTGAGAAAAAAGTTTTCTTCTCTAAATGATTCTTTCTTCCATCCTACAATCCTCCATTTCTTCTTTGCTTCAGAAGTGTGTTCTCTACCCAGTTAAAATGTGTAGTGCTTTTACTACAAGAATAATTATAACTTCTAAGCAATACAACTTTGTAACACAGTTAATTAAATATACATATGCAGGCACAGAAATATAGGCAGAGTGCCATGAATAATGAAGGGTTCTGCTGTAAGGTGGTACTTTGTCCTTCAAATTAGTGTTACCTACAGTTATAATGTATAAATGTAAGAAACCACATTTCCAATAATAATTATTAGTAATGTGATTGTTTATTATAGCAACAAATTGGAAAACTATCCTGTCAAGTAAAGGAGCCAAAATAATGTTAGGATAATAACTTGTATTCCAAATAAAGACAGACTACTTATATATAATTTTCCTGAGGAAAAATGC
This sequence comes from Spermophilus citellus, assembly GCF_964194105.1. NCBI lineage: Eukaryota > Metazoa > Chordata > Mammalia > Rodentia > Sciuridae > Spermophilus > Spermophilus citellus. The sequence continues at coordinate 56,405,103 of NC_138196.1, read as the reverse complement.
TGTAAGTTTTTCTGTAAGACAATATAGAAATGATTTTAAATATTTGTTATATAGCCAAAAAGTAAAATTTCAAAAGCTCTGAAAAAGTTTTAAGTTGTTATCTTAACTCAAGGGGTTAAATAATATAATAATATATTTTATAGTTAATAATATGATAATATATTAATAATATAGTTGATATAGTTAATAATATAATATATATTATAATATAATAATATATTTATAGTTTTTATTTAAATTTTTTAAACAATACTTTTTTATCTCTACACATAGAGACCTTCACTGTTAACAAAAATGTACTAGAATAATTCAATATTCTCAAAATAATACACTATATTACTTAAATATTGACTCGTATATTGTGCATGTGTTATCTGATATCACGAGACATTTTTTTCATAGTATTATTTCTTCTCTAATATCCTTAATGTGAACAAAATTACTTCCATATTAATATTCTAAAAATCAGGTAAAGAAACTAGCTCAAAACAGTTCAAAAAAATAGTTAATGAGAAAGCAAAATAAGTTAATAAAATAAAAAACACACCCATTCATAATCTGAAAATTGACCTGCATCTGTATAAAATGGAAAGTAATAGAATATATAAAAATCACTTAAATTCACAATCTGTCTTATTTTATGCAAAAAAGTACTTTAGATTTTAAAAAATTCTACCAGGTATGCATTGTTCACTGTTTAAAATATCAGATTTTACAGGAAAATTTTCACTAAATGCCAAATAGATCTATTCAAGGGACACACTAGGCTCTGCCAGAAAGATTATCAAAACAACATATCCTTGAAGGATGGATAATGAAACCTGTCTGGTTTTCTTCAGGCTGCTATGAAGAAGCCTGCTACCCAGTCTTGGAGGATGAACTTTATTAAATGTCTTTTTGATATTAGGCATTCTGCTAAATGTCAGAGACTTGAAAATATGTGGACTCTTTTCTCAAAAGTGTTAAATCAGGAAAGAAAATAGTGAAATGAAGCACATAATTGCAATACCTTGAGAGAAGTTCTCTGATCGTGGGTACTATAGAAATAGATACACAAGTTTGTGTGGTGTGTGTGAGAGGGCACAAAGGAGGTCAACAAAGATTTTCTGGTGCAGATGACTTCTGAGAAAAGAGTAGGAGGGATGAGGAAATTAGTTGAAAGGAAAATAGCGTATGTAAATGTGTGAAAGTTAGGGAGAATGAAATATGACCATAAGGTTAGAGGTATGAAGAGGGAAGTGAGAGATGAGACCACGATACTGCTAAACTGAGCAGTTTAGAGTTTAACTTGAAGGTTATAATTGGAATTAGTGAAATTAGTTTAGATAAGAGAGTAAGATGATAGGGTGCAATTTTTAAGATTGAGAGAGGACGTGTGTATATAATCCCAAATTTTGACTTAAGTCTACATAACAGAGGGTATAGAAGGAGTACGTAGTTTTAGTTTTTTACCAAGATATAATTAAGCATCTATTCTAAATCTGAATGAAGATTTTCCATAGAAAGTTAAATGTGGCAAGGAAGAGTTCGCAAAGGGCAATAGGGGAGAGAAAAGACAACAGGATGTTGCTAGTTCAGTAAAAGAAAGAGGAAAAATCATTTAAGATTACATGAAATCGGTATGTGTGTGTGTGTGTGTGTGTATGTGTGTGTGTGTGTGTATTGTTGTTGTTTACAAAAGCATGTTGCTTAATGTTTAAGATACCAGGATTAGTCTTGGTATGGATGACAGGTTTAGTGTTGTACATGCATGGAGACAGAATGATGCTAAATGGAGGAGTGAATTGAAAAGCGTGGTACATCAAGTTACTGTCTGTATGAAGTACCTTTCTTGACATTAACTTACCTTGGGTGATGGTGTATAATATCCCATTACACAGAGTCCAAGACATGTCCTTGCGAATATGTATGTCATATTTAGTTATTTGCTCATCAGGTCTATTAGGCACTTATGCACAAAATAGTTCAACAAATATTCTGTGAAGAATTTCAGGGTATAGGAAAGTTGGTTTTATGACTAAATGTAATAGAAGCAGCCCTACTTGGTTCTCTGGCAGTACACACATCTGAGATTAGATTAAAGTTGCATAATGTTTAGTTTGCATCTTTATTTCTGTAAACATAGCTCCGTGGATATAAAAAGTGATGTCAAAAGTGATGTATTGAGAAAACTAAGTGAAATAAGAAAGCATTTAAAATAAATGCTTGGAGAAGCAAATGGAAGGAAGTTGGGCTACTGAACTTCACAGCCTTTATTCTTATCTGAGGACATCTTGACTCATCTTTGTAGTCAAGCCTATTCTCTAATTCAACATTTGAAAAATTTAATTCCCTAAAAATAAAAATGGAGAAAGCAAATCATTTTCCCGATTTACAAACATATGTCATTGCACCCAGAGAAAGAGCACAGAATAGGTGAATTCCCACAAATGAAATTGTTGGGAATAGAAATACAAAACTAGCCTTGCAGTGACTACAGCAGAAATATGAACACATCCGTCATTTTCTCTTGTATTCCACAAAAATCTCATGAAGACATGGTGTCTGTCACGTACTGTTTGATGTTGAACAGACAAATGTTACTAAATATCCTGTAATTTCCTTAGAGGTGAATGAAAGCTAAACTGCAGGCCACGTGTGTTTGTAAATATTTGATATCCCAGTTTTAAATGTAGAAAATGCTTTAATAATAAGTTTTTCTTATAAAATAATAATTACCATTCTCTTCCATAATGACCTTTTAAATAATTGGGTTTTTTTGTTTTTGGTGTGAAATTACCATATTTAAGTTTAGGAAATATGGAGAAAATTAAGGATTTATTAGAAAAAATATTCAGCATTTCTAAACAGAGTATAATTAACAAAACTATATGAAAAAATATTAATATATTTGATATATAAATTAAATGTTGATGTATACCTACATTTATATATCAAAATATATGTGCATGTCTAGTTATAGAATCACATTAATATTCATCAAAATTTATTTAATTATGTTACTCTTTCTATTAGTCCAGGAATCACAAATCACATTAGGCCAAAAGTCTAAGCACCAAGATTATTTGAAGTAGTAGAACCTATTATTGAGATTTTTCTATTAAATGTGAATTAAGCTTGGTAAATTCTCAGTTAATTGATTTGCTAAAGCTTTCATCTTAATGTCTTTTGGTCACCAAAATAAATGCATGTTTAATCTTCTATAAGTACTAACGTTGCTGGAGGGAAATTTGGTTTTAAGGCTTTAGCATTGAAAAACATATTTTATTTCATTAGCAAAAATGGGATATTGAGAATCCCTCACAAATAAAAAAGTGAACACATTGTTGCATTCCTTCTCATTTTGGAAGGTATGTTAAAATGATGTGTCCACTCAGGGAAAAGATAATATCTAGACACATATTTCTAATCAGTGCTAAATAATACTAAGAATGCCTGCCCTTAGTTTGGGGTAAGTAAAATCACTGATTGCTTCTTATGAGACTGTAAATATATTTCATTCCTTTCAGCAGTGTAAATCCATATTTTCAAGTAGATATTTTTGTACATTATTTTCTTAGTTAAAATTTAAGTGTTCATTTATACATCCATCCAAATGAATTTATGAAATCCCAAGTTTTCAGTTCTGCAAATATGTCAATGAAATTGACATAGGTGTGTTAAAATAGGTTGGAAATCAAAATCTAGTGCTTATATATCTTTAATGTATATTTTTTTCAGATGATATAATCATTCACCTATTGCTCTACTCAAAATAATAGACCTCTAAAGAAATTTATTTTAAAGTTAGCATAAGTGTTATATTTTTTTGCTTGATTTAAGCCTGTTTAGGTGTTCAACGTCTGAGACAATGGGGAAAATAGGTTTAAGGAATCATTAGCAGATGTTTAATATATATCTTCTGTGAATGTCACTTGTTTTGCCATTATTTAGTATTGGGTATGTGTGTGTGTGTGTGTGTGTGTGTGTGTGTGTGTGTGTGTGTATATATATATATATCTCACTTGTTTTGCCATTATTTAGTATTGGGGTATGTGTGTGTGTATATATATTGGCAAAACAAGTGACAATACTAAATAATGGCAATATATATATATATATATATATATATATATATATATATAATGTCTTTATAAGTTACCAAAATGTACCTTTTGCTATAAACTTACACAGAAAAAATGTATATGTATTATTTATTATTTATTTATTTAATTACTGTGTTACTGGGGATTGTACCCAGGGGTGCACTACCCTTAGCTATACTCTCTCTCTCTCTCTCTCTCTCTTTTTTTTTTTTTTTTTTTGAGACAGGGTCTTAAAACAAGCTGGCCTCAAACTTATGATCTTTTTGCCTCAGCCTCCTCCTGAGTGGCTAGGATTATAGTCATGTGACAGTTCACCTGACTGTATATAGTATCTATTATCTAACATTACAAATTCAATTATGTGAGAATCCTAAAAAAGACTATTTATCAATAATTAAATCACATTATCAGATAAGTGACAAACTACAAATTAAACACCAGTTGTTGGAAAACATAAAGTATGCTAATGACCATGTGTCACCAATAGACATTTACTTTTATGATATAATTAAGATCCACATTTAAGTTATATAAAGTAAGCTGTGTTTTAGAGAGAATAATTTGTTCTATCTACTGATTTAATGAAACAATATTTACATAATAGTCACTTACACTAAGAGTTAAGGACATATCTTAAAGTAGTTCAGTGGGATTAATTTACCATACAAAATAGAATTTTGTCTGAAACTGATGTTTTCTAGTACCAGATAATAACAATGTTATTTTATTATCAAGTAACCCTTGTACTCTTCATATAGATGTGCTCAATATAATGTAATTTTTATAAGGTATCTTGAAATATTTTTATAAGTGATACTACTAGGATCAGCTATCACACATTGATTGTTATTGCCATAGTAGCTCAAGGACATAACTACTTTCATTGTTTGTACTTGAGAAAAGGTGACATGGATTAATAATTTAACTAAAAATTTAATTAAAAATGAATAGATAATATTATTTTGTATGTAATTTTATATAGAAGTAATTAATCTTTAAAAAAAATTTAGATGCAGGTGGACACAATATCTTTATTTATTTTTCTGTGGTGCTGAGGATTGAACCCACTATATACATGTGCTAGGCAAGTGCTCTACACCCCCAGTTCCAGGATTAATTAATCTTGGTTCTGATAATCAACAAGTTAGTATAAACAAAGTGGAAAAAAAAGAGTAAGGAAAGATGGAACAATGTATATGTCTCTACCCTTGGTGTTTTCTTGAATGCTTGTGGATGTTTTTTTGTGAAATATTGTCTATGAAGGGAAAGCTACACATGTGCAATGGTATTTTTTTTAATTGGACCCATGGAAACCAAATTAAAATTACTGTAAAATGTAGTTTATTTGTTATTTACCTTCTCTGTAACATATCGATGTTCAGAATATCTCAATTCTGTATAAATAAAATACAAAAATATTACACCTTCCTATATTTGAATCAGTATCCCTGTGGAAATATTACCTCACCAAATTCCAAAATATGAGACAAGAGATAAAACATTCTATGTACATTTATAATATGAGAATTATAATGATATTATACATTTATAGTTATACTATTGTTCACATATTATCTGAGATATATACAAATAGAATACTTAAAATATTAAAATGTATATACTGTCTTGATAAAAGTTAACTTTTCTAAAATTATTCTATTTAGTTCAGAACCATATTTAAATTATAAGAAGAAAATCTGTTTCCTTATATGTTGTGATATCAAAGACACTAGAGAAAACAATATTTCCATAGATCCTTATACCTTGTCTGGAGGATGAAGGAAAATTCAATATAGATGTTATATCATTTTTTCAAGAATTTGAAAGCTCTTTAAAGTAAAAAACTGATGTCAAAAAATATTTTACTAAAACATGGATGCTAGTATCCAAGATTTGGTTAAAAAAAATCTTACTAACAGTCTTTATCCTGTCTTTAGGAAAATAAAATTAACTATGCTAGAGATCTGGAGAAGTCTTCAAAATCGGATGCTGCTAAACATGGCCAAATAACATTCTTGTCTGTAATTTTAGCAAGATTTAGGCTTGACTAAGTAAGTGGCCTGTTAATTTATGTCATGTCACTTGATAGACTCAAATAATCTCAACTGTAGATTACAGCACAAAACTCTTCCTGAGAGACATTTTTTTTATGACAATACTACATGTAGTCAATTTTTTTTTACATTTACTCATTTGTAAATTCAGTTACAGATATCATTTTCAATGTTTTTTTAGGACATATATGTACTATTTTGATTGTGTATTTTGTACTGGTTTGTTTAATACTGTTTTATACATCTGTGATTTTCAGAACAAAATTGCATACAATTTAGAATTTATGGATTAATTGCTGGTCATGAGCCAAGCTAAAGAAAACTGACTTTAGGGAAATATTATGATGCAAAAAAAAAAAAAATGATTTCAGTAGAATTATCTTAGCCATAAATTTGCCTTGTTTCCTAGGCAACTATCTGTGTTTCATATGGTTAGAACAGCATTTCCAAAGTGAGTTCTGTGGAGCCTTGGTGGGGAGAGCTATGAAGGAAAGGAGCTGGCAAAAGCCTTTGCTCCCTGAAAACCTGTGATTTGTTGTAAGGAAAAAGACCCTTTAGGTCATCTCTGCTCAATGAACAATATCTTTTCTTTCCAAATTAAAGATTCCCAGAAGGCTTGCCGCACTCAAATCTGTTTGACTTTGTTTAACCCAGTGCTTTCCAAACCTATGTGATTATGATAATTCTTTTCAAATTGACACATATTAATCTCCATGAAATATATTTTGAGAAAAGGGATGAGAGAGTTAACCCTGCAACGAACTCAAATTAGTGCATAACACAATTTCTTTTCTTTTTAAAGGAGCTTCAATTCCTACTTTAACCTTATCTTTGTTAAAAAACACTCAATTACTGACTTTGCTAGATCTTCAAACAAAATGAATAAAGCTTGATTTATGACTGTCACCGATACCTAAAATGCAGAATGTTATTTCTATAACAAATCCTAGAGCCTGCTCTGAAATATGATTTCAATCCTTCTACATTGGCTGAGACTTTCAACATTCACTCATTTTTTTGAGATTTTTTTTCTTTTTCCTTGGTGTCACTTATTGGCAGGCTACTATGTGACCGTATTGCAAATTTTTCAATGCCAATACTCATACAAACCCTGTGAGCCAGAGCATTATTCTACTTTGTCAAAAAAGGAAAAAAAAACTAGCTTAAAATAACTTAATTTGCCCATGATCATTTGCAGGAAAATTCAGTAATGAACTGAAGCCTGTTCTGTAGGTTGTGGTGATGAACTGCACACAGGCCCTATTCACACTGCTGGCTGGGAGCATTCTGAACTCATGTCCCAGGCTTAACTTCTATCCTGCAGACTTGCTTGCTTGTTGTTTTTTTTCCTTCTTTCTTTGGCTTTCTCTTTCTTCCTTTTCTTCTTTTTCTTTGTTTTTTAAACTTAGGATTGAATCCAGGACCTTGCTCATGTGAGATTAGTATCCTGCCACTGAGTTATATCCCAAACTGTTTATATATTTTTTTTTTTATTTTAAAACATGATCCTGCTAAGTTAAGTAGACTGCCCTTGAATTTGTTATCTTCCTGCCTCAGCCTCCTGAATAGTTGAGGAGATATATATATATATATATATATATATATATATATATATATGCTTCACCACACCCAGGTAGGCTATGAATTTCTCAAGGGCAGGGATGTTATTTAATGTGAAAATGCCACTGTCTATAATAGTTGCAATCCTTTGAATTTGCTTAAAAAATGATGATTTAAGTTGATTCTTATATATCTAGTGGAAAATCATCATATTGTTTTAATAGAAAGGTGGGTTTATAGTCAACAAACCTAACTGTGTAAACTAGGAATTAACTCATCTATGCCATGCCAACCGATTTCCTTAAACTTGACTGTCATTTACAAATCATTTGATATTGTGCATAATCCTGTTATGGGCTGAAGCAGCAGATGAATAAATCTGGAAATCTCTCAGAAAACAGAGTTTGGTGTTTGTAGACTAGATGCTGTGTCTAAATATGTGAATATTGAAAAGTTCACAACTGAAAAAAATTCTGTCTTATATCAGAGACGAGACAAAAAATTTCAGGGTATTTGACTGCATGCATACAGAGGAATTAAGATACCTAGATAATATTTCATCTCTAGGGAGGTTTGTCTAATAGGGTTAACTGTCTTTTTGTATAGTGTTCTTGATGAGGTTATTAAGTATTCTAAAAAGATTATATTATCAGTGAGAAACTAATGTTCTCATGGGATAGAATGAATTCCATACAATAGTTAGCTAACAACAAAAAAATATTTAATCATTATTTTCTTTGTCCTGAGGACGTAAAAATAAGAAGATTATTTATATTGTGAATTGACTTATTGAAAAGTCTTTTCAAAGGGGCATGAGTGTTACTCACTTTTAATCTATTTTGCTAGTGAGGGTTCAATAGAAATAAACTTTGCCCAAAGAACATATTGAATGTAGAAAATATTTCAAACTGGAGATGTGTATGTATTAATTTCCTGGGGATGCTATAACTATGTATCATAAACTGGGTGGCTTCAGAAAACAGATATTTATTTTCTGATACTTCTAAAGGCTAAGAGTCAGAACTCAAGTTGCTGGCAGGACTTTGCTCTCTCTGACACCTGTAAAGGAGAACCCTTCCTTGCCTCTGCCTAACTGTGATGGTGGCCATCAATCATTGGAATTCTTGGCTTTCAACTGCAACATTCCAATCTCTTCCTCTGTGGCCACATGGAATTCTTCCCTCATGGGTTCATCTGCGTAAGGTGTTTCCCTCTTCTTATGGGAACATTCATTGATTGTATTAAGGACCACCTTAATAACCTCCTTTAATTTAATCACATCTACAAACACTCTATTTACATGTGAGGTCAAACTCATAGTCTTAGGGATTGGAACACCAACATGTCTTTTGAGGGGACACAATTCAACCAATAACAGTTTTCATTTACTAAAAAATAGAAAAGTAATATATTCTTGATGTGAGAAAAAAGGATGGTATTCATGAACAGAATCTGAGTCCCGGGGAGGCTTTTGAAGGGTTAGGTTGAAAGTTTGGAGCAGCTGATGCCTGTATATCAGTATATGTTCAGTATAAAATGGACACTTCTGATTTCCCTATGAAAAATATCTGATAGAATTTTTTGTATAATGTAGAATAAAATTCCTAACCAACTTGATTCTAGATTATTCCCTTGAAGTCTAGTATAAGATATAAAAGTTACTGTTCTTCATAGTCTGATTCTCTGAATATATATATATATATATATATATATATAATACTAGAATGAGTATATGGTTTCATTAAGAAAAAAAATTGCAGTTTTAGTCTATAGACTATAATGTGCTACTTGGAATGATGCATAGCTTATTGAAGTTGGAACATAGAATATGTAAAGAAAATATAATACAGAAAACTTTGACTAAGTCAAATTCCCTTTATGTAGGATAATGTGCAATGCCATTAGGAAAACAATGTCATGTAAATTAGTGAATTCATTTCTAAAATGGAATCCATACATGTTAGCAAAGATTCTTAGGAAAATAAAATGAATTGGTTCGAATAACCTTTAATAAGATTAGGATGCAGATGCATTTGCAATAGCAAAAAGACAAATGGGGCTCATCTTAAAATAATAATAATAAATAAATAAATAAATAAATAAATAAATAGCTACTGGTGGACTCCTGAACAGATTTGGGGATGGTAGAATCAAAGAATACAACCCATGTGCCCAGAAGCAGAAAGAAGGAAGTATAATGCTTCCTGAAAATCTAAATATTCCCGGTTAGGGATTTCCACCCCTATCTCTATGGTCTATTTGTCTTACTATAAACATCTTTCTATTCTATCTTTTGTCTCTGTGAGCCCTGAGATGAGAGCATGCATTTGCAAGTTCAGGTCACAGGCCCAGCCCACATCAAAATAATGAGCTTGCTTCCACATCTTCCAGAGTCAGAAAGGATTCCAGGGACAAGTTTTTGATTAAGGCTATACACATAACACTTCAAAAAGGAATTTGAGGTGCTACCAGGAAGAGAAATGGAATCTGGGCATTCACTCTATGTATGAATTAGTAATTGGGCGAGTGAAATGATTTAATAAAGGTAACTGTTAAAACTGTGAATCAAGTATGTCATGTAAAGCAGCTGTTCTTATTTCCAATTTTGGGAGAAGATGTTATGGCAAGAAATTTCTATTTATCTAATCCTGATTGGAAGTAAATAGGACAAATTATAGCCAAAATTCTTCATTCTGCAAAATATTTTATTATTTTAAATGGTATGCCTTTTGTTCCATTTCTATTTTCTAAACCCTATTTTTCTCCCATCCTGTGGTTTTTCTTACCTTCATTTGTATCTGTGTCTTTTCTGTTTGTTATATTTCCTCTTCTATTTCAGACATGGAAATATGTAACTTACTATACGAAGTGTTTTTACTTTATATTTTTGAGGACTATTTTACTAAATATTGCAAGATATATGAAACAAAAAAAAATTATAAGATGAACTTAAGTAGAGGGGACCTAACTTTATGTGGCCAGGATAGTCAAAGAAGATGGGGCAGAGATATTTTGTGAAATCCATGTTATTATTCTCATTAATATAGATATATAGGCCTGTCCCAATTCAAATTGTGAAGTGAATGATTAATATCTTAATATTCTCACTTGTTTAAGAAATTTGGATCAGCTATCCTATATCACTTGCCATCTTTATTCTAATATATTCTGAAAGGCTCCCACATGGTGTGCATTACACCTACACACTACTCTATCTTCAATGCCCCCCACACAATGGAGATCCGCTTCTGTCTAACATAGGCTCTCTATTAGTTTAAGAGAAGACAAGATTGTTGTTTGAGAAGTCTATGTTACTTTCTCATTTCTTCAAGTTCTTTCACTTGTTCTTTCTCACTAGATTCAATTGCCCATAGTATACTTTTCTTAATAAAGCAAATATTTAATGCTAATTATATCAGGATTTGTGTGTGGAACACTAAAAACACCTCTACACCTTCCTACATATACCTTACAGTCTTTATAATGGGACAGAAAAATAAATAAAGAGATTCAAGTACTGTGAGCTACATGCTACAATGAAGAGCAATGATGATATCGTGGGAAATCCTGAAATCAAGTTTCTTTCTAATTTATCTCACTGGGCTCACTAGCCCACCACATTAGTTCTACTCTTTTCCTATTTCAACTTCCAAAGCTTACCTCAAATAAAACCTGTCCTGCCTTCTCTCTGTCCTGAGACTCTCAGATCCTTTCTCTTTTTTTCAAGTCCCCCCCCCCCTCTCTCTCCACAAAGAAGGTTTTGGTTAGAGCAAAATGACTTCTTCATGTTGTAACAAATTTAGCTGATATTCTTAGAGGTATTGTTCCCTATCCCCTAGTCATCTGTTAATGATATTTCTGACACAAAATTGTCATAGCAGACCTTGGTTTCGAAAATTATAGTACTGTCACATTTACATTGTGCACTTTAGCTCATCTCTCTGTTGATGATTTCAGAAATACAGTATTGTTTGTTTCATATTAATAATCACTAAAGCTATAGTTCTTTTTTAATATTCATTTTTTTAGTTTTAGGTGGATACATATCTTTATTTTACACTTATGTGGTGCTGAGGATCAAACCCAGTATCTCATGCATGCTAGGCGAGTACTCTACCACTGAGCCACAACCCCAGCCCCTATAGTTCTTTTAATAGATAACATGCCGGGTTTCTGTTCTAGCGACTAAAAGGCTCAGGGGTCACTCTAGTTAAACTGGGCTAACTGGGCTGCACGAAATAACCACACAAGAGACACAAATATCTTTTTCTTTGGGGTTGCTGTGACGGCTCCTCTGACCTTAAGGGTCCAAAGAAAGAGAGAGAGAGAGAGAGAGAGAGAGAGAGAGAGAGAGAGCACGTGCTGACCCCTTTTATTGAGGAGAAGCTATTCAAATGAGGCAAGGTGTCAGGTTTCAGGGGGCTGAGTCTATCTTCATGATGTCCACTGTCAGCAGGTTGACTGACACCTGGGAAGGCCACACCCAAGGGCACAGTAAGAGGAGGGAACACACACAAGGCACTTCCATGGAAGATTCTATCCTAAACAGGGCAAGGGGTTATATTACAAAGGAACAGGTGAGCATAGCTTCACCCATGGGGCTGTAGCAAGACACACCCATTTCTGTGACTGAGCGCCTCAGCACCCAGCTGGGGAGTGTAACTCAGTCACCCCTAAGGTTGGCCTCCCACAATAACATTTAAATATTGGAGTCACTTCTTGAAGTATGTTCTTAGAACAATGTCTACCAAGTGAATCATGACATCTTTTTCACATCTGTGGTCTGTTACTAATGATTCTTTATCTATGCATCTAAAAATACTAAAAGTTTTACAAACTAAGGGAACCAAATTTAAAATTATCCATAAATTCTATTGCTCCCACAAAGATAGTCATCTTTTACTGCCAAATTCTCAGATTATACTCACCACAGTTATTTCCTTAGACTTCTTCACATTCCATTTCTGGAAACTTCACTTCTAATAAATTTCTCTTTCCTAATCCCTCTTAATATTCAAGTAGGTTGCCACTAATGACCAGCTGCTTCTTAAAACTCTCTTATATTTAACCTTAGGGGTCAGTAGGAAAAGACAAAGATTTAATTTGATGTTCTAGCTTTACTACTTTCTGACAGTCTTTTGTCATTAAGTGGTCAGAATATAACATTAGGATAATAAGGCACATTTCTTAAAACAAGTTTTGAGAATGAAATAAAAAAATCAATTGTAAAAATAATCCTACATGCATTATATAAATAATCATTTTAATTTCTGTATGTATTGTTTCCTTCTTTCAAATTATGTAGCCTATATAACACTAAGAACAGTAACGATTCACACAAAGTACAGGAAAGCATAAGAAAAGAAATTAGCAGAATTTATATTCTGGGATATCTTTATAAAGAGGATTTATGGACATGCCAGTAATGTTGTCCTACCAACTGAATCTATTATTCAGAGACTTTGTTGAATCACAACCCAAATTCAGTAATTCGACTTGACCTGTCTGCATTTAAAACTTCCTTGGCATCGAAATAGTGTGAATATAGTTTGAAAATATGAAGGTTTATGAATATGTTTCTCATAATAATTCCACTCACACTTTTACTCATCAGTGTCCACTAAAATTTTTTCTTTCCTGATACTCCTTTTTTTAAAAAAAATTATATTCCTCCCAAAACCTGTTTGGGTTTCACCATTGGTAGAAAACATATGGAGAAGCCTGGAAGGAGGTTCACCAGGGCTTGTGCAGGAGTTGGGTGAAAGTTGGGTGAGGATGCATTTGTTTAGGAAGCACTGGCCTCACTGCCTCTGGAGGGAGGGGTACAGAACAGTCTCCCCTGTGAAAAGTAAAGGAAGATTTAGACACTGGTTGAGCTGCATGCCTCTTAGAGCTCCTCAGGCTGGAGTGAATCATGGAAATTCCCCTGCCTAATGGAGTCCCTGGTTTGGTTGACTCTGCAACTCTCCAGAACAAGCCAGGGGCCTCAGGAATGAAACAGAAAGAGAAATTTACCAAATTATTGTTTCCAGTCTTTTAAAGCCTAAGCTCATGTTCAGTCAACATAAAAATTGCATGCCCCCCCTGGGCTCTTCATTCCTGTGCCTGGGAAATCAGTCTTTTTTTTTTTTTTTTTTCATAGACCCTCTGGCCAAGAAGATTTTATAAATCTTTACTTTCTGTAGATTGTATAATAAAAATGATAGGTGTGGTTTTGTGGTTTTATGTTGTTTTCCTCCCCAAATACATGCTTATGTTTTAACACCAGGAAAAAAAAAAAGAAAAGAAAAGAAAAGAAAACATATGGAGACTACTGCTGAAGTAACTATTTCAATAACTTTCTCCTAGAATTCAGTGAAAAAAATACTAGCAGGTTACTTATGGCCATGTTCTTAAAGCCAGAGCATATCAGAAAAGAGAACCAGATCACCCAAACTCTCCATCACTTGTGCACATGAAATTTTGTATTTGATGTCTACCTGTATGAAGTATCACATGTAATGTTTTCACAAAGAAGTGGTTTATTTTCCTGAAACTATTATCTGGACACAGCACCTTATCCACTGGCATTGTTCAGAGAATAATAAAATTAAAAAAATTGTGTTTTTAAAATTAAAATAGAGAGAATTTATATTTTCAAAGGGAAAACATGAGTCCAAAATAAATATTTTAATTTAGTTTAATATATGTGCCAATATATTTATGCCAGTGAATAGAATTATTTTGGGGTCAGACAGTTTTATTTAAAACAAATTGGTAGTAAGATTATTGCTACTGTGCTTTAAAAGCATGATTGATTTCTAGTCACTAACACTTTCTTTTATTTTAGTGTATAATTTACTGTACTCTTGAACCATCCTCCTATCCTTCCCTAACTGTCCCGACATATTTTCTAGGGCACTTCATAAAAACTGTGTTTTCTAAGACACATTTCTGTACCCTTCAAATGCAACTAAACTTTTTTTTTTCTGTATTCCCATAGCATTTGGCTTATACTTCTCTTATGCTTGTGGGGTTTTTTGTTTTGTTTTGTTTTGTTGTTGTTGTTAGTTTTTGTTTTTTATCTTTTTTTACCATTGCTATAGTGTGTAGCTTAGCCTTTTTTTTTCCAGGATGTACCTTATTCATAGAATTGTATCTTTTAGGTTTGGAAGGGTATCTTGAGTTTGTGTGAACTCTAAAGTTAGAGTCCAAAGTCCATTTCCAACTATCACTGTATAGATTTAGCTGGTTGCAACAATTCACTACTTATTTGATTTTTCAACTCTAAAATAGTATCAATGCCAACATGTAGAATTTTAAAGACTAAAGATAATACCTGTAAAGTAATTAAAAGAGTGCTTTCTATGTAATAGGCCATCATTAGCTATTACCTGTAAAATTCTTCATTGAAGGCAGTGTATCTGAACAGCTCTTTATCCTGTGAAGTTCTCAAATAGTTAGTGCCTTGCATTTAACATGTCATTGAAAAAAAAAAGAAGAAGAGGAGGAGTTAGGAAAATGATTGGTATTGTGGGGCTATGGTAATCACAAACAAAAACCACAAAAATAAAGATAATGCTTAATAATTTACAGTAATATGAATAGAAACTCTAACACAATTGTTGGAAGCTGGACAGAAATTTCAGTTGATAGTTATTCCACTGTAATCAAGAAATGAAATATTCTTTTCAAGCAGATATTTAGTCATGAGTGAGTTTGAAATGCAAAGTCAGAAAGAGGAAAAAAATACTTATTAATTTGGTAATAGATGCTAATTAACATATAGACTTCAATTGCCATTATTATTATAGGATTTCTGATCCTATTTCTTTCTTTAAAGTCATAATGATAAAATGAAATAAATTACCTAATTTCAGGTAAAACTAAAAAGATAATTTTATGCATAAAAAATAATACAATGATCCATTGATCAAAAGTCCAGTAGTATCTTTCCTTTTTATTAATGGGGGGAAATCTTTCGATCATAGAAATCCACAGGCAAGAGTATCTTCTAAGGCCTGAAAACATATTTCAAAGAAGTTCTATTGAAGACCTGGAAGACCTTCCAGAAGCTACTCACGAAACCATCTCGAGTCTTTTTAATCATGTTAACATTGTATGTTTAAATAAGTTAAATAGTCATGAATAGGAAATCAGGAAGTCTATAAAAGAAAAAGCCTAAGATGATCCATTCTCTCACTTTAAAAGAAGTGTATGTCATCTCTTTGTGAAGAGACCACAGCAATGTCAGTGTCTTCTATAACAATATGCTACTTCTGCAAGTTCTCATAAAAATGACTACCATAGAAATGGAACCTTTGTGTTTATAAATATTAATAGTTATTAATACAAAAAGTAATGGAGAAAGGATTTCTAGTGATAAACACTTCATGGGTCTCCTCAATTATGAATTGGCAAGAGCATTTTTGGTTGGACAGAGTCATATGGAACCATAAGGCTCATATAAATATGGAAAACTTATATGTTTTGTTGTGTTTCCATCTCTTTATTTCTGCACTGAGGATAAAAGCTGGTGAAGCTGCAGGTAAAAAAAAATGAAGCAAAGATGCTTTTATTTCCTTTTTCTCTGAAGTTATTTTGCAGGTAGCAAAATGAGGGAACACTTAGAGTGTAGAAAAGCCTGCAGCTGTGAAGAAAGCATTCGAATTTTAAGACATAGGCTGAGTGATTGTGTCACTGACACTTCTAACTCTGAGAGCTTTGAAGTGCTTTCTTTGAATGTACCATATATGAAGAGTACTATGATTTAGATATTATTGTTAATGATTAGTAAAAAGGAATTAAACGGCACAATGTATGCAAAGGTATTTGTGTGTGTGTGTGTGTGTGTGTGTGTGTGTGTGTGTGGTGTAGGAAGAGAGAGAACATTTATTTGGAATCAGAGACAAAAACAGCCTTTCCCATAAAGTAGAAACAGTTATGTCCATCAGCACAGAAAGCCATGTTACTGAACTATTAACTTAAGACACAGAATTTTTTGGTTGCAAATTGTATGTTTTAACAAAGCAATATGACTTGTCGTAGAATTATTCCTTACACTCACAATACTATGCATGGCACATCACATTAATCTGGGATCTTCAGTTTACAGTGCCAATCTGCAGCATTTAGACATATGCCAATACCAATATAATTATTTAGTCTTGTATCCTAGTTTATAAGCAGAATGATGCTCACTATGTTTTCTCCTGGGCATGAAGCTTCCCATCTCAGAGGTTTTCTCCCTCCTCATGCTGCTCAGATGTCTCTCCAGCTCCCCTCCACAATCTCCCCTTCCTTCCCATTGCAATAATATCCCCCCAGAAATGCCTAGCAGGCTTTTGGTTTCTGTTGATGATTACAGGAATAATTTATTTTCAAATGGATGTTAATCTGATAGAAGTAGTCAAATTTTCCCTGAGCTCAGGCAGAAACAAACTTCTTCATGGCAAGTGTCCTGATTCCATCCACTATTATTGTGATGGGGAAGACAAATTATCCAATTACTAAACACACTGCTCTAGGCAATACAAAATAACATCCTGATTAATCTAACTACATAGGAGAGATACTTCTGTTTAGAACAAGTCCCCTAAAACAAACAATATTGGATTACGAATAAAGATGAGTCATATTTGTTTGGTAGTGCTTATGGTTATTTCGATCCTGAATAAAGAGCCTACTTAAGGTGAGAAGTATTTATATAAATGCCCTTAACATTATATAGTTAAAATTATGTTCAAGAGTAAAAGGCTAAATGCATTCATAAGAGCATTTTTTTAGATAAAGTACTGACAATTTTATTCTAGCTTATTTGTACTAATTATACACAAATTTTAGTCTTCTCCTCCTGTACTACATATAGCGAAACATTATACGTATAATATTTCATTGATATATCGTAATATTATTTATGAATTTCAGCATGTATTTCGTATGTATATACACATGCATACATATATTCATAAGCTGAGATTCATTGACGGTCGTTATAGACAAGTGTCTTGTTGCTTGTCATGATGGTTAAAAGATTCATTTATTTCTCCACAAGCAAAGGAAAAAGCAATAAACGTTTTGGCAAGAGGATAAACATTAAATAGTATCAGTCAAATTATTTAAGAAATATTTTGCTTTTAACAATTAATTGGGGAAGTTTTTAACCTTGTGAGAAATAAGGATAATGAAGAAAGCTAAAAGAAAGCATACTTGAATTTGTGAGGGTATCAGGAAACACTCATTTCTGTGAGAGATCTGCCTCTAGTCTTTTGGTGTCATATTCTATAAACTTTTCCATTTGAACTTGCCTACCTTTTATACCTCGTGTCTTTGACAATCTTGTTTTACAATTTTGAACTTAGACTGCAACATACTTCTGATTCCATTTATTTTGAACTCACTTCCTCTTTCCTGCTGCTTCCTCACCTTATACCTTGATTTCAATGTTTTTCCAATAATATCCTACATACCTGGCTCAAATTCTTCACCTGCTTTATTGCTTGACTGTGATGTTTAGAGATGCTTAACACATTGTGCAGGAGAATGGGCCTTGATCTACTTACCTTAGGAGTGGTGAAATTAATTTGTATGTCACTTAACTTTTACAAAAAGAATTACATCAAAAACCAGCTCCAAAAGCAACAAAAACATGGCAGTGGAGAATATGAATTGGGAATAAGCACCCCTTCTCTCTAGGAAGTCAGCATTCTTAGACTAATGCACAGCTTTCAGAAGGCATGGATGGAGCCATCAGAGAAAGGATACACTTGTACAATCAGCCAGGCAACCTCAGTCTACAAGGGCTGTCAGTGTGGTTGCAGATAGGTGTAAAATTCAGATCATTGTAGAACCCAGGGTTAGTGAACTTTTTGAGCAGGTATGAGGGTGAGGGTTTAGTAATGGATGGATTTTAGTCAGAAATATCTAATTACTCTTTTCTTGTAATTGAATCTTGGAAAAATAGCTTTCCAATTTTTCTTCAAATATTAGCTCTTCCATGTTCTATTAGTGTGACATTGATGAGTTATTAAACTATTCAAGTCCCCAATTCCTTAAATGTAAAAAGAAAAAAAAAGAGGGTATCTATGTTACAAGGTTGATAATAAAATCTGATGAGTTACCTCATAGGAAACCATATAGTAGTGCTTTGAATAAAGTGTGCTTAATTATAGTTTTCTTCAGCAGCAAGATTTAATAACACATTCCAACTAATGTAATATCAAACCCAACTAATACATTTTATTTCATTTTTTAAAATATTCTCACCTGTTTTGTCCAAGGATATTTGGCTGCAAGGAAATAAAATGTACTTGAAGTAGATGGATGAAACGGGGATCTGATACATTCATTCTTTCACCAATGCCTTGTGAGCCATGAAATCACAGTTCTGTTGCTTTGATAACTAAAGGAAGATTTTACTGATGTTACCAAAGTCAAAGAAAGTGATCAGCTTTAGACAACAACCTTGTGGAGATGTTAGGGTGCCAACATTGATAATGTAAAAAGTCTCATTGTGGTGAACTACACACCCAAACCATTGTGCCCTTGTGTGATTTCTACTATACTGACTGTGGGCCTGGCCATGTAACTTGCTTTGGTCAAAATGTATCAATGAACATGATCAAGCAGAGGCTTAATAAGCATTGAAAATTTTGACTTGCCCTCTTATAACAGTCCTTCTTGAAATCCACTATATGTGTAGGAAATCAAGGCTTTCCTACTAGAAAGAAGAATGATTTGGATAGAATCTCAGGATAAAACTCCACATGGAGGAAATGTCCTGTGATGGAGAACTGAGCTAAGAATCCAGTTGAACATAGCTGTAGCAGAGACCTTTCCAGCAGTTATCTTGATGAGAAATGGATATACCACCCAGTTAACATAATTTAGGAAAAATAATAAATGCTGGTTTAAGCCATTAAGGTTTGGAGTGTTGTGTTTCACAATACTGAACAATGAGTTTGGTTTTATCTTTTGGATAACTGGATAGGATATCATGGTCAGCATCCCTTTGGCCCTTCTGTTCTGAAGATGCACAGTTTCATTCCTCAGTACCATGAAAACTTGCACAGGGAGCTGAGCTTATACATAATTGAAATTGAGAACAGGAAGCATAAGGGACTAAAATAAACTATAAAATAGAGGTGAGGAAAATAAGAAAGAAAGTGACAAAGGAAACATTTCCTTTAAAACCAGAGTTCTGAGCACAATGTATCACTTAGTGTACTTTGGATACAAACATAAAACCTATCTGAAATTGTCATAGACCATGATGGAAATTAATTGGCTCAAGTAACCAAAAATGACTAGGCCACAGGAGAGATAGATGAAGGCACCACATTTTTTTTCTTTTTAATATTTTTGTTTTATCCTTCTCCAAGTGTGGCATCATCTTCAGGTATACTTTCTCATTAAAAAAAAAAACTGTCTGCAGTTTTCCTTGACATGCATGTCATTGAAACTCCTTCTTTCTCCTAAATTATTCTTTTATTTCCAAATCAATCATCCAGGCAAAGGGAAAGTCACACACTCAGTTACTGAGATATGTTACAGATGATGTAAAGTGATGACTGAGGCAAAAGAAAAATCAGTATCTTCATTAAGTGTTAGTAGGCAGCAAGAATTACCAGATTCCCACTCAGAAATAAGGAGGTACTCGGAGTCCTCTGTTCTTTCTCCACATCTTAGTAATCAGTAACATAGTAAAGTCTAGTCTTTTTAACTATATCTTTCTAGCACTAATTGATGTATTGAATAGAATGATTTCAGTTGCAAGTTACAGAAATATCTAACTTAAACTGACTTAGGCAATAAAGAGGGTTTATTGGTGTTTGAAATTGAAAAGTTCAGAGCTGGAGTGGACTTCAAGCACTATTCGATTTGGGCTCAGCTTCCATTTATCTTTGATTGTTTCAGCTTGCTTCTTGTCTGAGTAAGACTACAACCTTCATGATTTTAAAAACAACCAACACCAAAAAAGAAAAATAATAGTGATGATGCACTGATCATGTGCAAGGTCTTAGCCACAAGCTGCTGGGGTTGACAATCCATCTCCACTGTTAGACAGACAAGCAACTCTGCATTTGTTTCAACTCTGCATACGTTAGTTCACTCACATGGATTATCTGAATAAGCACAGAATCTATCTCATAGAATTATTATAAAAATTAGGTAAGCTAAATCAAACAATATGATTAAGAATACTGGATGTCTGGCACATTGTAAGAACTTCATAAATTTTAGTTACTGCATCATTATCCTCTGTTCATATCAGTGGAGAGAGAAAAACTTCTCATAATTATCAAATACAAATCATGAACTTGATTTAAGTCATCTCTAAATCAACAACCGTAACAAGGAGAATGGGATCATTTTTGCTGGCTTAGACCACTTGAAATTCATCCCTTCCAAACTACATTCACAAAATAGAGGAATGAAATGGGTATTAGGAAGATAACCTCAATTCTTGCTACATATCTTAAGTAGCAAGATTGACAGTGCTACTTCACATCAGTTGTAAACTTGGGAGAGCCTGATGGCTTAAAGAAAGATGGAAAGCATCTCTAAACTCCTTCATCTTGCATTAAATATGGAATATATACCTAAAATCAGAAACAAAATAGTGTCTCTTCATTCTGCGGAGTTTTGGTGTTTGCTGAAAAATATGACTAATTGTGGATTATATGACTTCTGTCCTCAATGATCTTTCAGTATATATTTGATTATATAATTGATATCCTCCAGTACTACAGGAGAATGTCATCCAATGCTATTGAACTTTATATATGAAAGCGAGCATCCATTAAACTGAGCAAGAAACATTTCAGCAATATAGGGCTGTTAATAGTTCTAAGAATGAAGGTGGACCCAGGGAGAATGGCAATGGTGTTCAGAATGCCTTCTCAAGGAATGAAAGACTAAGGGTACTGATCTTAATGATTACATATCTGATAGATGAGTGTAATTCTTAAGAATGAATATTTCAATCAATGCCAAGAAAATGCCAAGACTGTGTGAGTTTCTCATTAGGTCTGTGAAATGATCACTGAGGCAAAAGAAATATCATTATCTTCATTAAGTGTTGGTATGCAGCATGGATTACCAGATTCCCACTCAGAAATTAGGAGGTACTCAGAGTCCTCTGTTCTCTCTCTTCTAATTACTTATGGGATCTTGGAGATCAGATGAGAGAAGAAGGAAAGATGAGATGTGCTGACTACTATACAATAGGGAATCTTAACAGCTTTAAGGAAACAAAAGAAGAAAAATCAGGACACAAAGGATTACAATTGTAAAAATGGGTGCTAAACCTTTGCCGTAGATTCTTAGAGCAAAATTATTGACAGACATTGCATTCATGTAAATAAAGGAGTACAGTAGTGCTAATTGAGTAAAGTCAATGACTGACAATATCTGTCTTAGGTCATGCAGAGAAATAATGCTGGCTCCACATCTTAGTAATCAGTATTGGAGACCACACTAGTATTGGGAAAATTAGTCCTGTGTGTATAACACCATAGCTGTACCAATACTTTATGATCCATGACCTTAGAAAACAATGCCGTCTCCTTTGGGGTGTTTGTATTTTTCTTTTTTAAAAATTCTTATGAAAGATACTATATTTTACAATACTCTATGAAGATTGTTTTTATAACATTTTAAAACTGGAATAATATTAATGCAGTAATAGGGACATAAAACCCCAACTGACATTCAGGTCAAACAATTTTAGGTATCCATCATATCTATTATGCAGTCTTCACAATGGGAAGTGAATAAGATCAAAGTTCCCTGCACCCATCCTTTTATTAGAAACAAAACCTGGATGAGGAAATTTTAATTATTTTACTAAGATTAAATTTGGAGAATACTGAATACTGTTTTCACCTTTCATACATTCATAGTAAAATTAGCCTATCAAATTCTCTGAGAAGTCTAACAATACTTTATTAAATCCAGACTATTCCTAAACTGAAATGATAATAATTCACTTTTCTGCAATATGAATAATCATGTCCTGGGGAACTAGAATTCCATAGACACATGTGTGTCATTAGTTTTTTTTTATTTTTACCAGTATGTGAACTATAACACCAAAGATGTTTAAAATAATAAGAAAGCACTAATACTGAAAAATAAAAATATTGTGAGAGAATATATATAAAATGAAAATTTGTAAAATACTCTCAAAAAGTTAAACTTTATAATAAGTATTTAATTCTATGTTTAAGTATTTAATGTTTAATCCTATGTTTCTTTTCATTCACTTGTATTTTGAAAAAAGACTCAAAATATTGCTCCAAACAGGATATGTTCCATACAGAAGAAGAATGGTGTACAGGGGTAATGAAACCAAACTACCATGCCATAAATGTAGCATTAGCATTCATATTTGTCTCCCTTGCTGATGACTTCTTGAATTTCTCACTTTGTAGATTTTGTCTCCCACCTGTAATGTCTCTCTTGATAGGATTCACAGACATATATTCTTCACTTTGGGACAGTTTTCTTTACTCTAGGCAGCTTGGAAAACACTTTTTAACGTCATCTTTTGTTTCTCCAGGTATTAAATACTACATAAGTTTTTCTTTTCTTGAGAAATATTCAACAACATGCCCTGTGATCCTGCTGTATGTGTATATAACAATTTTAAGATAGAAATTCTAATGAAGTAATTGTTTTAGTTAGCTTTTCATTCCTTTGACTAAAATACCTGACCAGAAAAAAAATGGTAAAGGAGAAAAAGGTTATTTGATGGCTTAAGGTTTCAGAGGACTCTGTTCATGGAAAGCAGGTTCCATTCCTCTGGGCTGGAGATGAAGTAGAACATCATGGCAAAAGACTGTGGTGAAGAAAAGTGGTTAACATGATTATCAGGGAGGAGAGAGAGAGAGAGAGAGAGAGAGAGAGAGAGAGAGAGAGAGAGAGAGAGAGAGAAGACTGACTCCACTTGCCAGATTCAAAATATATACCCAAAAGGCATGTCCCCAGTGACCCATATCCTCCAGCCACACCCTATTTGACTTCAGTTTCAATTTAGTTAATCCTATCACAGAGTTAATTCACTGATTGGGTTGAAACTTTCAAAATCCATTCATTTCTCCTCTAACCTTCTTGAATTGTCTCACACATGAGCTTTTGGGATACACTTCACATCTAAACCACTATAATAATAGACTATTATTTTTTGTAACGACTTTACTATGTAACTTTATTTTCCTGTAGCTTTTTGTTACTTCAGAGAAATTATGTGCAATACAAAGGAAGATTCCACTTTTGATGTATCATCATTGACAGTTTTCAGTCCCCATCCCTCCCTTTTCCCCTTGCACAATATCTGGGCCATTGCCCACACAATGGTGCAGACAGAAAATTCAAACCATGCAGATCCTAGGCCACATGTGAACCTTCTCAAGCACAAGAGCCTATATCATGGGCCTTGCTTCCCTCTTTCTTAAATTTGGGAGTAGCTGTGCCTTTCTTGTTCCTCCTGAGTATCCAGTCACTTCACTCATTGGAGAATGACTGGTGTCATTAAGTTTCCATGTTTTGGGCATTCAAATGATGTTGAGATTAGGGTGTCAATCAAAATAATATCCAGTCAGAATATGTCTCTACAATTTAAAATATGTGCACACATATATGCTTATATAACAACACTTAAGTGTGTGTAAGAAAGAAAGTACATACATACTTAGGATTAGGCACAAATAATAGATTCTGTCTCAATGTATACTGTCCCCTAATGATCGGCAGTGTGACATGCATCATTTCTTTTCACCATCTGTTTGATATCTGCAATAAGCCTCTTTTTGGACAGCTCTTACTACAATTGCTAGAAATCACAGATAGAATCTTATGGGCTGAGAAATATATCTCACAGAGAAGTAATTGTTCATACTCAAATCAATGGCTTATAGTCTAATTCTATGAAAAAATTAAAACAAATTTGTAAACAAACAAAACAA
This sequence comes from Spermophilus citellus, assembly GCF_964194105.1. Taxonomy (NCBI): domain Eukaryota; kingdom Metazoa; phylum Chordata; class Mammalia; order Rodentia; family Sciuridae; genus Spermophilus; species Spermophilus citellus. The sequence goes on along the minus strand of NC_138196.1, from coordinate 56,380,458 downwards.
ACAGACAAAAAAAGAAAGAAAGAAAAGATGTAGTGTGAGTTAATTTGCAGAAAGAAATTTATCCCAAAGTGGGAAATACACAGAATTAGTAGGAGAGGTAATATTACTGTCCTTTAAACTGTACTCTGAGGGGTTTTTTTTAATAGAACATTAAAATTTTTCTTAACAAAGTGATTCTAAAGAAGCCGATGCACAATGTTGATAATGTTTCACAATTTGAAAAATAACTTAGATATAATGAAATAATGAATATTAGTATAGAGATGCATATTTATTTAAAGCATTGAGTTTGGAACATGTTAATATCTGCACAGGAACTTATTTCTCTAAGTGATGTTTTAGTAAAAATCCAGCTTAAGAATGGTCACCCATATCTAGTAATTCTGAGGAATCCAGAAAGCTTGTGCTTAGACGAAATGAGATTTAGAAATACATTTAAATGAACATTTCCTAATTTATAGGAATGAACAATCCCTATAGTACCTAAGAATACACAGCTATCCTATATTACTTTCTATTGAAATGATATATATGTTAAATATATTGTTTAGAATTTAGCATGTACCAAGCTTATTCAGGAATTTATATGTTTTAACTCCTTTATTCCTTAGGCCACATGAGATGGGTCCTATCATCCCATGTAATATGTTTGAGGAAATAAGGAACCAAGAGGTTAAATAATTTCAAATTCACACAACTAGTAAGAGGTGGACCTGGGATTTGAATTCAGGAAATCTTGATCCCAGTAACATATCCTTAAACATGATGCATTTATATTTATATTTATTAGGTACAAATATGTATCTGAGCCTACAAATATAATAAAAATGGGGGCTTTGTTAATGGCAGATCAAACCAATGTTAAAGGTTTAGTTATTTTACAGCATCACTTCCCACACTTTTAGAAGAAGAGATGTCACAGACAACAGCACCCATTTTTATCTTCACAGATTTTCACTATATTGGAAATCTAGGAGTATAAGGCAGGTGTCTACAGGGACTGAGCTGTTCTTAGTTCATGAGAAAATGTAACTGATATTTCTAACTAAAGGCCAATGTCCCCAGGTATTGAGAACCAAAGTAGATGAAAAAGCACTTGATACACATCATCCACTTCTGTATACACATCCAACTGTCCATTGAATACAAGTCCCTACTTGTCCTCACTACCTTGGACTGCAGGTTGACTGCTAAAAAAAAATGAACAGTTTCCCCTTTCACACACATACCTCTATTCTCCTCCCAATGTATTCCAAGTGCTCAATGAGAAATAGCCATACCTGGATAAGAATCATCTGTATACTTTTTCATAACCTCTATTAGACTCAGGGAAGGAGTGATGATGACTGCTTGTTAAGATGAGGAAATCTTTAAAATTGAAATAAGATTCTAAAATAGACAGTCCTGTTAGAGTTTGCTAGCACTGTGGCTCCATTGATTACAACACTCTACCTTGATGTGCAAACAAATACCTGTAGATATACTTAACCTATAAGTTTGTAAATTGGGGGCTATAGGAGACTTTTGTACAAATATATTTTAGGTCCTTTAAAATTGATCTTGGTAACTTGTGGATTGGGCAACCTAATTGAATTTCCCAATTTTTTAATAAAGCATTGGATAGCCAAAATTAAAGAAACATAGCACTCATGTCTTATTTCAGTCATCTTCCTGGATAAGTAAGACATGTGTGTGTTGTGGGGTGGATGAATAAATTAGGCAGATGCAATACATCTAACACAATATTCTTATGCTTACTTGGCCTCTGGATTATGTGTCTGCATTTCTATACTATCAACACCAGATGGTGCACTGTCCCATTAACTACCATGGAAGTACCTTGCCATTCTTCACATTCTGGAATCTTCATTTAATAAACATCACATACAAAGCTTTGGAATGCCCTATGTTATGAAACAATTCACAGCTTCCACTTAGGTATATGATAAAGATCATAAATTTTGGAAATAAAAACAAGAAAAAGGAAAACCTAGTTCAAGTTTATTTTATAAATAAAATATGGCATTCTCTAATTACTCATCTCTTTTAAAATCCTAATTTGAATATATTTTAAACATTATTAATAACTAATGGAATCTTCATACTCAGAATAGTTGTATAATTCACTCCTTTCCTGGGTACAAATTCTCCACATATTTTTTATTTAATAGGTTTAAAAATTATCTCTCTTGGTCTAGGACCATTTGATTAATAAAGGGTGAGAGAAGTCTGAAATTTATTATCATTATGTTTTTTATTCTATCTACTTCATTTCTTTTGTGTTGATATCAAAGTATTTAATATAATTTAAATAAAATATTTTATAGAATATTATTTAATGCCAGAAATATATTTTGAATTTCAAAATTTTTACTCTCACTAATTTATAAGAACACAATGAAAATTAAAAAAAATAAACTGTAGACAATGATACGTAAAGACATGTTAATCACAACATGATTTATAATTGGCTAACACCCATAAGGGCCTAAATGTTCACCAGTAAGTGATACTGTATTATTCTTTATCAATACTCCATAATTTTATACAATCTCACAATTTATATTTTAAAAAAATAAGATCATTGCAGATCATCCTAAAATGCTGACAGTATAATGTTTTTTTTTAGAGAGCTGTATAACAACTTGTTTATATAGTAAAATTACAATTTTATGAAACAGATGTAAAAGTATATATTTGAATTAGTCATTACTTAATAGTCCTAGTTTACATCACTAAAGTTTGTTGCCAGCATTTAGAGGTTAAAAGACATGAAATTAGGACAGTGTTTTACAATCACTAATTATAATTCACCCATCCTAAAAGAAGAGGAGAGAGGTATAGAAAAATAGTTAAAGAACAAAAATCTATAGTATTTGTCTGGAGTCCTGTGAAATGCCTTGCAAAATATAGTTGTTACATTTAGAACTGAGTTCTTAGGAAGCAAATTCAATATCTTCCAACTTAAGGCTATGATTTGAAGGATCGAAATAGGAAAGAATCCTATAGAAGCCAATACAATCTTCTTAGCACAGATAAATGCCAAGTAGTTCCTAAAGCTGAAAATACAAAATAGATGAAAACAATATATAGCTGTATATAAAAACTAAAAGTTGTTACCAGAAATCAAACAAATAATTGTGTCTAGTAAGTGTGGGCCAAATGATTGTTTTTTTTTAAAATTTTAGATGTTGTAAGACTCATTAAAAGTGGCACTTAACCCTTTGCATTGGAATGATATTGCTAAATATTAATTGATGTGCTCCCCCCCCACACACACACAAATCCTATGTTCCTATCTCACTTTGTTATAAATCTTCTTCCACTGAACAAGAGAAACTTGTTGCCTGAGAAAGATACTTAGCATGGAAGCAAAGAAGACTGGTGACATATTCTTGGTTTTTACATTTGAAAGCCATTGTCTACATGTAAGACTCACAAAGAAGATAATTTTTGAGTCTTTGTCAAGGGATCCTGTGTTCTTGATTCATGGGCAGAGCCCATTAAAGGGAAATGAGTCTTGTGCTCTGAAGGACTTCCATGGACTCTGCTCCTACATCTACTTCAAAACCTCCAGGAGGTTCTTCTACCCGTTTTTGGCTTCCTAAGTAATACTAGCGTAAAGGAATTGTCTAAATAAAGGATATCAAATTCTATTTTCTTGAACTTGAACCTATATTCAAGAAGAGAGGATTGCCTAGAGGTGGGGAAGAAGCTAGGCAGGGATCATGTGTAAGAAAGTAAACAGTCTATTACCATACTTCCCTGAATGCACCTCATCTCAGAAGCTAAGCATGGTCAGGCTAGTCACAACTTGGATGAGAGCGGGTAAAACAAACTTCAAACCTCAGTAGATTGGAGGACAGAAATTCATGGCCAGACTATAGCATAGTAATTCAGACAATTGAGAGAACCAGAAATTAGTTCTCATTGCCTAAGAAAAAAGAAGAGTTATTTAGATTCTGAGGAAAATGAACCACTATTTTGTTGGTTAATTTTAAATAAATTATATAATTTTTACATGAATATTGAACATACATTAAATAAACATTAAGTAATTTAGGATTTAACTGATAATTTGTTTGATTTGCACATTCACTCAACAAAATTATACTCTTCCCAACTTGTGCCAGGTAATGTGTTAGGCACTAAACATATAAAGATTAATGATACATTTTACATATCAGTAAAACAACAGCCAAACCTTAAAATTGTACATTATATTGTAAAGTTAAAACAAAACAACCTAATACATACAACAACAATACAAAAGTAGAAACATAAATGTGCATCTGTAATGTTTTAATTGTAACAATCATATATGGTATACAAACAGGATCAAAGAAAAAAATTCAGTCATATTACTTACTGAACTCACACATTTCAACACCATGGATGTGGCTTAAATTTTTTCAGTGTACCTTCATCACTGAATTAATTAATAATTTAATCAATAGTGAGTTGCTAATAGAAAGTTTTCATTCCATTTAGAGAAATAACTTTTTTCCAAGAGAAAAAAACTGAGATAAATAATACTATATTTTGGAAGAGTATTTCAAAATAATTAAAATTACTTTTTGACACACTTTCAAAAAGTAATTTTAATTATTTTGAAATGCTCTTGTTTCTCATTATTTATCTGAGAGCACATGAAATATATATGTATGTATGTGTGTGTGTGTATATATATATATATATATATATATATATATATATATATACATACATACACATATACATTGGCAAATGGCAATTTTTACTACTATTAGAATCAATTTGTTTCACTAAATATTTTTGATTGCAAATATAATTCACTCCTACCTGCCCAATGAGGAGAGTTGTCTATGGGGGAATATGATGCTTACCACTTGAGGACTTCCTGTCATTAACATTTCATATGTATCAACTCATTGGATCTTTGCAATAAACAAAGAAGGTGAGTTCAATCATAAAACCTTAATGATAACCACTTTACAGAAGAGAAAATGTGGCCACTATAAAGTAAACTAATTGTGATCAGGATAAAGAGGCTACTTGCTGATTCAGGTTTGGACTCACATTCTGACTCTAGTTCTTGCTGTGTTCCGTTTTGTTAACATAGAATGAAACACATTTTCTGTAATATATTTATAATCGCTTATTTATGAATCTCTTTAAACTTTCTTACATTATTCCAACAAGTCATATGGTGACTAATCTTTGCAAAATTTGACAATTAATATAAAAATTAAAATCATATATGTGTGCCATTCAAAGAGATCCTTAAGTAACTGTGTGTGTTTTGATAGCATGAATCTTTAATTAGAAAATATTGGGGATTGTCTGCAACATTTTAGCTTGCTACCTATAACATACTTTATATTGAATAATATATAATCAACTAACTTATACAAGTGTAGTTGATTTTAGGTTTTTTCCTATCATTATTCAGACAGAGTCTGTAGTCAGCAGCCTCATGTTGTATGTTTATGTGTTAGAGAGGACAGGTTTGCAATCAAAGCTGATTGTTTGCCCAAACACCATCTGGACTACCCATTTATAATATGTCAAATGAGACTGCCCAAGGTGTGAGGAAAATCTTAATTTCACATTTATTCAGGTCATACTGGTTGCGGAATCTCTGGCCACAGTTCAAACTGCACCATTATCATGTTTGTATTTTTATATAGTTTGCATGCTCTTTATTTTTCTAAATTCTCATGAATGTTTTTCTGATCTTGACTCCCTTCCCTTTAATAATTTTCAATATTTTACTATTAAAGATTTCTACCTACTTTTGTTCATAACATTAATCATCCTTTCACAATATAGAGCTTTTTATAATAAACAATTTAAATACTTTAAAAACCAAATGCCCTTGGAATGGCTTGGTTTATATTAAATTTTTATCCATTCTAATTAGCAAAGTTTCAGTATGCATAGATAAATATAAACATATTAACAAAGATTTATTATGTATCACTAATTCTTGTAAAGAAAAATATCCAGAATTAATATTGACATTTTGAAAAATTAAGCTTTTAATAGATATTAATTTATGCATGAAGTTGAAGATTTCAACTGAGAGTTATAACTTAAGGTTTTTTTAAAAAACTTATGAAGTACTTAAAGAAAATCAATAAAATAAGAATTTTGCTTTATATTAGATACTTCTGCAATATATTTTATTAGAATCAAAACCAGAATTTTTCTAAAACTTCATTAAATATTTTAAGTTATATTAATCTTTATATGATGATTTACACTTGCTAAGTTGAAAGAATGATTAAAAGTAGTGTACAGAAGTAATTGTATTTATTAAAATACAGTATTTTAACATTTTTAAAAGAATGGAATTTTCAGTGTATGTTCTGATGAATCCAATGCCAAAATATATTGGTAAGAGAAAGCTTTATCTGTACAAATAGATTACAGTTTAGGAAATGAAATTAAATATTAGTAATTTAGTCTAATATAAAGCATTATTTTTTTTCAAAATATTGTATTTCTTTGGGTAGCCCCTGGATTATTGGCCAAATTAAAACTCCAATGGAAATATCATTATTCTAGAAAATATCATGGTTTTTAAGAATGTTAATGTCACAATTTAATTAATAATATACATTTTAAAATCAGTCTTTAAAGTTAATTCCTTAATCATTATTTCTGATTTAAAAAACTATTACCATTTATCAGGAAACATGATATATTTAATATATCATTTGTATATTAAAGAAAAACAAGATTTAATTTGACAATATAAAAAATATATGAGATATTCTTAGATTATACCTGACTATATGCATATTTCAGAATTAAGACAAAATTCAGCAGAAGAATTTTATGTTAATTATATTATTATATGGGGAACTGTAGTAGTTCAAGGTATTATTTTTGTGAGGATAGCAAGGCAAGCAATGGAATGAAGGCAAGTTACTTTCTATTAATGAGTGGGAAATATATTAGAATAGACCATACCCCGGATTCATGTGATATATGAAATGTTAAAACTCTATAATTGATGAAATAGTTTGAATCATATATTTCAGTGATGAGTTTGAATATTTTAGACAACCTCAACAAAAATAAGTTTAAAATACATTTTTTTTCAATTAGTCATATGAAGATGTGACAGTTATGGATTACATTACTACTACATATACAAAAATATGCATGCTTTGTAGTCCTAAAATGAAGAAGTCAGCCAAATGAAGTTGGAAATAGTAAATGAGCTTTATAATTTATTTTATATTCTTTAAAAAAATTGAATTTCATATTTTGTCTTTGAATACTTTTTTACCCAAATCTATAATGATTCTTCAAACATTGGTAGATGGAGTCTGAGGCTTGAGAATCACAAGTTCAAAGCCAACCCTAGCAATTTAGCAAGGCCCTAAGCAACTATGTGAGACTATATTTTAAATTTTATAAAAGGACTGGGGATGTGGTTAAGCACCCTTGGATTCGAGGTTCAATCCTTGGTACAAAAAAAAAAAATAAAGACAAATAAAAAATCACTGGTAGATTAGTATTTATGTACTATTTTGAGGAAACTAATTACATGGTAAAGATAAATTATAATGATAACAAGTTTCTATCTCTTCTTATCATGTCAATAATAGATATTATCTGATATTGATCCTTTTAAATTTGCATAATGAAATAGTAATGAAAGATTTTATAGAGCTATTACATATCACATTTCTTATTTTTATAGATATTCTATATTTGTTTTAAAATAAATTTTGCTGGTATTTTTATAATATTAAATACTGTAATTGATAAAATAGTTTATATATTTCAATGACATTTCAGAAATGACAATTTATATATAGGTATTTTATGAAAGAATAATCTATCAACTTACATATCAAAAAGGGAAAAGATGGAAAAAATCTAATCTTTACTTCTTAAGTACATAAATGAACTTGTAATAGCAAAGATACAATTAATCATCTATGTGATTATTATCATTTTGATATTTTTAACTTTCAGATATATTTGACATGTTCAAGTACCTATTTGATTTTAAAATCATACACTTTTTGTAGTTATTCCATATTCTTCTTTACCTGTGTAACTAACTCTTCTTTTGAAAAGCAATAAAAGGCAATAAAAATATAAACTGCTCATGATGTGATGAACTTGATGTGCCTAAGAATGACACTCTTGTGAATGCTAATCAGAAACCTTAAAAAGAACTGATGCATAATGAAAATCTAATTCTCTTTTGTTGATTTTGAAGATGTGTTTTGAACAAATTGCTTTTTCAATGGAAGCCCAAGTTTTTTTTCTCCAACCTATGGTTAGGAAAATTGGGTCTGTTATTACAGACATGATTGTGAGGTTTGAAATAGGGTTAAAATTTCACTGCAGGATTAATTTATATAAGGGATTGCATGCTATGAAGTGGACATTTTCTTAAAATATCCTTCACATTGGTGTTGTCTGTACAATCAAATAAAAATGACAAAAACCTAAAGAATAATTTGGATATTATTGTATTTGTAGCTTTTCTTTGTGTATTTAAAAACCCTTTCTTAAAAATCTGCTATATTTTCATTTGACTTGACTATTTTAAAATGAAAATTTGCCTTTTTCCCTCTATGCAATTACAATTACTGATGACTTTATAATAAAGAAATAACATAAAATTAATGTGTAATTAGTTTTGCCACTAATCACTTTCTGTCCTATGAAAAGATAAAATACCCACACTTCTGTATACTCATCTTTAGCATGTTGTTAAATGGATGGTTATCCTATAAGGTGGTTGGGATAATATATTTAGATTCTGAATATTAAGCAATTAATATACATCATGTCATCCCATCCTCTTGGTTGTAAATAAATGTGATTAATAAACAAAGTTGGATGGTGTTTAAAATATAGGTTTATATTTGTTGTCCCCTCAATATAGGTCATTTTTTATGTTATGAATATCAATTTAGTCACATTTCTCTTCCCTGCCCTGATCCTAGATCTGATTCTAAGGTAGGGGTATCAGATTGACCAAATAAAAACACTGGACATATATTTAAATTGCAAATAAATAATACATAACTTTACTGTATAAATATATTATGTTTGAGACAAATTAACATTTTTATTGCCAGATATTCAAATTTATGGGCTGGGGATATATGTCAGTTGGTAGAGTGCTTCTTTCACACGCACAAGGCCCTGGGTTCAATCCCCAGAATCACACCACAAAAAAAGAATAAAGAAAAAAAAAAGAAAAGTAATTCAAATTTATCTGGGTGTTTTCTATTTGATTTGGCAACACTAGACTGGACAGAAAGCTGCTGCCACCATAAAGACACTTACCCAAAAATCCTTATGAAACCGGAGCCTATTTCACTCTTCGGATATTGACTTTGCAGAGAAACAGAGAGATGGGCTGTTTAGCCCTTAGGGCCTTGCAGACCAGCATTTAAACTAGAATTTCTGAGAAAAAGACCTCTTTGCTGGGAAGTATTCTGGTTTAAAGATTTCAGTGGGGTGAAGGGTTTCCTGCAGAAACCAGGCTCTATATTAGAAAAGATCTTTCTCACAATCTTACTGGAAATGAATGAATAAGATGTTGGCAAAAGTGAGTGTTGAGGCTCTCTTTGCCTACCTCCCTGAGAAGGCTCAACTCTCAGCAGATGGTCTGTCTTCGGAACCAAAGGAGGAATAACCAGAAAACTTTGTTGCAGGTGTTTTGAAAATAGAAGCCACCTTCTATTTGTTTCATGTTGTCATTGTAATGAATATTGCATCATTATGTGATATATATTATGCCATTATAAGACTACCTCTTGGTACTTCTAATGTTTACTATTTTACTGGATGTATTTTTCAGTAAATTTGTAACTTAACAATTATATTAAAGTAATTTTATATAAACTTTGATGATATGTGCTTTACGATGGACTACCTTTAATGATTAGAAAATACCTTAAAACATGCAATTGGCTTGTCCTTAAATTTTGGTTTCTTAACATAGCCAATAATAATAATAATAATAATAATAATAATACCACCTAAATCCTACTTTCTTCAGGCATACAAAATAAAAATAAATTAAACCATATCTTTGGTAGTCAGCTCTGCCATGCTGTGACACACATACCTGACAAAAACAACTTAGAGGAAGGAAAGCATATTTGGCTCACAGTCTCAAAGCTTTAGTTCATGGTTGGTCAGATTCTTTGCTCTGGGTCCAAGGTGAGGCAGAACATTATGGCAGAAGGGCAGTGAGGGGAGGATCACTGTTACTCTTACCTGCAGGTAGGAACAGGCATATTGGCAGGGAAGATCAACCCTTCCAGGGCATGCCCCCAGTGACCCACCGCCTCCAGCCTTGGTCCAACTGACTAGAATTACCACCCAATTAGTCCATCCAACTAGTATGGACTGGTTAGGTTACAGCTCTCACAAGCAGATCATTTTACCTTTGAATATTCCTGCTTTAGCACAGGAGCTCTGGGGTGGGGGCACTCATATCTAGACCATAACAGAGGTTTTGTTCTTAACCTCTGGAAATTTTGATTACTTAACATGGCCAATAAGAAAAATGATATCTAAATTCTGTCTTCTTCCATCATGCAAAGTGAAAATAAATAAATATTCACATGTGTCTGTGAGGTGGGCCCAACATGGAAGATGTAGGCAAATATTAAAATTCTTTTTTGCCTGCTGAAGGTAAATGTAGAGAACAATAACTGTAAGCAGAGATAAATGATATTGTAAATAAAACACTTATAGTAAAGTTTTCAGGCTCCCCTAAAAGAACCCACACTCTACACTATTTTAAATAGAAATCTGTGTTCTAATAAATATATATTATTTTCTAAACAAATATGTTTTCATCTCCGTTATCTTCTTTGTCTTCCAAAATTTAACATTAAAATTATTAGAAATTTATTTTTTATAGCTTTTCAAGGTTTCCTTGCAGCTCTCAATTTGTTTCTCCACATGTTTCTTTGTTCTCTGAGCCTGCCCTGTCAGCTAAAATGCATTGGGAAAAAAATCCCCCGTTCTCCTTCTCTTTGATTGAGTTATCCTTTGCTAGGCAAAGTGTTGTTAGCTTTATGCTCCTCGCTTGGCTTCCAGCAGCTCTCCCCATAGATTGCTGCAAGAGCACTGCCAGGAGCCTGCGATCCCTGCAAGGAAGAGATCAAACCTCCTCAACAGGAATTCTTCAAGGCAGGTCAAGTTCGGGTCTGCTCAGAAAACCCGGTCTACATCACACGAAAACGCTATTACTCATTTGGAATTCTTTTTCTATGGATTGTCTCCACTTCTAACTTGACTTCTAAGTCAAGTTCAAATCCAGCTACAAATTCTGGGCACTTGCTTCCCTCCCACTCTCTTCCAGATAAGCCCTTTTATGTTACATAGACATACTTAAGATTAAGATATAAATTCAACTTTCAATTTTTTTCTTTCCTTATAAGAATTTAGATCCATACAAATCTGGATCATTTGTTTTATTCTCGAGATTAGTGTATATTATAAATATAAGATCCTTGCATTCTAGTAAATTTCAATTTGATAGGAAGGGGCAGAGAAAACAAAAAATATATATCACTTACCTCATCTGTCCAAGATAAGCAATTTTTATCATTTATTCACATTAAAAGAGCTCTGGTTTTTTTATTTAATGCTTTATGAAGATTATTTTTTATAATGACCAAATAATAGTTCATCATGCCATTTTCTGTGTTTAATTTACCTGCTTTTGAACAATTTGTCACAGACATGTATAGAAACTCCCATTCTCCAGATATAAAGAGTAATTGATATAAAACTTCTCTGGCAATAAAACCTTCTCAGATTTTATATATTCTTAGCATGTATTACTTCATCATTGTATGCACTGTATATTTGAAGGTATTTGGTCTGTGGTGAGAAACTACATCAGAGAAAAAATTCTGAGTGTCATTTCATCCAATCTTTGCATTGTTTGTGTCTTTCTAAAGAACTTTTTTAAAAAGATGGACAGTGAATATCTGATGGCTGAAAAATAGAATTGATTTGGATTTTATTTTTTAATTTCTTTAAAGTTAGGTTGAAAACTTCCTTTCTTTATTCACAACTTTTATGTTAATTTTTGTATATTTGTTTAAGTGATATAAATTGTATCTCCACTCTCAAAATTTTACATTAAAGCCAACTATGTGTTCATCTTTTGAAATAATTCTGTTAATATTATCAGTTTGTGTCCATGAGATAAGTTCAAATTCTAGGTTATATTTATTGAAAACTGAACCATCTGCCATTTTTAAGACTCATAATTTTTCCCTGGGAAATGTCTTCCAAAAAGTTTAATTATTGTACCATAATTACTCTGAGTACAAAGCACATGAGACTACTGAGTATCAAAACTCTGTTGGCTGAAAATTAATCTTATGTTCTTACACTATTTTCTTAAAAATCTTGAAGCATACACACAAAAACTTGCTTCTAAAACCCAGAACAATTATGGCACCCAATATATAAAGGAATAATTTTCATGTTTTTTGATAAGAATCTGATCAAAAATTTATTTACAGTAAACATACTCATATACTCTCTAAAATTTATGCTGATGCATTTATTTCAGTTTCAGAAAAAAATGCTTCAATAGGAATTTCAGACTGAATTTTCATCATATATAATTGGAAATTAGATTGCCAAACCATTATTGTATCACATTGTGTATCAGGTCATTTTCTCTTTTCATATAAAAACAGAGAGATTGAATAAAGTGGATATATTTTCAAAAGATAATAAAAATGGTCTATGTCTAAGGAGAAAGATAAGGCAAGAGACTGAAATGTAGAGGGAGAGAGAAACTGGCCCAGCAGGAGAGAAAGAGATAAATCTTTTTTTCAAGTAACAGGAAATAGAAATCTTTCCATCCCAGAAAAACCAAGACTCCAAAGAACCAATCCTAAACTGGGATTCTGCACAATCTAACCCCTTTGATTAGAAGGAATACTGGAGGATTGGCCTAACTTTTTGATCTTTACTCCCAACCACCTAAATAAGGCTTACTGATAACTCTTTGTATAAGCTCTGCATTTGCCAATAACAGCTCTGAATTAGTTTCTGATCTTTTCTCTTAGGTATTAAATAAAATTTTGTTTCCAGCAAGAGAAATAAACAACACATAACTGAATACAGGGTCAGGGAAGCTCTACAATCAGAATCACTACTTTGGCTTCAGCAAAACACATTTTGAATATTTCTATACTACAAAGAGAATGTAAAAGAAAGTAATGGCTAATACACCCATAATAAATGAGGTGCATGTGTGCATGCAAAAGAAGATGGAGTGATGGATAATCAAAGGTATGACTTAAGCTAAGGGAAAATTATACTTATTTTACACAAAATGATGCTTTATAACATACAGTTTAATGTGTATCCTTAAACCTTAAAAATTCCTTTGGATTTATATTTATTGTTAAATGTCTGAAAGATAAGGAAAACATAAACAAAATGACCAAGTTTTTTCAAAACATAAACAAAACAAAAAATCCTACCCCTCATGTCTAAATGATAATAGTTACATTTAAATAAATTTCTGAGGATTTTTTGTGAGTTCCCAGAGAAAACTTATATTCACAAAAGAAACCTATACAAAAATGTTTATAGTAGGTTTATTCATAATATTCATAAATTGGAAACAACTCAGACATTATTGAACAAATGGTTAAACAAGTTGTTCCATCCACATCATGGAATAGTAGTTACTGATAAAAAGAAGAATGATTTATTGATGCATATAATAAAGCTCTATGGATCTCCAAACAATTATGCTCAGTGAAAATCCTCAAACCTAAGAATTTACATAATGTATGATTCCATTTATGTAACATACTTGAAAGGACAAAGTTACAAAATGGAAAATAGGTTATTGGTCTCCAGGTCTTGGAAAGGGGTGGGGAGATGAAGGAAATGAGTGTGGGTATAAAGGCAGCATGGATGAGTTGAACAGCCATCCCATCTCCTACCACCTAATAAGATAATGTAACTCCTATACAGTGAAGCCTATGAATGTGGCCGTATTTGAAAAAGAGAAACTTTGCAAATATTTATTCATCTCAAAATGAATCATCTTACGTTATATGAGTGGACCCTAAATCCAATGATAAGTGTCCACAGAAGAGGCCATGAAGAAGACACAGCCATGTAGGAAAAGCCAAGTGAAGATAGCCAAGGGTTGAAATTATGCTGACACAAGTTTAAGAACACTTAGGACACCAGAAGCTGAAAAGAGCAAAGGAAAAGTGTCTCCTAGAGTCTTTAAAAGGAGTGCTGCACTGTTGATATTTTCATTTCAGATTTCTGGCCTCCAGAATTATGAGACAATAAATTTTCATTTATCCAGTTGCCGTTATTTGATAAGGAAACTAAAAAAAAAATACAATGAATCGTTATGGCAACAGAAATATTCTGTAACTCCAGTTTATTAATATCAAAATCTTATCTATGATATTGTACTACAGTTCTCCAAGTTGTTTCCATTGCGAAAAAAAAAAAAACAGATAAAACAGTGGATAGAATGTTTTTGTATTAATTTGCACAACTGAATGTGAATCTATAGTTATCCAAAATAAAATTTTATGAAAATTTAATAAATAGAAGTGCATTTTAACTGGATTTATTGGTTTCACATTATGAATGATTTGATGGCACCTGAAGAACAAGAATTTCACAGTCCACCTTCATACAGATATTTACTCCCAATGATCACCAAATTGCCTCAGATGTTTGCAAAATTCTTTTAAGTTATTGCCAGGAATGATTCATCTTTTAGCAAAATATTGTCATTCAAGCTATTCAGAAAATATTAATAACTAATTATAAGCCATCATTGTGAGTTGTCTGGAAGAAACTTGGAATATTTAAGTATGCACTTTTGATAAAGAAAAGAAAATTTGTAGCAGCTTTTATTACATATATATATGTGTATATATATGTGTGTATATATATATACACATATATATATACACATATATATATATGTAAAATAAGATGAAAAATAAAAACAAGTGGAGAAATAAAGATAGGAAATACAAGAGAGAGCAAAAGTTCAAATTGGCACACAAAACCTGTCAGCTATATACATCTCATGAAGTCGGGCTGCTAATTTTTCCAGAGAACAATTATATAAATATATAAAGATACTTAAGCCGCTATAAATTAGTCAATATTCTTATGTAAAAAATCTAAGACTTTAAAATAAGTAGCTCAATTAAATGTGTCAGGTTTAGTCACAGTTTAAAACATTTCCTTTAAAATATATGCACTACAATTTCTCTAGTAATTATTTTGATTCAAGAAGGGAAAATTTGATAAATATTTAAATGCCAAATACATCAGTGATAGTTTCTGTTCATATTTTCAGGCTTTGGCCTGGAATAAAGGAAAAATCTGCACAACTTTAATATGAAATATTTGATATCATCCTTAATAATGTGGGCAGCTGAAAGGCATAATCAAATATAAAAAAAGTCTATTTTGAAATTACCCAAAGCCATATCAATTTTAACTTAAAATGCTTCATTTAAACACCAAGAAATTAGAAATAACGATGATCTAGTTTTAGTATGATATTTTAAATAAAACTATAGAAGCTATTTCATGCAATTTACAAAAGTTGGCATCATTACAGAAATAGAGCTCAGGAGTTTTATCTTTCAAAATGTAAAGTGATTTTCTGTAGAAGTATAATTGTCTAATGGTTTTCAGCACATAATTTTGGAGCTTCTTGTCAAGGTCATCCATAGACTTGAAAATAAAGCATAAAGCTTTTCATATTTACTAAGATTCCAATTAATGAAAAGATAAAGCAAAACATTCACATTCTATTAGGACAAAAATTGAAAGGAAATATAGATTTCTAAGTTTATGTACTTGAACCTTCAGAGATATTAAATAAGGATTGCATTTGTATAAAAATTATTACTGGGAAAAAATGATCAACTATCACATGATTTTAAAAAATAAATTAGCATCTAGGGTTGGGTTTCTAGTTCAATGGCAGAGCACTTGTCGAGCATGTGTGAGGCATTGGGTTTGATCTTCAGTACCACATAAAAATAAACAAATAAAGGCATATAAAGTCATTCTGTCCATCTACAATTACAAAATAATCTAATACAAAGACTACTTAGAGAATAGATTTTCAGTCTTTATAAAAATTTCTTACATTATTTTGGAATCCTTCCCTTCCCTCCCTCCCTCCCTCCCTCCCTCCCTCCCTTCCTTCCTTCCTTCCTTCCTTCCTTCCTTCCTTCCTTCTTTCTTTTTTCTTTTGTTTGTATTTGTTTTTTTGTTTTCAGTGCTGGGGATTGAATCTAGGGTATTTACCACTAAGCTACATGCCCAGACAGTAGCACTCTCATTTTTGTCTTTACTTTTAAAATAGAGACACTCCTTTCATCAAGAGAATGTTTTCAGGCTTAAATAAAAATCACAGATAAAAAAATGGTGTAAGAAATGATTATAATGCTACTTATTATTATCTGAAATGAACAAACAGTAATAGACTAAGAAAGGGTTCATTGACAAAACCCTAAGGTATAAGTTGAAGGGATTTAGAAATCAAACACACACTAATAAATTTGAAGTAATAATAGAAAAGTTTTCCTACTTTTTCACCAACTGATGTGGGTTTTATTTATTTTTTTATTACATAAGATACATCTCTACCTATACTTTTGTGCTCTCCTAAGAGAATACCACAGACTAGGTAATTTATTTTAAAAAATAGGTTTATTTGACTCAAACTTCTAGAGGATGAAAGTACAAGATTGAGGGGCTTCATGTCCCCAGGGCTTTCTTTTGGTATCATAACATGGCAGAAGAGATCACATGGTGAAAGGGTGCAGGGGGAGTGCACAAGAGAGAGCTGAGCTTACTTTTATAAAAAAAACAAAACAGAACAAAAACAAAAACTTGCTCTTGCGATAATGACATGAGGACAGAGGGCAGAGCTCTTCTTACCTCTTGAAGGTCAATACTGTTAGTCTCAGAATGTTTGCTTGGAGATGAAGTTTCCAACACATGGATTTCGTGGGACATAGTCAACACACAACAATATCTAGTGCACTTCAAGTTCAATCGGGCCAGGTAGTTGCAGGTAGCCAATACAATGTCAATGCAAATGATACGCAAACCCCTGCCCTCATGGTATTGAGGATTGAACCCAAGGACTTTCTACCACTGACTGCATCCAAAACTATTTTATTATTATTATTTTTTTTTTTTTTTTGTGGGTGAGGAGACAATGTCTTGCTGGCCTCTATCTTGTGATCCTTTTGTCCTGCCTCCTGAATATCTGTGAATACAGGCATTTGCCACTGCCCTGGCTAAGATTTCTTTTGAAAGCCTTGAGAGCTGCTATCTTTTATAAAGCTCTTTCTCCATCCACTCACTGACTGCACAAGTCCTCAAGGAATGTGGAGCTGTTGGGTGGCAGGAACCTGCTTCCCTGAATGATATGCAAATGAACATCAGAATTACCTGTGATTTACTATTGCAGTAAGAAGGAAATCAACTTTGATTGTGTTAAGCCACTGAGATTTTAGGGTTTTGATCTATTGCAGCTCTACTACCCCAAATAATTTGCCTAGAGAGTACAAAGGATTATGGTATAGAATAAGTAGTGCCAATTTAAAATTATGGTAATGTTTCTTAATATAAAAACACAAACCACAAAGGAAAACAAACAATCACCATCAACAAAATGCATTATTTTTTTTAAAGAGAGAGTGAGAGAGGAGAGAGAGAGAGAGAGAGAGAAAGAATTTTTAATATTTTTATTTTTTAGTTCTCGGCAGACACAACATCTTTGTTGGTATGTGGTGCTGAGGATCAAACCCGGGCCGCATGCATGCAAGGTGAGCGCGCTACCGCTTGAGCCACATCCCCAGCCCCAACAAAATGCATTATAAGATATGTCTAATATTTCAAGCACTGATGTTCAACTGTAATCAAGGGTAAATTGGAAAATTAAGTTGTATTACTCTTAGACAAGCATTTGAAATGATTTTATGGATTTCTGTCAATGCAGTCCTTTCCTTAAGTCTGGGTCTCAGTCTTAGTCCAGGAGATGGATTCTGAAAATTAGCATTTTTCAGTAAAACAAATTTGAATTCTTTATATTTGAGCACACATTAATATTTTATGAGGAATAATATTAACTGAGAGTAGTTCAGCATTATTGCTATCAATGATTATTTATATTTATATTTCCGTACAACATTTCAATCTTTTTGGTATAAGGTTTTATGGAAATCTCTGAGTAAGATCACCACCACCTAATCTTTCTACCTGAAATCCCTTGTTTTCCTAGCTTCTTCACCAGTGTCTCAGTGACCACATATTTCTTACCATTTGCCATTTCTCATATCAAAACTGTAGCATAAAAACATATTAAAATATTCTACAGATTAATGAGGCAATTCTCCAAGAATATTCTTTACTGACATAATGTTTTCCTAAATCAGATAATATTGTCATTTTTTTCATACTTAACTAATAGGAAAATATTATTATTTAGAAAATGATCATTATAAAACATCTAAAATAGTAGTAACAGAAACTGATTATTTCTCTGGTGACTATTTTATGTCAAGCTTCATGCTACAGACTTTACATTTCTAACTTCTATGTTTTTATAAAGGACATATGGTTTTCTGAATTTACAGGCAAGTCAGCTATACCTCACTGAGATTAAAGGATTTGCTGAAGGCTAGAGAGGGACAGAGTCATGATTTGAACTCTTTTCTCATTCTCCGAAGCCAATGTTCTTTTCTTGTCAGTTCTTCTGTGGATTTGATTGTTTTGCTTCTTTTCAATCCCTAACAATGGATAATCAGATCATTCTAATTTAAGATCATTTATAATGAATTTGCGATACACATGGTAGACACCAGGCTAAATGCTGAAGATAAAAAGGAAAATAGGAAACCCTCTGTTTAGCTGAAAGAAAATTCGTGTAAACAAATGGTAAGGTGTGATGGGCTGGTGAGCAGAGGTTAAAGAGAAGGCACAGAAGCCCTGCAGAGAAGGCAGTGATTAATTCAGTACCTGGGATTTCAAGGAGCATTTCATGTTGAAAGCCATGCCTGAGCAAAAATTAGAGGATAATTGGTAACTCAGTGAGACAACAGAGGAAATGGGGGTGTGGGGTGGGAAAAAGACGAAGACTGCAACCAGAAACAGTGAGGTCTAATTATGACAACCCTGTTTGCTATGCTAAGAAATGTGAACTGCTATCCTGGGCATAAAAGGAAACAATGAAAATTCTGGCTGAAACAATAGTTTGGAAAGATTTTTGATATAAGCAAGCACTCACTGTCTGCAACAGCAAATATGGGGTAGTGATGGAGAAACCAACTGTGTCATTATAGTGGATGAGTGATCATAGAGTCTGGATCCATTCTGTTAATTCATTTATTCTTTCACTTTATTAAAAAAACTAGTCTAACAGATAATTGTTGAGACATTAAAAGGAAGATACATGCTTTGGATACTTGGGGTGGGAAAAGTTAAGGCTTTTTAGAGATTTATGGACCATACAGATATAATTCTGTGACAGGCAACTGGATATTTAGATTTCACAGAATAGCTGACTAAGAAATAAATGTGGAACTTACAGGTGCATGTGATTGTTAAAACCAAGGACAAGGGCAAAAGTTCTCTTTCTCTGGGATAGAGTTAGAGAGAGGACTGAGTAGAATCTGGAAAAGGACATCTGGACCTAGAAGGAAGGAGACTGAGAAAGAACATTTAGAAAATAGGAGACTTAGCCAATCCCAAAAAACCAAATGCCATATGTTTTCTTTGATATAAGGAGGCTGATCCATAGTTGGATCGGGTGAGGGAGCATGGGAGGAATAGACCAGCTCTAGATAGGGTAGAGGGAAGGGAGGGAAAAGGAGAGGGCATGGGATAATTAATGATGGTGGAATGTGATGACCATTATTATCCAAAGTACATGTATGAAGACACAAATTGGTGTGAATACACTTTGTATACAACCATAGACATGAAAAATTGTGCTCTATATGTGTAATAAGAATTGTAATGCATTCTGCTGTCATATATAAATAAAAACGAGAAAAAGGAAATGATTCTTTAAAAAAAAAAAAAGGAAAATAGGAGAGAAATGTGGAGGAGAATCCTGTAGAGAAATTAGAAGACAGTTCCTCAGGACTATGAATGGTTAATATCAAAAACCACAGGAATTGAAGTACATCAGTGTGCATTGGTCTCAGAAAACAGTAGATGATTTGATAAAGTGTTGTCCAGGGCAGCATTAATGGCGGAAGCTAGATTAAAGCAGATTGAGTAGTTAGTAGAAATGTAGGAACTGAAAATTAATCATGCAAATTCCTGTTTTCAGAAGTGTGTATGGGAATAGAACTTTCTACTGGGAAGTGGGAAAAAATGTAGGAAGAACAGAGTGAAGGGTGAGTTTTTGTTTTGATTTCGATTGTTTGTATGGTAATCATTTATTGATTTGTTTATTCACTCATTTGATGGAAAGAGAGCAGAGAAACAAAAACAAAGTAGAATAAGGTCAATCTAATTTTGATAGTTTGAGGATATTGGTAAAGTTTGAGTTACGTTCAGTAAAATAATTATTGTACTATTTCTTTTGTTTATTTATTTTTTTACTGTAAATTTCAATTTTTTACTTTATTTCAATCCACAAATTACAAAGATAGTAAATAAACACATTCTGACCCTTCACCCACATTTAATGAATTGCCATCTATCCATCTATCTATTTCTTTTCTTTAGAAAGTAACATTATATTACATTGAGTAAAACTGATGCTAGTAACCTTAATGAATTTATTAAAATCATGATTATATCACATTGTTTTCTAAAAATCTAGATGTCTTTCAACTTATATAATTAAAAAATGTCACCAAGTATTCTATAGAGAGATACCATTGGTATTATTCATATCCATGCTAATTATTATAAATACATTTATTACTGTTTTCATAATTTTGGAAGATAAATATGTTTATTTTTTACTTATATTTTATAACTTCATACTACATACAACACATTCTTCTAGCCTACATAGCCTTCTTTAATTGTTAATAAAGACTATGTAGGGGGTATTTAGGAAAAAAATAGCTTTTAAGTGTGAGAGAAAGTCACATTTACTGTGAGTATAAGAAGTGCTCTGTTGGCAGGTTACAGAGGGATGGATGTTCCTTCCACAATCAATTATCAGTAAAATAATTATAGAAAAGTTTCTTTTGATGTTTATAATGTTTTAATTGACGTAAAAGTGTAAGACTAGGCTTCAAAGGAATGTGATGTTTTAATCATTTATCAGCAAAGATATTTATGTACTTCGGAGCTTATTTCTCTATTCTGTGGCTTTTTGATATCACATTTTTAGACGAAATGATAGATTTTTCCCCCATGCAGTATTTTACGTTAATCATACACTTCTATATAAACTTTGGGGTTCTTTTAATTTGGCACGAAGCAAACACCTTCAAGAAATAGACTTCTTGACAAATGAATTTTGAAAGATTCACACATTAAACCCATTTTTTTATATTATAGATTTAAAAATTATGCATAGAACTTCATAGGAGAGAGTATTGTGTAAGTATGGTATTGATAATTATATGTGTGCAGGTCTGTCAATTTTGTTGAAAAGTTAATCCAAAACATTTCTTAATTAATTTTAATTTATCAATACTGTCAGATAACTTCTTGAAAACCACTCTTTCACCTGATACTGTACTCTTTTCAGTAAAAGGGAGAGTTTGTGGTTCTTAAATATTCATGAGGCACAATAGTTTCACAACAAATCAAATTTAATTAAATGATACATTTCCTCCACTTACAAAAGGTTTATTAAAGGTTTATTTGCTCATGCAAATTAAAGTGTTAGAGTAAAAATCCACATGAAACTTGGCACTAACAATTAAAAAAATATATTGAAAGATTTCTCGCCTCACTGCAATACCTTGCTATGTTTAAACTGCTCAGCTTGTCATTTAGAATCTTTAATGAAACCAGGGAGGAGGCTATTTATTTGCATAATAGGACATAATTTGCTGTGGTGAGGTTTTAATTATTTATAGGCTGTCTGAAATATTTAAAATGGCATCACTAAGGAGCATGAAGTGTTGGATAATGCCTTCATTTCAGGTTTCCTGCCGTTTCTTTTATGGGTCAAGTGATTTATTTCTAATTAGCATACCAGGCTAGTGGCTTTAAAAACATAAGGAAAACAAATTGGTTTCAGTCTGTTTGCAGCTTGAGTAGTCGGAGATGGCCAAGGGTCACTGACAGAGACTGAGTGGAGTTAAGAGTTGGAGCCAGAAGTCAACCCAGCACATGGAAATCACTGACTCAACAAAGCCATACCTTCATTTGTGCACACTGTTTACAGCACATATTAGTTTCTCTTTGGGAGATAGTGGGTTAGAGCTAATGGGTTTTATGTTAATTGTCCCTTAAAATATTTTCTGACATTAACATATTTCTTACTGGAAATGATGTTTGAGCAACAGAAACATTCCATTTCCTTGGATAAAAAATGCAGTAATTATTCTGTGCAGAGGGGAAAAGGCAGTGGTTCAGGGTAAGATTGAACATTTAAGTATGCAATGCAATCTTATTTATATACAAGAACAAGAGCCTGTGATTAAAACACAATAGTATCCATTTTTTAATAAACTACAGAGAAACTCAGATATCTATGAGAAGTTCTGAATTAGTGGAGTGCCTAAGAGTATGTTAGAATTTCTAAACAATCTTTATGTGCATTGCTTATATTATAGATAAAATGAGAAAAACCCAGTTAGGTTATATGTATAAGATCTTTTAGTATATAATAAATAGACTTTCATGTTTCTTACTATTTCAAAAACAATTATTTTCTTCAAAGTAGTTTTAAGAATTGTCATGTTTCAAACACCATTGTGAAATGTGTTTGGTGCCAAGGTTTATTATATTTCTATGATGTTCTTGATGTCCTCATCATCATGCACATAGATTTGAAGTGGTGGTAGTGTACTGTTGTCAAACATTCTCTCGTCTGTCACCTTCTGGACTCCAAACATGGATAGAGAGATCACTGCCAGATGTCAAGAAATAGCCTTTGGGCATTGCAAAGAATGTTCTCTGAACACTTTTAAGTAGTAGACAGATGCTCTATTCAGACATAGGACTTTTATGGTTTTCATTCACACAGCCCAGGTGATTGGTCAAGGCCATAAAGGAGTCCACAATCATATGGAGCACATTTTGAGTCACTGTATCCTGAATACAAAAAAGAGAAACTATGAATTACATAATGATTCCTGAAGATGCAGCCGTCAGTTGTTATTTAAAATATTTAAGTACCTGCTCAATGCAGAGAGTCTGGGAGTTAGATAAAAGTAAATGATGAACTATAAAGAAATCATAGTTGCAATGTCAATTAAACTCATAATTAATGAGCATGAACACTAATATGAAAGAGATTGAAATATTTGTATTCTCCAGTATATATTAGAATTGAATAGATTTTTTGTTATCTACCAATAAAATTCCAGGAAAGTGCTGATCTGAATCAAAAGTGTGGTAAGTTGTTGTGGAGAACTAATAAGTGGTCTGAGGAAAAAGGGGTGGAGAAAATGGTAGAAAACATGTATTTGAAAGAATTGACAGACACATTTATCAGAATAACTCTAATTTTAAAGTGTTCTTTTTATTAAAATGTGATATATTAAATTATACTTTTTGGGTCTCAGAAAAATTATCAGTGTTTCCAGGTGATTCAAACTAGCTGGTTATTCTTTTCATGACATAACACTTGCTATGTGCAACTATGTGCCCAAATCACAATAGTCCTGATTACTTTGTGAATTATCATATTTTGAAATGTATATTTTGAAAAAAAATCAGTTGAAAGGTTTCTTCAAGTGTTTTTGTTTGTTTGGTTTGGTTTGGTTTTCTGTAATGTCAAGGATTGAACCCATGGCTTCATGCATGCTAGCTAGATAAATTCTCTACCCCTGAGCTATATCCCCAGCTTTCTATTATTTGTTAATAGACTTTTTTTTTTTTTTAGTTACACATGACAGTACAATGATCTTGACAATTCATACATTTGAATCAAATGGGCTATAATTTCTCATTTTTCTGATTGTACAGGTTTCAGAATCACATAATAGACTTTTTTTTAAAGTACTTTTCTGGTCATAGAAAAATTCAGCAGCCTCCATCTCCCCAGTTTTCACATCCTTGTAGACAGTGGTGTTTTTATTTTACCCGAGAAGGCTATTTTCACCCAAATTCCACAATCAGTGTGAAGATTAGTGTTGTATATTCTGTGGGTTGTAACAAACTTAAGACGACTTATCTCCACCATTTGAGTATCATCCAGAATAATTTTATTACAAAAATTGCTTTACCTTTTAATCCCTCCCTCCCATTTTTCCGGAAGTCACTGATCTTTCTTACTCTTTCCACAGTTGTACTTTTCCCCAGAATGTCCAATATACCTGGACTCACATGGTATTTTGCCTTTTCAGAATGGCTTTTTTCCCCCTAGTAATTTGTATCTAAAATTCCTCCTTATCTCTTCATGGTTTGACAATTCATTTCCTTTAGTGCTGAATAATATTCCATTGTCTGGAGGTACCATAGTTTATTTACCTATTCACCTATTGAAGGTCGTTTTGCTTGCTTCCAGGTTTGTGTAACAATGAATAAAGCTGCTATAAATATACAAGCTCAGGTTTTTGTGTAGATATAAGTTTCCAACTCATTTGGGGAAACACCAAGGAATGTGATGTTGGATTGTGTGGTAGGGGTATGTGTAATTTTGTAAGAAACTGCTAACCTGTATTCCAAATGACAGTCCCATTTTTTATTCCCAACTGGAATGAGAGTTCAGTGGTCCCACTTCCTCACCAGCATTTGGTGTTGTCTTTAGTGTGGATTTCTGCCAGGCTAGTAGTTAGTTGTAGTATCTTGTTGTTGTTTTAATTTGCATTTTCCTAATGACATGTAGATGTAGAGCATCTTTTCCATATGTGTATGTGTGTGTGTGTGTGTGTGTGTGTGTGTGTGTGTGTATATATATATATATATATATATATATATATATATATATATATTTTGTTGTTGTTGTGGTGACTCTTTAGATTTTTTTGTGAATTTTTCAATCAGGTTTTCATTTTGATTTTGCTGAGTTTTTTTTCTTTTTTTTTTAAGTCCATTTTAGCTGTTGATTGACTTCTCTGTATTTTTGAACATGTATTTATTCTGAAATACATAAGGTTTTGTCCCAATCTTCCAGAATGTTTGCTTTGCTGCTAAGGAACCCGTATCAAGGTGACTATACCCCTTTTTAATGGGTTATACCTGTCACCACACCTTGAGACTGAGTCCAGCAAGAGTGGGAAGAGAAATAATCTCCAAAATACTGATGAGCCACAAATTTCCTTTCCTTTACACTTGGACAGAAAAAGAAATTTAATCTGAGGCTTATTGGCAAAAGATAATTCTTAGAGTGAAACATTAAGAAATAAAATTGCATAACTGGATTTGATCTGAAGACCTCTGCTGTCCAGGGTTCAGTAAAATGAAGCATTTATCTGACAAAATGTTGGGCTTGGCAGGATGCCTGATACATTCACCTAAGAGACCTGAAATCCAAAGGACTTAGTCAAACTTGCTGTCATCAAATACAAAGCCACTGGAACAAACTTTCAGTTTTTCCTTAAAATAAAAACATAGCCCCTTGTTTCTGGAAAACACATAAGCTCTCTTCCCTAATTCAATGCTGTGTATCCACTATACAAAAATGTGAATGTGATGCATCCATGTTGATGACAAACTTACCAAATGTTTTTATTGCTCATGTTTAAGTACAGGGAAAATATATTTCAAAATCACAAATATTCTTTTTTTAACTTCTCTTTGAATGGGTATCTCAAAATTATGAATAATTTATCAAAACCAGCTAAATTTTATTTTTTATTAATATGTTTAGATTAGGTAACAATGTGGTGTCAATTCCATATTGCTATAAATACACAGTACATAATTACTTTGTTACATATTCATAAGTATAAAAAATGTACTTTCCATCTTTGGAACAAGAAAGCCAATTGAATATTCTCATGATATTATTGTAAAATTTCTAGTTAACTTTTTGGAGAGAATTTGTAGAATGGTTTAACAATAAAACCTAATGAATAAATTTTTAGATAAGTGATGTTAATCAGAAAAGAAGTGGCATAAGATTTGAACAATGAAAGATCACTCTGAAAATTAGAGAATTAATTAAAAATTCTGAAGTACCAGCTCTTAATTTCCTTTATTTATAAATAATGATATTTAATGTTTGCAATTAGATTATTTGTATTATTTGTCTCCAGAGGCTTGAGGAAAAAATTGTCAGCGATTGATACAAATTATTTCTACTTTTGTGTGTATGTAATTCTCTAATGGGGTCACTCTGTTTGAGTGGAATTGCTCTAGCATGTGAAATGTCAGAACATATTCATGAAAGTGGAATTACAGACAGACTCAGTAACAACTGAATCCCTTGCCTTTTTTTATTACTTTTTTTTTTTTTTATTGTGGAACCAACTTCATGTTAATACCTCTTTATTTGTATTTATTTTAAGCAGTAGTAAAGTTATTTTTTTCTTCCAATTATTTTCTATTTCCAAATAATTTTATGTAAGCACAAATATGGTCATCTAGTACATGCTATTTTGATTTTATTTTTAGTGAAGATTATGGGCTTATTTTGTTGGCTCCCCCTCATACCTTCTCTCCCTATTCTATACTTAAATTCCTCCTCTACCACCATGGGTAGATATTGTACCCACTCTCCTTTTTACAAAATTTAAATAACTACAAGAACAAAAACACATGTTCTGATTCTAAGGGGAAGTACATTATATTCATCTAATATAGTGAATTTATTTTCAAAATTAAGCCCATTTGGTAATCATTTTTTGTTTCTATCCATTTTTCTGTATTTTACATATTCACATTGTAACTCAAAATTATATTTGTTGTGTTAATAAGTGATAAGGGTCTCAATATTTACATTTAAAAAAATTCGGAGAGGTCATACAATGAATTGGACTGCTTCTATCTTTTCACAGGATCTTATGCATTGTAAATAAAATGGAGATTATAGCTCCTTTAAGGGTTGTATCAGTCTCATCTGTGAACCCATCTGGTCTTAATGACTTTTTCAGTGGTACATATTTAATCTCTTTCCCAGTCCTCACTCTAGTAACAAAGCTCCTCAAGTAGTCTAATTCTTTTTGGATTAATATCAGAAACTGAATCAGAAACCATCCATTTTCTGTAAGATTTTAGGTCTGTTGCCATCAATGAGTACAGTATTTTTCTCTTACTTCTACTCTGTCTTTGTACTTATTTCTCTGTTCTTATTCAAAATAAATCTGTTTAGTTCCCCTCCTTTTGTTTCAATTAATCGGGCTTGCAAAGTCCTTAATCTTACAAACCCAATCTTAGGTCTCCTGCATCCTTTCTCCTGTTGTTTTATTTCTATTCCATTAATTTTAAGTTTCACCTTACTAATTCTTCCATCGTGTTTATTTTGTTAATCTGTAGTTCTCTCTCTAATTGCTTCTATTTGTGCTAAGTTCTATTTTGCCATCTTTCTTATTTAATAGTGAAAACATTTCAGACCATCAGTATTACTCTCAGTACAGCTTTCACTGAGTCTCAGAGTTCGTGGAGGCGGGGTGGAGAGTGTCAGCCTATTCATTACTTTCCTGCTGGTGATTTCCTTTTGCTCCAAGGGCAATTTAATCTTGTTGCTGTTAAATTTCCAAGTAAAGATGTTGTTTTGTGTGAACCCTATCTTTTAAAAAGTTCTTAAATTTTTCTCTGTGGCCAACCCTATGATGGGTTTGTAAAAACATCCCATAAAAGCAAAAACACACAGATATCCACATGGACATATACACACATGTTCTGTATGTAGAGATTAAGTCAAATTATCTATTTATTTTCCATTATTCTTTATACTTTAAGTATATTAGATCTTTTCAATTACCAATGAATTTTTCCCTAGTATATTTTATTTAGGTAATAATATTCAGGCATAAAAGTGGCAGGCTATTTGGTAAATGCAATATATTATTTTTTAACCTTTACTTATTTATTTTTATATGGTGCTGAGGAGTGAGCCCAGTACCTCACATGGCTAGGCAAATGCTCTGAGCTACAAACCCAACCCCTAAATCCAGTATTTTTAAAGGTAAATCACTCATATTAAGTTTATATTGAAAATAACATTGTAATTCCCGTTTTCTTTTTGTTTGCATTTACATATTTTCAAGTTTGTTTTATCAATTTTTTTAAAAACACACAGATAAGTGTTTTTTGTATTTTAATCTAATAAGGCAGTGCAAGATATTAACAGGAAAAAAAAAATCACATCTTTGTTTGTTTTTCTAATGACTGGTTTATGCAGTTTTATTTTTCCCTCTTACTGGATTTTCTACTGTTCTTTTTTTTTTTTTTGAAAGCAAGAGAATATTTCCCCAGAAATACGCAGTGATTCTCAAATCCTTATACCCCTCCTGCTCTATTTCCTCCCTATTCCACAACTTCAGCCAGAAGAGACCAAAAGATTATGTTAGTTGTGTCTTGCCCATCACTATTTCCCATCTCTCTACAAATGCAACAATGGGATTATTTTTATTTTAGTATCACATTGAATTTACCCAACACCCAGATTTTCTTGGATGTGGTAGTATATCATGCTATGTACCAATATTAGAGTTTCCTTCATAGTACACACTACCATTTCACTTTTTTATTTATTACTTAGACTATATATTCTTAGAACACATATCATCGTGCATACCTGTGAGTAGCAAAGTATAACATAAATATAATTTTTGCTGTTTTATTTTGTGACCAACTTGTCTCTTCTTGAATGTTTCTATCAACTTTTCTGTCTACTTTTATAATTCAGTAACTTTCATCTACTATATCCAAGTTTTCTTATTTATCTTGTCTAAATTGTAATTAGCTCCTTCAACCTGCAGATTCAAATATTTCTTCATTTCAGGAAATCTTTTTCTATCCTTTGTTTAATTAATGCATCTCCTCCATTAGTCTGTTTTCCTCTTTCTGGAATGTCTACTATTTCTATGTTATATATTCAGGTCATATCATAATCTTTTAACTCAAAACTTCTTTCTCCTTATATTTTTCTCTGTGTGTTGTTACATACATTCATGTGAACTTCCAGTCAATTCCTTCTCCTCCCCCGGTTCACCTTGCAGTTATTTAGTTACAGTAATGAACAGCTAACACAGAACTACACAGGAAATTTCTTTGACCTGGAATTTGATTGTCCCTTAAATGTCTTTAATATTTTAAATGATGTAAATTAAAATTATACATTTTAATTTTTCAGGGTAGGTAATTCATTAATTAGAGGAATATTGCTCAGAAAAATATTTTGTTGCTTTCTTTGAATTTCAGAATTTTTTGGTCATGAAGGCAAGTTCTGACTTAGTATATCTTGGGAAACTATTTTAATTCTTATAATGGGTGAGAATGAATACAGTCTCAAAATAATGGAAATCTAATGGATAAACTAAGGAGTCAACCATCCAGCTGAAGGAACCACCATACTTAAAATTTCCAGACTGATTCTAGACTGGGCTTATATCTATAGAATTAAAATTGTAGCTGTTTTTGCATGTTACTTTGCTTCTTCTTCAATTAATAATATCTTTTGAAACTGTTAATCCTTCACTTTTTCAAATACCAGGCTTCAGATAAAAGGAAAAAAATATTTTCTTTTTTTTGCATAAAATTAAGATAAAATTTCAACCCAAAAGAAGTTTTATCTCCATTTTCTAGTTTTAATTTTTTAAAAAAATACCTGTGTTTTATTAGACTATAGGTCAGGTTTATTATCCTACATTTCCTTCTTCTGGTTTTGTTCCTTCTTCCAAGTATCTTAAATGGCTGTGGGAATGTAAGGAGTTGTTGCCACTTGATCATACATGAGAATTCATCTTCCCCTAATTCTGATGTTCCTAATCAGCAGTATTTCTGATGCAAGAACAAGAAAGAAAATAGAGATAGAACAATATGACTTATGAGGTAAAACCACTTGCGTAGCCAGTGATTAATGGAAATCATCAAGTTGTTCTTTGCAGACAATGTACAAATTGGAGATAAAACACAGTACTTGCAATAGTAGTGCCTGGATCAGTGGAAATCCCTGAATATCAACTGTGATTATTGTTATTATTGCAGCTGACATTTATTGGAAGCTTATTATGTGCCAAGCATTGTATTAAGTCCTTTGTGTTTTCCTTCATTATAACCTTATGAAGCCAGTTGATAATTTCATTTGCATTTCTTTTGCAGAGGAAGCAAGTTCATCTAGTTTAGGAACTGTGAAACTGGTTTCGAACCTGGCTATTCTGAAACCTGCTCCTTTCTCAAGGCAACATGCCACACTTTCCCCATTATTTTCATCAAAGTAATCAATAATAAATATAGTATAATTGAAAATTTGTGATTTTCATTCTATTACTTTTCAATTGCATGACCATGCAATTTTATAGGAAGGAACCTGAAAGAATAACTCTGGTATTCCTTGTGATTTAAAGTTATATGGCCCTGGAGGGAGGAATGAGAGGTACATTATCATATCAAAAGAATAAAAAATAGTTTAATAAATAATTATTATAAGTTGTCTTCCACCCAAATAAACTGTTAATTGTGTACACCCATGAGAATCCTACTAAGAATCAACTTCTAAAATTTTCTGGATGAGAATTTTAAATGGCAAACAAATTAGCATGCCATATCCCTTGTTAAATTTTCTCCCTCGTCTCCTCAAATTCAAATATGTGTTCAAAGGTAAGTTTGAGTGTGCACATATTTAAATACATATGTGCATACGAACATACACATACATATGCATACACATATGAAACTAGATGAATAATGAATGCATGGATCAAAGTTCAGTGATTTCATGAATATTCTAAAATTGACAATGATTTTAAGGAGGACTTTCTTTCTTTTTAGATTTTTTGATTTAATAATAGATATCTGTGACATGAAAGGATTTTTGAATACTTTAGCACTAGCAAGTTATTATTTACATAAGGGTTTAGAATGCTTCAGGTATATATTTATTTTCAATCTAATTAATTTAGCTTATTTGGGGGGAGGAGCACCAGGGATAAAACCAGGGGTGCTTAACCACCAAGCCACATCCCCAGCTCTTTTTAATATTTTATTAGAGACAGGGTCTTACTGAGTTGTTCAGAGCCTTGCTAAATTGCTCAGGCTGAGTTTGAACTCAAGATCCTCTTGTCTCAGCCTTCCAAATCGCTGGGTTTACAGGAGTGTGCCACCATGCCCAAGCAGTTCAATTGTTTTTATCTTAAGTATGGACACTTTTGAATAATGACAGTGGGAATTTTCGCTCATAAATACTTTCTTCTTTGGTGATTGATCTTCTTTTTCTTTTATGAATGATAGCACAAAAAACTAAAGAGTAATTTGCAAATAGTAATTTGAATTTTCTTTTGGATTATGCTCAGTGACTAAAGTGACGTTTTTCTTATGTACTTGCCTTTATGGCATTTAAGATCTGTTACCTGACTTCAAGTCTCCCTTTTATATAAATTACACCAGGTTTTTATTTGCAGCTGCTTGAATTGCTTCATTTTCATCTAAATCATTTTCTGACATCCTTAGCAAAATTTGTGCCAAATTCAATTTGGATTATCCAACTACGAACAATCTCTCTCTCTCTCTCTCTCTCTCTCTCTCTCTCTCTCTCTCTCTCTCTCTCTCTTTCTCTCTCCCCCCTTCTCATTCTCTCAGTTTTCACTCAGTTGATCTCATCAGGGGATTAATTCACTGAGTGGGTTAAGACTATCATAACTTAATGATTTCTCCTCTAAACCATCCTTCATTGTTTCACACATGAGTTTTGGGGGCAACTTATATCCAAACCATAACAGTGCCTCAATTTTTATTACAACTAAAAACTTAATAATCATCACATATGTGAGGAAAGCTACAACGTTAAACAGATAAAAAAAAACACATAGGTAGAAAAATGGATTTAGAGGGAGCAGATAAAAAGTCGGAAATAGAATGAACATTTTTAAATAAAGTTGTTAAAGTTTATTTTCAAAGTTAGAGCAGTAGTTACTAAATGAGATAAAGAAAACAGGAAGATATAAAATGTTTAACAACAAAGAACTATTGAGAATTTAAAATAGAATAATGAAAAATTTAAAAAGAATATCTTACCTGGAAAGCATTAAAATTTTCCAAGAAAACAGAAAAAAACTATATAGAAAAAAAGTGAGAGAAAGATAAGAAAATTAGATTATCAGTTGAAGATATTCATTATTATGCCACTATCACAAAAAGAGAGAAAATAGGTATGTATATGTGTGTGCACTAGTGTGTATGTATGTGTATTTGTGTCTGTGTGTGTGTGTGTATTGTCATGTGGAACTCAGTGGTAATGACTAACAAATTGTATAAGAAATAACTTTTTTAGAGCTGAAAGATTACAGTCATATTGATGATGATCACCAAGCGCCTAGTATCATGATTGGAAAATTAGCCTTACTATGGTACATTATTGTCAAATTTCAGACTCAACAATAGAGAAAATCCCTTATGTTTCCGGATGAACAAAAGACATAAGGGAGACAGTTCTCCTTTTTAATAGTAAGGGAGAAGGTACTTCATAGTACTTCAAACTGCAAAATCAAGAAACAGTAGTTTAAGCACATTATTTAGAAAAATGGTGTGAAAGAGTCAGCCCATGTTGAAAGCAGGTACTAGATTATGGCAGCTGAACATTGCTAAACTTAAAGTATTACATACTAGACACAGGGGAATGAAGGGAAGGGAGGGGAATGGGAATAAGAAAGATAGTAGAATGAATCAAACATAAGTTTCCTATGCTCATATATGAATGCACCACCAGTGAAACTCCACTTCATGTACAGCCACAAGAAATGGGATCTTAATCAGAATAAGTTATATACTCCATGTATGTATACTATGTCAAAATACACTCTACTGTCATGCATATCTAAAAAGAACTAATTAAAAAAAAGAAGTTAAGGATTGCTTTATCTTTTAAACTTGAACCCTGTAAGCAGATACATTAGGATGCTTCATAGCAATCTTTTCCTTTCTTCTAGCTATTAGGCTTATCATTTACTTTTTGAATGCCTGAATGTCATGGGCTTTGCTCCAGATTCTTGAAGTGCCAGTGGTAGAAATCCTTGTATGAAGCAAGAACTCAGACTAAACTTCAAGAGGTAATAAATAATAAACAGTGTGACATTAAGTTCAGTATTTCAGATGCTAAGTATATTTAATGTAATTCCTTTGCTACCACAGCAAGCTCTTTTAAGTTTCAGAGAAGTGTTATGAAGAGGTTATTGAAAGTTTTTTCTTTTTCTCTCTATGTATTGTATTATCTATTTTTGAATGAATCTACTGAGGAAATTTTGAAGCAAACTATAAAATTGTTCTGATAAATCACAAATATGCTTTAATAGACAAATAGAACTTTTCTAAAGTTTATTTTGAACTCATAAAAGTACTGCCTTTTGAAACATCTAGTAGAAAGCTATTTTAGTTATATGTGAACTTGATGATTAAAATATCCTTGCCTCCCCTGACTAGCAAGAGTTTTAGAATACAAACATTTTTTTCTCTTTGAAAAGTGACATATTTTCTGAAATGAAATTTTATAATAAAAGAAGAATGAGATATTTAATTAATTCATTTGTGTGGCTTTAAAAAAAGGAAATAAGCAGACCTCGAAATCAAACTAGATAACTCCAATACGTTTTGGCAAAAGTGGGAACAAATTAATGTTTCAAAATTTAAGTCCTGGACTTTTTTGTCCTTTGCAAAAATATTATTAATTTTATGTCTCAATTCAAAAAAGGACCATGCAAGAAAAAAATATGGATCTAAGAATTTTAAAATATTCCTCTCAAATTTCAAGCAAGAATGATAATTAAGTGGTTATATGTCCATATACTTAATAATCTGAATAAAATTAGAAATTCTAGTATTTATGCTACCATTATGGCAAAAGTTTAAGAGCAAATGCTTACATTGTATAAATCTAGTATTTTCTTCATAGGTCATTTTTAACACTTATCCCTAGAATTGTAAAATATAGAGAATTATAGAATTTAAAGAAATTTTAAGTTAGCTGACCCAATATTACTGCAAGAGGAAATTATTTTATTCATCATTGCATGTATGTGGATTTCCAAATAATAATTAAATGAGTGTGTCCTTCAGGTTTACTATCAGATACACCATTTTTTAGAATCATTTAATAATTAATATTGTGACAAATAACAACTTAATAATTCCTAAAGCTCATTTGATCTTATTTACATACTTTGTTTATTCTCTGTGGACATTGAAAAATAAATCCACACTTTTTAAACAATAGCCTTTAAAATGAGTTTCTTTAAGTGCTTAAATTAATGGAGAACATTCATACCTCCCATAAACATATTTCTAAATGAAACATTTTCAGATACTTTAGTCATTAACCTGTACCATTTTCTGTAGCCTAGGGATACTTGTGACCATTCTGATTATCATTTATTTTAAAGCTTACATTTATCTGAATTTTTTTAATTTGTTGAAACTGATAAATCTAATATTCCCCACAAATCTAGTATTAATTCCCTTCTCAGAAACTGAACACCATGTAATTACTATCAATTAAAACTGTGTTTGGGTTTGGCTTATTAGAATATTTCAAATCAGTCTATTTTTATACTATCCAGTCTTTCTAACATAGCTTTATTTGTCTTTCATAAAAATATTTACTTTAGTACGACTTGTACATAACAAATGCTAACTGATTTGCAGAAGTCTTAGTTTCTGTATAAAATGTGGTGTTATTGACTAACAGTATTCCTTTAAATGTCAATTTTGGTTATCACATAATTTCTAAACTAGTTCCTTCATAAAGTATTTCTAGATCATTTTGATAACCTTATCTGAAATATTGTTAGAGCTCATGACAATAAATGGATATATATATGTGTTATATATATAACACATATACACACATATATGTATAAAATAAGTCACCAAGCTGTTCTCCAGGGTATAATTTTTAGTCTCTTGTGTAACCTATGGACTCTCTCAAGGACCAGATGTTGACAACCCACTAGTCTTTCTCCTATTGAATAATTCACATTCAAATTTAAAACTCAGTTCATAATCAATCTCACAAAGCCAGATTTGGTCTTCTTATTGTAGATTAGCTGCATCAATTTCTCTTCTCCTGTAGTGATGTCCTTAAGACAATGTATAGTTATTCTGTTTGGGTGATTCTCTCTTCGACTGAATTGGCTCTATGAGATCAGAGACCAAAACTTTTCAATCTTATAATACAAGGGATGATATAAAGTTCTGGTAAAATAGTTGTTTAATAAACAAATAAGTGAATGGATATTTGGATGAATGGATGGATGAAAAAAAGTTTTTTAAATGTTGAACAAAATTGAATATCTTTAAAGAATATTAACTATGTATACCTTATAGTCATTTAAACTTTGCAAATGAAGACTTAAAGATAAATGTGTTTCATCTAGAAATATATATGAATGATATGGATATTTTCAATTAAATCTTATAAATTCAAAACCTTGTTTATATTACATGAAGTCTAGAATTAAAATTGCATACATAACATGGTCAGACTCCTTAGGTATTAGGAAAGATAATAGAATGAAACAAACATTATTACTGGGTATATATATGTGACGACACAACCAATATGATTCTGCAACATGGACACTCAGAAAAATGAGAAATTATATTCCATCTATGTATGATATATCAAAGGGCATAAATGCATTATACTGTCATGTATAACTGATTAAAACAAATTTAATTTTTTTTAAAAAAAAGAGCTGACCTATTCATATATTTGTCTTGAAGAATGGAAACAATAGCAATATTTTTAAAAGATATTTTTAGGACATCTTTCACAAAAATCAAAGACTTGTATTTATAAGCAATTGTACTTAAATATAACAATTGTGTTTTAAAAATTACATAGTGCAATGAATTTGTTAAAATGTACCCATGTAACAATTGTTCCATAATGTAACATAATACCAGTATGCCAAAGTGTACTCACCACCACTATCCCAAATGTTCTTTCTTTATTAAGGAGGAGTGATAAGCTCAATATACCTAACTGGTTTCAAACAGAAACTCCTGTGATTTAACAAGTATAGTAGAGGTAACTTAATGAGACAAATGACTTCTTCAATGACCACTTTATTTTATTTATTATTTATGTATTCATTTATTACTTTGGGGACTTGAACCCAGTGTTTTGTGCATGATAGGCAAGCATTTACAGTGAGTCGCATCCCTGGACCTTTATTTTACTTGTTAATAGGTCATAACCTTTTCAACCACCAGCACTTTTTTTTCATATTTCTTAGCTTACTATTGTAATATCTAACTGTATGTTTTATCATAGTTTATATGCAATTTCAATAAGGATACTTGAAAGTTAAAAGGGACAATATCTTTCATTTCAACTACATTCTTTGGCACTTCTGATGCCAGAAGTACCAGAAAGTGATTCCATGTTTTTAGAATGTATTTCAATTTTTATCTATGCTAAACAATGGAGCAGTTTTTTTTAGCATGGAAAATAAACTCACTTTAAACACCTGAAAGTATCAACTAATAACTGGGATACAGCTTTTGGATGTGGTTTATCTCTAGTAAATTTCTCACTTAACTTTGATAACTTTGCTCCACTCAAACAGTGCACATGTGATGATACTCATCAATGTTTCTTGCATTTTAATCTCCCTTTGAGTGCTGATTTTTTCTGTTTCTCCCATACAAAATCATTTGTGTTCACATACTTATGAAAATGGTTAATACAACATACATATGAAGTATATGGAATAAAGCATAAAAGCACATCCCTGCCTACATACATTAATTTATCTTGTGGACTGCTACAGTTTTCCCCCCCCCTCTCTTTCTACCCCTCCCACTTCCTCAGTTCTCACCCTAAAAGGGATGGATTTTATTCTGTTCTTTTTTCTATACACTTCAATATATCATTATATTTTGTTCTATTCAAAAATATATTGTTCTCCATTACAGTTTCCTTAAAAATACACCTTGATGAATACCTCAAGTCTGTTCATGAAAACTTACCATTCATTTTAGTATTTCCTCATTATTATTATTATTATTTTTAATTTCATTATATGCCTTTTCTGCTCTTCTTCCTATAGACCATGCTTTCTTGTTGATAATATTATTTGTCTTTTTTGTTTCAACTAATTGTCTTTGTTTCATTTTGTCTCATATTTTGAAATTGTGACCCATTTTTCATTCTCTAAGTTAAGAACCTTGTTTTTATTCTCTAAATGGTATCATTATTTAATATTCATAAACTTTCCTGTTAATTTCTAAAGTTAATTGGACTCTCCATTTTCCATAGTCACAATCAAAGTGTAGTTTTCCTGCTCACTCTTATTGCACAGATTTGGACCTGGGTTCACCCTTTGAGTGGTGAATTTTTCTGTTTCTCCCATACAAAATCATTTGTGTTCACATCCTTTTAAAATGCTAGTATGACAGAGAAT
This sequence comes from Spermophilus citellus, assembly GCF_964194105.1. Classification (NCBI taxonomy): domain Eukaryota; kingdom Metazoa; phylum Chordata; class Mammalia; order Rodentia; family Sciuridae; genus Spermophilus; species Spermophilus citellus. Next base: position 56,342,776 of record NC_138196.1, on the reverse strand, counting down.
AGGACGCTATGTTGAAACCAATTATTTTTTCTCAGATTTGAAGAAAGTTTGACATTACCTGTGGTGTCCTTGTTGCTGAGGAAAATTCTTATAATTCTGAAGCAAATCTGATTGTTCTTTCTTTGTCACATTCCTAGTTTTAATTTTTATCTTTTTCCCAGGTCATTATATTCTTAGAAATTTTCTAAGTCTTATGTTTTGGTTAATATCTCATTTTCAAGCCTCACATGTTTGAAAATATCTTCCCATTGTTTTGATACTTTAACTCCTCATGTAGCTATGAAATTTATTAAACACCATTTTCCTATTAAACAATTTAAAAATTCAGTTGTGATATAGTGTATAGTAACAGTTGGTGATACTTTTTTTTCTTGCTGACACTCTTTGCAATTTATTTGCTTAAATGATAGTAGAGCCATTTTATATTCTGATTCAGATTTCCTCCAAATATGCCCAGTTTTGGCTGTCTTTATATTTACTTTGCTTTTACATAATGAGTTTTTATAATTTTTTCAAACATAGTTTCCTCTTTTTCAGTCCACTAAATTTTTCTTACATCAAATAGTCTATATTATTGCTTCTCTTCCATTTTTTTATAACACCTATGAGTCTGGAATTACAGGAATTGTCTATCCATTGTCATATGTAGTTAGTATTTCTCAATATTTTCATTTTTTTTCCTTTTGCCTCTGACCTCAGAGAACATTTGTTAAATATACCAATTATTATATTGTTTTGATTATGTGAAGTATACTTTTTTTACTCTCCTCAGCCATTTAATTTTTTAAACACTATTTCTGTCTTTCATTTTCTACCCCTTTATAGGTATTCCTGCAATATTTTATACACACATCCTACTGAAGAAAATACTGAGTGACAGAAACTAAAATTAAGTGATTTATTAATAGCATACTTAGCAGTCTTTTACTTTGGAGTTGACACTGCTTTGATATTGTAGAATATATTATTTTTTACTTCTAAATTTTTTTATAATTTTATATGTTTTATTCTTATTGTTTGCTTGCATTTATGTCTATATCTAGAGGAAAACAAACTCTATTTGTAATATAAGACATCAATCAGTTATATTTAATTTTCGTTTACGGAATAGCTTTTTCTTTCCTATTGACATATAATGACATATCTATCATGGATCATGGATCTTTCTGAGTTCTCTCAGTTTGTTTTTAATTAATTTCAGAGTTATAGCTAGTGTTTTAAATACTGTAGCTTAGTTTCATTAACAAAATCTCTTATCTCTCATAGTGATTACTTACATCTTGTTCCCTTTCCAATTTGATTTTAATATTGGATGTTTATTCAACCAAAGAAATTTCATCATCAGATGTGAAAATTTTGTAGAAAATATCTATTGGAATTATGAATGGAAATAGATGGATGCCATAGAATAATTTTTAATAGTTAATGCTTTTGCAATAATTTTAGGATATATTTGTGGCAATATTAATATAAAAAATCCAATGTGCAAGGTCCTTTTTAATATGTTTGCACACACATATGTATTTATTTAATACTCATAAAAACATGATGAGGTCAATTTTTTTATTGTCTCCATTTTATAGACTGGAAAACAGACCAAGAGTGTGAATCATCTTGCCCCATATCACACAGTTAGTAATTCAACTAGTAATTTAAACCAAATTGTCTGGCTTTGCAGCCAGAGCTTTGATGGTGATAGTACTATGCTCTCCTGGCTCTTAATTTCCCTTCCTAATATCCTATTAAAGGCATTTTTTTTAATTTAACTTTGTAGGAGCAGAGATTTTTTTTTCTCCTTTTTTCCCCCTTTATTAGTTCTCCATCCTTGGCAGCTAGCATAGTTTGTTGCACTTATTAGACACCCAATAAATATTTTGTAGAATTAATTTCAAATGTGAAAAACTATAGTATTTTTAAAAACCTGAAAAGATGAACTACACAGAACTTTTTAGATTCACTTTTCTATTAATTTTATCTTGCCACTGTATCGATAAATGATGTAATATCTTTAAAGTCTATCCAATCATCTGTCATTTACACATTTTCAAAGTATTATACATTTCTTCCTGACACTTTGAAGATAATACTCTCACATCCTGCTAAATGCAATAAATAAAAGCCTAAACAAACATTTTTCATACTTTAGGTGTGAATTATGAAGAACTGAAAGGTTTGCATGTGTTTCCTCAATACAAATTCCTAATGTTAGGACTTTTACAGACAATTATTGCATTCCTCTACTGATTGCCATGCAAACTTTGGTAATGTTGAAATGAAAGGTGTTTTGTTTGTTTTTTCTCAATCCAACATAAATACTTGTTAATTTGCCTTTTCAGGTAAAGAATATACTATCTCCCAATCTAATAGCTCTGATCCATTTCTTTTTCTCCATTTCTTTTCTGTTATGATAACTTTAGTCTAGAAGCATCTTATACATAGATCCTCACCCTAACTGATTTAATCCTAGAACGATTCATTGACATAGTCAGTAATATACATCTTACCTGTAAGAGAGCCAAGATTTTCTTGGGATCATAAAATAACTACCCAGATTTTCACTTATTCTTAATCTTGGAAAATTCTTAATCTTCAGAGGGTAGCAGGTCACTTTATGTTTTGCTAAGTTTCTACTTTTTTTTAACCACTAAAACACATTATATTGTTTTATTTTTATTTTCTTTATCCTCTATTGTTTTTAATCCATTTAAAAAGCTATGTAAAGATGTTTCTTCCTGATTACAATGTGGAAAACACAATTATATATTTGATCTTCCTACAAGGACCAAAATTAAGAGGGAGGCATGCTCACTGCAGTGTTCTGAATACCAGGAATGGTGCGGAGGTTTGGATATGATTCACCCTCTAGAGATTCATTTGTTGGAAATTTGTGTGCCAAGGTTGAGAGGTGATGAAGTCTTTTAAGAGGTGGGGCAGAATGTGAAGTAATTAGATGGTGAGGGCACCACTCCCAGGAAGTATTAATGTAGTTTTCATAGGACATAGTTGTTTCTTTAAAAAAAAAATATGTGTTCCAAAGAAAAATACTTGCCCTTTCTGATATCTTGCTTTCTCATGATATGACATCTCTCCTACATGTGCTGCTATTGCTCTTGTACATACTCTTACCAAGTGATGCCTTATGTGGTCTACCATGTTGTGACACAGCAGAAGGCCCTCAGTAGGGACAGAACCAATGAGGTCATATGATCCTGGACTTTCAGGCCCTACAACTATGAGCTAGGTTAACGTCTTTTTTCCATAAAAGAACCTAGCTTCAGAAATTTCATTACATCATTGAAAAGCAGACTTAAGACAAGTGTTAAGAATATGGTCTCTGTCTTACCTAAAAGATCTCATAAAGGAATGAGAGAAAGAAATGTATAAAATGATAAACCACGAAGCATGATTGTCATTGCCATAGGAAGTGTTGCAATTCACTTTGCTTGGAGGATGTATCTTTGGAAGATGGGTATAGCATTTGCCAGGGAAAAATAGGGAATAGTGAAACAGAAAGTAAATATAATGGAGGTAGGAAAGGGCAGGAGGCAAAAGGGAATGGTGACACAGTGAGCCATTAAGGTAGAAGAAGTTGAGAAAAGGACCAGCTTGTAATAGGCCTTTTCCCCTTTTATACATGCTATCATGTCATATTCAGATTTGTTTTTAAGGGTGCATGTGTATGTACGCATGTATGCTTGTGTCTGGTGCGTTTATGTTTTTTTTTAAATATGGCTTTTTCTAAAAAACATAAAAGACAATATATTTTTTTCTTTTTTTATTAGCTACACATGACAGTACAATGATCTTGACAAGTCATACATTTGAATCAAATGGGGTATAATTTCTCATTTTTCTGAGTGTACAGGTTGCAAAATCATATTGGTCATACAGTCACCTATATACATACAGCAATAATAATGTCTATTTTATTCTGCTGCCCTTCCTATCCCCCCTTTCCCTCCCCTCCCATCACATCTCTCTATCCAATCTAATGTGACACACTTTTTTTCTCCTCACAACATCATACCTGTATTCTGTATTAAGATGAGGGTCTCCTTCCATCTTCCGTGCAATTCCCCTTCTCCCTCCCATTCCCTCCCACCTCTCTTCCCTATTTAGTGGTAATTGTCTTCTCATGCTCTTCCTCCCTATCCCAAACAAATGTCGAATGCCTTCTCTGATATAAAAGACGATATATTAATTTCTACATCCTAGTTCAAACAAGATTTTTGTGGGATATTCTTGGAATATATTATAAATATTGTTTTCATGGTATAACTGTTTTGCAAATTGGAATAACTTATTAACCACCTTGTAAAAACCTGTCCATTATTAATATGGACATTTTCTCTAGTTATTAGTAAAATTTATTTTTGTCTACCTCTTAAAATCTTTAAAGTTAAATGCCATATTCTGATCTTTAAACAATGGTAGCTTTCTTGCACATGACTCTTTGAGATATTGCTCATATTGAAGACTATTGCTGCCTGAATACGTCTTCCCTTATAGGGCCAAAGGCTTACATAGCTCAACCCCACAAAGCAAGTTTTCCTCTGCCTTCCTCTGTTGCTTCATCACTCAAAGATCACCCTTAATGGAATGACTTTGACATTTGGGAATAGGCTTTGAGGAATACATGAACTGGACTCTCAAGCCTCAAAATCATTTTATTTGCATAATCACTATGTATTTTCTGATCCAATGCAAAACAGTAACAGCAATCATACTTCATGATTATCTGGAATCACTTCAACTGAAAAATAAATTCTTACAATTGCAATCTCTTTATGATTACAGAATATCATTTTGACTGGATAAAATGTGATTATTAGGCAATTTCTGTTCAGCAATCCCTTACTCACCTGCCTTGTGCTCTGGAGAATTGATGATTTACCTGTACTTTGTAGCTTCATGATCCTGTATATCACATTATGTCTATTGTGTTGTGTTTTTTTGTAGTTTTATCATAATTTAACTTTACTTCCATAGAGAGGTCAGCAAAATCTCCTGGGTGAATATGAACTTGCTTTTGTTTTGTCCAGTCTTATTCCTATATGTGGTAGCTGTATTCCAGAACCTGTTCCTATCTATGCTCTCTTTGGAACAATGGCTGTATTCCAACTATACAGTTGTGAGACCTGAAAATTTATTTTTAATATGAGTTTATATATGCATAGGTCAAATGATTTTTTTTGAATTTGCAAAAATAAAATGATGGGGGATTCCTTATTGCATGAGAAAAATAACATGATTTACACTGCTTGATATTTGATTCTCTAGGAGTGAAATAACTTTTGTTGAACAGCTGTAATTAGAGATCAGTGATCTGAAGAGCTAATTATGCAAGATCAATGCTGATGGTATTCTAAAAGTTTGTTTCATATCAGTCTCAGATTGTTTATGACATGGGAGATTTTCTTTCTCAGCACATAAAATATCAGTACTCTCATTAGATAAAGTTTATAAAACTCAAATATCATGCAGTAATTTCAGAGTTGGCAAATGCAATATAAAGTTGGAATTTATTTCAATTACAATTCTTTTCCCACATGTTAAAGCTATTTTAACCTTTAGCAGCATACAATTATTATAGAATAGATCATTTTTAATGATTCATTATGTATGAGGTCATTTCACAATGCAATTAGCTTTGTGATGAAAATTTCTATTCTTTTGATCATTCTGTACCTATAATGAATGAGGAGAGTTTTACATCTAATTTCCTGAAATTAGAAGATTAAAGATAGAAACAGACTCTTGTATTTAAATGAGGCACAAAATAACTAGATTGCATTAGTCCTTTTGCTGTGCACCCTGGAATTGTAGAACCTTGCGGTGTTCTCCTTTCCCTCATTATTCATTCAATAGATTCGTTGGTACTGTGCTGTCGGCTTCCATTATCACCGAAATTTTCAAAGTGTGCGTTTGATTATGATCTGGAGATTAACGAATAGGTCTTGCAAGTTCTCAGAAATGACATGCATCACTGTATTGTACACAGTACTGAAGAAATGAAGCCAAAAAGAGAATAGAATTTAAGAAACTCTATATGAATATGCAAAAAAAAAGGTTTATTGCTGTGTGTGTGCTTTTTCCCTTGGTTTTGTCTCATTTTTTAAAAATTAATTGGCTAGATATTTACTGTATATCCAGTTAAGTCATATTGTGCTCTTATATCCAAGTTTTCCTCTTGCATACAATCACTGAAGTATTGTATTTTCCATTTAAATTGTTTTCAAACCAATAACAAATTTTATAGTCTATGAAATTTACTTAGTTCTTTATTCTTTATCTTGGAAATATTAAAACAGATTCAACTGATGAGAAAACAAAATAAAATAAATTCTAAACTTATTCAGATTTGTTTAAGAATGGAAACACATCATAGATGTCTTTGGAACTTTAGCTACTACTCTCAAGTTACTTGGCGTTTTTGAGATATCATAAGAAACCATAATATTTCATTGAACTAATGTATGCTTTGTCCTTGGAATGTTTAAAGCTAGATTTGTCCGTGTATTGTTACATTTTTAAATGGCTGAATTTTTATTAAAAAAAACTACAATATCCAATTAGATAGCTTCAATAACATTTATACCAAAAGTTGAGTCAAGTAGTCTTTACAAACATGATTTGGAAACTTCTATATAAGAGGATTTTTTGTTATAAACACAAATGCCATTTCTCTATGGTTAATTCATCTTTTGAATAAAAATTGCTGTTTGTGTGACTCTTTGCATTAGCAAATAAAATAAATAAAACAACATTAATTTTTAATTTAACATTATATTTGGGCCTGGGGATGTGGCTCAAGCGGTAGCGCACTCACCTGGCATACAATTCTCCTCTCTTAAAAAAAAATTAACATTATATTTGAGGGAATTCTTAGTTTAACACTATATTTCAGGGAATTATTTTGGTGTATAATTCCAAAGTCATTCATACGGAATTCTGAAGCATTAGCCTTTACATATAATGGTATCTGGTAGTTTGAAATTCTCAAAGAAGTCACCCTACGACCTAAGCTGATGGCCTACGTTTTCATACCAGACCTACCCTAAACAGTAGGATTCATACATTTATGTAAGGAAGTACAACAAGAGATCATCTGTTATTGAATAAATCAACAAAAAGGAATTTTCCTGTAGATTTGTGGATATGTTGCTCTAGGCCATCACAGCATAATAAAATGAAAATGTCCAGACTTTAAGGTGCTTTTCCTTCCTTGTTTTGTCTACATCTTCCTATGATAAGGTTATTGGTGATCTGGACACCATTAAACTTCATCACTCGTTCTCCATGAAAGATCTACTCTTGCTTTCTTGATTCTGCCACCTGTTAATTTATTCAAATTAATTAATACTTGAATCTATAATGTAAGAGCCAGGACAATTCCAAGAGAGGTAGTTATAGAACACTGTTGTGGGTTTTATACCCCATTTTTAGACTCTCACAAGATAAATTGACATATAGATATTAAACATCATCATTAATTATCTCAAGTAAGCAAGTAGCAAATATACATGTGTTCTAGAAATGCCTTTTCTAGGGATATTACTAAATATTGTATTGCTTGGGTCTGGGATGCATCTCAGCAGGAGAGTGCGTGCTGAGAGTGACCAAAGCTCTGTGTTCAATTCCCAGAACAGTATTAAAAAATAGAAAAAGAAAAAGAAAGAAAGAAATTTATGCAGCTTCAGTAATCAATGGCCAGTATTGCTAGGAGCCACAAGCATATATACGATGTATGGCACCTTTGGTTGTAAAGTGACGCCAGCTAGCCACTGAGATGATTATGTTAAAATTTACATTCATATGCAAACTGGACTCCCGCTGTTCACCTTGGCCTGCTACCGGACTCAAGTTACGGGACTTTACGGGACTGCTGGAGAGTTCCCATTGGTTGGGGAAGGATAGTAGGAGGGAATTCCGGAGGAGGTGGGAGGAGACGGGGGGGTTCCGGTCGGCGCGCGGTTCCGGTCGGACACCCTCGTGGGAGGACCGGTTTTTGACTTGCTGGCGCTGAGAGTGTTAGCGGCTTTTTCAAAATAAAGTTTTGTTCCTGCTTGATTGGCTCGTGATTCTGTGCCCAGCCAAGACTGCGGCATTTGGCGGCCCGTGCGGGGAACGCCTGAAGCTTAGAGGTGAGTAAATTGCTCGCCCCTGAGGGAAGGCGACAGGATGGATGACCTTCTCAGAAAACAATGTGTTCTTGTTTTGATTTATTTTGTTTTCATTTCGAGCTCCCTAGCCCTAGAATTTTCTCAGGCGAACTGGAAAAAATGGTTGGCTCAAGGTTTGAAGTTATTCAGCCCTGAGAAAGAGAAAATTGATACAACCATTGTCTGCTCCGTCTTTGTTTCATTCTGCTTCGGCTTTGTTTTATCCTACCTTATTGGGTTAGGTTATAGTAGATTAGAATCCAATAAAAAACAAACCGAAAAACTGTTAAGTAAATTGTTAGAGGTCCAGACTATGGTAGAAAAAACGCTAGGTCAAGCAAAAGAGAAGGTCTCTCAAGCTAGTCAGACAGAGGAGAATTTAAAGAAAGCAAGCTTAGAGGACAAGCAGCCATCAGGTGGAGAATTACAACAGGAGGTTGCTACCAACTCCGTTCTATCACCAGAGGGCGTAACTCAGCCAACAGCTCCATCTACCGCTGAGCGGCCCTCAACTACCGTAGTTGATGGACGGAATTCTGAGGCAGGACCCCAAAGATTAGCATGCCCTGTACTTGAGCAGGCAGGAGGGCAACGAATTCACCGTGCTTTAGATTTCAAAACAATAAAGCAATTAAAGGAGGCTGTAACGACCTATGGGCCGCAAGCTCCCTTCACAATAAGCATGGTTGAATCTGTTACCAACTTGGACATGACACCAGCAGATTGGGCTAACATGTGTCGATCTGTGCTAAACGGAGGACAATATTTGTTATGGAAGGTTGCCAATGAGGAATTTTGCATGGAGACAGCTAGGCGAAATGCAGAAGCTGGGTACCCTCAAAGAAATATGGACATGCTTTTGGGGAAGGGACCTTATGAGGGTCAAAGACAACAAATTGAATATGACCCTGGTGTGTACGCACAAATTGCTGTAGATGCAGTTAGGGCATGGAAAACTTTACAGGGGCATGGAGACTTACAAGGTCAATTATCTAAGGTAATACAAGGAACTAATGAACCTTATGCTGAATTTGTAGATAGACTTATTCAGTCAGCCTCTAGGATATTTGGAAATACAGAACAGGTAATGCCATTTATAAAACAACTGGCTTATGACCAAGCAAATCGTTGCTGCAGAGAGGTCATTAGACCATGGAGACATGAGGATTTAAACACATATATTAAATTATGTAGAGACATTAATGAACAGGGGCAAGTCTTAGCAGCAGTACAACAGGCTTTAGATGCCAGGCCAAGAACATGCTATAATTGTAATCAAACAGGACATTTTAAAAGGAGTTGCCCCATAAGAGGAGGGTTTAACAAAGCTGGATATCAAAGGAATAGAATACCAGGTATTTGCCCACGATGCCGTAGAGGGAGACATTGGGCTAATGAATGCCGTTCTCAAACCACCATAGAGGGTATTCCGTTATCAAAAAACGAACAAGGACCAAGTGTTTACCCACGATATCGTGGAGAAAGGTATCAAGCTCCATTGCCAAAAAACGGACTAGAGGGCCCAATGCCCCGGGGCCCCAAACCACAAATATATGGGGCAATGGAGGAACCCAACAGCCCCATCAAGGTAGTGCCCAGGACGCATTATCCATTAAATCCCTCATCAGACAAACTAGAGGGAGCGCAGGGCTGGACATCTGCGCCTCTGCCAGAGCAGTACTAACCCCAGAGATGGGAATTCAAATCATTCCCACAGGAGTAAAAGGACCTCTTCCCCAGGGAACAGTAGGCTTATTATTGGGACGCAGTTCTTCTACACTAAAAGGACTTATGATAAGTCCTGGGGTAATTGATCCCGATTATGAAGGTGAAATAAAAATTATAGCTAGTTCTCCAAGAGGTATATCAGTAATTTCACCAGGAGATAGAATAGCACAGTTATTAATAATACCCAGCCTGCATGATAAATTTTCCAGTTGTAATGTAGAAAGAGGTTCCAAGGGATTAGGCTCCACAGGTGTAGATTGGGCTATGCTGTCTTTAAATTTAGATTCTCGCCCAATGCTAAAATTAAAAATTCAAGGACATGACTTTAATGGGCTGCTGGACACAGGAGCTGACCTCAGCATCATATCTCGTCAAGAATGGCCAAAACATTGGCCATTACAACAAGCCACTCAAACGCTTCGAGGCCTAGGAGTGGCAACAAATCCCCATAGAAGTGCTATGGTATTAGATTGGAGGGATCCTGAAGGATGTGAAGGAACTATACAGCCCTATGTATTGGATCATCTTCCTGTAAATTTATGGGGACGAGATGTCCTAGATCAATTAGGATTGACATTAACAAATAACATCAATCCTAACGCGCCCACTACTAGGGCTAAACAAGGCTTTAGGAAAGAAAAAAGATTAAGAGAACAAGAACAAGGTATGACAGCACCTATTCAAATAGATCAAGAAATAAATAGACATGAATTGGGTTTTCAGAAAGGGCCACTGAGACAATCAAAATTACTTGGAAATCAGAAAGACCAGTGTGGGTTCCTCAGTGGCCCTTGACTAAAGAAAAGATACAAGTAGCCCATGACTTGGTCAGACAACAGTTAGCGGAAGGACATATACAACCTTCCGTATCCCCCTATAATACTCCCATTTTTGTCATTAAAAAGAAATCTGGTAAATGGAGATTATTACAAGATTTAAGAGCCATTAATAATGAGATGGTTATTATGGGACCTGCTCAATCAGGGATTCCTCAATTGTCTGCTTTACCAAAAACCTGGCATGTTTTAGTTATAGATATTAAAGATTGTTTCTTTTCAATTCCAATTCATCCCGAGGATAGTCCACATTTTGCATTTACTATCCCTGCACTGAATCATGAAGGTCCTGATCAGAGATATGAATGGAAAGTACTCCCTCAAGGGATGGCTAACAGCCCAACTATGTGTCAAATTTATGTTAATAAAGCAATCCAGCCACTTAGAAACCAAAATCCTGAACTACAAATATTTCACTATATGGATGATGTGTTACTGGCACATAAAGATAAAAACACATTACTAGAATGTTATGCCACACTTACAAATTTATTGAAAAATTATAATCTAGAGATAGCAATAGATAAAGTACAATTAAATCTTCCAATTAATTATTTAGGAGTTCTATTATCCTCAACCATGGTCCGTCCACCAAAAATTCAAATACGAGTAGATCAACTCAAATCACTTAATGACTTTCAAAAGTTATTGGGAGACATAAATTGGATAAGGCCTTATCTAGGCATACCAACAGGAGAGTTAGGACCTTTATTTGATATTCTAAAAGGTCCATCAGATCCAAATTCACCCCGCATGTTAACGCCTGAAGCAAGAAAAGTATTAAAAATCATTGAAACATATATGGAAAATATGCATTTGGATAGAATTGATATAAGTTTGCCTTTATTATTTATTGTACTACCAACAAAAAATATTCCTACAGGAGTATTTTGGCAAGAAGGTCCATTATTGTGGATACATTTATCTTATTCCCCTAACACTATTCTTACTAGATATCCTGAGGCTGTAGGACAATTAATACTCAAAGGAATAAAAGCAGCTAAGGGAGTGTTTGGGATTTCTCCCAATAAAATTATTACTCCATATACTATGGATCAAATTGATGAGTTAGCTAATGAGTTAAATACTTGGGCAATAATCCTGTGTAAAACTAGTGTTTCATTTGATAATCACTTACCATCTAATCCTTTGTTGTCTTTTTGGTCTAAGCATCCTGTAGTTTTTCCAAAAATGACAAGAAAAACCCCTATCATAAATGCTCCAAATATATTCACTGATGGGTCAAACAATGGTACAGCAGCAGTAGTTACTCCTGATCAAACTTTTACATTTTTAGTACCCAAACAATCAGCTCAAAAGGTAGAGCTTAATGCAGTATTACAAGCTTTTATGATGTTTAAAGATTCTGTATTTAATTTATTTTCTGATAGTCACTATGTAGTTAATGCTATTAATTCCCTTGAAGATGCTGGTAGGATTTCCCCTTCCTCTACTGTTTTCTCTTTGTTTTCCGCTATACAAAGTCTAATCTGGGACCGAAAAGATCCATTCTTCATAGGTCATATCAGGGCACATACAGGATTGCCTGGAGCCCTTAGTATGGGCAATGAACTAGCAGATAAATCTACACATGACATACATATTTTCTCCACAATAGAAGAAGCTATAAATTTTCATAAAAGGTTCCATGTCAATGCTAATACTTTACAAAAGCGTTTTAAAATAACTAAAGAACAGGCCAGACATATAATAAAACAATGTCAAAATTGTGTGACATTTTTACCACAAGTTAATCTTGGAGTCAATCCTAGAGGACTAATACCTAACCATATTTGGCAGATGGACGTCACACACTTGCCAGAATTTGGAAAATTAAAATATTTACATGTTACAGTTGATACCTCTTCCGGATTTTTGATGGGCTCCCTTCATGCCGGAGAAAAAACTAAAGATGTTATAGCTCATTGCTTACAAAATTTTGCCACTGTGGGCGTTCCAAAACAGTTAAAAACGGACAACGGTCCTGGTTATACTTCCTCCTCTTTTAAACAATTTTGCTCATCATTTGGTATTACTCACATAACAGGAATTCCATACAATCCACAAGGACAAGGCATAGTTGAAAGAGCTCATCAAACTATTAAAATGTACTTATTAAAACAAAAGGAGGGAATTGGAAAGGGGTATATATCCCCCAAAGATAAACTTAAAATAACCCTTTTTACTCTAAACTTTTTAAATTTAGATTCATCGGGACTTAGTGCTGCGGAAAGACATTTGTACCCCAAAAATGTACATAAGCCTAAGGTACTTTGGAAAGATATTCTAACAGGACAATGGAAAGGCCCGGATCCAGTGATAGTCTGGAATCGGGGCGCTGTCTGTGTTTTCCCACAGGATGAACAGCAACCGATTTGGATTCCAGAGAGATTAACTAAAACAATTTCTACAGAAAAAGAAGATGATTTGACTCAAATCCATAACAGCTGACATCCAGAGCTCCAGCTTGGCTATTCTTACATCTGCGACAGTGATTAACCAAGGTTTTTTTTTTCAGTATCTATTTTATTATTGCATTTTTCCACATCATAAAGTTCTATTTTATTTTTGAGCTCATACAAACCTAGGTTAATGTTTTTCTGATCAGTTTTATTTTTTGACTGTGTTTTATTTTTTATTTATTTATTTATTTATTTATTTATTTATTTATTTTTTTTTTTTTTTTTGACTGTGGAGTTTTTAAACATTGCAATGGAGATTTCACCTAAGTATAGTTACAAGGCCTTTATTTACTATTGTCTTATGTGTTGTATGTTGTGTGCACACTTCTGTTTTGTGTTGTATGTCTGTATGTGTGTATGTCCATATTTCTTATATGAGGAGCGCTCATGAAAAAATGGATCCGAATTTTTTCTTTATTCACGTGATTTATATGGTTTAATTTAAATTAGGTGAACAGCTGTTTATGATTGTTGTTAAAGATGGTTAACAGATCTGTTTGTTTACTAATTTAAATTTGGTAAACGGCTGTTAAGGATTGTTTTTAAAGGAGTTTAACAGATCTGTTTGTTTACTTTCACCTTTTCTTTTTATTATATTTAATAATTCTGTTCAGGATAATGTCTCTTTACCATCATTGCCAGAATTTCCATCTCCATCCCAATTCCAGTGAAGACTGAGATAAAACCAAACTACAGCTTCTATGATAGCTATCACAGTAAACTGTATAAACTGATGCATCAATGAATATAACTCAACAAGTAATGCTATCAAGGACTTGATTTACTTTGGGAGGATATGGACATATTGATAGACTCCTCCAATTTGAACTGCTTGCAGAACTTGCCTGGACTATATATCAGTTGCATACATTGTGAAATATCATCTGGTGCACCGAATTGTGGTACTGCTGGCATATTTTTGCTGATGGTGTCACCAGTGATGCAATTTCCTTGCCAGCTCACCCCATGTTTATTGTGGTAATACTGGCATATCTTTGCTGATGGTGTCACCAGTGACGCAATTTTTCCAAAGGAGCCGTCAATTGGCTTGGTGTCGTGGCATTTCTGTATCCTCCTCCCTTCTACTAGTGATGGTCTAAATTTGGGGGCCAACAGAGGTGAGGCAAAGAACCTCACCCCCCCACTGGCACCAAGGCTAAATTTGGGGGCCAACAGAGGTGAGGCAAGAACCTCACCCCCCCACTGGTGCATAGGCCTATCCACAAGCATGGCTGAATGCTGGACCGGTAGTCAGCGACGGGTTGCTCTGATTACAGTGGATTCAACCTAAGACAGGAAGCTGACGCCTAAAGGTCAGTTCTCCCATGACGGGTAAGAACCATATGTTAAATTGGACAACCTACCAGGCACGGTCCCTAGCCACATTGCTTGTTGCTTAATTAAACAGAAGGGGGCAGATGCTAGGAGCCACAAGCATATATACGATGTATGGCACCTTTGGTTGTAAAGTGACGCCAGCTAGCCACTGAGATGATTATGTTAAAATTTACATTCATATGCAAACTGGACTCCCGCTGTTCACCTTGGCCTGCTACCGGACTCAAGTTACGGGACTTTACGGGACTGCTGGAGAGTTCCCATTGGTTGGGGAAGGATAGTAGGAGGGAATTCCGGAGGAGGTGGGAGGAGACGGGGGGGTTCCGGTCGGCGCGCGGTTCCGGTCGGACACCCTCGTGGGAGGACCGGTTTTTGACTTGCTGGCGCTGAGAGTGTTAGCGGCTTTTTCAAAATAAAGTTTTGTTCCTGCTTGATTGGCTCGTGATTCTGTGCCCAGCCAAGACTGCGGCACAGTATTATAAAAACAAAAATGTAAGGATATACTGTAGAAATTTGAAAAACTTTCCATTTTGAATATTGATTTTCTTTTTCTCTGATTTTTTCGTATGAGTGGTGTTTAGGGGACACACACACACACACACACACACACACACACACACAGATTCCTGAATGCCTCCAACCAAAATATGGAAAGATTCTTAGAACTTTCTGTAGCATATTCTGACATTCTTGTTTTATAATGCTGATCATTGATCATTGAAACTGCACACTTTATTTACGATCTACTTATTTATTTATTGCAGTGCTGATGATTGGATCCAAGCCCTTGCTCATGCTAAGCAAGCACTCTACCACTGAGCCACATCACAGCCCTAAGCAATACAATATTTAAAAATATCCCAAGAAAAGTCATCTCTAGAGCATATATATATATTTAATACTTGCTCACTTGAGATAATAAGCTATTTTGATAGGTCATTAATATATAACAAACACAAACTCTGTAAATAGAGGCAAGTCTTCAGTTTAAAATAATATTCTTTATGAAACATGCAAATATTTTTATCATTTGTATAATTACTTAAAACTTGGCTCATAAAAATTATCTTCTTCCATATCATTTTTTCCCATTTGTCCCTGAAACCTTGTTTCTAATATTTCATGGATGAGTACTCCCTTCTTTCTGGAAATGTATGTGTGCTCACACATGTGCACACACACACATCCACATCCACGTGTCAAGACTAATTTCAATAAGTAGATTTTTATATTTCAGCCCACTTCTCAATTACTATTATATTTACAGTTATCACTTGTAATAATCATGATTTTATGTTACTACCAAAGCAAATATTACTGTATACAATAAAGAGATTTGTGTCAAAACAATAAAAGTTTTAACTAAAAAACGCAGCCTGTAGAAAATAAAACTCATTGATTCTTTTTTTTTAAAATTTAATCTGTTGGTTTAATTTTTGTGGTCCTCCTAAAGAAGTGAGTATTTGAGCCTTTGTTACAAAGATCAGTCAAACTGAAATAATATTTAAAAATCCCCACTGTTTTAGTCTGTTTGGCCAGTGATCTCTTTTTGAATCCTTTCTTAAATTCAGGTATGAAGAGTTTGACTACTTGAGCTACGGACAATCTCTAAGCAAGCTTCATTTTATGATGAGCAGGAGGAAAAAGCACATGAAGATTTTTCTTTGGAAAATAAAGGGTTAATGAATCATCACTGTTTTAAATCCCAGTTAAAGTTTCCAACATACTATTTTGTGTTTTAATATTTGTAAAGCAGCTTTATTCTTACAAAAATTATAA
The DNA here is from genome assembly GCF_964194105.1 of Spermophilus citellus. Classification (NCBI taxonomy): domain Eukaryota; kingdom Metazoa; phylum Chordata; class Mammalia; order Rodentia; family Sciuridae; genus Spermophilus; species Spermophilus citellus. Next base: position 56,326,471 of record NC_138196.1, on the reverse strand, counting down.
ATAGCTATTAAACAAATGACACATTTATATGTAAGGATATAAGATTAATATTTTTAAAAAGGTTTTGAAAGAAAAGACCAGTGAACAAAATCTAATATCTCAATTTTGCAGAAGATTAGAAGCCATTAAAATCTCAGTGAAAATAACATTCACATATTGTTTTGCCCAATACTTGGTTGAAGTCAGGTATAATGACTTTTGAAAAATATAAAAATAATAATCATGATGTAAAAATAAAAATGCAATGATATAATTTCCAGTGAAGTACTATTTTTCAAAAAAAGGAAATAATGATAATTCAATATTCCTGTGAATTACACTTTTAAAAAACATTTTTTATAACACATAGTAGGTATTTATGAGCTCTTTATTACTCCCACTGCTCTAATGAAATACATAAATTATTTGAAATTATGGTTTATAGGTTTTCAAACAAATACTCATTCTTACTTACATCTAGAACAATTTTCAAGCACCCTTGAGACAATTTGTATAGTGGGAATAATACAAAGCATTGCAAATAAAGCTGAATCCAACATGCCATTATCATAAAACCATTAATCTGTGGTCTAATGCAGTATGTTTTCTTTGTTGACTAGGAAGTTTTCTATCTCAGTGATATGTATTCTCTCAAGCAAGGGCTCGATCTAGAGAGCACTGGGGTACGCCTATCTTAATACAGAGAGCATACAGATTTGATATCAAAACTACTGACAGATCTGTGTTTGGAACCTGTGGCATGGACTGGCTACTCAGTTACAAAAGCTGTTAGGAGGAAGCTCTCCAAGTGGTATTCCCTGCTCCCCCTTGAAATAGCAGAAATTGTGATGAAACATTGATAATACACCCTTGGGTATCTGGACTGCTTTGTCCCTGGACACCAGCAGCCTGGACACCAGCAGCCTGGACAGTATCTATGTGTACACATTGAATATGGGCTTTGGCTTTGCTTGCTGTTTCTGCCTCATATTTTGAACATTCCTGATTAGCACCCTTGTCTTATTGATGAGAACAGATCCTGGAACACACATGGCTTAGTGTTATCCAATGGGTAATCATGCACACATTCCAAAATCTTAATACAAAAGGAGAGAACAAGAAGGAAGGAAAGAACTAGATTATTTTAGGCTTACTTTTAAAATAAAGAGAGCTCATTTGGTCTCACAATCACAAGGCTACAACACAAGCATATACACAAGGTGTATCAAAAAGCAAGAAGGAAAGAGTCTGAGAACAAAAGAGCCAATTTACCCAATAGGTTTTATAGAGGTGCTTTTTTCCTTGATAGTTTTTAGGAAACACCCAGAACTGATAGGATGCAGGGAGGGTCACAACTGTGAAACAGCCCACATGTGGGCTGGTGTGGAAGGCTGGCCCTGGCTCCCTGTGAGTAATACCAACATTGCTCAGGTGTCCAAATTGGTTCCTCATGTAAAACTCTCCCATATAGATGTGATGCTGAATTTCTGTGAAATGAAATCTGACATTATGCACATTCAGCTGGTAATAGAGAAGAAAAGAAATGTATGTGGTTCTGAGGAGGAAAAAGCTCCATGCACTAGAAATTTCTTAATTTACACATTGGCAAACTGCAAACATAGACATCAAGATGAAAATGAGTCCTGTGGCTTTTTACATATAAGTGCAAATTAGGCAAGTGCTACTAGTTCTGTCATGTAAGAGGGTGAAACATATGGCACTCAGCTCTCCACTACATGGCTGATAAAAAAATCTTGTTTTTTCCCTCTGACATTAACTTATATACAGTTCCAATCCTACCTCTTTAAATTTTTCTTTTGTAATAGGCAAACATTTAATTTGGGAGCTAGTTGTGTTTGTTATTTTCAAGGTAACTTTTACAATCAAAAATTTGAGAGTAGGTAAATTTTGTAAATCTCTCAACATTCACTTGTTTTTGAAAAGAAAATATTTATGAGCTTATAATTCTTTTTCACTGAGACAAGGCCTAGGAGGGTTGAGATGTTTTTGAGAGTTAAGGGAGATATTTAATATTTCTGATAAAATTGTTCCTTTGGAATGAGTTAGATAGGATTATCAACACCCTGATGACTATTTCTATTTTATATTAGATGGAAAAAAAAATATTGCTTTTTAAACAATTGGTGCCCTATTAGAAAAGCAGGGTAAATTCTTATTTCTTCACTAGTTCCAGTTTGTCCATTTATTCAATTATGTGACAAATATTGTTAAGTTCCTTCCAGGAGCAACAGCAATGTTACAGTTTGGATACTAGGTATACCTTCAAAGCTCATGTGTGAGACAATGCAAGAAGGTTTAGAGATGAAATGATTGGATTATAACATCATCAACCTAATTGATCCCCTATATGGATTAATTGAGTGGTAAGTGTAGGGTGGGTCCCTGAGGGAATGCCTTTGGGTGTATATTTTCTCTATGATGAGTGGAGCTCTTCTCTCTCTGTGCTTCTTGGGGTGATGTCTTGAGCTGCTACCCTACACCACACTCTTCTGCCCTGATGTTCAACTTCACCTGGAGCCCAGAGGAATGAAGCCTGCTGTCTATGGACTGAAATCTCTGAAACTATGAGCCCAAATAAATTTCTCCTCTTTTAATTTTTTTCTTATTCGGTGCTTTAAAGTCATATGAAGGATTTTAGTCTTTGTTGTTTTGAGAAAACCATTGAAAAATCTTAAATATATCCTAAGCAATAGTTTGCACTGGAAAGAGTCAGGATTGTATAGTACAGTTTTACAGATAAAATAGTTCAGGATGTTAGAAGACAAAATGTCTTCTCCAAATTCTATTGCAAGTTAGCATCAAAAGTGGAACTATTTTTCCTAAACTCCTCCAAAAGTTTTCAGTGGAGACTTAAGAGGCCCTAGCATCCTCTCCTCCACCACTAAGTCAAAGAGAAGGAAGGGATGAAAACAGACAGGGCTACATTTATGAGAAGACTCTTGTAATAATTGTTGGGGAATTGTTTAATCAAAAGTAATGGATATATCAAACAATTATCTGTGTATTAAATTAAAAGTGTATGCACATTATGGTTTTAAATCCATCTTTAAAGAGATTATATTTTTCCTTTCATCCATTCCTCTACTTCTGTCATCCCACTCATTCCTAGATAAAAATGAAATGATCTAATTTATGAATAACAATAAAATTGCATATGATTTACACAATTTTATGTCTATCATGACTGAAGGATTATTGCAATCTGTACCAAGATCCTGTTGTCTTAGTTGAAAGTACTGACGTTGAATCCTCATTTTACTGAGTTTAAAAAATGATTCCATATATAATGAATTGGGGACCTTTGCAAAGCTGTTTAATCTCCTTGTTCTAATTAGATAGATGGATAGTCTTCAAGAATTGAAATAGTTAATGGAGTTAATTAATAAAGTAATTAATAGAGTTACTTGGGATATTTTTTGGCATATAGTAAGCACATGGATAGTATTAACTAGTATAGTTAGTATTGTTAGAAAAGTCTAACTTTAAAGAATTGTCTAAGTAAATAGAGATCAACATCTTTGATGAACCTGATCCCTCTAATCATCAAAGATGTTGATCTCTATTTACTTAGACAATTCTTGAATTTCAAGCTCTTAAATTTATAGCCACCATTTTATGTGGCCATGGAGAAATAGATCAGATCACCTGATTATTGTTTTGAAGTTACATCTATTTCCTTTAGCCAAAGCAATCAGAATTGATCACAAGTGTTTATATTATGAAATGAAATGAAATGAATATAAACTTGTCAGACTTTTTGCCATCCTTTATCCCACAATTTACATCCACACATAGGGTTTTAAAAATTAAAATGGCTGATCATTACTTAGCTAAAGCATGATAAAATGTTGGTTTATATAGCCAATAAAATGTGGTCTTTCTATAGCTTTTAAAGCTGGCTGGTGAAGATGTTGGAAAATGAAAAGACATAGGATAGATAGAAAGTCTCACATTTCTTGCCAAAACAAGTTTTGCTTAATGTGTTTTCCAAATCACTTGAAATAATTGGATAATAACAAAGTTTAATTTCTGGGCTATTCATCTCTGAGTGTCATTAAGGCCATTTCTATCTCTGTTCTGCAAGATGAAGACCCTGACCAGCTTGGACCCAGCTTACATGTCATTCATAACTGCAATGCTCCTAAATAGATGGAGAGGGAGATGATTTGTTTGATAACACTGAAGACTCTGTCTTTATCTTCTATCTCTATGACCTCAGGTCCTGTCATTAATCTGCATAATTTTTATAGAGAAATTGGTTGTTATTACAACGAAAGTGAAACAACCGTTACTATTGGACATGAAATTGCTGCTTCAGCCAAATTTCCCTTCTCTTTCCTCAAAATCTCACTTGCATTTGAAAATTTGAAATGCCTGTTCCCAAGGTCTTCTACATCTTAAGTTTGCACCTTGTTTTTCCCTTCTCTCTTTTATATAATTCTTCCCATATTTTAGTACCAGGTTACATTCTATTAAGAAAACTTTCCCTACCACCATATCTCACATAATGTCTCCAGCCTCAGAATACTTAGACGTGTCTTCCTACTTTCCCAATTTAAATTATTCTACTAAATTCACACTACATGGGTAGGATATGTTTACTCTCTAAGGGAAATCTAGTTTCTTAATGAGCCAGGAATGTTACTTATTGTATTCATAGTAACACACACTTACTTTACTTTGAAGATTACACTGAAAGATCACAGTTTGATTATAAAAACTAATTGATTGTCAGGTCAAATCACTTGTGCTTCATCTTTTTGACCTGAAAAAATGGCAGAAAGTGGAGTTTCCTCTGAAACCTGCTTATTGTTGCTTATTGTTGCTTTATCTTTCAGTACCTGTATATAACTTGCATACAGACTAGAAAGAAAAGAAGGGGAAAAAAAGATTTTGTATTTACACATTAGCAGCTATGTGAATAGAAAACTATTCTTATAAAACCCCAAAAGAGAGTTTTTCACATTTTTCTTATTTAAAGTGCATGAAATCAGTAAATTCACAAAGTAAACATAAAGCTTGTTCTTTTGAGAGCAGCATCTTGGGGTTTATTCTACCAAATCATACTACATATGCAAATGTTGTTTGAATGCAATTTAGCTGCATGCTAAGCAGTACAGAAATCTCAAGGGTCAAAGATTTGAAAATGTCTGCAGCATGAAAATCATACAGGCAAATGTTTGATATACAGATGGGTGTGCTAAAATAGGTCATGGTTAGATGGATTCATCTATTTTATTCAATCCCTTATTTGGAATTGTTCATTAGGATTTTTTTTTAGTATGTGTGATTTTGGTTTCAGTTCTACCATGAATTCAAACTGGTGTTTCAGAGTCAATATTAGCCCAAAATATATTATATGTTTACTATGTGGATGGTGGGAGATTCATAGAATTCTCTAGGAACACCAGCATACAGTTAGAAGGAGAAAAACACACTCATGCACTCCCCACCCTGCCGCCCTCTCTCTCTGATTAGAGGTTTTTTTGTGTTTTTTTTTAAGTGTATAAGATTTGTCTTAACATAAGTTTTTCCGGAGTTACATTATTTTTGTTTCTGTATTTGTGGAATGTAGTTGAATTCACTCCATCACAAATGTTTATGAATTATTATTACTTTAATTTCTGAATCATGATAGTTTCTTTCAGTAAAGAAGTTCCTATTTGTAAAATATAACCAATTATAGCTCATATGTAACTGATATAGTTATGATAACATATTATCACAGTTAGGCATATATATTTGAAATTAAATATTTAATACCTAAAATTAAAATAACTGCATAGAGTACAATAGGTAACTTAAATAAATTTATTCTACAAAGTAGCCAAAAGACAGAAACAAAGTTTCTAATATTTGTAGTATAGAGGTAATTTAGATTTTATTTAGCCATTCACCAAGCATTTCATGAGTCATACACATGGTTGTAGGAAGACAATAATGAGCAAGATCAATGTGACCCCTGCTCTGAGGAAGGGGAGGTCTAGAAAAAGGAATGGTGTTTTCAAAGATGAAAAAGAAAGGATGTGTGGGATATAACTCCAGGGCTAAGAGGCATAATGTCAAAGTTTTAACTTCATTAATGATACAATGGGGAAAAATTCCATTTTGTAATCTTCTCTTCATTTACTTCTGTACCACAAGCCTCTTTCCTAACCCAGTCTCTTAGGAAGCATCCTCCAGAAGTTTGTCTTAGTAGAGCATTCCCTAACCTTGCAAAGCTCCACAAATATAATAAAAGGCATTCCCTGCTCTCTTGCCCAATTGAGCACTGGACTCTAATATATGTGTATGTATAGTTTAAACAAGTCCTGAAATACACCACAAAAATATCAAAACATACTCTTGAAACTTTTCAAAATAAAACCAAAAAATACTATTTTAAGTGACCACACTGAATTATGGAGCAGTCCCATTCATTTGAGAACACCAACTATGTAAAATACATATGTGGGTTATGACAAAATCTTTGAATTGGCTTCACTGATTGAAAATTTTAAGATAAAATGCCAGATTCTTTTCACAAAGTCTCACTGAATATTCATTTTTATCTACAGAATGAGTGTGTTTATCAGAAATATTCACTTTTGGCATAGAGGTTATATTTTTTATCTGTTGCACATATCCTACATTTTCTAAGAGAAATAGATGATGAAAATAAATATTTACAGACATATGCAGACAAATCTGAATTTTGACTTTATTTTTAAAAATGTGTAATTTTTCTTTGTGAAGATTTCAGTTGATATATATACATAAAAATCATTAATTAGAGTCATTATGCTTTCAACAGTTGTTCATACATGCTATAATAAAATGTTCATATTAGAGGAAACTAGCAAAGGGAATTTTATACAGGCTTTCCATTCTTTTTCTATGCATTTAGAATGTAAGTAATACTCCTAAGGACTATACGCTAGTGTATAGTTTATCTTTTTCATCATTTCACATGATTGTTTTAACTCAAAAAACTTAGAAGATTTAAATAGGCAATATTTGGCTTTAGTTTATGAATGGATAATTTCAGTGAAAGAATAGACTTGGAAAGATACAGTTCAAAGATTAAAAACCATCAATACCTCAAAGGCAGAAAATCAAGAGTGTGATAGAAGAATAGAAAGAGAACTTCTGCAGATGATGCCTTAGTGCAATGAAAGGCAGAGTAAGTAACTTTGGAAAGACAGGGAAAATCCACATTCTTCATGGTTATTACATACTCTAATAAAAATTTTGGAACTTATTGCATATGCAATGAGAAATAAGTGAAGGATTTGAAGGAGGAGCTGGGTACAGTTATTGGAGTCACATTTTAATAATAGCACTATATGAGTCCTGTGAAGGGTGGGTGAGGAAGAGCAAGAAGAAAACAACAGTGGTTCTGGATCTAAAATGGGCAGGAGGAATGAAGAGATCCATACATGCTTAAGACCTTTTATGTTTATGTAGAACAACTAGACCTGAGTAAAGGGTACGACTTAAGTGATGGCTACATGAAAGAATCAAAGATATGGATGGTTCTATCATTTACATCAATACAGAAACCCGAGGTCAAATGTGAAAATAAAGTGGAAACCAGGAGCTACATTTCAGCAGGTTACCTTTGAAAGGAATGCTAGATATTTAATTGCAGAAGTCAAGTAAGCATGCAGATATTTTGTTCTAGGATTCTGAGAGTAGTATGCATCACCAAGTAGCATTTAAATGCATAAAATGTAACAGATAAGAGAACATACTAAACTCTGAGACTCTCAAACAGAGGTTCAATGGAGTAGGGAATAAAAAAGAGAATAAGCAAGACCAACAGCTGAGTTGGACAAAGAATGAAAAATATGAAAATCTCAAAGGCAGCAAAGTCCTAGTGTGATGAAGGAACATAAATTAGACACGTGAAAACAGAAGATTTTGAGAAAGCACAAGTCTCTCATAAACCAATCTATTTTTTTTTTTTCTGGCAGGAGGAGGTAGTCAAATGTGTTAAGAAATTGAATGAATGTTGAATTGACAAGATAAAGCCCCGAGTATCACTGACTATTATGATGCAGATGAGAAAGCAAAAGATATGTCAGTGTGTGCTGAAGAATGAATTGGTCTGTGTTTGTGGTGGAGAGCAGATTAAAACCCAGACAATTTTACTTGAGAAGTTTTCTGGTAAGGATACTGAGGACATGCTCAGCAACCTGTATTGAGACTGGATGCATCAGAGAACACTTGCTGGAATTATTCCGTACAGATGGATGGCTTAGTGATGTGGACAGAGGGAGAAGGTGATCAAAAAAGGAAAGAAGGGACTTGACATGCAACAATTATTGATTTTTATGGGAACAAAATAGGATAAAACTAATCAATAAATAATTTTGTTTTTGTTTGTTTGTTTCTGAAATAGGTAGTTTTGTTTTTCATAGAAGAAGGACAAAGGTTTTGATGCAAATATGTGGTTTGAATTGTAACCTTCCCACTGACATAATATATGGTTTGGCCCTTCACTTTAACTGTTTTGTAGATTGGTGATAATGCATGAAATCAAGTGTCACACAATAGAGACTAAACAAATTAAGGGTGTCCTCCAGTTAGCACTGGGTTTGTAGTTGCCCTGATAGTAGTATTTTCTGAGTGTGATACCCCTGTTTACATATTTTCTTAATTTGGCCTGGTCACTTAGAAATACTAATGGAATTTTATATGAAATCTACCAGCTTGTGTAGATAGAATGATTTATGTAACATGATTTAGTTTCATTGAAAGAAGTAAAGATTTCTTTTGCCTTATTATCAGGTAAAATCATAGTTTGGTATAATCTGTCAAGTCTGCTAAGTGACAGTTTATAATATGCAACAAGGTCCCAAATTCCCTATGCCTAAAAATTTATGACCATAACAATTGGCAGCTATGAAAAATCAGCAACAGCTACAGAATTCTGATTAAAAACTCCTTTAGTGTAATCACTGCTTTGTGAATAAAAAATAGATAAACAAAATGCCCATTTTGGAATTTTCCCAATATACCAGGCAACTCTATCTATGTAAATACTTTTCAGAATTCCTTGAAATAATTTTAGGGTGATAATTTAAAGGATGAATTTTCCAATAGATTATTTTTTTTCAAAGTACATTTATGGTAGATAATTGTAACATTATAATATTCTAACATTCTAGTCAACACCTGATTATCCCTATCTAATTGCCTCTGTACAATCTTACTTTTACATTCGTTGCTAATTATATTTACATATGTTTATATCTGTAGCTACTCTGTTTGCAACTTTTTTTTGCTATTGCATCTGAAGAGGCAATCAATTAACTCCCTTGTTCCAATTAAATATTACTTGAATGAAGTTGACTTTTCTTGTTAAATAGGAAAAATGGAGTATTCATAGTTTTAAAATACATCAGATTATAAGAAGAAAATTAACTTGAACTTCCCAGTTTTTTCAAGTATATTTTCAAAGTATAGTTACTTGATGTCAGTTTTTATACTATTAGAGACAATTATACTTTTAAAAGCTATTGTTAAAATTTCTTTTTCTTTTTCTTAAGTGAAATCACCCATACGCACATCACTATAATCGTTCATTTAGGGACTCAGAACTGGAAGGCAGTTTTATTTATACTAGGGATTGAACTCAGGGATGCTTAACCATTGAACCACATTCCCAGACCTTCATATTTTTTATTTTGAGACAGGGTCTCACCAAGGTGCTTAGAGCCTTACTAAGTTGCTGAGGTTGGTCTTGGACTTGTGATGCTCCTGCCTCAGCCTCCTGAATTGCTGGGATTACAGACATGCATCAGCATTCCCAGCTTGGAAGGCACTTTAAAGATCAGAAATTTACCCCTTCATAAAGAAGTTTGAAGCAAAACTCAAGATAGCATACCAGTCCAGTGGCAATCCCAGACCTGGAACCCTATGGCCCAGCCAGACTCAGAAACCTAAGGCCCAGACTCCTGGCTTACCTGTTCTTTTTCTGATACCTGACTTTTGAATGCATATGATTAAAATATGCCAGAACTAAAAGGTCCATTTGTATTAGGTTTGTTGTTAATTAACAATTAAGTTTAAATCTTATCTTTTTTTTTTCTGTGTATCTAAGTTCAACATCAATTTCCATGCACCAAGAATAGTTTCTACATCTAGACCTAAGTATACAAAAAGAAGAAAAATAACACTTATGGATGTGGGTAATACAGAATACTTGTGATACATAACTGACTAAACTATCATGGGATTATATTATTACTGTCTGATTGTATGGATGTTGAACAAAAGAACAATTCATTAATAATATATTTCTTGATGATTATATTTCAAATATCTCCTGTGGTGAGTATGCACCCCAGACTAAATAATTGAAATCCAATTCATCATGGGGAAATAATGAAATCTCTGTGAATATATACTCCAAAACAGAACTGGCTGATAGAACTCTCTCTGAGCCTGACGTATCTAACTTGTATTCTTAAATAACAAAGTAAGCAATTTCTTATAGCAGATGTCATAAAAAAATAAAATTATAGCTTATAAATACTGATTTCTCTTTTACAAAAAAAAATGAAAAGGTACATCAAGACTAGTAAAGTGATTATTAAATTGACAAATTTAGATACTATTTTAAAATAATCTGATTTACTAAAATTCATTTTTATATGATACATAACTTTATAAGGCACATAGTCTGAAAATTAAATTGCTCATATACTTTCCATTGAAATAATTAATAAGTTTTAAATAAGTGTTCAGAGAAAAACCTATCTAGGTCATATGTATATGCATAATACATATGTATAATAATTTAAAACTATACAAAATAAAAAGAATAATTACAAAAGAGCTAACAAGGAATATTAGAAAACTATAACTCATTACAAACTTTTAATTTGAAACACAAAAGTTTTTTAACACAAAAGTGTTCTGGGCTCAACTTTGTTGATCATGGGGATCTGTCACAGGGGAGGAGAGAGAGAATTTGGTCATTATTTACACAAGATTCTAAAATACATATTTTCAATACTGGGAAAATTTTAGCAGCATCATTAACTTATATATATATATATATATATTTTTTTTTTTAGAAAATATTACAAGTGTATTTTACAGAATTATCTCTAAGAAACTGTAGTATACTGAGATTTTATATAGTATTTCAGGTCACACATTAAGTGGCAATCAATTCATTGTACTTTAAACAATATAGTTTATAATTTTCACCTACTTTAAGTGGACACCACAGGCTAACTGAACATGGTTAACTGAACTGTATTTCCTTCCTTTATTAAAAATTTCTGAAGATAATAAATTGTATGCAGTCTTAAGATGTAATACAGAAAGATCCCCTATATTCTATATTCAGTTTTACTAAATATTAATATTTTAAAAACTTATATCACCACCATGATGCTGATATTGATACTATTCAGCAATCTTATTTAGATTTGCCCAGTGTCCCATATTATCTTGCAGGTATGTTTGAGCATGTGTGTGTACTACTGTGAAGTTTTATCTCATGTGTAGGGTCATGTAGTTATTTACTATTAGAGTCAAGATACTGAATGCTGCAGTCCGGCTACAGCAAAGTAAGGGGGGGTGGGTGAGAGCAACTTGTGTACATTGATACAGCAGGAGTGGGAGCCGTTTATTGTAGGACAAGAGGGGTATATATACATTCCACACAGCTTATCTTAATTAACATAAACTAGATACAGCAGTCAACCAATAAGGAATCTCCACACTTAATGGCTCGCTGGCATTACTTCACAAACCACTCCCTCTGGCAAAATGCCAGGCGCCATCTTGACTTGTTTACAGACCTTAACAACTGAACATAGTTTTGTGTTGCTCATCAATGGGGACATACCCTAAGAAATGTGCTATTAGAATTACTTTATCTTGGCAGGGGCATCATGGAGTGTAACTGCACAAACCTAGATGGTATAGCTTAATATACACCTACATTTTAGGTCATGACCTAACCCATTCCTGGGTTAACAACATGTACAGCATGATATTCTACTGAATGCTGTAGGAAACTGTGACATTGTGGTAAGTATTTGTGTTCCTAATTTCTAAACAGCAAAGGTATAGCAAAATATGATACAAAAGATTTTTTAAATGGTGCAACTGTATTGGGCGATGGAGATTGCAATTGTGGAATTTGCTCTGAGTCAGTGGGTGAGTGGTGAGTGCATGTGAAGGTCTAGACGTTTTTATTCTACTGTTGAATTTATTAATGTTTTACACTTAGGCTATGCTAATCTTATAAATAATGTTTTTTTCTTTCTTCAATAATAAATTATCCTTGCTTATGGCAACTATTTTAATGTATAATTTTTTTAACTTTTTGGCTCTTTCATAGCATAGCTTAAAATATAAATGTATAGCTATACAAAAGTATTTTATTTCTTTATATAATTATTGTATGTCTTTTTTTTCCTTTAAAAACATTTTTGTTAAAATATAAGACACAAACATGGACACCAGCCTAGGTCTACATCGGGTCAGAATCAATATTATTGTCTTCTACCTTCACACCTTGTCCTCCCAGAAGGTCTTCAGGGCCTGAAGGATGTAAAGCTGTCACCTCCTATGGTAACAGTGCCTTCTGGACACCTCCTGAGGGATCTGCCTGAGGCTCCTCTTGAGATGGTACACCTCTTTTCAAAAATATGTGTGCTTGATTTGTTTATTTTTCATAATAGATTTGCTTGCAATCAGATAATACACCATGAATATCCGTCACTATGAAAACTTTCCCGTGTTGGGTCTGTTTTCAAACTTTTTTCAGGGCTCATTGACTTCAGCAAAAGCTTTTGCAAATCCCTTCACTAAATTTTTTAGGAGTTCTTTTTATTTTTCTGTAAGTTTCTTTTATCTTGTTTCTTCTTCAGCTGTTCATTCCTGTTTTAGTTCCATTAATTTTAAGGGACCACCACTGTATATCTTCATTGGCTGAAAAGTCCTTACGCTGCTCATGATTGCATTTCCATCCCCTCAGAGATCCCCCTTGGTACTTTTTTTTTACATCCACATCCAGTTCCTTCATGCGTATCCTCCAAACCCCCACCACCCACAATCCTAGAAAATGCTCATGTTTTTCTCTATTTCTAGAATTTGTCATTTCAAAAATGTTATATAATGGAATAACATATTAAGAAAACTTTGGGGATTGGCTTTCTCTAACTCAGAATAATACCCTGGAGATTCATTTGAGCTGTTGTATCAGTAGTTTGTTCCTTCATTGCTGAGTAATATCTCATAGTAAGAAGGTACCACAATTTGTTGAACTATTTTTCTATCTAAGGACATCCTGGATGTTTCCAGTTTTTTATTATTACAATAATGATTCTATAAACATTATTGAGAAAGTTTTAAAGTGAAAATAACATTTCAAATTTCTGATATAAATGTCCAAGAACACAATTTATGGGTCATGTCATAGTTACGTGATTAGTTTTCTTATAAGCTGCCAACCTATTTGCCAGAGTGGCTATACATTTTATTATTACCCACCAACAATGTATGAGTTCCTTTTTCTATAGCCTTGACAACATTAGATGACTTTGCTCATACATTTTTCTTAATATAGCTATTCTGATAGATATATAATGATAACTCACTGTGGTTTTAATTTTTATTTACCTGATAGTTAACAATATTGAATACCTGTATTCATTTTTATTTTTTCATTTGTATATTTTCTCTTCAATGAAATAACTCTTCTTCTCTTTTTCTTTTAAAAAATAGTTTGAATAATCTTGAGGTGAAATTCACATGACATAAAAGTAACATTTTTATTCATTTATTCATTTATTTTTTTGCATTTTCTGGGGATTAAATCCTGGGCCTCATCCTGGAAACAGGTGTTCAGTAACTACACCCCTACCACTAAAAATAACTTAAATTCAAGAGTTCATCTCAATTCCTTAAAAATAGTCATTTTAAAGTCAACAGTTCAGTAGCACTTAGCACATATACAATGTTATGCAATAACCAAGTAAGTGTGGCACAAGACATTTCCATCATCTCCAAATAAAACTCCTGACCCCTTAAACAATGTGTTCACATTTTCAATCAACCTCACCTGGTTTTTAATCTGTCACATCTGATTGGATTTTGAAATACTTTTCACTGTTGTGTTTGAGAGCTCTTTGTGTATTTTAAATACTTTTTTTTTTTTTTTTTTGGCCAGGTTTTTGGTTAGCAAACATTTTCTTTGAGTCTAGCCCATGGGTTTATATTTCTATTCTTTTCATGGGGTGTTTCACAGAAAATTTTTTTAAAATTTGAGGAAGTCTAATTTACTTATTTTTCCTTTTGCATATCATGCTTTTGGTGTCAAATCTAAGAACTCTTTGTCTAGCCTGAGAATCTCAAAGATTTTTTGTCTAGAAATTTCATAATTAAAAGGAAACTGGTGTAGGACTGACCACTGGAACACACCAAATCTAAGCAGAAGCAAGTTTACTGTTGGGAGTCTGACAGGCTGCTTCTGCACAGAGAGAACAGCAGCAGATTTCCTCTGAGCCAAACTTTTATAAATCAGGATTTAGGTTTTACATTGTGAGGCAGGTTTAGCCCTCACTGTTGCAGGTGGAGAGCTAGCTTCAAAATCCCAAGAACCACAAAGCAGAGGGGGGCAGGAGGAGCAAGCACATTGCCACCAGTTCTTGGAACCGGCAGGCCCTGTACGTACTCAGAGAGTAGGTTAATGTCTGTGAGCATTGTGATCAGGGTGCAGGTGGGTGGGGGTGTCAGCCTCCATGTGAGTGGGCTCCTGCAAGAAGCACGTGGGGGAAGCAAGGTGAGATGTCTGAGGAGAATGGGGTTTATATTTTCAAAAACTTAATTTTTAAATTAGCCTATAGTTATATTAACAGACTAACAATAGTTTTATGTTTCACATCTAAATCCATGATCATTAGGTTGAAGATCATTATTTGGAGCTCTGTTTTGGTTTTTGGTTTCTTTGGTCTATGGATGTTCCAGTGCTCAGCACTATTTGTTGAAAAGATTATCTCTTTGTTTTATACTTTTGTACATTGTCGAAATCAGCTAAGCATATTTCTGTTGATCAATTTTTGAGTATTCTGTTGTGTTTCATTGGTTATCTGTTTTTTTCTCCACCACCTACACTATCTTATTGTGGAATAAGTCTTAATACCATTTAGAATATCACCTCCCACTTCATAGATTTTGGAATGATTGTTAGAGTTCAAGATTACAATTATTTTAGGACTGGTACTTTTCCATATAAATTTTAGAAACAGTTTGTGATTGTCTACAAACTCAAGGCTGAGATTTTGACAGAAATTGTACTAAAATTGTATATGCACTTGAGGAGAATTGACTACTATGTTGAATTTCCCAATCCTGAAAATTCAGTAAGTCTCACTGTTATTTAGGTCTATTTAAAATTTCTTTCATCAGTGTTTTGTAATTTTTAGCATATGGATGTTGTAAATATGTATATTGAGGTTTTTAAAATTTTCTATTGATGATTATAATTGATATTATGAATAGTCATTTTTAGTATGTAGAAATATGATTGTTTTGGTCTTTTGATCTCATATCTTATTATTCTTGAATTTATTTAGTTCTAACTCACTTATTTTACATAAATTGTTTTGTAGATTTTTATGGATTCAATATCAATAATTTTGTCACTGAAAGTAAAAGATGATTTATTTATTTCTTTCCAATTCACATTTTTTTCTTTATTGCATTAGCTAGAATACTCAGGATTATGAATTATTTGTTTTAAATAATAGTGCCATCTGGCATAGGACAAAATTTTCTGAGTAAGAAGAATAGAATTCTTAGATAAAATTAAAACTTTATTTTACCCTAGTGAAAAATATTCAGACAATATTCAGAAACAAATTGGTCTTTCAACATTGTATGTGACATTAGTTTTAGGTTTTTTGAAGATGTTCTCTAATCAATTTGTGATGATTCTTCTCTATTCTTGATGAAAGTTTTTTTTTTATCCTTGATGAATGTTGAATTTTATTAAATTCCTTTCCTATCTAAATTCTATGATCGTGATTTTTTCCCTTTATCTTGTTTATAAATAGATTCTAAAATTAATAGTATTTTTTTCTTTAACTGTACATAGAATTCTCCAATAAAACCATTTGAGCCTATGGCTGTTTTGAGATTTTTTTTATTACAATATCAATAGCATTAGTGGTTATAGGACAATTGAGATTAAATACTCTGTGTTGTTTTAAGTGTGCAGTTCCCTTATTATCCTTTTGACATGTACAGAATCTTGAGTTTCCTCTTGGCAAAAAGGAGTCTCAGGTGAAGGGATGAAAAAACTTCTTAGCTAAGCCCTTTAGGGGTGTGAGCCTACCTGGTTATTGAAATTTACAGTACTTCTTGAGTTGGGCACTTTGGGAGGGATTCCTTTGTTGGTGCCTCTCCCCAACGTCATCACTTCCCTCTGCTCCACAGTGAACAGGCCAGGAAGGTGAGACTTGGGCCCACAAAATCAGAGAGGTCTCCTGGGCCAGCATAGTTATTATAACTGGATCTGTCTTGCTGGTCCTCCACCTCACAGGAGGCACTTTGCCCCACCTCAGTATCTGTTGACATTAAGTGGAAAATCATGCATAACAGGAAAGAATGCTGCTTTTTATGACCACTTAGTGTCAGCAAATCTCCTCACTGATCTCCCATATCAGTTGTTTCTGTCTGCCCTGGTTTTGTCAGAAGGACTTCTATTCCATCCAGGAGAATAATGAGCCTTCCTGGGATGCCCTCTGTTGCAAGATTTGGGTCTGAGTCATCTTTTATTGGGTATGAGGATGTAAAATACCCAGCCTGTGTTTTTCCTCCAGTCCTGGGATTCCAGTTTACCTCCTTCTTACTACCTTTGAGAGTTCTCACTTATTTTCCTATGGCCCATTTTCCAGGATTTATAGTTGCACTTATCATCAAGGAATAAAGAAAAACAGGTCTGTGCTATTGTATCCATACCAGACATATGTACTTAATGTTTATAATATCTTATTCTGTTATTTGCCTTTTAAATTTGAAGACAGTATTCATTTGACTAGTTTGCTTGGGAAAACACACAAAAGAACACATATTTTAATTTTCAGAATTTTAATCATTAGAATTTTCTAAAAAAATGACTTTATATATTGATCTAAAAATTTTTAAAACTTTATAATTCCAAAATAATTTAAAATATAGACATATGTCAAATATTCATTATATTTTATCTACAAATTAACCCTAGTGTATCCTGTCAAAGGCATAACTTTCATAATGCTCACCCAGTATGAATAATAGTGGCTTCCCATTGCTTCTCTCAAGGCTACACAGTTGAGTCAGGCAGATATAGGTAATATAATATATATATATATATATATATATATATATATATATATATATATATAAAATATATCTATATGGATAGATATCTATATCTATATGAATTCCTTTATTTAGCTTTTTTCTACCTTTTAAAATATATTAATTATTGTGAATACATTCTTTATAAAAGATATTTATTTATTTCTATTTTTTCTTTTCATGTATATCAATATCATTGAATGAAAGGCTTAATGAGTGCATAAGCTTACAGATTTGTTTTAATGTACATTATATTTTCTAAAATATATATGTATATTTAAAAATATATGTATATTTAAAATAAATAAATATATATATATATATATATATATATATATATATATATATTTAGTTGTAGATGGACACAATACCTTTACTTTATTTATTTATTTTTTATGTGGTGCTGAGGATCAAACCCAGTGCCTCACACATGCTAAGCAAGCGCTCCACCTCTGAGCCACAACCCCAGCCCTAATGAACATTATCTTATTTAATATTTGCAATATTACTGTAATTCCAAAAGACAAAGTCACCAGGTTTGGGGAGCTCATATAAATTGCCCAAGCTCATAAAGTATTGGAAGGCCAGGATTCAAGACAAGTGAATTTCATGCCAGTCTCTATTATGCTACTGTGGATTTAACTGCAGAAGTTTTGTTTGCACTTTCAACTTGAGTAGAAATTGTTGGACTGTTGCTGATATTTTTCCTTTTCTTTATCTTGGTCTACTCCATTTTGCAGATTTGTAGTTGTTTTCACTTAACCTTCCACATCTAAAAGAAATGCATAGTAGCAGCTATATTTCTCTTCTAAAAATACAAAGTTGTTCAATATCTCTTAACATTTTCTGGAATCTGACTACAACATTAGTATGTTCTCTCTGCTACACAACCATCTTCCTAAATTTTGTTATTTTTCCAAATTTTTTATAAATGGCAAAAAACCACTTTATTTTAGTCAAAATTTAGTTGAACTACCTAATATCTACATTCAATAAATTTGAGTGTTATCTTTTCTTTTTTATCCCCTCATTTCTTTTGTAAGCCCACTGGTGTTGATTTTTCAGAGGTTATCTGTGTGGACTAAATTCTTATAGTCTGTTTCTGAGAAATAAACATACTGGCATCGCTTTGGAATAACGGTTTAGCCAGATTTGGAATTGAAGTTTAAATTTTTTCCCGTCAGTATTTTAATATTTCTTTTATCAATTTATAATTGCTCTTTGCCCCAATAGGTTCTAATCCATAGTTTTACTGATAGTATAATCTGCAGTAGTTATAATTATTTTTATTATCATTTATACTGTTTATATTTTCCTCTCTTTTTATTTATAAGAGTTTTTCAGTTCTTGTTTTACTATGATATTATTTATAAATGTTGATTTTTTTTTATCCTCTCTGTACAAACAGTAACTTTCTCATTTGAGGGATTGTTTTTGTTTTCAATGAACAAAAATTTCTTTTTGATCTTTGCTTCTCCGCTTTCCTTCTATTATCTTCTGGAACTCCTCTCAGACTATCTTGATGGCTAATCAAAAGTTACCATATTTTTGGATCCTCTCACATTTCCTACTAGACTGTTCTCATCTTACTCTGGCTTTCTTCTGTTTTCAAAATACACACTATGCATTCTTACCACGTCTTAGTGAAAATAATTTTCTCAAAATATACCCTAAGTCCAGTATCTCATCTCTTAGTCTCAGCTCAGTGATCCCTTGCCTTGACCTATTTTTTTTCCTCTAGGTTTTCTGACTAGTTCCTTCTCATTTTTTTTTTTCATATTATAGTTCACATCTTGTTTCATTTCTTCTTGTTTTTGTTTCAGAATTCATTGTTCTCTTTCACAGATGTTATTCATCTCTGCATTTTATCTTACTCTTGAAATTCCCTTTTAAAACAATACAACTTTTTTAAAAAAACCTTGAATTATTTCAACTCCCAATTCTTGATTTTGGGGGTGGTGGTATAGGAGGAATGTATTTCTTAACATTAGAAATTTATTTGTTTTGACATTTTGACTTTCAAGCTCATGTTAAATTGATTTCTTTCTCTGCTCAGCCCTCCCTGCAGTGGAATCTAAAGTGTTATATCTCCAGATAATCCTCTAGAAATGTACATTATAATCAAGATCTCATATTAATCTGGGATTTATTTAGAGTGGTGTGTATTCTCAATTTTCCACAGGCTAAATATTCCTCACAGGCAATGGCTTTTTTGTTTCCAGGCCATTTTACATTTTAATTTTGCTTTAATTTCATAGAGAAAAAAATTAGTGTAACAGCTTTTTTAAATATAATTTTTAATCTTTATTTTTCAGCCTATCATGTGTTGACTCAGGAGTGCAATGTAGTAGACTACCAAACATGGCATATTCATGCTCTCTTGGCCTTAATACTCAGTTAATAGCTTTATTCTGTACCAGCTGTGAGTCAGAGTCACCCTTCCAGATACTAAACTAAACAAGTCCATTGATCTCAGTGAGGTAGGAATAAACAAAAAAGTAATATAGTGCTGTGAATTGAAAATCAAACAGGAAATATGGGATGAGAAGGGACTTCTACTTTTACCATGGTGGTAAAGAAAGAACTCTGTAACAGCGTAATATTTAGGTGCAGACATAAATGAGTTATAAATAAGCAGTATTTGATAAAGAATATTTGAGAAAAAGAAAACAGCAAATCTAAAGGCCTTGCTCAGGAAACAGGGAGGGGGAGTTTCCTGTATGATTCTAGACTTTTCTGTCACTATAGCTTACTGTGACAATAACATGTTTTTCCTCATGATTTCATTCAAAACTAAACTCCTAACTGAATTTTTAGGACACACTCTCTGTGTATCCTTGTTACGAGGTTCTTCTGGTCTTACACAAATAATTTTTTGAATCCAAGGAATCCAAAAATTCACTACTACCCCTGTAACTGTATCCATCTCTGTAGCCAATCAAAATATTTGGGGTTCTATTCTGATTCTTGTCATGTTACTCCTTTTTATGACCATATTTAATAGAAATATTAGAGTACTTATTTGGTAAAATACATTGTTTACAAAGTATCTAATATTTGAAATATTCTGCAGTGTGGTTTTGTGTATAACCAAATGCTAATTTTATTGTCATATAAAAAGTAAAGTGTATCTGTTGATTAACACACATTAAATACCACTATGCATATCAAATTTATGTAAGCATTTTCCAGTTCTACCTTAGGACTTTCCTTCTAATGAATTCTAATCTGTAAGCAATACAGACACATCAAAGCTAGAGCACAGCATACTGGTGAGGAACATGGATCATGTGAGATAGAATGGCAATATTTGAAATTGACACTTACTTGACAAAGAGGTCATAATCCCTCCATCTGGAAGAGAGATAGTAGTGAGCACAATGAATTTGTTTGCTCATTAAACTAAAAATAATTTAGTATTTGATCCAATATCATTAGTGGTAATGTTTTGCATGAAAGTTAGGAAAGTTAAAATATTTGAAAATAGAAGTTCTGCTATTTTTTTTCTTCTTGTTGGTTCTGGTTCTGCAAATGATGTTAAATTTAGAAACATGACATAAATTATTAGTGAATTCCTAGGTTACTCAAATAGAAATAAAAGTAGTTTGAGGGATGAGTTTCATTGGTTTACCTTTTCTAGATCACAAAGAACTGTGGTAATGTTTACACTGGGAATCCCAAACTTAATCTACTTGTTACTTATTATAATCAATTATTGTAAGAAAAATATCTCTATGTGACACATAAGAATCTTCCTTTTAATAAAGTCAAGTACAGTGAGTGTATCTAATGTAGTTCCTTCACTAAAGTACTTAAATAATTTTCATTTTCTTTTTCTTAAAATATATATCTGTGACAGTAACAGCAGAAAACCAAGCTGCCTTTGAGAAAGAATGATGATCTGTAGGTTCTGTAGTGAATCTAGACAAGACTATGATGCTGGCTAGTTAGTGCCCCGAACCATATTTAATTTTCCAGATTGAACTTTCTCAAAATTACCATGGGAGTATCTATCTACTTGGTCTCAAAGGTTCCTTCCAACTCTAAATAGAAAATATCTAGGAGAGAAAGATATTTGCCAAAATTATTTATTTAGGATACTCAATATTAATAAATTATGTCAGGCTTAAAATTATAAACATAAACCATATAGTAACTTTGTAACTCATAAGCACAGTACTTAAAAAAAAACTGAGGAATAAAACCTAGTTAGCCCCACAATGTATTAACAAAGCAATAATTGGGCTCTGATCACTTGAGGCCACGGAGGACTATACTACTCAGCTCCATTACCACCTAGTTTGCAAATGAGAGATATTCAGTAATGACTAATGGATCTGATATAGAACATTTCAGTTACACTGCCTATATCTTCATATATGCTCACATGTAGAACGACTGCGTTTTTTTAGCAATCAATTATTGTACAGTAGACTATTCTTTTAATATTTCTTAAATTTTAAATAGTCATCAGGTTATCTTTTGAAAGAAATATTATATAAATTTACAAATGGCTGATAAAACATTTTCTACCAATTTAGTGTTTTAAAGCAACACAAATTTATCATGTTACAGGTTTGGAGGTCAGAAGCCCCAAAGAAGCCTCACTAGGCTGAAATCGATTTGTCCTCATTCCTTCTTCAGGTTGTAGGTAAAACCTATTTCATTGCCATTTCCAGCTTCTAGTGGAGCTTCATTTCCTTGGCATGTGATCCCCTTTTACCTTCATAGCTAACAATAGTAGTCAAGTCTCTCTCAGGCTGCTTCTGTCTGACACTGACTGTTTTACCTCCTTTTCCAAAGTTAAGGTCTCTCCAGATTAGGTTGGCTATAACAGAAAATCCAAGATAATCTCCTACCAATTGATTAGCAACCTTAATTCCATATGCAAACAATTCTCCTGTTCCATGTAATGTGACATATCTACAAATTCCAGGTATTAGGGTGTGAACAAACATCACCCTTATTTTACCTGCCATACATCTTCCTGAGGATAATTATTTAGAATTCATGGGCATAAACCCTGTTGCTGTGGGTGATATAATAATGCTGTATATTTCCCTCATCACAGTAAGTCTGGAGATGGGCAATCTGACATGTATTCTACATCCTTATCAATCTTTCTGGATTTGTCTCTTTGTCTCTCTATCATACCTTGGGAAGTATGCCAGATTCACCTCTATCCAACATGCTCACATCCTTAGCAGGAAGAAAAGGCAAGGTGAAATAACAGTCATGCTATTTAAATTTTTTTTCCTAGCAACTCTACTTAGTGACTTCTGCTTACACTGTATTGGCGACAACTTGATGATATTTGTAGTGGTGAAAAGACAGAAGAGATTAGTATTTCTATGTAGGCAGCTTGTAGACCAGAGAAACAGTATTCTTGCAATGAAACAGAGAAGGTGTTGGGTATGCAAAAAGTAATACACCCTTTTTAATTTATACACACCATTGGGAATCTCATTGGAGACTTTGGGGAAACATAGTATCTATAATATAATATGCTCATTAAATTGGTTCAAAATGTATACAAAGAAATACTGAAAAAGTCTGTTATTTTTGTATTTGGTACACCATCTCTATTAAATCAAAGATTTTTTGCAAGTAGCAAATTATTATCTAAACACATGCTCCATATCTTCTGCTTCAGTGACTCCAAAAATAAGGATGTACATGAAAATCAGTTGGGAATTTAATTGAAATTTGAAATTCCAAGTCTCTACCAAAGATTTCGATTCTAAAGTTCTCAAAGAAGTCTGCATTTTAATAAGCACCACAGCTATTTCTAATGCAGGTGGTCTGTAAACTTATGTTGTTTAAAAAGTCCCCAGGAAGCACACCTGCACTCAATTTAACTCGATTATTGAGTACCTGCTATAGAATGTGTGCTGGGTATCATGAAAAATACAAAATACCACAAGACCTGATCCCTCTTTGTAAGGAGCTTCCAGGGATGTAGTGCAGAACCTACTTACTCTCAGTGCTCTAAGAGGAGAAGAACCTTGAGAAGGGCAAATAGCAAAATGATCTTTTTTAATCCTTAATATCTGTCACTAAAAATTCTTACATACATAATTTTGTGATTCTTTGGTTAATCATAATCTTTACTCCTAGAACATATGCACCAAAAAAAAATGGTTAAATATGTTTTCTCATCACTGCGTTTCCTTCAAGTTGCAAAATGCTTTACTCTTTGTTGGAACGCTATACAGAAATAATATGTTGAGTGAACACTGTATTTTTGTGTTCAGAATACAATAGAAATTCATTAATTGGGGAGGAAAAAAAGCCTTCATAAAGGAGGAGGCAGTTGAACCAGACTGGGAAGGTCTCAAGAAGCAGAAATGGAGAAAAGAGCTTTCAAGGCTGAGAGAGCATTATGATCAAAGGTGTGGATAACGTGAAAGCACATGGAAACACACAATCCAGTTTTCTTCAGTGATAGTTCAAAAGAAGTCTCCTTGCTATTTATTTTTAAGTTTTGTTTATTTAAAGGAAATGAAGTTTGACACCAGATAGCATTTTGAGCAAATATTTAGTTCTGGCTATTATTTGCTTGACTATAGTAGTGTGTCTATATTATTACAGATTTTGTACACCTTCAAAGATATCTAATCTATTAGTTCATTTTCTCTATAAAAATCTTGTAAACTCAATAGACTACATATTATAAAATTGTTCTACAGTTTTACCCCCCCACACACACACACACTTAGGCACCAAAAAGAGTCATTTCATAGTGGAATTCATATTTGTTAATCAAGGCTCAACCACATCTTCCTTTTACATTTTTTTTTTTGGGGGGGAGTGGGGCAGTTACCAGGGATTGAACTCAGGGGCACTTGACCACTGAACCACATCCCCAGCCCTATTTTGTATTTAATTTAGATACAGGGTCTCTCTGAGTTGCTTAGTACCTCGCTTTTGCAGAAGCTTGCTTTACACCATCCTCCTGCCTCAGTCTCCTGATTCTTTTACATTTTTTAAACTTACTGTTAGAATTGTATTTATTGATAATTTTAAGGTTTCACTGGAGTATTACATAGAGTGTGGTTATAAAATATTTGGGGTTTTTGACTAATTGGTTTTTAGAATTACATGTCAATAGTCACCTTAATATAAAATTCTTTCATGTTCTCATTTAAAACTAGGTAGTTACAAAGCAACAATAGAACAGCCATGTCTTTTATAACAAAATAATTATTATTCCTCCTACTTTTATCTTTTTTCTCCTATCTCTTCTTTGACATTAAAGACACAGTGAAAAATTAGAGTCAGCTTAAAGATGATGAAAATGATAAAAGGAAGGAGCCCTATGATCTAATAAGGAAAATTAAGGACACTTCATTTGTATGGCTAAGAGAGATGGTGACAAATGTGGGAGGATGATAACTATATATATAAATGCTTGTGATGGTAAGTTTTAAGAGAGGGAAGATTTATTTTAGCTGGCTAAGGTCTCTTAACAAGGAATAATGATCTGAGGTTTTAAAAAGATAAAAATTTTGGTATAACGAAAAATGTTTCTGTCATTGAGAACAATTAGAAAGAATATTCTTCCCTGTAGACATGAGCAATTGAGATGATCAAAAACAGACAAGATAAAACCTTTGGGGATCTAACAGATAGAAAAGGCACTTTGTAATGTCCTATTTCCTGGTCTGAGTAGGACTTTCTTCTATAATATATCCTTAATCACTTGAAAAAAAATTAATGATCCATGAAATGGGAATTTTTATTTCAATAGGTAGGTTATTCCACAGGCTGAAAAAGATCTGTGGTTGAGGCCAAAATTCCATTACCTTCTAGGTCCTATATTTCTAAGTCAACTCTTACTTCTTACCAAAATATCTTGTCTCTTCTCCATTTTCTTGGATGTAATGAAAGAAAGGCTACTTTATAGCAATAAGCAACTATAAAAGTTTCCTTAATTTCACTTTATAATATTCCCTGTTATCTATTTGTATTTTTCACCAAATGTTTCAATTCTTTCTCCAGTCTGAATAAGGTCATGCCAAGATGTATGATGTAATACAAGTTCAAGTTCTCAATGAACTACTAGAATTTGCCTACTTTAAGATATGGCTAATAGGCAAAGCATTTCTGATCAAATTACACGATTATCAAATTCTCTTGAGTTGATTTCCCTTCTCACATACAGAGATGCACATACACAAGTGCATGCATATCTCTATCATGTGTCTATATATTTTTTTTAATTTTATCTTTAAGCCCACAATATAATATATTGCACATGATAATCCAAGAAGAAAATATTAATACATATTAAATCAGTTTCTTCAGTGTTTTAAAAATAGTATTTCATAACAGTATGCAGGAATAATAATAAATAAATAAAGTCTAAAATATTAGTTCTAGTAATGATCCAATGTAAGCAAATGAGAAAAAGTCAAAATACTTTTAGCAATTGAAACAGCGTAAATAGGAGAACTTAAGAAAAACCGTAGAATCATGGAGTTGATTACCTAATAAAAGATTTGCAATGAAAAGAATCAAAGTTCCAAATTTTCTAGGCCATTGGAGAATGGGAAATTGGAGAGATGAATATATCTCTTTGGGTGTGTAGGTGTTTTCTTGTGTTGAAGAAGTTAATTGGATGTAGTTATTCAACATATTTCTTCATTTTTTATCCTTAAAAATTGAAAATTATTCAAATAAAGAGCATCTCTCCAAATTTTCATTACTGATGGACTGAAAAACTAATGGTGAAGGTAAGAACATTTCATCTTCTTTTAGTTTTCATAAAGAAACACTATCTATTCACCTACCTACCTATGTGATGTGTGTGACATATATCTATATGTCATAGGAAGATCATGGAAGTGCTACCATACTAAAGTAGATCTTATGCTTAAATTTCCTTGAGGCTCCTAAGATTGTCTTGCTCTCACTAGACTGTTACTTACTCTGTCTTTTAATAATTCTGAATTTTTCCTTCATTTTCATAAATAGAGGGCCTTCAAGTATTAGAGAAATTTATGGCTCACATGCCCCATGCAGACTCTAGTAGTTGAGGTAATGAATGGTTTAAATCTGTTCTGGTCTTCAGGATTCAATTCCAAATATTTGTGTACATGCAGTTCCACCATTGTAAGTGCTCCTCTGCCCCTTGTACAAAGTGTCTCCTCTCTCTGATTAGGAAATTATATCTCCATCATGACCAGATTTCTGTTCATCCTGAGAGCCCAGAGAGTAATAATTATAGGGTTTTCTCAGCAAGTTTTAACCTTGTTTTCATCCATCTTCACTTTTCCTTTATCTTCATTTCTTTCCAAATAAAATGAAAAGAAATAAAGGAAGGAAAAAACAATAGAAATCCATCTTTCAATGTAAGTTTGGAAAAATTCTCAATAAAACTCTACCTTCTATATGGTTTAAAGTTGACTCACATTATTCTTATATTATTATTATCATTATTATTATTATTATTATTATCCTATTATTATTAGGAGTAATTA
Organism: Spermophilus citellus; assembly: GCF_964194105.1. Taxonomy (NCBI): domain Eukaryota; kingdom Metazoa; phylum Chordata; class Mammalia; order Rodentia; family Sciuridae; genus Spermophilus; species Spermophilus citellus. Next base: position 56,299,637 of record NC_138196.1, on the reverse strand, counting down.
TGCTATTATTTTATTGTATTCAAAGGACTATCTTATGTTATTTCTACTTTTTATTAATTTTTAAATATTATGATGATATTAGTGTAATTTTAACTTTTAAGATAAACTAATATTTTCCTTAAGCATTTTAAGTAATTTTTAAATTGTAGCAATTAAAAATAAACCTTAATCTATCACTATGCCACACACTAGTAGGCAAAGACATATATTTTTAATCCAGTATATAAATCAAACTAATCACACATATACTCTGCTGCACCATGTTTAACAAAAATATAAATATATAATTATAAAAGTATCATGAGTTTAAGTCTTTTAAATGTTGTTAATCTGCAATAACTGCAATTATTTGCAATTATTTTTAATTGTTGCAATTATTCTTCAAATCATGGATACAATAATTCAATAATTACAAAAATTATAATAATTTATTTTTACTTGGCTGATTATGGTGAATATGCTATAAGTTGCTCAACATTTTATACAGATTTTAACACTGTACAATTAATAAGATATTAGTGCAGTATGACTGTGGGTTTCAATTCCAAAGCATTATTACATATCTACTTTTCTTCCTTTGTATTTAAAAAAAAAATAAAAGACTGTCATTCAAAGGGTTATCTTAATAAACCTTAGAAAATCCGATACTGCTAAATTCATGAACATTTTGTGATAAATACTTTTATGAAAAGAATGTATTAAAGAATTAAAGATTCATATCAGTTACTGATAAAATAGAAACAAATGTCATTCACACAATATAGTTAATAAGAAAGCACAAATTTTATCTATGCAATAGTCATTGCCAAAGTTTGTTTGTTTTTCTTCAAAGAAGATTCCACAATTCTTGCAGTTAGCAATGGTCATAGGGTTTCAAGTTTTCTTTCCTTTGATTAGATATGGTAATATTTTCTCAGCTTTCTCTCTGAGAAATCCTGAAATAACTTTTAAGCTCAAAGATAATTATGGGAATTCATTATCTTTTTTTCTTTTCATTAAACTTTTTATTTGAATAAGAAATATTAATAGGATGATAGCTTCATATACCCTTTTTTAAAGAGTCCTCTGTACAGGTGAAATTATTGAAGAAATTAAGCATCACTCAGACCTATATCCTTCTGATATTGCTTTACCTGTTGGAAGACTCCATAATCCAAAACTCTATAGAATTTTAGTCTTAAAGTTTTGTTTTGTTTATACTTTTACTTTCCTTGTCTCTTACTTTTTTAGTTATTAAAAATATTCTAAAATCACTCTTTAATATTTGTTTATTTTAGAAGAGTTTATGTTAGAAGAGTTTATATTCAGGCATTCTTTGTAAATTTGGGGGGTTAACTAAAGATATAAATAAGAAATTATTACATACAAATTTATACATATATGTTTTAATGTATGCAAAATATATTATTTTGCTTTTGGAAACATTGCCATACTTGTGAATAGTTTATAAGGAAATTTATTTTCTTTGTCGTGGTTGTTCTCTAAAATTCTAAGGAAATTTGCATTGCTATAATATATAGAATCTATTTTCAGAATTTGTTTGTTATACACTTTTACAGTTTCATTTATTGATCAATTATTTTGAGTGCTGATTAATAAAGTATTCACATGAAAACAATAACAAAAAAGAAATTAGGTGTGAATATATTCTTCCATTTATGGAGAGACAAAGAAAAAAATTAAGGTAAATAATGTTTGTCTGAGAACTTAAATATTAAAATATACAAAAAATTTTAAAAAGTCTTTGAAATTTTAACCTCACTCATTCTTCTAACCATAGTACATAAAACTAACATTAAAGATAATTTTATATGTGTGATGTTAAAGTCTTTGATCATATTTTTGAATCTCTGAAAATTCTTAAATAGAAAACTAAAAATAATAATAAAATTGTTTCAAATAATAAAAAACTATTTAGGCTGTTTGATTCTACATAAAAATGGATAAAAATGAGAACTTTGAGTTAGATTGGGATTTAAAGTTTTTTCTGGCACTTGCTAGAGATGAACTTGTGCAACCACATAGAGATCAAAAAGTCAGTTTTCCATTTGTAAATGAATGATATTTTATGTAACTTGTACACTTTGGTGTGTACACTTTGTGGGACATATAGATTGGTAGAGAAAATTCCCAGGAGACAGTAAAATGTAATTTCTGAAAGACAGTACACTTCCAGCAGAAAAGTTAAGTAGAAGTACCCAAATATTTTTTATTAGAAAAATTTATTTTCTTTGATTTTAATATTTGTAGCCCTACCACTTCCATCTATCATGGGCATACAAAAATTAAATGTATTATAATCCTTTATCCTTGTGTTTGGTTCCCTGAAAATAGTCTCTGAGATGGTGAGTTGAGTACCTCACAGGGAATTGTCCTTAAGGAGTGATTTCAGGAGATACACATATTAGGAAGTGAAAAAGGCAGGTGAGCAGAGAGAGGAGCAACTCCCCCATGTGATTGCAATTTATTCTCCACGGAATTCTGGAGGTGGGCTAGAATTTATTGTTGGCCCAAACCAAGATGGTGGAGCTGATTGTCTTCCTGCTTTGGCGAGTCATTAGCCAGGGGCTACCCTCATAACCCTGGAAAGGCAGATCTCTGCCACTGGGTGCCATGCCCAGTGAAGCATCAAAGGCTGATGCTTTGTACCAAGAGGATAGGAGCACTGTCTCGGAGGAAGGGATTTAGGCAGAACTCCTCAGTAAGTACAATAATACACTCCTTGATTTGCTTGGATCCATCAGAATCTTGGAGTAATTTGTTCCACCTGAGAGAAGTCTCTCAGCACTGTGGCAGGTCTTATTCAAATCACAGAAGTTTCCAAGAAGAGTTTGAACTGTTCTTGTTTCCATTGCTTCTTACATGATTGGTTAGTGAAGGTCACTGTACCAGCCTCTTTCTCCTAATAGCAGATGCTCTGATCTCTAGGCTGTTCTAGAATCATCCTGCTTGTCCTGAAGCACTTGACCTGAATCAGGCTTTTGGAAACTGCTCCTAACTGTGTTCCTGGTGAATCTGGGTTGTGTTCTGTGCCTGGTGCCAAATGCAGGGATAAATGGGAGTCTGACAGACTTGTACCTTGCACATAGATGGGATTTGCCTTCTCATCTCTTCCTCTAGAACCTCTCTTTACCTCTTCCTCTGCTTCCTATTTATGGGTCCTTTGTCAAGTCTGGGATTCAATCTTTATCCAGTGTAGTGTCAAGAAATCAGTGACATGAAAGCCTAAAACTTCTGGATTTGAAGTTTTGATTTTTTCTTTGTTTTCAAACTTCTCCTTAGTTGAGGAAATTAATGCTATTGAGTAAATGGGTAGAAGGTGACAGGACAAAATGCGATGCGAAAAGTTTCCGGAGAGGAAATATCACACTTAAAACATTATCAGTATTATCTCCCATATAACCTATAGAGTTACTTTTAGATTCAAATAATATAATACATTAAGGTCGTGGTTTGCTAGGACTAGTGATATTAGTATAGTAATAGTAATAGCAGTATTAGATTTCCTCTTTAAAATATAATACCAGCTGAAAAAATTAAACTTTAATAACTTTTTCTTTCTCTATAGTTGTGATACATGTTAAGTTGAAAACAAACTTATGAAAGCAAAAAGGAGCCATTCTCAGGGTTTAATAGCACGTAGTAATTTTTAAAAGACACTCTATCTTTAATACTAATGAATTCAGTGAATTTTTCTAAAATTTCCAAATTTTATTAATAAATTGGAGATTCAAATTAACACATTTTTAAATGTTCATGATATACATAGAAAACTAAGAATTTTCATGTCAAGTATAAAGAGGATCACATAAGAAATACATTTGGACCTCAATTGACTTAATCAATATTCAAGTATTCTGGTGATGTACATTTTCTGATAATTCATCACTGAGTGACTTACACATGGTTTTTTCCCCAAGATTTTCATGAATTAGATGTTACAATATGAAAAATTATGCAAGTCACTTTATATTTCATTATTAATTGGGTGTTTCTCCAGCATTCAAGCCAGCCTCATTTGTTGGAATGGAATGCCACGGCTTAATGTATCTAATAATGTCTTCTAAAGGATGAAATTACTCACAAGGGAGAGTCTGAAGAGTAAGATCAATGAACTTATATTAGTGTAAATTATCACTGATTAATGAATGCAACATTGGGAACTGTCATTTATTTAGAATTTACACTTACTTGCCACTTTTGCAAGTTTAAATAGGAAACACATGCCAAGTATTGAAAATAATAAATAATATAAATTATAATAATCTAATATTTTTATCTAATGAATTATGGTTAAATTAGAAATTAAGGGATCTATATATAATATTAGAAACCTTAAGTTTAATAAAATTTAAATAGGGAAAAATGTCTACATATGTTTCTTACATATTTTTCCCAGTGTATAATCTGCTCCAAATTGTTGAAAAAATTACTGTTTTGGAGTTGACTAATAGCTCAGGAGAGCTTATTATAGTTCCTAAATTCTATTGTGCAATTATCTCTGCTGAGAGAAATGAGTCAATATAAAAACATTTATTCTATTATTATTTAAAGTAATTAAATGGAGAAATAAATGGATAATATATTTATTACTGCCTTCCATTTGCTTAGCATAGTAATAATAATAAATGACAATTACATCAAGGTAAACAGGAAAATCCTAAGACAAAAAAACATGTCTGGGTTCTCTTGACAAGGAATTCCACATCTAAGAAGCAATCTTTACTCACTGCTTCTTGTTCCTCTCTGATACCCACAGGTGCTGCTGATCCTGATTATGGAGGCTGGGGATCTTATAATGAGAGTATTTGAATGTGGTGGCATCATAGCAGACAAATGCAGTGAAAGTGACAAATATGGTCCACTGTGTGATTGTTTTAGGATGATGAGAATTCCAGGTTCAATGGGCAGTGCCCAGGAGAAAATAACCAACTAACCAATAGCCTCTATGGTTAGAAATCTGGATGTAGCTTAGAGATGACATTGACATTTTTCTTTGGTAATAATATTTTAATGCAAAATGTTCAAATGTTATACCCAGCTTATAAAATAAAAATAATTTTCCAAATAACAGAGGAAGATTAATTTAAAATTTTCAATTGCCAGAGCATAAAACAGTATGACATATAAGATTGAGAATGTGAGACATTAAGTTATATTCTTATTTTTAAACAAAACCTATATCCAATTTGAAGATTGAACCATCACTGAATTCATTAGTATTAAAGATAGAGTGTCTTTTAAAAATTACTACGTGCTATTAAACCCTGAGAATGGCTCCTTTTTGCTTTCATAAGTTTGTTTTCAACTTAACATGTATCACAACTATAGAGAAAGAAAAAGTTATTAAAAGCATATCTCAGTCTTTAAAAACTATAAGGGATCCTTGATATTGAAAACTAAAGATAGACAAACTTAAAAGATTAAAAAGAAATTCAACTCCCAAATGAATTTTGACTTTGTCTTTTTGAAAGTAAAGACAAAACTTTCCCATGTTTGTATATTTAAAAGTTATCACATGATCTCTAACTGGTCAATATTTTTTACTTGGTTTATTAGGGAACTTTTAATGTCATCATGTAGATGGAAAACAATACAGTATCAATATAAGAGTCAACAAGTACATAATGGTTATATTAGCTAATGACTATAAATTGGGATAGTCACATAAACACAATTAAGACCTAAATTTTCTCATTAATATTTTGTTAAATTAAATTATTTTGAAGTAAGAAAGATTTTTTTAACAGATTTTCTTTTTAGTTTCATATAATTGCACAATGGAATCTATACCTCTCTTTATTAAATCAAATCATTAAAGCTCTTGAGTTCTAATGGCACACTTCATAGCAATGCAAATTATCATACTTGTAGTTGTAAGAAATAGAATAATTCTGAGCACATTACTAATGTGAATGTATTTAGTAGTGTATATATGAAATGCCCTATGGAAATTTTACAAATAAAACAATTGAATTTGAATGTTTATATAGTGTTTTAAAGTAACAGAATAATCTGAATATATTGAAAATGAACTTTCTAAATTTATAAGTTTTTAAAATTATATAAATAATTAACATTCCTGATAGTTCTTAATGCATAATACTCAGTTTTTAATCCTATTTCGTTTTTTCTTCTATGACTTTGGAGAAACATTTTTTTAAAGTATCTGATGCTTAGTTCAGTTACTTTTTTTGTTCTTTGGAAATAAATAGCTAGCATGAATTTTCTTAAATTTGTCTATATTAAATGCCTACTTTTGAAATGTGATAATACATAGGCAAGTTTTGATGTCCTGATCACTTTCATAACTCATTCAAAGCTGGGGGTGGTATTGGTGCATATAAAGCAATTTAAAAAAAAAATGGAGCCTAAGGAAATAGTAATTTACCTTCTATGATTACAGAAACCCATACTCATTTAATTTTCATTCTTTTTATATTTTAATTTATTTAGTACACATGTCTCTCAAAATTAAAATTGGGTTTCCCATATCTTATTCCTGGGAATCTAGTGAGTTTAGCATTTTTACTCTAAAGAAAGGAGCATTGACTATCCATTCAATTTTGTCATTTGCTTACTTTTCTTCCATCATATGATCATATGTCCACCCATTGTGTTATTTCCCTGATGACTTTGAAATAATATTGTTTTCTCCATTAAAAGTGAGAGAAAGAAGGAGAGAGAAGTATAGAGTACCTGGCTTCAACTCACACTGTACTTAAATCTTCCTCTTTACCTGGTTATTATCCCTTTGCTTTCTCTCAGTTCTTCCACCATGCTTTAGATGAGATACATAAAGGAGACTGAGTATTCTCAGTAGGTAATGCCTATTTAAAATTTCATCCTCAACATGATTTTTGTGCCTCTGAAATATAACCATTTCCTGCAATACATTAAGTTCCATTTAACAAATATCTGGTCTTCTACATAAAAGGCCTGAATCTAGAAAGAAAATAACATGGTAGACATTCTTGTTAAGTGGCTTACTTTTGGAATGGTATCTAGGGCTAGAAGAATGGAAAGGAGAGGCAGAGCACTAGGAATTTTGTAAAACCTATGTGAGATTTTACTTTTATTTTGATATTACTTAATTATAACATGCCATTAAATATTTGGTTCTGTTATTGATACAACTCTACAAAGATAATTACCTAGATTAAAGTAGCTTCAATGCAACATAACCAATTTTATTTTCACTGAAACTGTCTGATTCAAATGATCTCATACTTAATAAAAAGAAAACAAATCCCTTCTGAGCTTTTTCTCATTTTAGACATTATGGTAAGTTTCTTCCCATAGACTCAGAAAATTCATTCAAATTCTTTTTTTTTTTCTTAATAGTCCAATAGTCCAATAGTTTCTGTCCTTGAAATATCTTGAAATATCTTTTGCAAGGGAATAAAGTAGAATTTCTTCTTCTTTGCCAGGGACTGAATAGGACAGTCATTTTGGGGGTAAATCTGTCTTTCCTGATGCCTTCCAAGGAAGAGTGGATGACTTAAAATTCTGGGCAACATTCTACCTTCCGTATTTATTTCACTTCAGTCATAAAAGTTATTTATATTCCTTTTTCCTGACTTTCCTATGGCCTTTTGAAAGTCCTTGTCATTGTACCTGCTATTCCCTTTGGCTTAAGTATTCTGACCCCTTAAGAGTGATCTGTGAATTCCCAACTTCTCTTTAGATATCAAGATGAAGGTAATTCACCCGTAGAACTTTCCTGTCTGTTTTTTTTTTTTCAATGTGTGTGTGTGTGTGTTTAAGAATTTCTCTTTTGTCTTCCTCCATAAAATTTACTAATTTTGGAGACATGTGCATGATTCTGTTCTGATGGTTTGTTTGGCAGTCTTTCACTCTCTTGCTTGCACAGTCTGCCTACTATATTACAGCCCTCTAAAAAAGGAAAAATCTTCCATTTATCTTTATATTCTTAGACCATGACATACTGCCTGCAAATGGGAGGTACTTCAAAAATACTGAGCAGTGAATGAGTAGACAAATTGCTTTACATCTCAATTTAGGTTCTTTAAGCTCTATTTCATCACATTGTATGGAAAGTTATGTTCTTTATGTCTTATAACCTGTTTAAAAGATAGTATTTTTTAGAAAGCAGTTTTTAAAAATCTAAACTTGCAGTTTTACTTGATTGCTTTTATAACAAGTCAACTTTAAAATAGATTGCATCATAAAATCAGTGAGAGCATTTACCTGTAAGAAGTGGAAAAGCTGAGAATGTTTCAGGGTAGCTGTAAAGCAGATGTCCTCTGATTAGTGAAAGCTTCCAAGGTGATGCTCCACTGGGGGCAGGGGGTGGAGGATATGCCCTGAGTTTATCTGGATCCTAACTGTATGTAATAGGAGAGTTTTATGGCAATTCAAATGGACATTTTACATTGATGCTTAATTAATGGCTGTTTTCATATTCTCAGTGAATATATAAAAAATAAAATTTAGAAAAAAATCTACAAAGAAGCAGTGTGTGCTAGCTTTTCTCTATGTTGTTTGTAGTTTCTTCCTCAAATAAGAAGTAACAATTGAAACAAAAAATAAAGAACTCCCTTTTATTATAGCCATAGTGACATTTTATATATATATATTTTGAGAAATGAGTACAAATAAATATTTTTGAAATATCAGCCAGGGTTAAATTTTAGAAATAAAATTATACAGTCATTGAAAAGATTTTAGATTCTATGTATAAAGCATTAAAATACATTAAAACTAAATTCAAATGACTGAGATTAAATGGTATTAGATAAAATACTGATTTATAGTAATGGAAGATTTAATAGAGAGTAAATTTTTTATCATTTTCATTAGCCACGTGTGATTTTTTAATCCACATTATGTAGATAATTTATATAGTCCAGTATTCTCCAAATGTGAAGAACAAAGAAAATCAGTTCATAGAATAGTTTAAATGTGTATGTTTTTTTTTTATTAAAAATTCATTTTATTACTCAAGATAATTGGCAACTTAAACAAACATGGATTGATTATTTGAAATGCATACTTGTGAACTGAAAATACCAATAGGAAATTTTAAAAGTTTGCAACACAAATACACTTTTCATGCTGTTTATTCCTTAAAAATATTGCATGCTTGCTCATATGTTTGAGTAAAATGCACATTTTTGATTAATATCATGAATTCTTCATAGCTTATACATTTATAGTACCCAATTTAAAAAGAGAGTTGGAAATTACAAAATATTTTATTTATAAATAAAATATTTTATTATTATGTTTAATAGATGTTTTATGGTGTTTATATTTTTAAAAAAGTAATGAGAATTGAGAGGATAATTCTTCTCCTAATCTACACAGTTGGTGCTCATCTCCTAGGAATCTATAAACATATACCAGGGAACAGTTGCACTGGTTGAACACATGCATTTAGAATTGAGTTAATATTAACTCAAAAAACACTGATTGGGTTACATTGTTTTGGATGGCAGCCTTATTCACTATTACTACAATTTCCAAACACATTCATTGTCTCATGTTAGTTGTCACCCAATCTCTCTAGCGTTATTTCCTATGTAACTAAGTGGGAGGAAGCCAAGTGAACCCAGACCTGGATGACTTCACAGTTCAAGTTTTCCACCATGCTGAAAAACTTGGTTTCGATAGGAAAGACAGAGGAATGAATTGGACATAACTTTCCTATCCTTATATATATAAACACCACCAGGGAAACTCTACATCATGTAAAACTACAAGAATGGGATCCTAATTAGAATAAGTTATACTCCATGTATTTATAATATGTCAAAATGCACTCTACTGTCATGTGTATCTAGAAAGAACAAAATTTTAAAAACAAAGAAAGAAAAAAAAAGGAACTCCGTTTTGGTACAATCTAGACAACACACTGTTTGGTTCTGTCATCAACATCCTTGTGAGCCAAAAAGTTATGTAAAATGAGGATAAACAATAAGGAAGACAGGAAGGAGGAGGAAGGGCGGTACTGCAGAGAAAGTGCAAGTGAGCTTGTAAGAATACTCAGTGTTTTATAGAAGCCAGGTAGGCAAAGCCTAAAAGTAGAATTTGTGTTACTTATCATCAGGGAGACACTCTAATCACAACAGAAGGTCATGAAGGGAAAAAGCTAAGTCACAAATGTAACGTCCATGGAATTACCCTGGAGTTTCTATCTTTATATCAAAATGTTATAATTAAGCTTAATGAAAGATGAAAATTTGATCCTGCAATGTCAGTGAATAAAGAATACTATTGTTCTGATTAAAGTTTAAAAACCTATCTCCATATTGCACAAGCTCTCATGAAATGTAAGAGCTCTAAAAAATAGAAAACAATAGGAAGCATAATTATAGAACAATTTTTTCCCTTTTTTAAAGTTGTATTCTGTGTAAAATAGTCCCTGGAGATGCTCATAAGTATTACTAAAAGCAAAGTGAAGGGATGAGTTCATGCCTTAACTGTAGAATTTCCCTTATACTAGGTATTGTTTCCCAAACTTACTTTCCTATGGCAGGATTTTGGTGAAGACCACCACAAGACAGAAATTAGGAAATTTTGTTCTAAAAGATAAGCAGGATGAGAAATAAGCTGGAGGTCAGTTTGCCAGTAAAATACTAAATGACAGAGAAAATTGAAATATGCTGAGCACTATAATTGGAGGACTTCTGATTTCAACTCCCTTAACGTTAAATAAATATTATGCCTGAAAACTTCAGTTTTATTAAAGGGCAATTGTTAGTATAGCTGATTTGTTGGAGAGAAATTTAAATGAGACTCAAATGTAATTATTGTAGGAATATAATTTCAAAGAAATTTGGGGGATGTATAGGTTTGCTTATGTATCCTCTCAGGCTAACAAGATATAATCAGTAATTTTTTAAAGTGGAAAAACCTACAAAGTTTATCCAGTCTTCTCATAATAGTGTTCATTTATTCAGATCATAAAGATATTGGATTTCATGCTTTTTTATAAGCGATAACGATATTATTTTCATTTGTGGAAACAAAAATCAATGAGAATGTATTAAATATACATTTGAATTATTATAATTATGTCATTTATGGCAAAATTTATATCTTTTTGCCAAATTTAAATATACTTAAATTTACTTAATTTAAATATACTGAAATAAAATTATTTTGTTTATTCACTATTTAGTAAGCAATGAATTAGGCACAGAGCAAACAGCTGTAAAACTGAAAAGGCTCCTATTCCATTAAGCTATCAGGAGTTATCACTTGCATTAGTCAGGTAACACTGAGACAAAATACCTGAGATGATCAACTTAAAAGGAGGAGAGGTTTATTTTGGCTTATGTTTTCAGAAGTTTCAATCCTGGTTGCTTAGCTCTGAGGCCTGGGTGCCTGTAGCAGCACAGTACACATATCATGAAAAGTACAGAGGAATCCCATTCATCTCCTGGTGGCCAGATGTGAAAGGAGAGGGAAGAAGCTTGGGGCTTTGGTCCTAATATCTTCTTTAAGGCATGACCCCAGTGACCCCAGTGATCCCAACTTCCTTCCAACAGTGTCCACCACTTATATGCTCCACTAACCTCCAAGAGTGGAGGTAACCAAGTCTTCAAAACCTGGACCTTTGAAGGATACTTATACAAATCATAGCAGTAGCAATTACCAAATATTGTGCAAATACCATTATAATTGCATACTTTGAGATAAAGAACAGCACTTTTAATACGTGAAAATTATTAAGTTTAAAATTAAAGTAACTGAAGTTAACTGTAGCTGTGTTTTTATAATTGACTGTAGCTCTATTTTTCTTTTTTTGTGTGAAGAAGTTCCTTAGCATCAATTATCAAAAGTGAAAGTTTAAAACTAGAAAAGATTTGGATTACATAAATACACATAATGTGCTGAAATGTGCACACTTATGAGTGAATTATTGGGGTATCCAGCACCCCAGCAGAGCAACTTCCTGCTAGGAGGTGTGAGTTTGCTGGGAAAATAAAAAGTCTGAAATAATCAGTAAAAAAATAAAGACAAAGCCAGAGGTTAGATTTAGGAAGCAGGGCACCTGATGGGTCTTCAGGTCCTGATAGGAACTGAAACTGAACAACTGAAAAAGGTGAAGTACATCAAAGGCAGAGACAAGTTTGAGTGTGGGAGGAGTCTTGTTTGGTTACCCTTGGTAGGTGATGCCCATCTCTCGGAGGCAATGTTTGATCCTAAGATTTGTGAGTAGACAGGGCTCCAGTGTGATCTGGGCTTTCTCCAACTGGGAAATTTCACCCAGGAGTTCCCAGAGATGGACTTCATTACCCTAAGTACATGTATGAAGACACAAATTATGTGACTCTACTTTGTGTACAACCAGAGACATGAAAAATTGTGCTCCATATGTGTACTATGAATTGAAATGCATTCTGCTGTCACATATAACAATTTAGAATAAACAAATAAAGCAGCTTCCCTGCCTCTTCTTGGCTCAAACAAACCAAATCATATGGCTTCCAACAAATTATCATAATGCTAGCTGCTCTAACAAATAAGAACCAATCTTAGTAGCTTAAAAAAGGATGCTTTCTTTCCTCAATGTGGTAATAATCCAATGGAAGTGTTTCTGACAGAGGGATTTCCATCATGGACTCAAATACCACCTATCGTGGAACTTTTAAGCATAAGTCATATGAATTCTCAACAACCTTCAGTTGATAGTTTAGGGAATGAAGCTTTAAAGGGGAGAAAATCATTCCCTTTCACATTCCATTGGTTAGAATCACATGGTTATTTACTCATATACCCACAAAGGATGGTGATTTTAATTCTTGGTTCTGCATTAAAAAATAGAAGCAATATCTGGGCAAGGTGGCACAATTCTGTAATCTCAGCATATTGGGAGGCTGAGGGAGGAGATCACAAGTTCAAGGTCAGCATCAGCAATTTAGCAAAGCCCTCAGCCTTAGTGAGACTTTGTCTCTAAATAAAGGGCTAGGAATGAGGCTCAGTGGTTAAGTGCCCCTGCATTCTTTCCCTAGTACTGAAAAGAGAAGAAGGAAGGAGGAAATAAAAAATAAATAAATAAATACAAGCAAAAATTTTGTGTGGATAGTGAGTGAGCCATTGGCCCCATAAAGTATGTGCTTATCAAGCTAATTCTTTGAACAAGGATTTCTGCTTTTCCTTCCTGTTAAGAGATAAATAACCTTAGAAAAAAAGCAGGACTGATTGTCATTTTCCTTATGATATAAATCACCCCTCAATAAATGTATTGGCCGTCTCAATGAGTTATTCCTTCAGAACACTTACTGATTGCTTTATGCTGCATACACCATCTGGACAAACTATGTGATGTCCAGAATGGAAGCAAAACCACAAACCCCCTGCTTTAATACAGCATCCATTCTGGGGAGGGAGAAAAGTATTTAAAAAGGAAGGAATTGTGGGGAAAAAAATTAAGACTAATTCTTAACGAAAAAAATGTAAAGAATGACAGGAATGTTATAGGTTTAATTGTGTTACCCCAGTATTTCTATGCTGAAATCATATCCCCAGGCCTATGTTGTATTTTAGTTACAGACAGGGTCTTACTATTGCTTAGTGCCTCACTGCTGCTGAGGCTGGCTTTGAACTTGCAATCCTCCTGCCCCAGCCTCCCCAGCTACTGGGATTAGAGGTGTGTACCTCTGTGCCTGGGTAATTATTTTTTCTTTTAAATATCCATTCTGAGGCATCCTCTGTGGGAAGTCCTCCAAATATAATGCAGAGAAGTTTGGAGGGGTCTTACTTTTATATTGAGTATAAAGGGAAGGCTTCCTGGGATATGACAGGTAGGCTGAAATGGAGAAAAGGAAAGTGAGTGTCCATGGTGACAACATCAAGAAGATACCAGGCAAAGGACATGGCATATGCAGAGGCCAGAGCAGGAGACATCTGGAAGTCTATAGAAATAACCAGGATTTTTGTCTTCAATTATTGGTAGGAAAATTTAAACAATTATTAACCTCAAGATACTAATTTTTAGTTAGTTAAGGTAAAAACAAGACTTAAGACAATAGGAACCTAACAACTTTAAAAAAAAAAAATTCAACACATGCATTTTTTTCTCATGATTTTTAAATTGAACATTTCATTTCTACACTGTAATCATCATTTTTCAACATTTACCAAGGTTTAGAGATGAAATTATTTTGTATTTATTTTTGTTACAGAACTATAGAAAAGAATGATAAATGGTAACCCATGAAATTTCAATTAAGATAAATAAAATTAAGGAAGTAAATACTTGAAATGAAAAGAATCAAACATAGTTTTTATTTTAAAATAAGCATGGATATTTATTTATTTATTTATTTATTTATTTTTAACATTTCCATTTTTTAATATTATAATTTTGTTTTTATCAGAAATTTATTAGTTGCTCAAAACATTACATTGATCTTGACATATCATATATCATACATTTGTTTCAAATGGGGTATGAATTCTTATTATTCCCATGTGTACAGATTGCAGGACCACATTGATTATACAGCCATGTTTATACATCCTGCCATACTAGTGTCTGTTGTATTCTGCTGCCCTTCCTATCCCCTCCAATCCCCCTTCTCTCCCCTTCCCTCCCCTCCCCTTCCTTTACCCCATCTACCATAACTCATTTCTCTCTCTCTCTCTCTCTCTTATTTTTTTTCTCCCCTTCGCCTCACATCCTCTTATATGTATTTTTGTTCAACAATGCGGGTCTCCTTCCATCTTCCGTGCAATTCCCCCTCTCTGTCCCATTCCCTCCGACCTCTCGTCCCTGTTTGATGGTAATCTTCTTCTCAAGCATGGATATTTAGACATAAAATAAATTACAAGTATTTTACTCATACTGATTCTTTTAATTTTATTTTTTGTTTTGCATCATTTTCCTATGATGCTGACTTTAATTCATTTGTATTTCATAATTTTAAATTAAAAATTGTCAACTTGAAGTTATAGCTTATGTAGCTAACAAATTAATAATGGCATCATTGAGCATTTTGTTCTTCAAATTATTCATAAACAATAACACTACATGGGTTTTTGATATTTTACAAATGCATAGTAGTTTATGCAGTTTTTGTTTTAAATAATGATTAGCATGCAAGTAAACATCCAATGACTGGAATGAAATACCTTTCTCTTCTTATGACGTCCTGTGGTATTACCTTCCATTGAGAAGATGAGGTCATCTTTCAGTTCAGATAGTTCTCAGAGAAGGATAAGAGAAAGGGTGTCTAAGGAGAACTACAATTATTATCTGAAAGCAGGGCCATATTTATGTTTTGTAATAGAGACATTGAACGAAAACTCATCCTCTAAAATAGAAAATTCAGATTCATAAAAGGCAATTACTTTTTATAAGCTCTGAGAATGATGATCTCTGTTCCTGTAGCTTAAGGACCAAAAACCAAGATAAGTTTTCCTCAAACTCCTGTATATGTACACATTGCTCTTTTAATTGGAGCCAGGCAGAAACCAATTGCAGGCTTGGGTTTTTCACAATGTATATTCATTAGACTTCCAACTGCCTGCTGTTGTATTACCTGAATCTAATCATCATGAAATATCAAACAAATCTAAACTGGGGAATATCGTGTAAGATAACTAGCTTCTATTTTTTAAAAATGCAAAGGCCATGAAAGTAAAAGTCAGAGAGATTTGTTCAGATTATAAGAGACTAGAAATAAGTGATAAATAAATGTAATACATAATCCTGAGCCACATTTTGTACTGTAGGTAAAAGAACACTATCAAGGATATTAGTAGAAAAGATAACAAAATTGAGATAGGGACTCTAAACTCTTTTATCAATGTTGTTGCACTTTGGGTCCATCAATAGCAAAAGCTTAGGTAGATAGTATAATATAGAAGCAGAATACTGATTAAGAATCAACACCTATAGATGGACTGGGCAGAGAAAACATCAATATATATATATATCTTCTCAACAGCACAGCCTTGGGCAATTCTATGGAGAGCTTATATGACCACAAATGACTCCCACTGGGTCAAAATGCCTCTTTTGTGATCAATCATCGGATGTGGATTACCCCAGAAGGGGTGCTTTTACTCAAGCTTGCTCTGTATAGCTAAGGCAAACCCTGAACCAGTGGACATCTGGTAGACTGCCAACCAAATCACAGAAGGTGTGGCAGCAGCAGATTTTTTCCTCTTTGATCCATAGTATGCACCTCCACACCAACCGTAGTATTCAATCTCTTTATTTTAATGTGTGTACTGAGATCCTGTGACATAACATCCTAATTAAGAAATACACACAATGACATGGCATTCAGGGTATGTTTGAAATTAAAAGGTTAAACTACAACAACTAAAGAACTAGTGTCATTTTCAGGCTTACTCAAACATGGTTTGAAAGTTTCCTCAAGGTGCTGTATTCTAAAGTTTCATTTCCAAAGAAGGAAAACTTGATGAAGGAGGAAAAAAAAAAAAAAAAAACGTGAACAAAAAGGCTGTATTATATCCCAACAATTCAATAAATCATGAAGCATTTTGTAGATAACACTACAATATTTTGTAGCAAGGACAAAGGACTTCATCAAGAAATTAAAACCTTGTCAGAGCAACAATCACCTCTGATAGGAAGGCTACAAAACAGTAAGTAACAAAGGAACTACAAAGATAGAAGGGAAGAAGGTGTCTCACAAAGGATAACTGGGAAAGGTGGCATTTGATTTAGGACTGCAAAGAAAATGGAGCAGACTTTTATATACCACTGAAGGAAGTACAGGTGATACAATTTGCACACACACACATGCACAATGGAAAACTCTCAATTCTATTTGTATACAAACTCAAATTAATCACATTTATAAATATCTCCTAAAATGTGAATGTATATCTGAAGTAAAACATCTATGTCATATATGATGCAGATATATACTATATTTTTTTTTCCTTAAAGTACTTTGTAATTGTTCCATAATCAAATGTGATCCATTGTTGATGTATAAAGATAAGTACATTATGTGTATAGAAATTTTGTGCCTATGATATAGAACCTAAAAATATATATTCTGAGTTTACTACTTAAGAGAACAGATCTAGTCAGGTATGGTGGCACAGGCCTGTTACCACAGCAATTTGGAAGATTCAAGTCCTGCCTCATCTACTTAGCAAGGCCCCCCCTTAGTAACTTAGTGAGACATTGTCTCAAAATTAAATAAATAAAATAAAAATAAAAAGGACTGAGTACATAGCTCAGTGTAAAGTGCCCCTGGGTTCAATCTCTAGTACCCAAAAGAAAACAAACAACAACAAGAACAATAAAACAGCACATATAAATAAATAAGTGTTTGATATCTTTACAAATGGAATAAAAGAGCTGAAAGACAGTTGTCAGTTTTTGGAAAGGAGATTAATTTCCATTTGTCATTAATTCTTTGCATTGTCATTATAACAATTTCTCTTGTGGGAATGGTCTGGACTGTATTAAGGGTAGCAGGGACTGAATAAATTCAGAGAATTTCTTCTAGGCTTTGTCCCAGCCAATAAAAAAAAAAAAAAAAAAAAAAAAAAAAAAAAAAAAAAAAAAAAAAAACAAGAATTTGATTTCTTGGTCTCATGTATTTTTTTTTCTTCAGCTATAAAGGAAATTAAGTGGACTGTCTATCCCATTTCCCTCCTGGGTACAGGTTGCTATAATATTTGTGTTTGATAAAAGACTTTTTATCTTTCATAAGGACATAGTATCTAATTTATCAAACAATATATATTGCAATTCTCAGCTGAAACATATATCAAAGAATGAACAGTTTGAAATAAAATAAAATGATACAAAAGGGAAAAAAAGCAGAGTGGCCCAGAGAGAAAAACATTGAAAAAAATGATTTATCACAGGTATATATGTTGCTCAGCTATTTACTCCCTAATATAAACATCCGTGGTACCCTAGTTTTTCATCTTATTTTATATCTGCAATAGATAAAAATCAGCTGAAGGAGATAATGATTTATTTTCTTTTAATATGTATGTAATCAAATACTGACAATTTCCTGGTTACTATCACCATAAATACAAATGATTATAAACCAGATCATAGAAAATATATGGTTGCTGGATTCTGAGATCGCTCTTATCAAAATGTAACTGATCTTCAAGATTATTAAATGATCAAGATTCAGTGTAAACAACTAGTAATATGAAACATAAACGATAGTGAGAAATCCTGATATCATTTTTTATTTGACCAGAAGGGTATTAATGAAGCTACTTCTCTCCAGTAAATAATAACCACGTAACTCCTATACTACTTGTATTTCTTATCTTTTTCTCCTTTTCTGAGTTTCCTTTTGCATTCAAAGTAGGTATGTGAGTGTGTGTGTGTGTGTGTGTGTGTGTTTGAGTGTGTGTGTGTGTGTGTGTGTGTGTGTGTGTGTGTATGTGTAGTGCTTGTGAGGGTCAGCCTGTGTTGGAAAAACAACAGAACATTTTCGTTTGAATCCCTTGATGGTCACTGTGCCTGCGAACAGGGAGATATGATCTTTAACTAGCATTTCCATCTAGAGAGACATAGCATATAGAATGAAACTGTACCCATGGGCATATATAGATATCAGTTCATAATTTATATATACATTAAATGTAAATGAAAATAGGTATTTATATGTATTGCATGCATACATATATGTTTTTTGGTCCTGGGGATTGAATCTAGGGCACTTCACTGACACACCTCCCCAGCCCTTCATTTTGAGACAGAGTCTGGCTAAGTTGCTGAGGCTGGCTTTGAACTCACAATCCTCCTGCTTCAACCTCCAAGCCACCATGTCCAGTACATAAGATTTTTTTTTAAAACACTGACTTATCAGTCTACTACCTAGCATCTTTTGTTTCCAGCTAACTCAGTATTTTAATGGATAGCAGTTTTCATTTAAAAAAATATCTTGTTCTTTGTGTGTATTCTCATTGAATAGCTGTGAACATAAAAAAGGCATAGAGATTTTCATTTCATAGAGAGAATCATGTAAAGATGTAATTGTCAGTAAAGTGTACTGTCATTAATGCATTTGACAACCAAGGATTGAGATCCTCCCTTTGAAGGATATGATGCTAGATGATTGGGATATAGAGGCAAATCCTTTTTATGTGTGAAAATCCTCTTGGCATGCTAAAACTTGAACATCAACAACCTCATGTAAGGAAGAAAGCACCCAGTGCGAGAAGATGACACTGTTTAAGGGGAAGAGAAGAGGAAGGGAAGTACATTATAGTGTTTAGCACATGACAGACACTGTCCTATCTTGCTTTCTGAATGTTAACATATTTTATTCACAAACACAGGGCGATCAGAATTCCCATTGCCCTGTTTTCCTGAGGGGTAAATTGTGCCTTGGACACATTATACTATTGCCTCAAGTTCACACAGCTACTTAGTGATAAACTCTAGTTCTGTCAATGGAAATCATCATTTTGTAGATGTTCTGTAATCTTAATTCAATGGAGGAGAAAAATATGGTGGTATGTAGAGCTTCCCATAGGTTGGCAAGGACTGAATTCATTGACTAAATTGCTGAGAGAACTGAAAAGGAAGATGAGACACAATGACTCTGGGGACAGAAGGAAACACAGGGCACAGAAAAGGAAGAAATAAAGATGATTCTAATGACCCAGTTTTGGAGAACTTGATGCTGTGATGCTACTAATAGAAAAATGACCAAAAAAAGATGAGCATGATTGGGAGAGAAACTGGCTTTTGTTCTTAATCCATTAAGTTTGAGGTTTAAATGAAGCAGGCACAAAGTTATAAAGGCCAACGTTAAATAAACATTTCTTTATTACTAATAATATCCAGTATCAAATCTCTTATTGGTATTTGAGAGAAAATAAAATACACAGTAAAATATCATAAAGGGAACTCACTAAATTGTTTTACTCCTATCTCCTCAGAGTGACTGGCTAGCAAGTGAAAAGAACTTTAAAAAAATTATATTACACTGTAAATATCTGCTGTGTTTTTTAACCAACGTGTCTATTTAAAAAATTGGTATTATTTCGAATAAACACTTCAGTGTCATTATTTCAGAGAATGCAAATGTCAGAAATTATCATCAGGTCTGAAATTATTACCCTCTTCCAGGGCTTCATTAAGCAAATTTAAAATGAATAAAATTTTCTGTGATTAATAGCAACATTTATGGAATTTCTCAAGAAAACATTTGTGGTTTATTATTATTTATAGTGAAGTAAGCAAAAACTGCTTCTAGCTGTGTTTTGTGGGTTACAATATTATATTTGGATGCAAATAAAATTAGGACTATAAATTTAGCTTGTATAATATAATTTAACTAAGTATGTAGTTGTTAATATATTCAGTTATATTAGTTATTAACAGATGAGAAAATACAATATTGATTTCATAGTTTAGAAGTATGTACTTGATACCCAAATTTTCTTTTCCTCAATTACATAATTAGAATGGCATCAATTAAACAAGGTTATGTCCCATCTCATTTCCATATTTTGCACACTTTTTTCTGGAATATTTATAGACTAACAATAACACAGATGGAAATACTAGTCCTACAAGATATGTTAAGAAAGCATCTTGTTTATGTTTCTCTAGTTATAAGCCTTTACTTGTCATTAAACCATATGGAATAATGGGACTTTGCAGAATGGTAAGGAAGAAGCCAAGATTTCCAGTCCTACACGTTCTCCATGATGGTGTTTGGTGGTTTCCCTATATAAAGCACAGCCTTATAAATACTGATGATTGTCTGTATGGGATCTTTACAAACCAGTTTATAGTTGATGAGATTATAGAAGCTATTTACAAGATTTTTCTCTTTTGTCTTTCTTTTCTTTTTTTTTTTTTGGTACTAGGAGTTGAACCCAGGTGCTCGCCCTAGGTGAGTCACACCCTTTTTTTGGAGGCAGAATTTGGCCAAATTGCCTAGGCTGGCCTCAAATTTCTAATTCTTCAAAACCAGCCTCCCAGGTTGCTGGAATTATAAGCGTGCACCATTGCGCCCAGCTCTATTTATAGGATTTAACAACTGTGACTATGTAGAATATTTAACTTAGTTAAATATTAGGCATATTAGGTGATTTAGATATTGCTGAAAAATAGAAAAGCTTATATTATTTTGCAATTCTTTAGTAACTTTGCCACCCTTTTTTTCCCGGTTTAGGAAAATCTGATAAGGTCACTTCTAACAAGTTACTTGGGAACTGTCACTTGTTTCAGGAATTTTATATGGTAGTCTAATAATTGGATGTTTTAAAGTTTTAATGAAAAAAAATTGTAATCCTTTGATATGTGAGCGTATATTTCAAAATATAATGACTGTGACTATGTCATAATATTAAGCACATTGTAATTTGTATGCAACGATTAAACTCTTAATTATTGCATAGTTTAAGAACACATTTAAAAATAAGATTGCACCTATGTCGGGTGTCATGGCACATGCCTGTAATCCCAGTGGTTTAGGAGGCTGAGACAGGAGAATCATGGGTTCAAAGCCACCCTCAGCAAAAGCGAGGGGCTAAGCAACTCAGTGAGAGACTCTGTATGTAAATAGAATACAAATTAAGGCTGGGGATGTGGCTCAGTGGTTGAGTGCCCTTGAGTTCAATCCCCAGTACTCCCCCAACAAATAAGACTGCACCTGCGTACATTCTTTTACAGATGCCTCTGTTTCCATACTGCCATCTTATTTGACTTCTGCCATGTTAAAAGGATTAGCTCTTTCTCCTCAGGGGGCAATCTCTTTACAACTAGCTCAACCACACTCAGTGCAAGCCCCATTTCCCTCTAGACCTAAATTAAGTATGTGGTGTGAAGATAACGAAAGATAGCCTTACTAGGTTGAACTAAAAGCATCTTCAGGTTTCTCTTTATTTATGTACTCAACTTTAATTTTTCTGCCTTTTCCCCTGGATAGCTTATCAGAACCCAGCATTTCAAGGGTAATATATTTCACAAAGTATGGATTATTCATTATGAATAGCATGATTTATGAGGATGTAACACAGTGCTTCAGGATGCCTATATTTCTGTTTGGACCCTTCAAGCTTGCAGCACAGCTAGCAATTCCAGCACAGTGTCCACTTCCCTTTTGCTCAATATCCAATCTAAAATCCTGATCTTATGCGACCAAACTTCTGGAAAATTCCATATATACATACACAGGCTCATCTTTTAAGGACAAACACCTTTTTTTTTTTTAGAATAAGTAAAGTTATACTTTACTATAAACATTTTATTTTCTTGAAGTCTTAAGCCAAGTGCCTCATTGTTGCTTTAGTTCTTCATAGCCAAAGGACCAATGTAATTATTTATATTTTAGTACTCTCTCAAATATTAATTCAAGTAACCTACTGAGAAAAAAAGAAAGAAAAAGGAAAAAAGAACCTTTGCTCAGTCACTCCCTGAGTTCTGTCTTAACTTCTTGAGTGGTCATCATCTTCATCAGTCATTTAATCATGCTGTCATGTAGTTGTTAATGTCTTCTCCTTACTATTTAAACATGTCATGAATCTGTTTGTAAAGGTAGCAAAATAGAATTTTGGGCTATAAGTATTTATTTTTAAATCTCAGTGTTCCTACTGATTCAGAAAGAGGGGAGAAACATACCTGCTTTCCTTCCTATAGTTCATCATTTATTCAGTGGGATAAATAGCATCCACTACTTATGGCTGCTGTGAATTAAGAGTAATATACATAAATCACATAGCCCAGTGCCTGGCAAATAGTGGCATTTAGTAAATGGTAGTTATAATAGTTATTGAGGTTGTTATTATGATTACCATATTTCTCATTATGCAAATAAATGCTCTTTGAAGACTGAGCCTGTCTTATATTTAGTTTATGTCCTCTACAACACCATAATACTCCTAACCACATGCTATGGAATGAATGAATATATGAATAGAGTATTTTTCAGAAACTCTTATAAATCTAGCAAGTGAATAACTGCAAGGTGAACATCACATTTTATTTTAAGTGGTTTCTCAATACCAGTCATCATTAGGATCAGTTCCCTTGAGGCCACTTGCTATTGACCATGACCCAAAGAGTTCACAAAGCTTGTGAAGTCTTTAAATTTATGAGATTTTGATGTCTTCCTGGTAAGTTTAATTTGTCAGAGTTTTTAAGAAAATGATCATTTATGTAGTTTGTTTCCTAGTTAGTTTTGATTACATAATACCTCCTAATGTGCTTAATATTTTTATGTGCTCAGATAATGTAAGCAGTATATTCATTATGATAGTTGAGGAATAATTTCATCAGACAACTGAGAAATGATTGCTTTTAGCCAGTCTCTACCAAAAATAATCATATTTCTAACTTATCTCCACATCTCCTTGAAGTTTTCCTTTAGAGTTTAAAGAAGATGAAATTTGGCAAAGCACCAAGATAGTAATCATGCTATTTTTAACTGCCAGCCATCTGGAAGTAGTTCAGATTTTACCCCTTCATGCCTGTAGTTCTGAAAATGTCTTTAGAAAGTTGCCTTAGAAAATGTTGCAGACCTTCTCTCTTTAAATTATGGATGCCACTCAAGATCCCTCTACAATTATTTGGATATCTCTCAAGTAGAAGGCAAAATATCAAAATTTTAAACACCTGTGGTTTAACATGACTGTGGTCAGATGTTGCTGCTCAGGCTCCCTTGTTGAAAGCAGACTGTGTTAGATTGGCATAGAAGAAGGATAGGTGGCCAGTAGTAACTTCTGCGAAGCAATAAAAGAAAGCAGGATTGGACAGAGGGATAATCTGGGCTGTGATTGGGTTAAAACAAAGCCTCTGCTGATCCTTTGAAGGGGCATCCTAAAGTAGAGATGCCCCTTCAAAGTTGTCCTAAATTGGGGGCTGATATCAAACTTCTATACTTCTCATTGATGAGTCAGTGGATGCAGGTTGCTCTTGGAAAAGAAATAATGACCTAGAGAGAGGCAGCTCTTTCCAACTGAGGGTAATTTTAGGAAAGAGCTGGCTGGCCAACAACCTCCCACCTCACAGCAGGGGGAATACGTCCTTCCATCATGAAGAGTCCAAGTGAATGTAGCACACAACTATGCTAGATTCCTCAAGGTATGTGGATAATTATGATGTAGCTTTACACGCCTTAGTTCATCTGTTTAAAAAAATTTTTTAAAGTTTAAAAATGTCTTAAAGCTTTTTGGTATTATTCATTATCTAACAATTAGTGACATTGTAAACTCCTATTTTATAAAAGTGTGTCTTCATTACAAAAATTATATACAGTTTCTTTAGATATTGCATGATCCCTAAATTGTTCAGGTTGTGGCCACTTCTCAGTTTGGCTGGACAACATTTTTATGTTTAAAGAGAGTTCTTTGCTGTATGTTTAATGGATGTGATGTTGATTTTTCAGAAGAGATTTGAGCTCTTTTTCTAGTCCTTTTGCCTCTTACTTCTATGCTGCAAAATTAGTCAGCCTTCCTATTTTCATAAAACCAACTTTGTCTCGTCTATCCCTTCTCTTTCAGTAAACAATGTGTTTACTTCTCATTTATCTCAAAATTGAGTTAGTTGCTACCTATCTATTGCTATGAAACAAACAACAGTGTTAGTGAGACTTCAAAGAAAATCAGGCATGTTAACTTTTGGATAAATTTTATTAACATTAATAAACTTAGAAGGCTTAGGAAATTCTCTTTTTCATAATTGCCCCTAACATTGTACCAATGGAAAGAGGCGGGGGTGTTTGGAAGAACTTGCTAACTCTTCCAGGTCACGGTTTTAGTACAAAGGAACATTGCATTGTCTGTGTCTTGTCTTGCCACTTGCGTCACTGCAAAAATGAGGGGAGACAGTGGATGTGTATAAATATGTTAAGTGAGAACAGGAGGCAAAGGGATCTTCTACATTAATATAAGTTGTTTTAAAGAAACTATTTGGTAAAATAGACTAATAAAACCTAATTTGTGTAATAAAATACACATGGAAAAGAAAAATAGGACTGTCTCTGTCTTGAATATCCTTCAGTTGTTTCAGAACTATTCTCTTTTAAATGAAACAAAATTATTGCCCTTTCATTGCTGCCTAAAAAGCTTTAAAATTATAAACAATATTGCAGCTGACTGAATCATTATCCTAATGGGATATTCATCAAAAGTCTATGAAGATTCACAATGAGAAGCTTTTATATCTGGAATCCAAATGTTATGTACAATGGCAATTTAAACGCATGTGTTCTTTTCTCAAGAATTGGCCTGAAAACACAGAAGTCTTACTTTGATTAAAAAGAGCATTACTATGGGCCTGAAAAGTGATTGAAGTACAATATTCGGCATGATGAGCTGGGTTGCCTCTGATTTTGAATCTTCTCATTCTCCCCTCAACCACCCCCAGCACAGATGAATCAGCTCTCAATCTACTTCGGTTCTCTTTCTATTATGTTTTTTTTTTTTTTTTAACTTGGCAACTGATAAGTAACCCGGGAATCAGTTGGATTTGGCCTTTCAAATCATTTCTGTTTTTTGAAAAAGTATATTCTTAAGGTTATAAGCACCTGAAGCATAAATCATCTGGCTTTAATGCCAAGTCACATTTTTTTTCTTCAATTTTTCAGATCCTTTTTGTCAGATGCCATCCAAAGAAGTGCTACTGAAAGTAAAAATAAGCTTTACCACATAAGCCACAAAGTAAGTTTCAGTGGATGACTGTGTGAATTAAAACAAAAGATCAGCTTGTCAAATCAGATTCACACAAATCAGATATCACCCATTATCCAGCTTTACTAATAATTTCAAGGACAATTGATCAATATGATAAGCAGGGAAAGGAATGCAGCTGCTCATTTAGGCATGTTATTAGTTCTTAGGTTCTCTGGAATATAACAAATAGAGCTGAATATCAGGGCACAACTCAAGCCAATCAATTTTATTTTTATGTTTTATCATATCTGGAATAGGACAAAGTTTGCTAAGTAGGAAAAATAAAATTCTTAAATAAAATTAAAACTTCATTTTATCTCTCCTCCTCCATTTTAATTCTCCTTCTCTTCCTTGACCATTTTTTTTTTAGACAATTAATTGCTGTATCTTAAATTTGCATCATGTAACCCCACTTATTCTAACTCATGGATGATATCTTTGAAATGTGGAAATAGAATGTGCTCATCATTTCTGTGTACCAGATTTATTTACATACTGGACATATTAAAAGTTGGTTTAAACTTGTAAAATACCTCATTGTCAATGTGTCTTATGTAATGTATGTTGCCATATTCAAGTATAGATCCGAAAGTCTACAAATGGTTATACTATATAATTTGTGGAGGTAAAAAGATTTATTTTATGAAGGCTTCATAATAGTTTGAATGCTTATAAGAAAAATGCTTTTGCTTAGAAATAACAATGATACTTCTTTCTTTTAAAAAGATTTTAAATACAGACTTTTGTGACACAACGATAAAATAATGATTATATATGTATTTTCTCTATATGACATCAAGAGCTAATCTACTTAGTAGAGTGTTGTTTATCAAAATTATAAGGAATATGTTTTATTACTGGATAATTATATATCCAAAAGCTTGTAATAACTTTGCTGCTGAAATGGTGAATCAAATTTTAATAATGTTTGGTGCAAAAAAATTCATAGTCAAATCCAACTTTCTAAGACTCAATTAAGTAAAGAGTACTAAAAATGATAAAGTCTCCTTTCATCTCCAAAAAAAAAGTTTTTTATTTGGTAATTTTCTGAAAATAATTACAAGTTTTAATGTCCCCAAAACAGAATATTAATCAGATATGGATTAAAATGACCAAACCTGAGACCTATGTACAAATATTTCACATCTGTTTGCAGATTATAATGACTACAATTCATAGTGTGTTGACTGAAAATGCAGCTTGGGAACTCTGTACTTAGTCATAAACATAAATTAAACCAGTCTGGGCTCAGTGCCCAGGGGATCCAGTCAAGCAAACAAAACTGAACAAAGAAATTTCTAAGATGAAGAGCTACAGACATGGATATAATTAAAGATGTATCAAATTATCTGACAATGTCTTTACCAATTTTGGAATGATTTATATAACCTGATTCAGTGATGTCGGATAGCTGAATAAAACCATGATCTGTTTGGTTGTAAGGATAGGATTAAATGATAACATTGAAAGGAATTTTCACATTAAGTCAAATATGTGGATTCACAAAATCAGTGGTCAGGATTCTTTTCTGGAGATGTAGGTTTCTGAATTAAAAAATCTGCCTCTTTTACAAACACTGTTAGGCCTTTGGTTTTGTTCTTCCTCTCTTGTATTCTAACCCCAAAGTCCATTTTACCTCTATGACTCTAGAAATTCAAACCTCCAAATGATTGATTTTCCTCTTTCGCTCCTTTAAGATGTGCATGCTTCCTCCACTGACTGTGAAAATGACTACAACCTGTTTCAACACTGAACATATTTTGAGACAGGGGCAGAAAGGGAAAGCATGTTCTTTACCTTTCTACTCATCTGTTTCTGCACTGATGGTTTAAGATAGGCAGGAAATACACTGATCAAGTCTAACTTTGGGTGACATCTGTTTCAGCACTAGTGGTCAATTCAGGCAGCTTGAAGAGCCCACCTCAGGGTAAAGCGTAATCACATGGACAATATATATATAGTCAGGATTCAGGCAGTATGTTATATCTCTACATAGTCGAGGGTAGAATATGCTATTTAAATTTATTAGATTCAAAATATGTACTATATTTTCTAAAACTGGGAATAAAACCCATGGGCCTTATTCCAAATATAAAACATTTTCTTGAAAGAAAATTAAATACAAGTGGACATTTACAAAGTCATACAAATCATCTCTTATCTGTTCTAGTACTAGTATAAATACTTACATAACCCAGCATCTTCATTATATAGCTGTGGAAACTGGGGCTTATAAGTATTAGGTGCTTTGCCTACAGTCATGTAATAGTTATTGTCAATTTCCTGACTTACAACCTATGTTTAGGGATTCCAAGTTCAGTACATTTTACATTATGCTGTAATGGCTGG
This sequence comes from Spermophilus citellus, assembly GCF_964194105.1. Classification (NCBI taxonomy): domain Eukaryota; kingdom Metazoa; phylum Chordata; class Mammalia; order Rodentia; family Sciuridae; genus Spermophilus; species Spermophilus citellus. The sequence continues at coordinate 56,271,665 of NC_138196.1, read as the reverse complement.
ATGGAGCCAGAGTGACGGGATTCAAATCTTGGCTCTACCATTTCTAACTAAATAACCTTACCAAGTTAATTTATACTTCACAGTCTTGGTTTTCTTATCTATAAGATAGGAATAATACATTTTCTACATAGGATGGTTATGAGGATAAGCTCAACTAATTTCAGAGCACTTACTTTGAAAAAAACACTTAAAATTGACTAATGATATAGACTATAATCATAAATTTATATTGTGTTATAAATTTCACTCTATATACATTTTAGAATACATATCTCCAAAGGTATGCTTTATTCGGAAGTCCAGTAATAAAGATACCGTATAAAGTAGTTTGATATTTCAGAAAATGCAATTAATACATATGGTTAGGTGATGTCTTTCTTACTAAGATGAGTTGTATACTCAGAATGCACAACGGTTCCACTAACCAGTGTTGGATCATGGCCAAATAAGCAGCATGCTTACTTTGGCATTTCCCCTTACAAAGCAAGTGGCCTGATGGTAGTTGTAATTATTCTATCTGAACTATATAACAAGAAGGAAAATGTGTACCACATGTAATATCACAGCTAAAAATGTGAGGTTTTTTTTTCCCTTTGTAACATTTTATGACTTAATTTTAGTAGAATATTAGAACCCTATTGTGCTACTGCAATAAAAGTGCAATTGTAGATTTTTGCAAAAATATGGTACTGTGTAGAAGTGAGTGGATAAAAACAATTATCAGTTAAATGGGCAATTCTGTTATTTCAAAATTATATGAGATTATGGAATAATGTAATTGCTCCACTCTTTAGCTAAATTGAGAAATAATTGGGTGTTTATTAGTAAACTGTTGGATGTAGGATATTGAATTTTTTTAACCATGCATGGGAAAAGGAATATATTATGATTGGTGTGCAAAAATATATGTCATTTAGTTCCACTGACATTTAATTGCAGTACCAAGCAATTAACCAAAAATTTTGAAAAGAAGCATATATTATTCATTGTATAGAATTACATCCAGTTGGAATTTTGAGTCCCTGTTTCTGTGTCTAATTATCAGTCATTTTCTGTTTCTTCAAAAAAAATCACCTTTTATAATAATTTAGACAATAGATGCTTATTCCTAGACATTGAGGTTATTGTCACAATTTTCATAATTGTGAGCATTTTATGCTGGTGCATTCAATTAGTTAAAATTTTTGCTTATAAGTCTTCTTTATAAAGTTTTCATTTATGGTCCTTTGAGTTTTTAAAACATTTGGCAAAAATTGGGGGGGGGGGGTATAGGTTATATGATACATAGTTATTTTGACCAGAAGAGACACTGCCTCTTTAGAAAAGCTTGCCAGGCTTTGTGTGAAAAACCATCGTGTAAACTCAGCTCACTTTTGTGAATGATCTCTAGGAGCTTTTCTGAAGTTTTTTTTTTTTTTTCCATTTTCCTAAAGTTTCATCTGTGTATTTCCCAATGTCATTGGTATTTGTAAAATACTTAGACTCACTGATTTAAGTTAGCATAGTTGGATTGATATAGCTCATGAGTTGAACATGTCCCTGGGAAGTGTTATAGATGAGTCTCATATTGGGAGCTGGCATGGTGGAATCTAGGTAAAATCACTGGTTTCTGGAAAGAGTACATTGGTTTCCTGAAAAGACAAAAAAAGTTTATCTTTGGTGTTCTCTTCTCCCAGCTGGACCAGAAGCTGCTCATCACAGCAACCGAAGACTCTTAGTGAAAAAAAATTTAATTCTGAATGTACTAAATAAGGAATTTCAGATTACTATTTAACTATAATAAGATTCATATCGCAATGTTTAGGATTCACTCTGCTGGACTAAGGAAGCAGAATTTAGAAAGGACACAGGTGCAATTTGTTGAGAAAACCCAGTTGACTCATGTTACCGACTTTTCTGAGTCCTCTGTCTCTAAACCAATAAGGCTAGAACTGATGAGGACTGCTGTACAACCAGCCAATGCTTCAGGCTTCAAATAATAATTTATTTTTTCTTACAAGTTTAAGTGTTGCTGACCTAGCCAAACCAGGGGTTCAATGTGGGAGAATACATATCCCAAAGGCTAGACAAGGAAGCATGAATATTTGGGGCAATTTCTATAGTCAATCTACAAAACTGTACTAATGTTGGAAGTGTTGAGAACTAAAGTAAGACAGCAAAAGCTGAATATCAGGCCGTGAACTTTTTATAGGACTGATCTTAGCAAGTCATCTAAGGATAGGAATTTAGGTCAGCTCTAATCAAAATTTCCAGTGTCTAATGCTGACAATAAATAAATTATCTGAAGGTTTCCTAAATGTACATGCAGATTTGTTTTAGTTACCTTTAAAAAAAAAGGGTTTTTTTAATGCATGTTTCAATTGGAATGTTTCTATACACTTGTCCAAAGTCACTATTGTATTTTATTTCATAGTATTTTGTGCCAAAGCAAAACCTAAAAATTACTTTCTTGAGGCCTAATAATCTCAGATATAAGATTAAAAAGAAAAGAAGGAAAATACATCTCATTATCTTCCTTTAAACTCTAAAACTCTTTGTGGAATAATGGAAATGTAATATAAGCTAGCTGACAAACATTGCCACATGCCATTTTTGAAGCATAGTCCTCAATGCTATTTTGCTTATAAGAGTAAACAAGAAAACCTGCTCAAATGTTGTCTAGCAAAAACTAGATAATGCCAGCTTTAAAAAAACAGCTCAAGTGAACCAACAAAATTTTCTGCATTCAAAGTTAAATATAAAGAAAGTAAAAGTGCTTAAATCTTTTTAACGTACTGAAACTAACAAGAAGAAACTAATAAAAATATTTTTATTTTATAATAAAATTTACTGGGGTAATGTGATATGTTATAAAAGGAAGCATGAACATTTGCAGCCATTTAATTGGACTATCTGCATATTTTCCTGAAATACAATAATTGTATATTACTATAGCAGCAGACACATCTAATTTTTCTTTAGTCATTTCTTATTGCATTTATTTATATACGCTGATAAGCATAATAAGCAGTATCTAATACACCATTTGTACTTCACTGTCTCTTGGAATTAATTTTTTTAACCTTTGGCTGTATATTAAGGGCAGACTAAAATACATGCTATTTATATTCAAATTAAAATACATTTACAAGAAGAAAAGGGGAGACTGAAAAAATTAAAAGTGGAAACAAAATGAAAATTATAATAATGGGCAATACTAAAATTCCTAAGACATACAGGAAGAAGGAGTGACTTTTGGAAATAAAGTTTAAAAATATAAATGGATAAATTAATATGCAATTAAAATGAAAATGAGGCATATATCACAGTATACTGTGTGTCCCTGAATATTGGAGAGTGAGCAACTTTAAGATGGTAGTTAAGATGTTTACCCTTTGAAGTCCTTTTTGGTTTAACAGGCTCTAACTACCTCAATTTTAGTCACTACTGGAGGGAAAACCTTTTCAGTAACCGGAGCCCTGGGGCTAGAAGAACTAGCATCCCCTTTAAGGACTCTTTCAGAACCTATTCCCTTGACCTCTTGTTTATAGGTCTCACTTCTGGACCAACAGGGGAGAAGGAAGAAGTGAGAACAGGACTGCAGTGGGGATCTGGGAAGAGGAATAGAAGAAACTGAGGAAGGGAAAAGAAAATGAAAGAAACAAACAGAAGGGATAGCAGCAGACAGTGTTATTACCATCAGATTCCATTCTTTTCTATATAGGTGATGGGGAGCCTTCTGGAATGAGCTTCAATGCTATGTTTTTCTCTGCCATTAACAAGTTTTGCAATGTTCAGCACTCCAAGTCCACCTTGTCCAATTCCATAGGTTGCTTCAATCTCACTCAGTAGCTGGTTCCCAGTAGTTGGTTTTCCCCAGGCCTCTCTAGCAGTCTGAGTCTGCACAAGGTAAGTCTTGCATCTGGCAGAGGACTGTCCTAAGGAGGGCCCTTATGTGGAGTTCTGAAGGTGCTTCTTCACAGAACTCACTTTGTTCTAGCATTGTGCTCCACAAGTTACCCCCAGTCACAGAAGCCCCAATTTGACCTCTTCATCTTCAATTCACTGAGACTTTTGTGCTTTTCCTGGGCTCACCTGCCTGAAACAAGACCTGGAAAGGGCATTCAGGCAAAAAGGCTCAGCAACAGTGGGCTTCATGATATTGTTCCGTTCCTTCTAGGATCACAGTCCTGTGCTGCATGTTCTCTATAATTTTCTAATTGGTTTTGGCAGGTGCGTTCATCTTGTACCAGTTACTCAGTCATGGCTAAATGCCTTATTTTAAATTAATATTTAGACACTTGAGATTACTCTATTCTAAAAGGATCAAAAAATTAGAGATTTCAGTCTTCCCTTTAATATTCCTATACATTGAAAGCAAATTAAATGCATTGTTTAAAATATTTCATTAATTGTAAATAAATGTAATTATCCTTCTGGCATATCCAAGGCAGTGTTCTTACATTCACTTTTTAAAAATATGTTTGTAATTCCATCATACAATTTATGTGACAATCACTTTTCCCACGGAAGTCAAAGCTAAAATGGAATAGTAATTCAATTAGTGAAATTTCCATATCTGTTTTCACTGTTTCCTATAAATTTCTCAAAGGGCTCATTATAGAAGCATTATCTCTGTCAGGGACCTAATTATTTGTCTTCATATTCTAAGCAATTTACCTTTCATCTTTAATTGTGGCTTCCTTGAACTTTTTCTTCTGTTGCATTCACTTCAGTTTTATGTAACTCATGTTAGGTCATGCCACTCCTCTGGATTTCCATTTTCAGGGGTTTTTTTTGTGCTTTTTTTCATTGCTCCTTTACAATTAATATCGATCCCTTTTCACCTCTAGCATATTTATATCTCAAAAGTACATCTTGTTATTCAGCATCTCTTTAATTAGCTCAAGAATTTTCTTTCTGCCCTTCCTCATATTCAGGGGCATCTGGCTAAGAACCAGCTTTTTCTATATTTAAAATCAATTTTGCTTAGCATAATTCATATTTTACTTTAAAATTCTCACTACTTACTTAGTCGCATAAAATCATAATATTTGTGTAAGCATACTTGGCACTTTAGGATATATAATGTATACTGCCAGCCTCACCCTTTGGTCTTGAAATGGAGTACTCAGCAGATCATCCAATCCCCAAATCCAGATATTAAACTCAATGAATCCCAACATGAAATTTTAGTAGTGGAAGTTGATTTGTCATAACTAATAATCCAAGACAGTTTGCCCCATTTGCTAAGTGAAATGGTTAATTATACGAATGCCTGCAATTTTCGGTTTCTTCTTTTCCTTCTCTTTCTTCTTCATTTTCTTTAATATGACCTTTCCAATTTAGATACTACTTTCCTATTTTAATTTCCTTTATGTTCTTTTTCTTCCCCTTCTCCTTTTTTCCCTTTTCCCTTTCCTTCCTTCCATTCTTCTAACTTAGAACATATAAGCACTCCACAAAGAAATATTCCTCTTTTTAAGAAATGTGGAAATTGAGGTCTCAACACATTGCTGAGGTCATATACTAGCAACTGACACCTTAAAGAAACAACCCAGTAACATGACTGCTCCTTCTCTGCTCTTAACTAACACTACAGATTATTAGCAAGTTAAAAATAACATGGAATGACTGTAAATCTGTCAAAATCGATCCAGGGCAATGATACTTCTTTATGAACTATTAAAGCTTATTTCTAATTTTCAGAACAGTCTATCAGTATTACAGGTTAAACATTATAATTAAAAATGTTGCAACAATACAAAATAAATGAGAAATGAAAGAAAATCTTGGGCTCTAATAGAAATAATATAAAATTAAGGATCCAGTTCAACTTTCAATTTTTCATTCATTTTGGCATTTTAATATTCCATCTAGTTACAGGAATCCATGCTGTGATCATAAACGTTTCTTTATGAAAGAAAATCATGTTAAATATATGATAAAATAAGAAAATTTGTTTCACTAAAATATCCATCTATTCATGCATTTGCGTATTCACCCACTCACTTAAACTTAATAATATTTATTGGTCAACTGTTATTTGCTAAATATTGTATTGTGAAATAAAACCTGCGACAGTAAACATAACTGAAGCATTTTCTGCCTGCTCTTAATAAACTTTCAGTTTATCACATGAAAACTCTGTAGAAAGAGATGAGGGTTTCATCCACAGAGCAGTATGATTATACTCAACATCATCTTATTAAGTTCTTAGTAATTAATGTTCTCTCTACTTGACTTATTTTTAACCAGAAAATCAAATATATATTTTCTAAGAATCCTCTGGATTTTGCACCATTTGATTAAGAAACCTAGTGATGGCAATGGTTTTCATTAATCACTGTTTCAAGTTACAATAGCAAGAATTTTGTTTTAACTGCATACTCTTAATTATTAAGATTGCTTATTCTTCTGGATATGAATGGTATTTATGAATACATAGTAACCCTCTTACACTTCTCTTCTGTGAGAAACTGGAGTGGGATTTAACGTGAAATAAGTGGCTTTGGATTCTCGCTAAGGAGTTTTGTGTTCTTAAAAAGTTCTGAGAAGCCTCTGATAAGAGGTTTCAATGCAAATGTAATCATTTCCTAAGAAATCTAATGATAACAAAATATTCCTCCAATACATTTATTTTGACATTGAGCTTCCACACTTGTTCACTCTATTGAATAAAATGAATATAACTTTTTTATAAAAAACTTAAATATATGAGAATTGGGTCACTGAAAAAATTTAAAACAAAATGATTTTTAAAAGTAAGGCAAGAGGCTGGAGTTGTGGCTCAGCAGTAGAGGACTCATCCAGCACATGGAAAGCACTGGGTTCGACCCTCAGCACCACATAAAAAAATAAATAAATAAAACAGAAGTATTATTGTGTCCAACTACAACTAAAACTATATATAATACATATTTGTATATATTATATATATGGCAAACATATTTCTACTGTAAAGTAGTGTATTCTAAAATTCAAAAAAAGCCTAGATGACTATCAGATAGCAAGAACATTACACGATATAACAATAAAGTTATCATGATAATGGTTATGTAATGATATTAAGAAAACAAATCTGAAAATGAGAAAAAAATGAGAATAGTGAGATCCCTAACTTTTGTAGCTTCATTAAAAGAGAGAGTTGAAAAAAAATGACTATATAAACAAGAAATTTTTAAGTCCTAGGTCAGGAGTCAAGCAGCTTGCTCTCTAAAAGAGTTGGCCAATTGCAAAACTGAAGGCTCTGGGTCCTATGGTTTCTATTGCTCCTACTCAGCTCTGCCATGGTAGCTCCCAAGCAGCCATATGCATTGTGACATGAATGTAGCTCCTGAGACCAAAACAACTAGAGAGTGGTACAACAACACTTTATATCTGTGAAGACACATTTGGCTTCATGGGCTATCTACTCATAGTCTAAATGATAGAAAGTCTTGGGGGATAAGAGACTAGCAATGTTGTAATTTACATAATAGGTGTTAAAAAAAAGAAACTATACTTAAAAAGATGAGATATTAGAAAAATTTTTACTATAATAAATACCGTACATACTATTAGTGTTAATACTACTGATATTATATTAATATTTCTGCTATAAGTGCAGTGCATCGTCCATGTTCATGAATTCCTAATCTGCAAATTCAACTATGAATCAAAGATATTTTTAAAAACTTGTCTGTATTGAACATAAACAAGATTATTTTTTGTGTCATTGTCCCCTAAAAATCTGACTTACTATTTACATAATATTTACATTATATTTGGCATTTCAAGTAATCTAGACATTATTTAAAGTAAATGAAACAATATATGCACATTATATCAAAATACTATGGCATTTTATACAAGGGGGTGGACATCTGTGAATTTTGGTGTCTGTGAGTGGTCCTGGAACCAATCCCCTGTGGGTACCAAAGGATCACTGTACTTTTTATTGCTTTTTTGTTAATAGGTCTCTAAGTGGTTTTCACATGTTATTAACATATACTTTTGTGGTTGTTGTTCATAAAAGAACATCTACTATATTACCTTTTTTTCTCAGTATTAGAATAGTATGTTTACAATTTCACTTTTTTCTTCAATAAAGTTTTAATATTTATAGACTTTTTTCCTTTCTGAGATAAAGCTAGGTGACCTTTTAACATCATTAATTTCAAATGAAATATTATTCCAAAAGTCTATAAAGTTAACCACAATGGTCACTTTGAATTAACTATACCTATTTATCTCAGCTTTCATTTACATAAGTCTTCAAATAACTGAGTTTATTGACTTTCCTGTCAGAAAATTGATTTGTTTTTTAGATACGATTTAATTTCAAAGAACTCTGTATATGCAGAGGTGTCATTTTTAGAGATTAATTAAAAATAATCATGTTTAATTCACATATTTTAATTCATACTGTTCTTATGGATTCTCTAGTGTTTCCATCAAATATGTCAAAAGTCATTAGCGTTCCATTTCCAGTACAATTTTGGGGGCGTTGTTTTACAAAAATATATTTTTTTGAATTCTTTAATCCCATCTGCTGAAAATACAAAACTATATAAATGAAGCCTAAAACTGTTGCCTGACTTTAAAAGACAGTTAGAACTTATGTTGAATTGATTTCCTTACTCGTTTAAACAACTTCTAATGATCTGAACACTTGAGGCTTTTCTCTGGAATTTCCTCTCTTCACTGTCTGACCTTTGAAACCCAATCATTCATGTCAGTGTAGATCTTCTCCAAGAATGCCTTCCAGATCCCTGATAAGATATCATATTCTTTTATCTCTATGAGAAGTCAAGACTAATCCCTATAGAATGAAATCCCTGAGAGGAAGGTGGTGGTCTGTAGAGAGATCCCACTGTGTCCTACAATACCATTATACATCTTAGTTCCCTGATCACCTCACCTTGTTCACCTAATTCTGAAACAGAAAGTCCCCATAATCCAATGCTTTCCCTTCCTGGAGTGAAACATCTGATGTAAGAGATCCCTAAATGCCTTAATAGATTATTTTTAAGGCTTGTTGTGTGTTGTCTGGTCATTTATTTTTGTTTGCCCAACAACTCCATATTGTCAATTATTATAGGTTTACAGATTGTAGATACCCAGGGTAAATTAGGAAATTTGCATATTAATGTGATTAAAACACAGCAGGGATTTGGGTCTGGCCCATCTCCCTTGGTATTCTAGCATTTGGCAGAGTTGATGGGCATTAATAATAAAAAATCTCCTGGGGAATGGAGAGAAACTGAGAAAATAAACACTGGCGAAGAAGCTCCAGTTGAAATACAAGCTGTCCAGAGGCCTTGTCTATTTTTTCTAGCTATAATTTAAGGCTTGCCTTCTTTTCTCCAGTGGGAATTAGAAGCAAGGCCATGTAAAAAATATCCATCAGCTGCTTCAGAAGTGGGCCCTGCAAGGAAAAAGGAGCAAATTCTGAGACTCTGGTATGATTTTTCAAAACTTTGAGGGCCTAAGACCTACCAAGAACCACATCACAATCATGCCACTGGCTTTGATCAATGTATGGAGATCTGACCAGAGGTGGACTTTTCAAATTACTAATGAATATTACAGGATTATTCAATGCTAACAAATTAGTTAATATACAATAAATATTATCCAACATGAATTTTTCTAACAAAACTTTCCTTACAGTAAATATCACAGAGTTATAGAAGCTCGGGGTTTTATAATCAATGAACCCTTAGGTTATTCACATCAGATCATTCCACATACTTTCTGTTTCCACACATACCTAGCTGGTTGTGATTTTTTATATATGCAAAGTGGGCAATCCTCCAGTATTGATTCTGTAAGTGATTAATCACATCAATCTTGGATACCCTATTTATCTGGTTATTGTTTAACTTATTTGAAAATTGGATAACCTTAATTTACTGATCCTGATTTCAAAACAAATCCCTGAAGTCAAGTGTTTCTTACTAATCTGGTAAAGTTTTAAGCCCAGAATTGCAACTCAAGGTTCTACTAACACATACTTGCTGCAAAATATCAAGAACATTAAAACACATAAAAATAGAATACTAATCTGTAGTTTGCTTCAGCATTATTTGTACTTTTCTCTGATCTCCTTCCTCCTCTTTTCTTCCAACCCAGTTTAGTTAGTGATGAATGCAAATGAGTACAGCTTACTTTTACTAACATGGAAAGTCCTGGGGAGTTGAGGCCATATATTATTCATTTTTTTTTACTTTAAAGAACCCAGCTAAACTTGGTGGTCTTGCATCATTGATATCTATTGGTTTCATGCATGTCTGAATGCATAAACTTTGGAACAAACACATTTAAAAAAAATGCATCATAAAATGGGCACAGGGGCACATGCCTGGAATCCCAGTGGCTCAGGAGGTTGAGATAGGAGGATCATGAGTTCAAAGACAGCCTCAATGATTTAGCCATAAAAAAAACTTAACTATACAAAACTATTTAACTATAAATAACTCTTGCCATAAACAATTTAGCAAGAACCTGTCTCCAAATACAAATATAAAAAGGGCTTGGGATGTGGCTTAGTGGTTGAGTGCCCCTGCATTCAATGCCTGGTACCAAAATAAATAAGTAAATTAGTTTAATTAAATTGCATCATAAAATAAAAATGAAAACTTTCAGTAATCTATTAGTAAAAATGGGTAATTCTGTGCTGAAATTGGGTTCCAGAGATTCTAAATAAGGACACCAAACTGTTGAACTTTGAGATTGTGTTTTGCTTACATTTTTATTACTCCGTACTCTTATTATTACATTATATTGATTTTTATTTTCAGAATTTATTTTAAAATTTTAAAGTATTATCTGGATATAAAATATAAATAAATTTACAGAATTAATGTAAAAATAAGTATTTATATAGCTAATAATTAAAAATGAAAAGTGCTGTTAAGGAAAATGTTCAAACATCTATAGTTAAAATCAGTTACAATAGATTGGACATCAGACACAAAGAACATATTCTCTGTGCCTGGAGATTGTCATTGGTTGAAATAGTAAGGACCAAAAAAAAAAAAAAAGAATGAAGATAGAGATTTTTTTTTTAAGTGTAAGTTAATTCCCCTCTCCCAGAGAGAAATGACATGATGAAACATAGGAAGCCACAAGTTTGACTCAGAGTATGCATAACTGAGGAGCTTGCAGGCAACTTGAGAGCAAAGCTGGCAATTATATTATCCATCTCCGTCTCTATTTCTAACTCTTTTTCTATGCATATACATTTCTTTCTATACATATTCCTGTTGAAGAAACGGTATCGTTTTTATTGCTCAAAAGAGGATTTATATGTCTGGTTGTTCAAAACAGGAATATGTTTCTTTGGGAAAATATTTCTGTCAGGCAGAATGTCAGCTTGGCAAATACTAAATTGTCTGATATTTGAATAAGACAGAATTTATCTCTATTACAATGTGGGGAGATTTTTATGTTCTTAGATGCAGAACCTCCCCAAAGAGGAACCTACCTCATGGACGCAATTCTTTAAGGCATAACTGGAAGAATACCGGATGGCTTGAGGCAGTACTTTGTAAATTAGTGTTTTTACTGAGGGTGTGTCCTGGCTAAAGGCAGACACTGAGTAGTTTCAGTAATAGAAATGATTTTTTTTTTTATTTTGTGTAAATCAGAGAGTTGAGAAACGTTGCAACCAGCCAAGGAGATGAAATATATGGGGAATTTGGAGATTTCTTATGGGGTAATTTGATTAAATTTATGCTTTGTGGATAAGTGAAACGTCTTCCCTCTGATCCTAGGAAAATGTTGGTAAAAATACCATGTGTAATTAATGCTTTTTGTGATGCATTGTGCTGAGTACGTCCCAAATTGGGCTAAGAGGTGTAAGTCATGACAACTAGGTTATGGATATTTAAGTGACTGCTCTATTGTCCATGATGGACATATAATCTATAGAGTGAGGTGGCAAGAACTAAATTATATGGAAATGGTACAAAAAAAAAAAAAAAGGAAAAGAACTGGCCAAAAGATTAAGTAGAAACTGTTCATTGTCAAGATCAATTAGATAAGATATTTTAGGAAATTTGTGCAAGGTAAGCAAATGACTACCTCCTCCCATTATTCAGACCTGTCATGCACTTACCTGTAACATTCAATAAAATAATTACACTGTTCAAACTCATATTAAAGCTTTGGTACTAATGAAGATTTTGATACTGTAGTGCACTAAAGACCAGCATTAAATCTTAAGGAAACTGAACGCTATGTTAGGTAAGGGTATTTGTCTGCTAAGGCTGTCACAACAGACTCAAGCTGCAGTGAGAGCCACAGGCTGGGGTGGCCTAAACAGTAGAAATTAATTTTCTCCTAGTTCTGGAGATTTGAATTCCAACTTGAAGGTGTTGGCAGGCTTGGTTTCTGGTGAGGCATCTTTGTACCTTTCAGACAGCAACTTTCTCACTGTGTTCTCAAATGGCCTTTTTTTCCCCTCTATACTTGCCTTCTGTTCCTAACAGAGGTCCCTGTTATCTCGGTTTTCTTTTCCATTCTTATCAGGATACCAGTCTATGGGAGTAAGACCCCACCCTTATGAACTCATTTAGCCTTTATGATTTCATTTAAGTCCTAACTCTACATTCAGTCACTGTGGGGATTGGGATTTCAATATATGAATTTTGTGAGAACACAATTCATTCCAGAATATTCTACTCCCTACCTGCCAAACTTCATGCCCTTCTTTCTTGAAGACACACCAACCACCCCACATCCCTATCATCCACAGTCTCTTTCCATTCTTCACACAGCAGCTAGAGCAATCTATTTTAAACCAATCTTATCATGATAAATGGTTAAATTTTTTTTCTGTGTTCTATAAACTAGTCTGAGCTTCTAAATGTGACTCCAGTCATGACTCCCTCCTGGGCCTCTTTTATTTACCACCATCCACTCTATGCATTTGTTCTCATGCTGATTGATTTCTTTCCTTTTTTTTCCTTCCTTCCTTCCTTCCTTCCTTCCTTCCTTCCTTCCTTCCTTCCTTCCTTCCTTCCTTCCTTCCTTCCTTCCTTTTTCTTTCTTGTTCATTTATTTGTTACTGGATTATTTTCTTAGTTATTCATCTAGATGTTTTCCATCAGTGCCCTTACAGAGAACGCCGGGCATGGCTTTGTCTTTTTTTTTTTTTTATTGGTTGTTCACAACATTACAAAGCTCCTGACATATCATATTTCATATATTAGATTCAAGTGGGTTATGAACTCCCAATTTTTACCCCAAATGCAGATTGCAGAATCATGTCGGTAACACATCCACAATTTACATAGTGCCCTATTAGTAATTGTTGTATTCTGCTACCTTTCCTATCCCCTACTATCCCCCCTCCCCTCCCCTCCCATCTTCTCTTTCTACCACATCTACTGTAATTCATTTCTCTCCTTGTTTATTTTCCCATTCCCCTCACAACCTCTTATATGTAATTTTGTATAGCAATGAGGGTCTCCCTTCATTTCCATGCAATTTCCCTTTTCTCTCCCTTTCCCTCCCATCTCATGTCTCTGTTTAATGTTAATCTTTTCTTCCGGCTCTTCCTCCCTGCTCTGTTCATAGTTGCTCTCATTATATCAAAGAAGACATTTGGTATTTGTTTTTTAGGGATTGGCTAGCTTCACTAAGCATAATCTGCCCTAGTGCCATCCATTTCCCTGCGAATTCCATGATTTTGTCATTTTTTGGTGCTGCGTAATACTCCATGGTATATAGATGCAGTATCCCTGTAGTACGCTCTTTTAAGGTCTTCAGGGAATAGTCCGAGAAGGGCAATAGCTGGGTCAAATGGTGGTTCCATTCCCAGCTTTCCCAGGAATCTCCATACTGCTTTCCAAATTGGCCACACCAATTTGCAGTCCCACCAACAATGTACAAGTGTACCCTTTTCTCCACATCCTCGCCAGCACTTGTTGTTGTTTGACTTCATAGTGGCTGCCAATCTTATTGGAGTGAGATGGTATCTTAGGGTGGTTTTGATTTGCAATTCTCTGACTGCTAGAGATGGTGAGCAGTTTTTCATGTACTTGTTGATTGACTGTATATCCTCCTCTGAGAAGTGTCTGTTCAGGTCCTTGGCCCATTTGTTGATTGGGTTATTTGTTATCTTATTGTCTAATTTTTTGAGTTCTTTGTATACTCTGGATATTAGGGCTCTATCTGAAGTGTGAGGAGTAAAAATTTGTTCCCATGATGTAGGCTCCCTATTTACCTCTCTTATTGTTTCTCTTGCTGAGAAATAACTTTTTAGTTTAAGTAAGTCCCATTTGTTGATTCTTGTTGTTAACTCTTGTGCTATGGGTGTCCTATTAAGGAATTTGGAGCCCGACCCCACAATATGTAGATCAGAGCCAACTTTTTCTTCTGTCAGACACAGAGTCTCTGATTTGATATCAAGCTCCTTGATCCATTTTGAATTAACTTTTGTGCATGGCAAGAGAAAGGGATTCAGTTTCATTTTGTTGCATATGGATTTCCAGTTTTCCCAGCACCATTTGTTGAAGATGTTATCCTTCCTCCATTGCATGCTTTTAGCCGCTTTATCAAATATAAGATAGTTGTAACTTTGTGGATTAGTCTCTGTGTCCTCTATTCTAAACCATTGGTCCACCCGCCTGTTTTTGTACCAGTACCATGCTGTTTTTATTACTATTGCTCTGTAATATAGTTTGAAATCTGGTATCGCTATACCGCCTGATTCACACTTCCTGCTTAGAATTGCTTTTGCTATTCTGGGTCTTTTATTTTTCCATATGAATTTCATGATTGCTTTATCTATTTCTTTTTTCTTTTTTTTTTTTAAAGAGAGAATGAGAGAGGAGAGAGAGAGAGAGAATTTTTAATATTTTATTTTTTAGTTCTCGGCGGACACAACATCTTTGTTGGTATGTGGTGCTGAGGATCGAACCCGGGCCGCACGCATGCCAGGCGAGCGCGCTACCGCTTGAGCCACATCTCCAGCCCTGCTTTATCTATTTCTACAAGCAATGCCATTGGGATTTTGATTGGCATTGCATTAAACCTATAGAAAACTTTTGGTAATATTGCCATTTTGATGATGTTAGTTCTGCCTATCCATGAACAGGGAATATTTTTCCATTTTCTTAGATCTTCTTCTACTTCTCTCTTTAGGGTTCTGTAGTTTTCATTGTATAAATCTTTCACCTCTTTTGTTAGGTTGATTCCCAAGTATTTTTTTTTTTTTGAGGATATTGTGAATGGGGTGTTTTTCCTCATTTCCGATTCAGAAGTTTTGTCACTGATATACAGAAATGCCTTTGATTTATGCGTGTTGATTTTATATCGTGCCACTTTGCTGAATTCATTTATTAGTTCTAGTAGTTTTTTTGTAGACCCTTTTGGGTCTTCTAGGTATAGAATCATGTCATCCGCAAATAGTGATAATTTAAGTTCCTCTTTTCCAATTTTTATGCCTTTAATTTCTTTCGTTGGTCTAATTGCTCTGGCCAGTGTTTCGAGAACTATATTGAATAGAAGTGGTGATAGACGGCATCCCTGTCTTGTTCCAGATTTTAGAGGGAATGCCTTCAATTTTTCTCCATTCAGAATGATGCTAGCCTGAGGTTTAGCATAGATAGCTTTCACAATGTCAAGGTAAGTTCCTGTTATCCCTAGTTTTTCTAATGTTTTGAACATAAAGGGATGCTGTACTTTGTCGAATGCTTTTTCTGCATCTATGGAGATGATCATATGGTTCTTATCTTTAAGTCTATTGATGTGGTGAATAACATTTATTGATTTCCATATATTGAACCATTCTTGCATCTCAGGGATGAATCCTACTTGATCATGGTGCACAATTTTTTTGATGTGCTTTTGTATCCGATTCGCCACAATTTTATTGAGGATTTTTGCATCTAGGTTCATCAGAGATATTGGTCTGGAGTTTTCTTTCTTTGAGGTGTCTTTGTCTGATTTCGGAATCAATGTGATGTTGGCCTCATAGAATGAATTTGGAAGCGCTCCCTCTTTTTCTATTTCCTGAAATAACTTGAAAAGTATTGGTATTAATTCTTCTTTAAATGTTTTGTAAAACTCCGCTGTATACCCATCCGGTCCTGGGCTTTTCTTGGTTGGTAGTCTTTTGATGGCTTCTTCAATTTCATCCATTGATATTGGTCTGTTCAGATTGTGTATATCCTCCTGACTCAGTCTGGGCAAATCATATGTCTTAAGAAATTTATCGATATCTTCACTATCTTCTATTTCATTGGAATATAGGTTTTCAAAATAATTTCTAATTGTCTTCTGTATTTCTGTAGCATCTGTTGAGATATTGCCTTTTTCATCCCATATGTTAGTAATTTGAGTTCTCTCTCTTCTTCTCTTCGTTAGCATGGCTAAGGGTCTGTCAATCTTGTTTATTTTTTCGAAGAACCAACTTTTAGTTTTGTTGATTTTTTTCAATAGTTTCTTTTGTTTCAATTTCGTTGATTTCCGCTCTGATTTTAATTATTTCTTGCCTTCTGCTACATTTGCTGTTGTTTTGCTCTTCCTTTTCTAGGGCTTTGAGATGAAGTGTGAGCTCATTTATTTGTTGGTTTTTCCTTTTTTTGAGGAATGAACTCCAGGCGATGTATTTCCCTCTTAAAACTGCTTTCATTGTGTCCCATAGATTCCGATAAGTTGTGTCTGTATTTTCATCTATCTCCAAGAATTTTTTGATTTCCTCCTTTATGTCTTCTGTAACCCCTTGATCGTTCAGTAACATATTGTTCATTTTCCATGTGATATTGGATTTTCCCTTCCTTCTTTTATCATTGATTTCCAGTTTCATTCCATTATGATCAGATAAAATGCATGGTATTATCTCCACCCCTTTATATTTACTGAGGGTTGCCCTATGGCATAATATATGGTCTATTTTTGAGAAGGATCCATGTGCTGCTGAGAAAAAAGTATATCCACTTGATGATGGTTGATATATTCTATATAAGTCAGTTAAGTCTAGGTTATTGATTGTGGTATTGAGTTCTATAGTTTCTTTATTCAACTTGTGTTTGGAGGATCTGTCCAATGGTGAGAGAGGTGTGTTGAAGTCACCCATAATTATTGTGTTGTGGTCTATTTGATTCTTGAACTTGAGGATAATTTTTTTTATGAACTTCGTAGCACCATTATTTGGTGCATAAATATTGATAATTGTTATATCTCGTTGTTGAATTGTTCCTTTTAACAGTATATAATGTCATTCCTTATCCCTTTGGATTAACTTAGTCTTGAAGTCGATTTTATTCGATATGAGAATGGCCACCCCTGCTTGCTTGTGAGGACCATGTGCATGGTATATTTTTTCCCAACCTTTCACCTTCAGCCTGTGTATGTCGTTTCCAGTCAGATGTGTCTCCTGGAGGCAGCATATTGTTGGATTTGTTTTTTTAATCCATATTACCAGACTATGTCGCTTTATTGGAGTGTTTAAACCATTAACTTTAGAGTTACTATTGATATATGGTTTGTACTTCCAGCCATGTTTGATTATTTCTTTTTTTTTAATTTAGTTTGCTTCTCCATGATTAGCTTTCCCCCCTCCGTCTGTCTTGACTGAGGTACTTCCCACTGTTGGCTTTGGTTATTGTTTCTCATTTCTTCCTTGTGTATTGTTTTGCTCAAGATGCTTTGTAATGCTCGTTTTCTGGCTGCAAATTCTTTTAGCTTTTGTTTATCGTGAAATATTTTTATTTTGTTGTCATTCCTGAAGCTTAATTTTGCTGGATACAGAATTCTTGGTTGGCATCCATTGTCTTTCAGTGTTTGAAATACGTTGTTCTAGGATCTTCTCGCTTTCAGCGTCTGTGATGAAAAATCCGTTGTTAACCTTATTGGTTTACCCCTGAATGTAATCTACCTCTTTTCTCTTGTAGCTTTTAATATTTTCTCTTTGTTCTGTATATTGGATAACTTCATAAGAATGTGTCTTGGCGTTGGTCTACTGTGATTTTGTATGCTCCGTGTCCTGTATGCATCTAAAATTTGTATTTCTGTTTCCTTTTTTATTTCTGGAAAGTTTTCTGTAATTATTTCATTTAGTAGGTTACTCATTCCCTTGGCTTGAATCTCTATCCCTTCCTCTATCCCGATGACTCTTAAATTTGTTTTTTTTATGTTATCACATATCTCTTGGATGTTTTTCTCGTGATTTTTAACCAGCCTATCTGAGTTGGCTAGACTCTTTTCAAGATGATATATTTTGTCTTCATTATCTGACCTTCTGGCTTCTACTTGCTCCACTCTATTAGTGATACTCTCATTTGAGATTTTAATCTGGTTTATAATTTCTTTCATTTCTAAGATTATTGTTTGATTCTTTTTTATAATCTCTATCTCCTGTTATAGATGCTTAACTTCTTTTATCTGTCTATGTAATTCATTCTCAATGTGTTCTTTCGCTGCTTGAATTTGCTGTCTCGTATCCTCTTTAAGGTTCCATTCCATCTGTCTAAGGTGTTCCTTGAGTTCTTCATATGACCATTTTTCTGATGACTCTAGGTCATCCTGAATATTTAGGCTGTCCTGCATTTTTTGTACTCCTTTTCTTCCTTGCTTTTTCATGCTGCTTATGTTACTTCTTGTTCTGTTTGACTGCTGAGTTACTGTTTACTCCTATAAATTTATTTGATGCTTTGGAGGAAAGGTATTAAAAGGGAAGGGAAGAAGTCACTAAAGAGAATGAGAGTAAGCAGGTAGAATTCAAGGAAGGGGGAATAAGAAAATTGAAAAGAAATGAAAAGACAAAAGAAGAAAAAAATGGAAATAAAAAAAGAAAAAAATGTTTTTTTAAAAAAATAATAATAAAAAATAAAAATTAAAATTAGAAGAAAAAATTTAAAGAAAAAATTAAAAAACAACAAGAAAGAAAAATGAAAATGAAAAAAAACAAACCCAAATCAAAGAAAAAACCAAAAAACTAATAAATGCAGTCTTAGAGTTTGATTAACTTCTCTTCCAGTAGGTGCAGCTGTGCCCACCAGGCCAAGCTTCTCCTGTCAATAAGCGGGAACCAATCACTGTGCAGCAGCTCCTTCTCCCAGATTGGGCGAGTCTCCAATCCTGAGTGCCTAGGGCCTCCTCTTGTGTCTAGTCACCTCCCCACTTTTCCTCTAGCCAGGCCCCTCTCACGGGTGCCGCTCACCACAATAGTGGCTACACGCCAGGTCTGCTGCTCCCAGGATCCCTGTTTTCATGGACGACTGGGCACACTCTCCCAGTTTGCCATTCCCTCAGACCCTAAGTTTGTAGAGCTTGGGGCTGAGAATCCTCAGGGAATTTTACTTGCCCTCCAGTAGCCACGCCCCCGGTAGCTGGTGCAAGAGACCTCAGTTGTCAGCACTGGTGGGAGTGGTAGCTGGGAGTTCCGCGCCGCGGGTCCCGCGCCACTCCTGATTCCATCGGTCTGGCTATCGCGGTCATGGGAGAACTGGGAGGGGCCCTTAAGGTTTCCCCAATGTATGGAGAAGGAAGGCTAGGGGATTACACACCTGAAGCCGCTGGTTTCAATGAAGTTATCTCCTCCGCCGCAGTCTGGTGACGTCAGTTCTCTGCCATGGTGTTGTCTCTTGCAAATGGCGACAGTTCGTTTCCCTTTGCCGGGTGACCAATGCAACGGATGGGTCCTGACTGTCTCTCCTAAGCCCCGTTTCAATCCTGTGGCCACTGCCTATGAAGGCTTGGTTGGCATTTACCTCTGTAGGATCAGAAGGGCCGACCAGTTGTTTCAGCAGGATGGATTAGTGCTGAGTCACAGCTGTTTGTCTGCGGGAAGCAGGCGAACGGGAGCTTGAATTCAGCCAATCCGGGCTTAGTGTGTGTTCTGAGAGGCCCAGACTATTCGCCCCTGATCCACGTCAGCTCAGCATTGCCTAGTGATCCTGAGCAAACAGCATTTAGACTGTTTACGACTCCCTATGCCCGCACAGCTGAAGAGGTCAGAGACTTGATCTCTCCATGCCCGCCGCCATGTTGGATCTCATGGCTTTGTCTTAATAGAAAATATTAAATTGGTCTGTTCTTATGTTTATCTCCAACAATGATGTTCTCTGAGGTTAAGAAATTTCCAGTATTCATCTCTTGTGATTCTGAAGACAAGGAAAGGACTAAACAGAGTGGCAAGTCAATTAATGGGGTGGAACTAAAGTTAAGTCATTAGAAAAAAATAATTCTGTTACCTATTTTTGCTAGTCTGTTCTAGCATATGTAATGTCATATAGTACAAGCAAAGTCATATTTGACAATGAACATGTCATTTCTTATGAGTCAAAACACATCTCATTCTCATTTTACTTGATATGGAAACTTGAATCTTTTCATAGGACATTTTTCTTTGTTTATATTCACAGTTATTTGCCAGTGTCGTCACTTTTACAGAAATAGACCTATACACTACCTCACCATCCATGTTTACTGAGAGAACTTCATTTTAGGCTCTGGTTACAATGCCATCTAATAGTTCTTTGCTAATAATCATCTCCCACTCTTACCCATCATTCTAACTGTAAATAATGTCATCTTTAGTGGGTAAAGACTAATTTTTCCAATGTCTAAGGCATAATTCCAAATACCTGATCAAGGAATTCAATATCCTCTTATGATTGGCTCTGATCTACCTGCCCACACATTTCTGACATAACATACCAATTTCTACCACCTATTTCTCAGTACATCTTATACTTTTTCCCATCACTCTTTTTTTCTTGTGTGTTTTTTCAGCATGGACTTCTTTCCATTTTCATTATTAAAATCCTATCTTTCAAGTCTCAGGTACCACAAAGTCTTCCAAGTAGTCCTCAACATATAGCTCTAGAGAATTGATATTAACTTTCATTGAAAATTTATTATAATATCAGGGAAATATTTCTCATTTCAGCTGGTTATGTTTACATAAATCACTAAACTTTTACTTATTTTTGAACAGAAAAAACAATGCCTTATTAATTTCGGAGTTCCTTTTCAAACATTAGCACAAGCAGTGACAGGATTATGAAATTCAATTAATATTTAAAGTATGAATACTGGAGTTGAAAGGGATCATGTAGTTCAAATTTCTAATCTGGATAACTAGGCCCCATAAAACTAAATTTTTTAAAGTAATTGAAATATGAAGATAGAATCTGACAACTTATATGCCAAGACTTCTCTTTACATGGTGTCTTTTGATTAATATTTGATAAAATAGCTTTCTCTAGCAGAAGTTCTAGATTGGCAATAGAACTTTATACAACTTGTAAATATTTTACAACCATATAATTCAATATGGTATTCACTAGCTACATATAGGTCTTGAGTACTTGAAGTATAGCTAGTGGTATCATGATGATAAATCAGTACTTTCCTTAATTTTAGTTGATTTACATTTAACAGCCACACTTGGCTATTGGCTACTGTATTGAACAGTACAGTAAATTATATGAACATGGTCCCCAAGAAAAACATGTTTTGTTTTCTCTCAAGAAAGGAAATGTGCTAATGCCCAAAACTTTGTGGTCAAGAGAGGAAAAAAATATACTGTTATATTTACCTTTTGATTTTAAAGGATAGTTTTCACAGTGCAGAAATGTATAACATCCTTTATTTGATGAAATATTGTTGCTGGACTCTTCTTTGGTATACGGAAAATAGTAGCTCATAAAGACTGAATTGAAAATTTTAAAAATTGGAGTCATTAAAGGTGAGGAACACTAGATAACACAGGAGAACTTATTCAGTTTAGTGCAATTGGGAGAGTATTCA
Organism: Spermophilus citellus; assembly: GCF_964194105.1. Lineage (NCBI taxonomy): Eukaryota > Metazoa > Chordata > Mammalia > Rodentia > Sciuridae > Spermophilus > Spermophilus citellus. The sequence goes on along the minus strand of NC_138196.1, from coordinate 56,249,936 downwards.
TTAACCAGGAATGTATCTAAAACAATGGAGGAAATTTCAAATATTAGAGAAACAAGTAGACAAGAAAATCGTGAGTGTTGGCCTCTCAAAGTTCAATTTTGAATAGTCTTTAATACTGCATTTGATAAATTATTCATTAATAGTGGTTCTGAACATATTATTCTGATATACTTTACACAGCTTGTACATTTTTAGGATTGGAGAAAAATCATGTGTATATTATTTCTATATGTATGAAAGAAATTAATAGTGAGCCCAACTATATTGATACTAATAAAAACACTACATTGTAAAAAATATTATTCCTACAAACAAAAGAAGATATCATAAAAGTATCATATTTGCCTTCCTATTTATGCTGTTTCTTTTCAATTTTTAGCCTTTTTTGGTTTGATGGACTTTTACAGGCTTTATTATTTCTCTGACTTCCTAGGTAATTATTGGCAAAATGCTCTTGGCTAGCATAGTTCACTATAGGATATTCTAAGATATTCTCTATTCAGGCAATGCAAAAAGAAAGCCATTTTTATTTCCAAGCATGTTCACAATGCTGGTTTACATTGACTCTTTTTTTATAATGTCATGGAATTTATTGGTTTTATAATCTATTATTGAAGTGAAAAGTATTGGCATTCCAAACCAAAAATCCAAATCTCAATGAGGTGATTATTTTCCACTATATTAATGACATCTCATCCATAAAATTTGTGTCCTTTGAAAACATTCCACAAACATTTTAAAACTAATCTTAAAATTAGTAAACATGGGGGCTGGGGATATAGCTCAGTTGAAAGAGTGCTTGCCAAGAATGCACAAGGCCCTGGGTTCAATCCCCAGCACCACCAAAAAAAAAAAAAAAAAAAAAAAAAAAAAAAAGTTAATGAACATGGTATCTAAATTTAATAAAAAGTAATGGCTAATTTTTCAACAGTTATATTTTGAAGTTTCCCCAAATTGTAATATTCTAAAGAATTTTTTCTTTAATCATTTATAAGAGCTGCTATAAAGAAAAAAAATGAGTTTGTTAATTAAAATTAAAAAAAAGATTCAAATAAAAATTTGCCTCTATTATTTTTCAAAGAAGGTTAGCCAAAATTGTATCGATTTTAGTAATCCTGGACAAGTTTCTTTTTCTCACTGGCCTAATTTTCTACAGGAAAATGACTCAATGATACCCAAGTCCCAAGATATTAGTTAGGATAAATGAATTAATAATGAAAATCATTTAAAATAGTACCCAGTTGATAAGAGCCACTTAGAGACATTAACCAAGATTATTACCTAATTAAACTAGATTCTTTTATGAAAGAAGCACATTTGTAATAAAGCAACATTCGCCAATATCAAACTAGTAAATAAAAACTCTGGATTAGAACCTAGCAATCTTATAAATACCTTCAACACTTTCTAAAATTAAGTCAGGTATAGTGAATATACAAAGTAGAAAGCAGAAAATCTTCCTGAGAATGAAATCAGGGAAAGTTTTATAGAGACCCCTGCCAAAAATAAAGAAAGAAATTCCAGAATGCTAGGAGGCATGTAGTAGGCAGGTACCCCAAACATTTACTGTGCCCTATATAACTGTTAATGAATGGAACATGAGACCTTTAATAAACAGTTCAATAGAATATATTTTTTAATAATACATGTTTTTATAATAACCTCAATGATCAGTATCAAATTCATTAATCAGACCCCTCAGAGATCCATAGTACACCATAGCAATGTAAGGAGGTCTTGCTTTCTTCAACTATCTGCTTCTCAGTACAGTCCCAACAACTTTATTCAAGCCCTTATGTCAAATTTCATCCTTCCGTTCCCAAACAATGCCCGTTGGCCACTCCTCAGTCCTAGGAGTAGATGCAGCAGCAATATTCTCTCAGAACTAAAAAGGGCTTCAAGCAAACCTTAGATGCTACCTCCATTATGGGAGATTATGATCTTGACATGGATGTGTGGGGTAGGCTCTGGATGGTCACAACCCCAAAGCCCTACTACATATTCCTTGCATTACAAGAAACTTTAAGGTGAAAGGAAAAAACAAAACTCTTTAAAGGGCAGGGTTCAAGGTAGGATTTCTGCTGCTTATTCTAAAATTGTCATGAAGTGGGATATAGAAGAATTGGGGGGCTCTAGAAGTTATTCTAGATAGGTTTTGGAAAGGGCTGAATGTGAAGGGAGAAAGACCATGAAGTCTTTGCAGTAATCCAGTATACAGAATTATGAAACCAGTAGTAGAGAGAAGAGGAAGGGGTTGATGGAATCTGGAGACTTTTAGGTGGTACTAAATCAAGAGGGAGAGGAATAAGTTGAATGTTGGGAATAAACCTGACCGGGTCTCTGTAGGGAGGCTGGTAATGGAAGTTCTCTAGAATTCTCTCTCAGGTTATAAAACAGTCTGTAATTGAAGTCTAGAGCATGATTTAGTAAAACAAAAACTAATTACTATTTTAATATTTTTCAAGCATTATTTGCCTGAGGAATATATTCTTAGGAGACATGTTTACTTATGTTTCTAGATAGGTAAACCTAAAAGACATAAACACATGTAATTTATTTTGTTATAGGTAGTTTTAAATTCCCTCAAAACATAGGCAGTTTTATTTATTCAAAACACCTTTAGTTATAAGTTACTAGTTAGGGCTGGGGATGTAGTTCATAATAGAGCATTTGCATAGTACGTGTGAGGCCCTGGGTTCAACTTCTAGCACCACAAAAACACAATAAATAAATAAATTACATGATTAAATTCTCCTAATTTTCAAAGCTAGTGAACTAAGAATCTTTTTTCAATTCACTGAGTTTGTTGAATGGACTCCTGAACCCATGTTGACCAATTAAAGGGATGTGAAATTCCTTCAAATTGCAATACATCGAGTCTAATCAGGATTCTATGAAATCAAAATGAATCATCTTAAACCAAGACTATGATCATGATAACTACTGAATTAGAAAGCAAATTTTTAATTATTTATGCAAATGTAATTACACCAGTTTAAGCAGAGGCTTGTCATAAATATTAGTCAAACAAAAGACAATTATTTGAATGGCATTACTTCTAATGAAACAACATAAACAGACAATACTAATTAGGAACTAAAATGCATATGCTGTGAACTTAATATAAAAATTTCAGTTACAATATTGTATTGTGTAACTTGATAAAGTAGAGTTTATTATTGCTGCCCCCATTAAAATAAACCCTCCTTTTAGCACTTATAATGTTGGACTCCTACAGATAACATTATAATGAGGGTATGATGCATTTTGATTGAGTTACCACAAGGGAGAAATTTAATTTAATTAAACTGGTCTTCATTAAAGTATTGCATTCAAGTGAAGTAATTATATGGCACATACAGTATGGAAAAAATGCCTGCTGTTTAAAAGGGAGAACACTCACTGTAGATGGGCCTTGATTTTATTAAGGAGCCCATTTCTCAATCTCTAACCTGTGACTTGAACATAATGATATAAGAGAGTGACATGCCTTCATGCTCTAGTTTTTAAAATAAACAGCATCTTATGTGTATAAATATATCGTTGTAGCATTTTAATATAAATATATGTACACATATATACATTTGTATATATACACAAATAATACATATGTAAAACTTATATGCAAATTAATCCTTATACCCAAATAAATATTTAGAAAAATATATACATGGGTTTATGTTCTTAGACATACACACCCATACAAGTTTCTTAGATATGTAAACTCCACGTACCTAACATCATTAGTAAACATACCTATTGTTATGGATTCGTTTAAAAACATAATGTTAAAACATTCAAAAATATTTATGGATATATATGGGTGGGTAGATAAGTAGAGTTAATATATTAAGTTGTGGAACAAACTCAACAATCTTTATGACAGTCTACTGGCATCTCCACTGATTTGAAAATGTTTTTATGTAGATAAGAAAACATGCCTTTAGATGATAAAAAGTATGCAGTGCATGATAACTTCAATTACCACATTTCCTTTCAGATTGTTAAAGATAACAAAAGAAAGCCTATAAAATTAATCATACTTCTAAATAAACCCTGGTTACTTAACTGGGCGTCTATACCCAAATCAGCTAAATATAAAATTTGTTTAACTTCTTTATCTCTCGGCTTCTGTCTTGGGTCATGCTGTTATAACAAAGTACTGTAAACCAGGTTGCTTAATGAACAAGTGAATCTAGGAGACCAGAATGGCCAAGTTCCTCTGGAGCTGTACAGTGAAGTCTGCTCTTGGTACCCTCAAAGGGCAGGCAGAGGCCTGGAATTCACTCAAGAGTCTCTTCAACAGAGTACTGATTCCACACACAAACATCTGTTGCAGCTTTATTGTCTATAAATGTCTCTTGTTTCTTCATCTCCCTTCCTAATCATTTCTTAGGGGTCTCCTTCCCTGGGTTTTTCTCCAATTGTTGAAAGTCCTCCATATTGCGTCTTTGCCTGACTTTTTTTAAAATTTATTAATGCATTATAGAAATTAAGCGCTGAGTTTAAAGCCTAATTGGGTGATGTTGCACCAGTTTTTAAGTTTTGCTAAGTATATTGATCTACCCTGGGCCAGGAACAAATGTCTGGAACAGAGTGTTATATTTTCCCTTTCTATTCACTCCTGTTTCTGCTGTTCAGTCCATGTGAATAATTCTCCAACCTATTCTTTTTTAATGAGGATCCAAACGTTTTATCCACCAGTCTTCTTGACCTCACTGCTTACGTATTCAGTAGTCATCTTAAAGTAAACATATTTTAAATCAAGTCTGTAATCTCTGTCCTCTGCAAACATCACATAATCCCCTCTTGGATTCTTTCTTGGTTAATAATATCATTATTCACCTGGTAACTCAAACCAGAATCTTAGTTGTCTCTGTTTACCTTCTAGTACTCAAATTGCATACCAAACCAGCCATCAAGTCGAATATCTTGTAGTTGTACATTCACGATTTGTTCTCCCTGCACATTTCCATTTCCACGAAATGTACCTCATTCTGGACTTTGAATTGGTTGGCATCACCTGCTTCATGGACATACAACCTGTACACAGGGCCTCACAAATAGTCAGGGTCTGCACTTGGGCTTAATACCCTGAGATCACTGTATTACAATTCTTATTAATAATGTTACTTTTGAAATCGTGACATTTCTCAGTGTAATCTAAAGATATATTGGAGCATAGGCTGGGGACTTGGGGCCTTAGCTCATGTGGTCCACTTTCCACTGCCTCCCTTTTTTCTTAGTATGGTTCCTGCTGCCTCTGTATCCAGTGGGAGTCTGAGTGACCCATTGGGGACAGAGGCTAGCTCCATGCATTTCAGAAAGGGCATGGTAACAGTCCTCTCTGGCCTTGGTGGGCAGAATTTAAGTATTTTGTGGCAGTTAAGCAGGGACAAGACTTACCAGTCCTTCTCTGTCCCTTGGCATTGCTGTTTGCAGTGGCTGGGCCTACAGGCCTTGAAGAGGGAGGCTTGACTTCTCCTGGGCTGGACATAGCTCAGGTCTAGAGGCTGCTTTGAAGGAAACTGGTCAGCAGTGGGACTGGACCCATCCATCCAAGTGCAAATTAGGATTACCTTTGCTCAAGGGAGTGGACATTGAACAGCAGATAAAAATTACCATGTTACAAAGAGACAGAAGAAAAAAAAGATGCTGCGTGTATTTCTTTTCCATTTAACTCTTTTTTTCTGCCTTTTCAACAGAGTGCTCTGCATTTTCATTTTGCCTAGAGCCCTTGCGCCTTGAGATAAATTCCCTCCTCCTCTCCCTGATTCTGACCTGTCTGTTCTCTAGTCAGCCTCACATAATCTACAGATCATTCCCCTGTTTAAAACCTTTTTTTCACATCCAGTCTTGTTCAGGAGAAGTTTCAGAGACTTGGACATAATTCAGTAAGCTCATGGCACTGTGCAATCTGACCTCCACCCACCCATCTGGAGGTGTCTATCATCCTGCCGGCTGCAACAGTTATCAGTATTTTCTCAAATCATTTGTAATTTCTATTTCATCCCATCCTTAGAATATTTTTATGCCTAGAGTTCTACCACTGTTCTAGAAGGCCCTCATTTCTAACTACTAAAATGCTCTGCTAGGTAGTTTTTTTTTTTTTTTTTTTTAAATGCCACCTACTTTGGGGAAGCATCCCAGCCTTCCCCACCCACGTTCCTTGGCACTCACGAAACATTTCTTTCTTACTTCTTTCTCTTATATTCCTTACCTTCTAAATACTGATTTCAGTATGGGTCTTATGTGTGTATTCTTCAATCCTCAAATACAGAATCCATATTATAATGATTTGTATATGCCCAGGCCAAAATAACTCCTTAAATGTAGTGAGAGTTGAAAATTGTTTCTTTGTTTCTAAATTGGTTATTCATTAACAGTTAATGTCATTTCATTGCCAAAGAAATGAAGTCCAAATTTTTATAGATCTAGAATGGCATCAATTATTAAAATCCTGATAAGACACAAAAAATTGATTTTTAAAAAATTATGATACTTGATTTCCATTTGATTAATCACAGTAAAATGGCTTTTTTGATTATCTTATTAAATTTTGTTTTGTTTCATGATATTATCTAATCAACTCCTTTCAAACACATATTTACTATTTATGAGATGCACATTTTAAGTTTCATTATGTTTTAGGGCACAAATCTTATATTTGATATAGCAACTATAACCTATCCTTTTTACGTGAAAGATTTGATTTTAATGTATTCATCAATACTGTATTTAAAAATATAATTCTTTTTAGTAACTAGAACTTTTGAATAAATGTATTGAATTCATAATGAATTAATTCATATTTTTAGTGTGAGATATATGTTTACAGAGATAGATTGCTAATTCAACTCCTGTTCGAATTATTTAGAAAGTAACATTGATCCATAGGCATTTGTAACATTTCCTAAGAAACATGATGTAATATATTTGAGTTTTAAAAATGTTTATATATTTTGTACCAAGCCCTGGTTAAAATGTCTGCTTTATCTCTTGTATGCTATATGCATTGATTCTACTTTTCATACATGACATAAATATACATTTGAGGAGTTTCAAAAATGTTCATTCTAAATTTTCCTATTGCTTTTTTGTTTATGGCCGTTACAGTAAGGAGAGCAGAGTGCACACAGCACCCTGAATCTTTTGTACATATTCAAAGCCTGCTTCCTTCCAGCAGCATTCATTCCACAAGAGGCTTAAAAGCTATTGTATTTACTAAAATGTTGTTCACTGCTCAATTTCTTAAGATAGAATAAGAAATCAAAATAAGAGCTATTTTTATTCACCACAAATTTTTCTGTGTTGCTGGAGTACAGTAAATAAATGTTTTGTAATATATTGCTAAATATTTCAAATGAAAATTAAAAAGCATTTTAAATGTGTAGATAGAAATAGAGGAAAATAATTGATAATAACCAAATTTTAAACTTTATGTGAAATTAACTTACAGTGTTACAAAATAGTTTAGCCAATAGAATCTCTTTTGAACCTTATAAAAATTGTCTGGCAGAGAGTTCAGTGTTGTTTTTTCCCTATTTTGCAGAGGAAGAAATTGAGGTTCAAGGAGTTTCTGTGGTTTGTTCAAACTTAACAAGTGAAGGGCTAATTCCAATCAAGGTCTTCTGATATAAAGTCCAGTTCTATTCCACATAATTTCATATGGCTAACAATGATCAGATATGTTTTATTCTTCCTCCTTTCTCTTCTAATTTGTTGGGTTAAATTATTGGTGTTTCCTAAAAATAAATAAGAGATTCTGAGAATAAACCTGAAGATATAATATATACTTAAGCTTTCTCCAAATATCAGGCCCATTTACATATAATTTACATATAAGGAGACTTCTTTAGGATTTTTTGAGAAGTACTTTGAAAGATTATTTCCCATGTACAGCTTAATTTTAGTTTCATTTGAAAATAGCTGCTTAGATCACATTATGAAAGTCATACTTACAGTATCTCCGATGTTGATAAAAACATCTATTTGTTTTGACCTAGCCTATGTGATTCACTGGTGGACTCATGTCTCTTCTCCAATCTCAACAATCTTCCTCATTTACAAAGTGAGTGTATGGGAACCTGCGATGGTATAAATGCAATTACATATATAAGTAGAAAAGCACAGTTCTTGACAAATAATAAATGTTCAATACACGATAATCTAAAAATGCACCATTACTACAGCAGAAACTGATGTTGAAATCAAGTTATGACAAAAACTTCATAAGATGATACATAGTGGATTTTTAAAAAATCTTTGATGCCCACTTTTGTATTTTACTTTCATAGTTTCTAAAAATATAGAGATTAAAAATTGGCTTCTATATTTATTATATAATTTTTTTCCTGATATATGAGCCAAAGTAGTAAAAATTTACATGCTTTTGGAATTTAGTTTATTCTTTGAGAAAAGAGATCAACTTTCTTACACTGTTAATTTTTTATTAAATTATTTTTACAGGTCTTATATATTGATATCAGTTAACAGTCTTTTAGTATTTGAAAACAAATCAGTAGAATGAAGAATGATGTATTTATTATATTTTTGTGAAATTAACATTATATTACTTGGTATTTAAACTTTTCATAGTATTTTAATCATACTAAATAATTCATATTAATAAAATGAATATTCTTTTAGGATCTCATTGCTAATTCTACCACATTCTTCTTAAAAATATTTAATTATCTTCAATTCAAAATATCATTCATTGCTGTCTAATTAACTTTGTCTAATTAACTCTTAATTCTCTTATTACTAAATATATACATACTATGCCTTGAGAGAACTTGTTAAATTCTTGATAAGTTAACACTGAAAATGTGGGGCTGAGGTTGTAGCTCAGGGGTAGAACTCTTGCCTCACACTTGTGAGGCACTGAGTTCAATCCTCAGCACCATATAAAAATTAAATAAATAAAGGTATTGTGCCCATCTACAACTAAAAAAAAATTTTAAAAAACCTGAAAAGGTAGGGATGTTTTTGTAATGAGTGATTAGCATTTATGTAGAATTATTTCTATTTTATCAAAAAATTAAAATTTTATATTATATTTCAAAGTAGTGTCAACAATAGAAAGTATCCAGTTTGCTGTTCAGAAATTGCAAATAACAGAACTCTATAACAGAAATCAGTTCTACATTTACTACAGTTCTACATTTACTACATTTACTACATTGAGAGTGTACATGTTTTGTGATTATTTCTTTTTCAAAATCAGTCATTGAAAGATAGATTTAATCTAGCAGCTGGACTTACATGTTACTACTTCTTTCTTCCTTTCTGCCCATCTCTCTTTCTAACATATACAACTTCTGCAAGGGGAATAGAAAAAAAAAAAATTAAGGATATAAGGATCTTCTTTCCTGAAGTGTGATCTGCCATAGCTTTTTTTTTTTTTTTTTTTGTAGTTTCCTCAAACTTATGACACATAAAAATGGAGAGTTTGCCCTGGTTCCCATATCCAACTATAAGTAAATAAATTTGCATTCCTTTTTCTCTTATTAATCTGTTAATTGTCAGTTCATTTCAAAACACTTTCAGAAAGCAAAGGGGAGTCTTTCCTTTCATCTATACTACCAAGTATGTTCCATAGATAACTTGTAGAGCAAGAGTCATCAATGTATGCATTTTATTGCTTCCAAAATTCTCTGAGTAGGAAATCTTTCTTTTCATTCAGTCATATTTCTTTTTATTCAACATATACAGATCTTCCAAACTCAAAATATTAAACTTCAGTGTTCATAATTTATGGTTAACTGGATAGGTTACAATACCATTATCAATTATTTGTCTGAATTCTGCTAGCACAAATTAATTTGTTGGAGTTTTGATTTATGTTTGTTTTTTTAATGAGAAATTGAATTTAAATAGATCATTAAAATAAATATAGAATAGAAAAGAAATGCATATTTTTTTCCATATACTTCAAATGCACATTTTACACTACATCTGGCTTGTGGCTATTTTCTCTGATCATTTGCTAACTGTCAAAGAGTTACATTTGTAGTTCTCTATGAATGGCCAAGGATTATCCAAGATACGGCAGATTGAGATTTCTCCATTCATTCTATGGTCTGCTTTCCTTTTTGTTCTTGCAACATAGGTTCCTCCTTGCTACTGTTCTCCATCTGTCTCCATGAGGCTGCTCTCTGACTTAGGGGCTCTCAGCTTGTTGCTTCAATTAACTTTCCAATGGAACCCCTGGCAGCCTCTATGGTTTCCTGCTGGTATTTCCCATTTTCCTGCTGCTTTTTATCTCTATGCTTGGCTTTTCCCTGCCTGTTTATCAGTAGTCAGCTGGTTGAACTATTGTTTGGAGCACTATGGATTTCCTGCTGATTTTATCACTAATTCCCCACTGGTCTTTTGTTACACTTTTATTTCATTTTCTACCCAATTCTGTCTTCAGGATGCTGGCATCATTTTGTAAGACCCTGTACAAGAAGAGAAGTTTTTCCAAAATGCTTAATCGAGAAGCTATTTAGTTACTTTTTCTATTAGAATTGACCAAGGGTGAATTATATTTCCCACTATGTCTACTGGGAAAAATATACTTACATGTGACAAGGTGATTATATAAATACACACCATCGAGGTGCTATGATGTTAGTGTTTCAATTCTAAAATATCCCCACAGTGACTTGTTAAACAATTATCTCCTTTCACAGACTTTACAGATAGGCTGAAGGTGGTTACCTGAAAGAGAATTGTATTACTTACTATTTACATTTTAAAATGAAGGATCCTGGTGTTTCTTTGTCTGGTCTAGCAATCTTCTTTTATGTTTTCATTACTATAATGTCCTATTCTCAAGAGTGGTGTTCACAGCCTAGATACGAGCAAATTCTCCTCATTTTGATTTTTGTATTTTCCATGTTAGATGTCCCCTAGGAATTGAGAGGGACTCTGCTAGGACTCATGACACAACAGAGGCCAATCTTCAGTTTCACATCAACTCTTGGGGTTGATTTCCTGGTATTAACACAAAACTTTCAAAGCCTAAAACATTTCTAAGGCATAAATGAAAACTCTTTTTCAGTCTTCTAAGAAAAAAAGTCATTTAAAAAGTTAGCTTAGAAAAACAACCTGCCTTAAACTTAGAAACTGCTAATGTATTCATCAAATATAACTTTTGGCCAGATGCACTAATTTATGTAATGTAAGGGAAATATAAGCAATTAAAAATAGTGCAACGTCACTGTAGGAGTTTAGGTGTATAGAATTTACATATAAAAATGAAATTGTACAAGTTTTAGAGTCGGCATTTTTATGTTTAAATCTTGACTTTGGCATGTTTTAGCAATATAATCTCAAGCAAGGTTATACTAATTAAATGTGGTTTAGAGCAGATCACTGGTTTTCAAAGTTTTCTATTTTTATTTTGTCTTCTTTACTTTTTATAGCATATATATATATTTAAATCCTGCATGATCTCAGTGTATTATTTTACAAAGAGAGTTAGAGCTAATCTAGTTGGAGGGAGGCCCAGAATTCTGAATGGTTGTTAATCAATTTCTTCTCCAGGGTTGTTCTGAGAAACTTTTATATTTGCCCAAGCTTCTGTAGAATATAATTTGGAAGTACCTGAACTAGATATCTTGTTTACTGAGCAACTATACTCAGCAAATCATACTATTGTCTGTATCCTTTATTACTGTGTTTGAAGTATGATTCTAGAGCAGGGATCCATTATTTTAGCACACATTCTCCTACTTCCTCACTTAAGTGGAGAATAGTAATGATAAATTCTGCTCTGGTAGGTTCCCATTCCTTCTTCTTCCCAATCACTCTGCTCACGACCCAAGGAGACTTGGTTGTTTCAGGATCAATCACATCCTTTGCATTAGCCCTGTCTAAAGCAGTCCCTTGGGTATATACCATTGCTCTCATTTCTTTCTCCCTCACTGGCCACTTACATTCAGTTTTATTATTATTATTATTATTATTATTATTATTATTATTATTATTAGTTTCTGCTCATCTTCCTAACTTCTTGCTATTGAAGTGTCTTCCTGGGAACTCTTGTCCATGACCACATACATGACCCCCTCTGTGATGTCATTTAGGTTTATAGGTTTATACCATCTCTCAGATTTGCATCTCTAATGTACACTTCCTTCTGAACTCATATATACAACTTGACTTGAAATGCCAATTAGACATTTCAATTGTGACATCCTACACCAAAGTCTTGACTTTGCTTATCCAGAAAACTGATTCCATGTCAATGTTCCATCTTAGTAAATGACAAGTTCATCTAATTAGGTCATGAGGCCAAAATCTTCAGTGTCACCCTGGCTTGCTGTCTCTCTCCAGTGTCCCACATCCAATCAATCAGCAGATTGTCTTTGCTTTCATATCAAACTATAGAATCCCTGTTCTCTCTAAATCCAACAAATTTCCCTTGCTCAACCTACCACAAAATTTTTATTCAAGTTATTTCAGTATTTTACTTGAACCATTTTCTGTTTTTCCTTTTGGCTACTACTATTGCTTAGACCACCAGCCAACCATCCAGAATGAAAACTGTTAACATTTGAGATTTGGCACATCTTTAAAAGAAAGAAACACTATAAGAAAGAAAGAAAATAGCTTCTTACTTCCCTCACAAAAAAAGCTCAAATTATTTTAATGAACTATTATAGGACTATATAATTTACCATCCAAACTAAGGCATTTCTCATAGTGGAATAGGAAACTGTGAATTCTCACTCCAGACAGCAAGTGTAAGCAGCCACAGTTCCAGACAAAATGGGATATGTTCTTCTCTTACCTTTAAGTCTCCACATATTCAACCCCATCCTCTGCAAAGTACTTGGCTTTATTTTCTTTCTCACTATCCTTTACACCCTTTATCTTACTTACATACTGCTCTTTTTCCACTTTTTAGAAGCTGTCAAATGTGCTTCTGCATTAGGGTTATTTGCCCTTGAAGATCTGTTTGCTTTCAGTTTCCTTCTTTCACTATCTGAAGAGCTCACTCCTTAATTTGCTTAATGTGTCTTCTCACATGTCACCTAACCAGAGAGGTCATCCCAGACATCTATCCTTCACCCCTGGCCTGCTCTTACTCTCTTACTCGTTTATTCTTTTATATATATATATATATATATATATATATATATATATATACACTTTTTTTTCCACACAGTTTATTACCATTTGATATATTTCAATAGATTTGTTTATTATTGTATACTAAAAGTTAGACAAGTCCAGGGACTTTGTCTGTGTTAGTCTTTGCTGTGTTAAGGACCTAGAAGGTCCTAAAACAAAGAAAGTACTCAAGCAATCTTGTCAAATTAATGAATAAAAAAATGTCTGCTCCATACGCCATGAGTTCTGATTTCCTAGTTTGTCTGGCATCGATCAGACCATAAAAAGTCAGCTCAGACTGCACAAATTCACATAATTCTCATCTAGGCATAGAAAGCCAATATAATTTTGTAAAGTAAAAGATTTTGTTGTTTCCTTTTATTGATCAATATGTGTTTATATACACACATAAATACAAATACACACACATACATATGGATATTTTCCCTGAAATGTTCTTTGTATTACAGCCAGTTTTTCAGAGGATCATGCTTGTATTTCACATCAGTTCGTGTTTTTTATTATACATTTAAAAAAACCATAATCTAGTGTGCTCTCTGTGCTTCTCTTGCTCTATGATTTGTCAAATAATTCTGTGTCCAAAAATATTCATTAATTGATTGAATGAATTCATATTACACATTTGCTTCCCTGTTAGGAAAATCAATTTTAATTCAGAAAGATTATTTCATGAATGTGGAATTACAGCAAGAGAACTGAATAGTTTCCGTAGTCTGAAGGGAACAGAAGGTCTAATTTCAAACTTAGATGAAACCTATTTCATTTCATTTCCCAACTCATGGCCTCAAAGCAATACTTTTCGCAGCCTATTAAGAAAATCTATTTTCATGGTCATCTTATGTTCTAGCAGACACTTTATCTTGGATACAATCAGGAAATCATATTTGTGATTTCCATTGTTTCATTATCATTCCTGGTTACATGTTAGCTTCTATTTCACTTCATCTTTCTCTCTAAAGTATTTCATTGGTTTCTCCTTCTACCTTATATAATTGATTCTGCATTTATGACATATTGTCCAATTTTGTCCAATTTAAGTTCAATTTCATCCAATTTTGATTAGTTCTATGAATCAATTTTTTGCCACAGACCTATTAATATTTATTATTATCAAAAGCATATTCTTCCTGAATATATATCTTAATCCCATATTTCATTAACATTAATACGTAGGCTATTAGGAATCCCCAGTACAATATATTAGGTTTGGAACATTGGGATAAATTTTTCAAATACTGGAATTTCCAATTGGTTCAGCTTTGTTTATCTGGTAATAGTATAAACTATCTCATCCCTTCAGTAATTAAGTTGCTACTAGATTTAAAATTTATTTTAGCTGAGTTGCAAATAGTTTACCAGACACCACACTCTGCACTGTGGTATATTAAGTTAAACCAAGCAAATAAATCAAGGAGAATTGTTGTAAGACTATGTTCAAAAGCAAAGAGTTAAAAATACAGACCAACTATTTTGAACTGATTAAAATAATGGTATATAAAACAAAACAACCCAAATTCCATTTATTCAAAAGAAAATATAATGTGAAAGTGTACATAAAATTGATCACACCAGATTTTGGTCAATTTTACTTTCCTTTTTATAACTCTTAAGTTGACTGAGTTATTTTACAATAAGAGTGTATTAATTTTACAATAAAATTTTTTCTCTCTCCTCCCCTGCAAAAAACAAAATAAAGAAATAAAACATCAAGCACCACATCCCAGTAATTGACTCTATCTCCTAAATATCTATTGATGTAATTTCAATACAAATTCTTTCTGACATCCTCCTAACCAAACTCTTGGTCTTCCATTACGATCATCCCTAATCTGTCCCAATATCATAAATGGATTAAGATCTTATTACAAATGACCTCCAATTACTTTTACAATAGAGTTGCATTTTTTTTTTAACACTTGCAGGTTAACAAATATTTCTTCTCTCTCAGTATTCCATGTTACATAAGGAATATCTACCTGTGTTGTACATCAAACTTTTCCTTCATAAATCAGCTGAGGGTCCTTTTCCTTACCACCATCCTTTTATCTATCCTAACCTTTCTAAGTGACCTACAGGGATCGACTCTCTGCTGGTAGCAAGACTCTAGCACTGTATTATTGTACTTGACCTTCTTTTATATCTATGAATTAGATACAAAGGTCCATAAAGCTTTATCACTTATCAACATGTTTTTAACTGTAGAACATGCTCAATAAATAAATGATGAATGAATGTTGAGTGAATTAGTGTCCACTTTGCAGGAAGAAATTTAGGCAAGCACAGGTTCTAGCAAATGTATGTGTAAAGGTATGCCTAGCAAATATTAGAGTTATGCAAGATGATGTTTGGTTAATATGAAATTATCTTTTGTAATTCTGCAAATATACAAAATATGGGATTATTAATCTCATGAAAGCATGAAACAATTATAGACTGTCCTTTTATAGTCAGAGAAGTTTCTGGAATCTAATTTGAACATTAGTATTAGTGTCAAGCTCAACATTTGGATTTCTATGAAAACTGATTATATATATATATATATATATATATATATATATAAATGCATAATACTTTTTTTCTGTCTCATATGTGTGTATATTATTATTGTAAATATATGAAAAAATAATTATTAAATTAAAAACCAACCATTAACTTTTCAGAAAATTATTGTTTATGGAAAAAATGGAATCATACAAATAGGTTTAAAACTTTCTTAATCATATTAAAGCGTTCTTACCATTAGAAACTCATCTCTTTTTAAAAGTACAGTAAGAGCCAACTTAAATATATTATTGATCTTAATTTAACTTTTTTGCTATTTGGGACTTGTCAATTTTCCATGTTTTAACATATTATTATGTTTATTTCTTTTTGTTGTAGTATATTATTATTATTATTATTATTATTATTATTATTTTTACTTCCTAAATGGTATTATTGCCCAAAGACATGTAGTAGTTTTTGTATATCATTTGCAGGAAGGTCTGTCTACCTTTTTATTATGCTATTTCAAAATAATTCTCACTTCAGTGTAGCTGTTTTCTCTTACTTTTATTCCCGCAAAAACTGTGGTCAGTTCCTCTGGACTATCAGTGGTTTTATGTGCATTTATGAGGGTTACATGTAACTTATTCTCACTTTTGATCTGATTCATTAAGAGGAAGAATCTCATTTATGGATGTAGAAGAAAATAACACTTTCCCCATAGCAAACTTTTCCTCCAAAACAATCGGAAAACACGTTTGTAAAGAAAATGAGTGACAGGTCTACAGTGTGTACTGGCAAGCCTAACAGCTCATATGCATATCAGATATTAGGCAGCTTTAGTTACATTATTGACAGAGTACACCTGCTCATCTCAAGACATTGAACTATACAATGTACACTGACATAGCACTGAGAAGCAAATTGCATACTGTTTTTGAAAGGTTTGTGATACCATGCTGGTAAACAAAAGACTGTCCTTATTACCACAATGTCTAATATATCCTTTTAGAAGTGGTAAAATCCCAGGGGACAGGTAGTTTGAAGAATATGAACCCCAAGAAGCACGCTCTAAGCCATAAAGCTCTTATCTGTCAATATCATACACGGTAAACGTGTTAAAAAAGAGCATAATGGTGTGCTATTGTTATTGCTGAGGCATCAGTCTTCTTTATGTTTGCATTAGGGACTTGTTAAGGTGCAGAATGTTTTGCCCACTAAATGTCTATATAAGACAAGATTGTCAACTCAGCTGTAAACAGAGGGCACTCTTCCTAGAAAAATCTTTGAAATTGTCTTTATAACTGCAAACAGCGGAAAGGTTTCTCAATGCTTATTTTTAGTTGATAATTGTTTAAAAGTTTGAAAGCAAGTACAAATATAAATGTGATTTTTAAAAATCTTATAATGCTTACTTTAATATTTCATTGCTTCCTTCCATTTTTATTAAAACTGAATCTATACAAGACAATGCTTATAAAAGAACCAGTAACCACCCCTTCCCAATGGCTTCATAATACATACAGCAAGCTCTGGGGTTATTTTATAGCAGTGAATATTTGGTAGAATTTTTCTGGGATTAAGAAGAAGGTTCTTATTCTAGATCTGTATTGGAAAAGTTTCTTTTTATAGTTTTGAAAATTTATCCATTTTGGAACTTACATTAGGAGATTTGGGACTTTGATCCTATGTGCTATGGACCATAGTACATAGAACACAGAATCAAAGTCCTAAATCTCCTAATGTAAGTTCCAAAATGTTTGTGAACCCCCAAATTTGTATGTTGAAATCCTAACCTCCAAGGTAAAAGGATTAGGAGATGAGGACTTCTGAGGTGGTCAGGTCTTGAGGGTGGTACCCTCTGGTTGGGATTATAGCACTTATAAAACAGACCCCAAAGAACTTATAAAACAGACTCCAAAGAGCTTGCTCACCTTTCTACCATGAGAGGACATGGTGAGAAGGTGACATCTAGTTAGCATGCTGTCCCTAGGCCTGTATCTTCATCTTCATCTCCATCTTCCAGCCTCTTAGTACTGTGAGAAATAAATTTCTGTTTTTTATAAGCTATGTATTTTATGATACTTTGTTATAGAAATCTGAGTAGACTAAAACAGTATTGCTAAGGGGGACAAAACAGGATAAGACCTTTGGTCATGATCAACCTGTGAAAAAGTGGGGAGTAAGGAAAGGAAAAAAAGGGTTAATACTATCAAATCTCTGTTTGTCAGCTTGTTCCTTTCCCCAGTGCCTAATGCTCATGACTGGCTGCTTTGGGTACTGATGGCCTTTGCCCACAGAAACCACCAAATATGCTCTTGGTATTCCATGGCCATTTAGCTCTAT
This sequence comes from Spermophilus citellus, assembly GCF_964194105.1. Lineage (NCBI taxonomy): Eukaryota > Metazoa > Chordata > Mammalia > Rodentia > Sciuridae > Spermophilus > Spermophilus citellus. Next base: position 56,231,978 of record NC_138196.1, on the reverse strand, counting down.
GAAACAGCATAGCTGAACAGAATCAATGGTTAACCATAAGTGACGCTTCTAAATCTGTCTCTAAGTAAGACTCCAGATAAAACTTTTTAAAAATATTGTTAACCATAAAGCATTTGAATGTGGATGCCCTTGGACCTGTATTTTATTTTTTTAATTTTTTTTTAGTTGTCAATGGATCTTTATTTTATTTATTTATATACGGTGCTGAGAATTGAACCCTGTGCCCCACACGTGCTAGACAAGTGCTCTGCCTCTGAGCCACAACCCCAGCCCCTGTATTTTATTTCTTAATACTAAGAAAAAAGTAATTAAAATATAGTGGTACTGCTCAGGAACAATATTGTCATTTATGAGCTTATGAGTTCCAAATCTTCCATGTTAACACAGAAATCTTGCTGTTCTGGGCCAGATTAAAATTAAAGCTTTAAAACTTTTTAAAAAGCTACTTTAAAAACAAACCCATAATTACTTATCTCACAGAAAAAAATAATCATCATTCAGAAAGTGGAAATTCAGGGACAACTATCAAATTATTTTAATACTCTGAAACTAATTTGAGTGTTTACTGGTGCTTCAGGAATAATTTAAATCCCATATATAAATCACCATATTATGCCATCTGATCTTATTCATCAGATCAATACTCTATCTACACATTGTAGGTGGTGGTGGTAGTGGTGGTGGGGTACTAGGGATTAAACCAGAACCCAGGGGTACTCTATCACTAAGGTAAATCCTAGCTCATTTAATTAATTAATTTATTTTTATTTTGAGATAGAGCCTCACTGTGTCACTAAGGGTAGCCTCAAACTTGTGTACTTTCTCAGCCTTCTGAGTAGGTGGGATCACAAGTGTGTGACACCTAATCTGGAAGATCAGTACCCTTTAAAAATAAAAACAAACAAACAAAATCAGGTTTATTTGCAAAGACAGGAGGAATATGAAAGTTCCATTGAAAAATATTTATATGTTAAGAGCAGTGTAAGTGCTTAATCAGAAATCGGACCTTTTTCTTTCTGTTTGGTTTTTCAGGACTTTTCAGGGCTGGATGTACTTGTTACAGAAACAAAACATGCTGGGGGTTTTCTTCCTTTATTTTTTAAGTGAGAATAATTACAGGTTTCCTAAATCATAGGTATTATGTCTTAACACATTTAACTTATTGGAAATATCTTAGTTGTCATCACAAGGAGGTCTAACTCCTTTAAGCTGTCATATGTGAAGAAGGGGACCAGCAATAGATGAAAACAGACCAAGCTAGAGCAAGACCTTTCCCCACCAATGACACTGAAAGATGTCTGAGATCCCCCACCCTAAACACACCCCATTTCCTCTGCCATCTTCCAGCACTATATGATTCAGACTTTGAGAAGAAACAGGAGGGGAGTGATCACAGTCCTAGACCAAATATCACTTTCTTTTACTCCAAGTGCAAAGGTGGAAATGAGGGTCAAAGGGCACACCAGGGTCCCTTCTACTTCAGATCACTAAGCTACAGGTCAAGGGTCTGTTAACTATAGGGGAAGGGACAGAATTGATACTGATGCTGAGGCTGAATTTTTAAATGGACCTAGTTTTAATAATTAAAGGTGACAAAGTTATGACATCTAAGAGTTTGTTAAAACTGAATTGAAGATCTTCAACCTGTTACTCCTTCATTTCTTGTCAAAATAGAAATTTCACGTGCAATTTGAAAACTTCTACAGATTTAAATGCTCATCAGTAGAACAGAATTGTAGTCAAATAGAAATACAGAGACTCAGCAGCAGCTGCTCTGCACTGGGTTTGTAGATGAGGAAGTATAGAAAGGTTAAACAAATTAACCAGGTATGCAAGCTTGAGTCAGAGCTGGTTCCAGGAGTCAGAGGATCTGACTTGCAGTTCAGAGCTGACTGTGTTTAAGAGGCCTCTGTCATGGGGCTTGAGGAAAGTTGGCATTATGAATCTCAAAAGAAGAAAGTGGAGAAGCAATAAAAATAAATTTCACTTCAAATTTTGTCCTAAAGCTTTAACAGGCATGTCCTTCCAAGCTCAGATAGGTTCTAAAATAGCATAAGTTCAAACCAGAAAGTGTTCACTTGAAAATTTTCTTTGTGGCACTTTTTAATACGAGAACCTTAATTCTTGATTAATGTATTTCAACATATTCATATATTTTAAAATATTTAATATATGTAATATATACTAAATATACATTATTAATTATATGAACATAATTAAGCATACTAAACATTCATTTGTAAGGTGAAAATAATATATTTTTCTTTGTTTTTAATAGAGAAAAACATAATTATTTAACAAGCTACGTGGTAGGTCCTGCTGAATTCTTTACATGAATAGTTGTGAACTACTTTGAGACAAAGAACATTTGACCAATTTTCAGGTGAAATATCTGAGGCTTAGGAAGATAAAGACTTTTCTCAGGTCATAAATATATGTGAGCAGAACTCAAATCTAAGTTACATTATTCTAGCTGCTTTGGGATTAACAAATACACTGCCACTCTTGGATGAAGTATTCTTTTAATTGTATATGGAAATTACATGTTTAAAAATGAATGTTTAAAAAGAATTTTTAACAATGACATAATAACTTTTTAAAAGGCATGTTTTTGTATTTTAAATGTATTCTTTCCTATGTCTATTTCATGTTTATTTTTTTTTCTTGATCTTTCTCTGTGTTAAGAAAAAATATGCTGACTATATTATCCTACTGAAATTGTAAGAGACGATCAGGCAATCAGCTCAAATTCCTATATTAAGATGTTAAGTCAAACACAAGGAAGAACTACATCTAATGCAGATATTAAGAGACACTGAAGAAATGATGAGGAATACTAACAAAAGTCAAATTTTTCTGATGAGAAGATTTAGGAATTGTTTTCCAGGTGGGTAAGGGGGTACTTCACTGTCTTCACAGCCTCCTCTAGACCACAATTTCTGCTTTTCTTGTGACTGATTCCTATTAAGTTATTGCAGGATATTTATTACTAGGAACACAAGCAGTGTTTTGACTTGGAGCCATAATGCAAACCCAAAATTTGGCACTGTATATTCAGACATTACTTTAAACCTGGAAAATTACGACTTTAATTAAAGATTCAGCATACAGCCAGCAAGATAATAAATCTGTAATTGATTCTTTGGTGTGGATTACATTCTTATGACCTCAATGGTCACATCGTCTCTCTCAGCTCTGCTAATGCCATTGATGCTTCTCACAGCTCCTCCCTCCTGACCTTCCACCTTGAGAGGTTTTCTTCTCTTCACCTCTCTGGTCTCATATTGTTAAAAGAGCTCAAAATCTCAGAATCAATGACATAAAAAAAATAATCTCTACAGCAATATTAGGAAAATATATATAACTCTCAGATTAAAATGAAGGAAATAGATTGAATCACAGTTGAGTGTAGTTTTACTGTTATTTATTATAGCATCTTTTTCAAAATACAACTCAGCATAAATAGATTTTCTTGTTGTTTGATAATCTTAATGTAAGCAAAAAATGAGGATTAAGAAAGGTAGGAATTTTAACTTTGCAATAAAAATGGAATTTGAACTCTTCTTAGTTAACAGTAAAGGTCTGAATTTACATTTTGGCATATGGGTTTCCTGTTTGCTATGTTAACTAATGAACAATTCTTGCATGTCAAACTGTTGGAACACCTAAAGTATTTTTTCTCCCACTTTCCAATTTTCTAGCGCCTTCCCCGTGTCTGTTCTATTAAGATTGTGAGTAAATGCATTGTGTAGATTTGGGGAAAAAGTGAATAGAAATCAGGTAGAAGGAAATAAAGCCTTCATTTTTCTATGATAACATATATTAACATTTGAGAAAGTTAATAAAAAAGGGAGTGGAGCTAAAAAGTCAGAATTAAAAAGAAAATCCTAGGGAGTTTATCTCTAAAGCCAAGGCTGTCATTTCTCAAAAATTGCAACTTGGTGCAACTGGGATCTCAGAACAGTGGGTGCTCATACATTTACAATCCATGCTTCAGTGACCCAGTGTGATGGGATGACTGGAGGACAGAGAGACTGCCATATTTATTTCTGTTGAAAAGTAAACCCCCAAATGTCAATCTGAACTCTTATTCTCAAAAACTTATACTTGTTCCCAAGATTATTTTTTAAACAAAGTGTCAATATACTTAAACTGGCATCCAAATATCAAATTAACATGTCTTACACATGCAAGTAAACAATAAGTAAAAATAAAAGTATCATGAACATCATATTTTGTGATATATGATGAATAAATGAATCTTTTACATTTTTTTCCTTCAGTAATGAGTGTGGATAATAAATTCTGAAACACATCTTACACAGTACTGCATATATTTATGAAAGGACTTGAGGGGCCAAAGGTAATTAGTACAGGAAAAGATGAATTATTTGATACTCAAGTATCAAAGAAAAATCATTCAGATACTCTATGCTTCAAAATGAGATGCCAAAGAATATGTGTCACTGAAGGAGTGAAGGAGATGCCATCTCAAAATATGCCAAATTGCTACATCGATTATGTCAAACTCAAGTTTGGCTTGAGAAACTAACTTTGAAAAGGGCTATTTGGCCTGCAAATTATAAAGATTCTCCAATAGTTTCTACCCCTTCCATAGATTTCTTAGTAACCTCCCTAGCATTTACTTCCCTGGTCCAGGTATCCATTTGTCCTGTCAGTCCTACTGACAGGATCTCAAATACTTATTATAGTTGATCTAAATTACAAAAATATTGTATTTTGGTCATTCTTTGAAATTTACTCTTTTGTTAAGATACCCCATAAACGTGTAAAATTGGTAAAACTCATGTAAATTTCTCTTATTAATCAGTTCTTACATTAATTTTGGATCCAGCCACAGAGCCCATATAAGAACTGGAGTGGAGGGCAGGTAGAGAGGTTCTCTCCCTCCCCTACATCAATTTGTAGAAGATATTCAGTCAGACTTCTGGGCAAACACTAGTAATAAAACAATGTAAAACATACTAATTGAAGACTATTTTCTAACTAAAATTGTTTTCTCCAGTTAAAGTAGTGCAGCTTAACCCAACATTTTGTTTCTTACTTGTGTACAAAGTAATGGTGTGTTTTCTTTCCCCTCAAGTCACTGTCCTAAGGAGCTCATCATTTCTATCATCTGCTATTTAGGAAATGTGCCACATGGTTGCATTATGAAGGAAATAATGTTTATAACTTGATTATAATTCACTTTTAACTCTGAGAAGTAGTGTTGAAATTTGCCTGTGGCAACTTCAGAATACATTTGAAAGGCTCAACCTTATTTGAAGGAAGCATTTTGTTTATCTTCACATCCCCTCCAGGATACTGGGTTGATAACACCAGGGCCACCAGGCTGTCATCATGACAGTCATGACAGTCACCTTTTTGCTTTAAACCTGAACAGCTGAAATCTTTCTTTATGGAAAATAACTGTGTCAGAGTGCTTAATAAATTTTTTTTTAGGAAAAACAAAAACCCCTATAAAATCATAATTTTTTCATGAGTCTCTTTCTGAGAGATAAGTTATGTTTTTTTTTTTCAGCCCTAAAGACAAGCTACATACCTGGTATTTTTCCATCAGAGTTACTTTAGTGTATTTAATTCACTGTATTGCATTTAACATGCTACATGAATACACAGACTAAAATTGCATTTTGCACATTAAGATGAGTCATTTTAAATGAATTTTGAATACTGGCAAATGATATATCATTTAAGAACCAGTCTAAATCATATGATTTTCATTCCCATGCTGTGCATGTTAATGGGGTGGGGGCAAGCAGGATATTAGAATAGTTAATGAATAATATTTTAATGTTTTTAATGTTCACTCCTTTAAAATGGTCTATAAATTTTATCTTCATGAATAGGCAGGAAATACATTCTTCTAAGAGCTAAAAGGCAGCAGAATTTAAGAACTTAGTTTTTGGTTTCTGCAAGAAATTGTCATTGTAGGTTTGAGAAAATAACATTTGGGAATATGATCTACAATATGTCTATTTGTCCTTTTGTGATTTAGTTGAATACAACATCACTAAAAATTTCGCTCTTTCATTAAGCCACTTGTGACTACAGCCTGTTTCGAAAATAAAATGTATTGAATAAAAGCCCCAAACTGCAAAGAGATCAATTTCTTCACATAATCACTGAACTGATTAGTCCCTTATTGAAAACATAGAGATAAAATTTACCTCACCTAAGCAAAAAGGGACAGATTTCATCACTCCAGTATTCAATTCATTCAGAACCTTAGAATGTAACCATCTCTTCAATTAGCAGGGTGGCTAATGTTCATACCTCTTGTTAATACCACAGTATTTAACCTTGTCACCACTTCCTCTTGTCCCGAGGCGAGTTTTCTACCACTACTGTACCAGGATTACAACTTCTTTTATGCCATTTGTATCAGGATTGTTTTGGTTGTAAATAACAGAAATAATATCATGTCTTAAACACTGGGAGCTAATTTTTTCACAGAATTTTTTTAGGAATGTGGTTAGCCTTGGTTCAGTGTATTGAAATGCCACAGTCTGGCTGGGAACAAATCATAAGCCACTGAAGCAGGAACAAACTTTATTTCTGAACTCCACCAGCACACTCCACACACGCTCCCTGGGAATTCTCCCAAATGCCACTGCCACCCACGCGGCTCCTCCAGGAACCAGCAACCGGAAATATCCCTCCTCGGGCACTTCCCCAACCAATGGGAACTCTCCGGGAATCCCCGTGAGAGCTCAAGTGGAACTCAACGGGAACTCAGCCAGAACTCAAAAGTCATCATCTTAATGGCTCGCTAGCATCACCTCTCAACCACTACTTCTGGCAAAAATGCCATGCCTCATCCCAACTCAGCTGTGGCCCTCAACATCTCCCCCCTTCTGTTTAATTAAACACTAAGCATGTGGCTTAGGGACTCTGCCTGTTAGGCTGTCCAATACTACATTGAAATATCATGAAATCCAGTCTATTTTTCCTCTCTTCTATCATTAATTACTAGGGCAAGTCCTTATGTTTGTTGCCTTATGATCCCTATATGGCTGTAGCATCTTCAAACACCCTTATTATATTTAAAAGCAGAAAGCTGTATTTATAGAGTGGTCAGGCTAAAGAAAAAAAAATTCTAGAAGTGACCCATCACACTTCCTCTTTTGTCTCATTGGACAGAATTTGATCACATGAGTTACTCTAAATTATAAGAGAGGATGAGATACTTTCTTTTTCCCCTGGAGTGAGAGGTAGGCAAGACCGAGGTCTGTTATGATTGGCTATGAACTTGACAATCAAGAATATGTATCAGGGAAGTCTAAATTAGATTTCCCAATGGTGCCTAGATCTTTTTTTTTTTTTTTTTACTTTTTTACTCTTTCACTTCTTTTTTACTATGAAATATACAGATATTTCTCAACCCTGTAAGGCATCTTAATTTACCCTAGACAAACCATGATAAGTTGAAAATGTCATAAATAAAAAATTCACTTCACCTACCAAGCTATGATGGAACATCTCAGCTCTGCAGTAGACTGTACAGTATCAGTTGTTTATACTCTTGATCCTGCGGCTGACATGGAGCTGATGCTTACAGTGCTGCCTTGCATCAGAAAAAAAAGAATATCAATCATGGTGCATATTGTCACCCGGGGGGGAGGAATTCAAAAAATCAAAGTACGCCTTCCATTGAATGAATATCACCTTTTTACCATTATAAAGTAAAAAAAAAAATCATTTAATGAAATGATCATAATCAGAGACCACCTATCAATCCATTGTATGTTTTATGTTTCATTAGACTGTCTGGGCAGGGGATGGCAATCCAGGCATGAGGAGGCATGGATGGTTCTTGGACAGCTATCTGTAAGCTAAAGAAATTTCACAGTATGAGGAGATTCCTAGGAGCAAGTGTATCTTAAAAGGTGTAGCTCCCTAATTTAGGGCAGAAGACAAAGACAGCTGGGAGGATGCAGAGCAGTCACTCTATACCACACAGTCTCCTCTGTTACACAAAATCTTCTTAGATTGAAAATCTGTGCCATAAAACATTGTCTCAACTACTCTTCCAAAATCTTCATGTGCTCAGAGGGATAATCTTTTTCTTTGACATTATCCATCTATGAAAACTTCATTTCTTTGTTCAGACAAAATTGCTTAACAAAGTTTCCACTCTGCAAACCTAACTTTTCCTAAGACCTTAATATATTCAACCCTGTAGTTTGCTGACCTTCAAAACATTCTCCTTGTCTTTTAAGAATTTCCCTTACTTACTTTGAATTTTATAACCCATATTCTGCCACCTATAAATCTGTGCAGAGGACTTATCTAACATTGACCTAAAAAAATCTCCTGTCTGCTTTGTCAGCATTTCTTGCATATCTACCACATTCCATTACCCACTGGATGTCCCCCAAGGACTCCCAGTTAGATCATTCCCTTCCTAGTGACTTTCCAAGACCTCAAGATCTGAACCCTTTGTGTTTCTGCAAAACCTTTTTACTCTCTTCCTCTCCTATGTCTTGAGTCCTCCTGAATAAGATCATTCTTCCTTTCTCAGTACTTCTACACCAACCACCAAACTAATTTTCACTCTTGGTTTCTTAGAACATTCTATGGATTCCTTCTGACTCTCCTTCCACTCCATGTTGTTAGAAATGACTATTTCAGCAGGACAATGGATTTGTAGCTGTTAGAGGCCAACTTTTCCAGAGCACACTTCTGGAACATTGACATGTATTACTCCATTTGATCCTCAGAACTGGAACTAGTCCTTAAAAATCTTTTCCACCTACTGGTTAAATGTTCTTAGAACTTGGGTAGGTCTGTGGTTTAAACTCAGCAATTTACACAACCTGGTCATGCAAGTGCTGCTCATGTTCTCAGCTCTTTCCCCATCAAAACCAAGTTTCATGATTATAAAGGTTAAGATCACAGTTTACCATGAAAAAAAAAATCTGTTCACTTTCTTTCTTTAGATTCCTGCTGTAATCATCTTTACCTATGGTATTACAGTAGCCATTTTCTTGGGCTTTTCTCCTTCAAATTTTTTCACTCCAGTTCATCCCTACTTTTTAATTTCTTCTTGAAACACTGATCTAAACATGCTTTCGGCTACTCTAAATCTTTCCATCAGGTCCACTTTCCTATTATATTCATTCTCACTTTTTTACGTCCACATTTAAGTACTTACGGCTTTCTGCAAGTAAACCTATTCATTTCCCAGCCTCATCTTTCTTCCTTCTGCAGGTCTTCTATCTGTCTTGTTGTCTAAACCAATCTCTCCTCCTTTCATTCTTCTGCCTGTGTCCCTTGTTAAAAGGACAAAGGCTTAACATGCACCAGCTGAAGCCTGTTCTTTTTAGAAGGCACACACTAGATGCAACATCTTTGTTTTCTTTTCATCCTAATGCAATGCACTCTGTTCTCTGCCTTGTCCCTTTTTGACAGCTAATGTCACTCATATGGCACTTTTCAAATTCTTTCTTTGGTACCAGGGATTGAACTCAGGGACATCAGACCACCGAGCCACACCCCTAGCCCTATTTTGTATTTTATTTAGAGACAGGGTCTCACTGAGTTACTTAGTACCTTCCTTTTGCCGAGGCTGGCTTTTAACTCATGATACTCCTCTCTCTGTCTCCCAAGACACTGGGATTACAGGTGTTCTACATTGGGGGTTTCAAATATCTTCTTGAGAAGGAATTATTGAAAGTATTCTTAATGTGGAAATCATTGTATTGTCTTTTAAGCTACTTAATAATAGGGAAATAAATGTGCATTTCTGAATTTACATGTACCTTCTAATGAATAAATTCTGTTGAAAAAGTGTTAAACATTTAAAAATCCTTGATTAAAAATACCTTCACCAAATTAAGTTAATCAAATATAAGACCTCAAAGGTAAAATCAATCATTATGAGAGATGTTACAATGTTACCAAAAATAAAATATTAATAGCAAGATGAGATTAAAATCACAAGAAATACTAAGTACAATATTTGCCATACTGTAACTTTGAGCAGTAAGGGTAATAACTGTCACATAATCTTATCTCTCACTTTTTAGACAGTTTCTCTAAGCTGTGCACTTAGTTGGCTATGACATTTTAAAAGTTACCAAAAAAGAAAATCTACTACTTCTCGTGTTGAGTAACTCAAAAATCTTAATAATACTCAAATTGATATGATATTGCAAAAGAGCATGGACAGATTGGAGGCCAGGAGTAAAATATAGACATTAATAGAAAATTATACCTTAAAAAATGAAATGTGTTCCCAAATGTATGATTTGTTTTTTATATCAGTGGTTTTCAAAGTGTGATTCTCGATGGAGCAGGAGCAGTATCAGCAGCACCTAAGAAAGAGTTAGAAATGGACCTTGACCAACTGAGTTAGCACCAGGGTGGGATCCAGCATCCTATGTGTGATCAATCCCTCCAGGTAATTCCAATGCACACTGAAGTTCAAAAACCATTGACTTAGATAAGCACTGTAGTGTCCTTCTGCTTGTTTATAAATTCATCTCAAAATTATAAAGCATAATATATAATCAGTAAATACTAAGATGAAAATCCATTTTTCTTTTCAGAGAAAATTTGATTTTTCTCAACATGGTTTGGTAGCCACTGAATTGAATGGTGTTAATGAAATTGACTTAAGTTTATTTATCTAACTAATTAAGATGTATTCATTGAGTAGCTTTCTATGACACATTCTATTTCCTACTTGCCCCATGCCCATCTCTAGTCTCATTAAACAGTGAGCTTCCAGAGACCCAGGAGTACATCCATTTTACTGATTACAGGTGTGCCACAGGAAGTGCCTATACACTCGATGACTCTGGAAAATATAGGGTGAAGACAATCAGATATGAATAAGACAAATGGGTTTCCCGCCCCATGGAACTTGCGTTCTAGTTAGTGAAACGTAGTGAAAACAAATAGCATAAAATTTTCTCCCCGAAAAGGAGTAACTGGTGCCTTAAAAGAAAACAAACAGGCTTTAGATGTCTGGTCAGAGCAGGCCTCTCGAAGGAGTTGACATTTAAGCTCAGAAGGAAAACTGAAGAAACAGCCTGAAGACGATCTGGAGGGAGGGAGAACTTTCCTGGCAGAGAGCGAAGGGGCCAAAGCTCTAAGCGGGGAGAAGACTGTAAGGAACTGTCAGTGTATCTGGGCTTAATTAGTGAGCAGGAGATTGGCAGGAGATGAAGTTCCAGAGTTAGTAAAGGGTCAGAAAACTCAGCCTTCTGAGCTGTGGCAAAGAGTTGGCTGGGAAAAAAAAAAAATGCAGTCTCTGTTTCAGGATCAAATGAATCTACAAGGTGATAGAACATAATTCACGCTTCTTCAGATTGTGATTTTTCTTAAAGCAAGAGTAGTTAAGAGCAAAAGGGGAAATCTAATTAATAGGTGATGAGCTTTTAACACAGAGAAAGGTAATTTACTGTCAGTTTTGCATTATAATTCTTTGGGTGTTTTATTATTGGTCAATATATGTCTGACTAGAAGCTGGGTTCTTCCCAGACTTTTGGTATATTTGTAACCTCAGAAGAATTTCAACATTTTGTGCATGAAAGTTCAAAAATGCCAGCTTTTACCATCTGCTCCTTAAGATTGACGATCGGCCACAATGGAGAATTAGGCTAAATCTGCCTAAAAATAGAGGATTATAAGGCAAAAACTACTGTTGGTTAAAGATCCTGTTCCTTTTGCCTCCCAAAGCTCAGAGTGACTATGTGCACCAGTTAGGAGTTGGTTTTCATGGTCACTGAAGATGTACAGAGGCATAGAACATCTTTGTCAGTGATTCCTTCAGCCCTTAGCTAAGTTGCTACACTTGATGGTAGATGATTTACTGTCTTGAACTTGAAAAGAAGAAAACCAAAACTTCCCACTTTGCTTGTATAGTGACTTCATAATGGTACAATGTTGTCATTTTAAAAGGTCCAGTTGCTTTTCTTTTTAAGTATTAAACAAAACTATTTCCTTGGAATGACCACAGAAATAAAACTAACATGTTTTACTTGTCCATAACAAATATATACACACACCCCCCTTCAGTTTCCTACTTAATATGGTTTTGTAAGCTTGTTATTTTATTCCAGAAAACACTCAGTCACAAGCAGTATGATGCTCTTTTTCACCCTTTTCACCATTTGGGCATGGGTTCAATGCTTTTGTTTGCTATATAATTAAATTGCATAAGTTCAATAACATGCATTTGGACACTAGCTCCTTATTGCTTGTCCCCTTTAAACAAAATCCTATATTATTTCTATACTTTAAAAATATGATCCTTTTTGAGAGCATAACACATTCTCCTTAATTGTGTTCTTGTCTGATTTTAGAAAATAAATTGATTTTCTGTTTTCAATAGCACAGATGGATTTTTTTTCCACATTTTTGCTTTTAACAGAAAGCAATGCTTGAATGCACTGATACTATGCAAAGTATCAGAGTCATAGTACAACTCAGGAAATATTTATAAGTTAAATTTTTAGGGGTTAAATAGTATTTGATAAAAGTGACTCAAGTTTTGTGAATTCTGTATTTTTCAGCTTATTTTTTGGTGGGATGAAATATCAGTATAAGAAATATACACATTTTTATAATAGCATTTGTTAGCATTTTTATATCTGAATTTGTTTAGAAGTTTTCAAAGAAATAATGACTCATTTGCTATTGACAAAAGACAAAGTTAGTCTCCTGGCAGTTTCCTGACTTTGTGATAATGTTTTTGATGTGCCTCATTAAAGGAATCAAATGCTCAGTTTTGTTACTAAAGTGGAGCATCAATCAATTCATATAAATTAAATGGTGCCTGATTAAAATAATAACCCTAGTAAAATAGGCATTGATAGTTTTTAAACATTCTGTACTATTTTGATAATAAAAGGATAGTAATATACTTTGGTGTCTCCCCATCTAATCCCTTTTTAAAGGAAATTTCAAACCTTATAATTCAGCAAGATGATACTCATTATAACGATAGACTATAGCTAAAACATCAAATAAGTAATCTAATTTCATCCAGTTGCTGTTTATTTGAAAGAAAATATAACTCAGCAATGTAAAAAGCAAGAGGTCAATTTTTATTATATGTTGATTAGTACTATGTAGATTTTTTTTGGCAACAGAGCTTCTTTAAATGTTTTTACATAACTGTGAGATGTCATGTCAACTCTAAAGAAATTAGCATTATTAAAAAATCAAGTTGATTAATCATGTCAGCATAATTGAGTGTTTGCAGATATGATACTGTATGGATATTCTTCATACACTCTGGTGATATGAGTCAAAGAAGAGGGGCCCAATAAGAATGCAAATAATATATAAAGGATCTTATGATATAAAACTATATTAAAATGTATTCAAAATGACTAATGTTAAGCTCTGTACATAGTTGGTTTGCTTTACATCTAATTATTTTCTATTCAGTAATTTCATTTTCAGTTACATGGTAAATATTTAACAACAGAGAAAATTAACATTTCAAGTTTTAAACAATATGAAAAAGGATTAGCTCCAAATTATAAACTCTCTTATTTTTACCCCATACCATTTTTTAAAATTCCCGCATCAGCTTGTACTATATACTCACTTAACAAAATTAATAAAGTAGATGAGGGAAACCAGTGGAAAAACTATAAGTAGAATTAAAGTTCACTAACCTAAAAATTGATATTTGAACCAAATAGAATTATTACCTTAAGATAGCAACAGCTTAAAATATCCTTTAAACAAAAGATGACTTTTCATTCATTTGAAACATGTATTGGCATGGATTTCTAATTTGTATTAGAAATGATTAGTTAGTTAACAATTTTACTAAAGTGTTTGCAAACCATTGCTGTTTTTAAATCACATTTATGTTATATACCCAGTATTGTATACCAATATTTGTAACTTTCCCTTCATTTTTTTCCTTTATACCAAGCTGACAAATAATTTTCTGATTTGTAAATTCATAGTTATTTTGCTTAATGAAACATCAAGTATTTTCTGTTGTGTGTCTTGCAAAGCTGGATTTTTAACCTGAAAACTCTTGATTTATATGATTCATATTCATATGAGACCAATATGGGAAAAGCCAAGAAGTTGCAGATCATACAGATCAACCTTTCATTTTTATCCCTGTACAAAATATAGTCTCCACTACCTGCGCTCTGGTCTGCCTTTTGACTGAGTATTATTTGAAAAAGAATTTTCAATAAGTAAGGTTGTCTTCTTTTGAAATCCTTCTCCCAGTTTTTCTGTGTCCAGATACAAAATAGTATCCTAGTAAGCATGTGAATTATATAAGAATTCCCCTGGATTGAACCCAAATTGTTTCTGTGACCAAAACTTTGCCATTACCAAATAATTCACCTTTTCCTGACAACATGTGTTGCCCTGAGACATTTGTATACATATTCACTAATCTACCTGCAACCCTATTAATATTTATTTTTCTGATTTGCTTCAGTTCACCAGAATCTCATTTACATTTCCTTATTTGGATTTTCTGGGGAAAACCTAGATTAAAAAGATAGACAATAATTTAAGTACATTTTAGTTTTTAATAAATATTTTATTAAAGTTTTATTTGTTCTTTTTAGTCATATATAACAGTAGAGTATATTTTGACATATTTATACAAACTTGAAGTATGTATTATTCTAATTCGGATCCCAGACTTGTGGATGTACATGATGTAGAGAGTCAGTGTGGTGTATTCTTATAGGTACATAGGAAAGTCAAGTTGGATTCATTCTACTCTCTTTCCTATTCTTATCCACCCTCCCTCCCCTTCTGGAATTTCTAGCACAAGTTTTTATTCATCAGTATTTGAATGAAATAATTTGTATTTTGCTTTTGCCATGGTGCTAATGAAATGAACTTGAAAAAAACAATCACTCTCCAGAAGGAAATATTTTGTGTTCCCTTTTATCCTTTTCTTTGATTTTCTTTCTTTAGAAGTAATGTTATAGATAATATTTACTGGAGCCTGGAAACTCATAATATCTCCCCAAATAAGAAAAGATACTTTTACTTTATCAGTACATAAACAGGACAACAGAAAGGTTCAGCAACTTGCAAAATATACTATAGCTGGTAAGTGGTAGAGACAGTGTATAAGTACTGCTTTATCTAAAATATAAAATAAAAGCAGAATAGTTTCTCCACTGAAGTATAAATTATAAGTTAATTAAAGGTTGCCAATTTATTACAAATATATAAAAATCATATAACTTTCTGAGTTTTAGAACGTTCCAAATCTGTTTAGGATTACTCCTCTGAATTTTCCAAAATGATATTTATGACCAGTTGGTCTTTTCTTTCTTCTTCTCCCTCACCTAATATATTATGTAGTCAAAATCCTCTTTTTCTAAAAGCTTTCTTATTATTTTCAAATCAACGTGGGTTGTTCTGTCATTGTTGTTGCTTGTTTGTTTGTTTTTTAGCTGAAAATCATGGCTAATTTCTCCATCTCAGAAAACTGAAAACGTAGCACTCTGCTTTTGTCAGTAATGACATTAACATTGACTCAACTCACTTCTCTTTCCACCTAAAATGTTAGGAAAACCATCTGTGAAGGAGCAGTGTTGAGCATGACATTCATTAGAATGCAATTGACATTTTTGCTGAAAATAAAACTTTTTAAACTATATCTCAGCAATTTTCTGATAAGAGTACATATAAAGGCTTGAAGCGTTTTTATTGTTAGTTTAAGGGGAAGTGTGCTATTTGTGACTTTTGGGGAGTCATGATCTAGAAAGCCACATCAGATTGCTATTTTAACAGGATTAACTGGTCTCAAGGCTCCTAGAACTGGAAGAGGTCACTTAGGAGGAAAACAGGCTTCATTAATATAACTTCTCCTAACACTGCTTAGAGAGAAAGTCTATTTTCCACAACCAGAGTTACGGCACATGATTTCTGTTGCATTATTCGATAAGTAGAATTTTAAAGGGTGTAATTATAATACCTTCACACATCATGGGATAGATGGAAATGAAAAATACCAAATAATACTCTGCTAATCTAAGATGCTTTATATCATTTCATTTGCATGCTATAAATATTGTTTCCTGAGAAGTGGTTTTAGAGCTGGCTGCTTTACTTCCTCAGTTTTTACATCTTTTATAGTAGCCAGCCCCATACATACACATTAACCTGTCCTACGAATCAGCTTAAAATATCTTTCCTCATTTTAGCTGGTATAACATGGATCAAAATAGAGGCATTTAGAGCATTGACTTAATATTGAAATTTTGCTAGAGTGCTTTCCGAGTCAGTAATTGCAACCTCTCCCTGAAGTGTATGGTATTATATTGATCCCAGATTCATCACTCACAGCTAGTCAACCACTTGACTCTATTGACAATGGCAGTGGAATGTACAGCAGGTAGGAAGCATTAGAGTACTTACGGTTTCCCTCTGGTTTCACACTTAGCATTTTCTAATTTGATACTGCGAATGGCTGCTGAAATTGGGAGTGGGGGAGGGAGAAGAGTTGGGAGGATAGTTGTTTGAAGAGATTTTCCTATGACAGTTTTTTTTTTAATTTGTTATCACCTGAGCCATATTAAAGTAAAATATTTCAAATTCTTTCCTCGATATTTATACATGTTAATGAACAGTGTTATACTTCTACTGGGCTATTCTGTTCTCATTTGGGGAGTAACAGTTGAGAACCAAACATGAATGAATGAATGCTGAGAAAATCTTAAATATATTGATATGTATTATGTCTTCTCACCCCACTCTCCCATTTCTGCTTTCTCAGTGTGGACATCAGATATTCACATGCCTTCTCTGAATTATTGCCTATTAATTGACAGAATACCTCTACAAAATTTTTGAGAAAGCTTTACTTTTGCACCACAGACAAAGATCTTTTTGATCTCGTATAATTCTGAGTTACAGGTAGGTAATAGGCCCCATTCCCTTCATCAGGAATTTGTTAAAAATAGTTTGTAGCATTTATTTGTACATGTATTCAACAAGTTCTCTGTGTTTAATGTGTTTGAATATCCGTTGAGCCTCATATGGGGATACAAAGAGGAATAACATGGGCTTCCCACCTAAAGGGATTTATGAGCTAGTGGGGTGGTGAAAATTTCATATACTGGTATTAAGAGGATAACATGCTAGGTTCTCAGGATCAGAAAGATATATTTATATTATATTATATTGGCGTAAAATACAAAGCATCTTATCTGTAGATTGTGGAAAAACTCCTCAGAAGACTCTTATTTCATAGCATGAAACCTCATCTCATCAAATCACAGAGAAATTCAGTTGGTACTGCTAAATTTCAAAGTTGACAAACACCATATAAGGACACAGTTATCAAAAGTATGTCTTTGAGAATTAGAGAAATTCGAAATGGACCTTTTTTTTAAAAATAAAATTCAATGGAAATGACATCCTAATTAAAACAAGCAGTAATAATTTATAGGATTTGTAGATTACCTGAACTGTTATCCTTCTACCATTGTAAATAGACATTCCACCATCCTTATGCTGATAATAATGGCCTTTAATATATTTTAGTACTGATCCAACTGAAATTCCTGGCTGGTTTCTCTCAGGAAAGAAAGGGCTAAATATGAATTATGCCCAAACTATAATCATATTTTGGCACTATTTATTATCCAGATGGATAACAGTAAGCAACTCTATTCAACAGGTTAACTAATTTATTTGTCTAGGGGTACATTTTGCAGATGATTTATCCTGGCAAACCCACTGGGAAGCAGTCTGCTCATGATTTTATATTCCACAAGAGTCATATTAAAGTCTTCTCATGCTAGGAGCAGATGACTGACAACCCCAGATTCTTCTAGGAAATGACACCTTTTTCTTCACTTCCCCTCCCATCCTTTCCATGTCCTCTACTTCCTCCCTGTACTCTTCCTTCCTTCCTTCTTTCTATAAAACTAGGATTTGACATTCAAGCATGGAGTAAATCCAAACATATTTTGATAAACACAAATGTATCCCTGTCTTTGGTCACCTTATAATTCCTTCCATAAATATTTTCCCTCCATTAAAAGTTTAAGTGGCTTTGGAATTACATGGACTTGCATTTAAGAGCTTGTTTTGACTCATTAACAAAAACAATTTATACTAACTTTTTAACCTCACTGAGACCAAAGTTCCTTAATCCAAGCACAAAAGACAATAATTTGCACCTCATAAGGATCTTTTTTTAAGAGAGAGAGAGAGAGAAAGAGAGAGAGAGAATGAATCTTAATATTTATTTATTTTTTTAGTTTTCGGCGGACACAACATCCTTGTTTGTATGTGGTGCTGAGGATCGAAACCGGGCGCACGCATGCCAGGCGAGCGCTCTACTGCTTGAGCCACATCCCCAGCCCCCCTCATAAGGATCGTGTGGAATTAAATAATAATACTGAAATTGACTTGCATGGTCAGGCCCATAAGAGACACCTGGTTAACTTTATAACTCTTACCTTCATTTGCAAAATTTGGTGCCTCATTTATTAGGAAAGGAGAACTATGTAACCCATCACATTTTTCTTTTCACTCTGACAGAAAGTGAAATTTGTGTTTATGTCTCTTACATTTTATGGATTACAATTAACATTACAGTCATCTACCCTATCACATTTCATAATTTAGCTTTTATTTTATTCCTCACAATAATTCACTGTATTCTGCCGCCTCTTGGAAATATTAAAATATTTAAATATTAAGAACAAATAAGAATAAATTCCTAGGGAGTTAGTTTCAATAAACACTTGTAATGAGTATAAACTCAGATACCTTTTAATTCTAAAATTCTATGGTTCTAGTTTAAAAAATGGTTTACTTTGAGAGTGGTTATTATAATAATATTTCAAACACTGTAATATATACTCTCTCTGATACTGGCTGAAAAATCAAGGGAGTGAATGATCCCTAGGATTCCAAAATCATTTAATGCTTCATCACTTCAAGGAGTTTGCCATAAGGTTATGAGAGAAGCCATGTACAAATAAGAAAGTGAGCAATTCAAGTGCTTACTAGTAATACAATGGATGCCATCATTATTTACCAAATAAATGTGACAGAAAAACATTGCTAGGCCTTTTAGCGCAAAGAATCCATCACAGAAGAGAATATTCCTTTCCAAATTGCATTGCATGAAGAACTTTATTTCCATAAGGTACTCCATGAAAAAATGTGAGAAAATTTTTTGATATTGCATAAATTAGAGGAATGTTTTCTTTTTTAAAATAAAAAAGGGCACAATTTATTACTGTGGGACTTTCCAGAACATTTAATCTATAAGGAACTTTTTCAT
This sequence comes from Spermophilus citellus, assembly GCF_964194105.1. NCBI lineage: Eukaryota > Metazoa > Chordata > Mammalia > Rodentia > Sciuridae > Spermophilus > Spermophilus citellus. The sequence goes on along the minus strand of NC_138196.1, from coordinate 56,212,696 downwards.
GCTCATGTGAGCCTATAAACAAAATTTTTTTGAGTAGCACTTATTCACATCTCTTGATTCTAGTATAAAAAGTATTGATTAAAGAGAGTAATTGGAGATAAGATTGGAAAAGTAGTTTGGGGAAAGAATGCAGTTGGCCTTGAGTGGTAGATTTAGTAATCTGTGCATAAATCCTTCAGTACTGGATTTGGCAGTACCTGACAATATGGTCTCTGGAGTTAGACAGTTGGACTCCACCAAGCTAAACTACTTCCTGGGGGCTGATATCAAGAATGTTGCTGATTGGCCAACCTTGTTTTAAAATCTCACTGGATGTTAGTTTATTAGAAATTTTATTGAAAAACTGTTTTCAAAATTAAATGAGTTAATAGATGCAAAACTGCTATGATCAGAGCCTAGCCAGAGCAAAAAACCTAAAAGCATTAAAAAACATTACGAATAGATAGTGATTAAACAATTTCCTGCAAAGAAATGTGTATTCATTTTTCATTGTAAAATACCTAATGAAAACAATTTAGAGGAAGAAAAGTTTAGTTTGGGGTTCTTGGTTTTAGAGGCTCAGTCCATAGTAAGCCAATTCCATTGCTCAGAAGAGGCTAAACATCATGGTAGAAGGGCATGGCAAAGGAAGCATATCTGGAAAACATAAAGAGCAAAAAAAGGAGCAAAGGACAAAATGTAGTCCCCCAAGGGCATGCCCTTAATGACCTAATTCCTCCAGCTACCTTACCACCCAGAATCTCATTTCAAATTATTAAATCATGAAATGATTATCCATTAAATGTCTCAACCCACTGATTAGGTTACAGCTCTCTTAATCTAATCTTTTCACTTCTGAATATTCCTGCATTGTCTCATGATCTTTTGGGGAACATCTCACATCCAAACCAGAACAAAATGTCATTATAAAAGAAATGTCTTAGCAAAGTTCATCTTTTATCAAAGAAGAAATCTTCAGTTCCAAATTTTGGTTGTAGTTATATAAAACAGGAAAAGTATGGGATTTCATATGGTAGATATGTTATGGACAACATCATTATAAATGGAAATAGTTTCTCAAAGTCCTGGAATCTAAATCTCTATTGAAAAATTTGGGTGTGAAACTGCTTTCAAACAACATAGTTTTATTTGATTAAATGGTAGCTAGTAAATATTTCCCCCCAAATACCTTGGGTGTTTTGCTTGAATGTGGGGTGTGTGTATGTGTGTATGTTCCAAAAATTTTGGGGATACAGGATTTCTTACTATTCATTAACTCAGCTGCTTCAATTTGAGGGTTTTATTTTGGCTGTTCACGCTGTCATTTCTGTGGCATTTGTAATACCTTTTGATTTAATTGGAAATTGGAACTGACTTTTTAATGAAAGAAGTTTTCCAATAAGAGGATATTTTGAAAAAGTTAATTTTTGTAATCCTTGGCATGTGAGAGCTATTTTTTCCTCCAGTGTGTGACATTAGTTTGAATACATTAAAATAGGCTGAATTTTATTAAATAGAAGATTTTAGTTTAGGAGAACATAACCACTAAAAACAGTTATGAAAATTAATCATTTTTATTAGATTTTTTTAGCATGCAACACATATTTTCAGGCATATTTAATAAGAGGAATATGAAAGATGTATATATAGAACATAGACTAAAAATAATAAAAATAAGAAGTAATGCCTAAATATTATTATTAGAATAATTGACAGTAAATTAAAAACTGTATAATTAAGTTAGATTGTATCAAAGATTATCTTATTTTATGTAAGGATCTATATTTCTTGATAATATTAAAAGACATCAGTTTTATTTTAAGTACTCTGATCTAAATGATAATTAAGGTCTCCTTTAGCACAACAACAAAAAGATGCAAAATTGGTATTGGAATTGTAAACAGTAAATAGTAAGAATCAAATTTACTTTGTTATATTTTTTGGTAATATCACTGAAAATAGAGAAATGAGTAGAATTGAAATCTTTCAGCTAATAAAATTCCCAAACCAGTGTTTGCTGATGTAAATGTACTATAAATGTGTCATTAATTCTATGTTTTAAGCTAATTTTTTAATATTTGTATATTATATGATTTTAAAATATTTTTTCCATGTTCTGATATTTCTTGAGTGATCCACTATGAAAAAGTTCTGAAATATACTTAAGGTTTGACTAGAACTAATTCACTGCTTTTAGAACTCTCAGGATGAAGGACTCTCTTTGATGAAATGATTGGCATCACTTAAGCTGGTGTGAAATAGACTAAAATGGGACAAAGTTATTTATTCTTATTCAACAATAGGTACTTTTAGTAAATCATATTATTTCAAATGTAGGAAGGTAGGGGAAAAATGTCTTACGTGAACGAATACTGTTAACATGCCTAATTGGCCTAAGTTATCTTCAGAATTCTATATATCAGGAGGAAAATAAGAGAAAAAATAAAGGAAGGAAGACAGGTAAAATAAGTAAGAAAATAAATAAAATACCATTTTGTATATAATTCTATCAAAAGGATAGAATATGTCACTTTTACTTTATGTTATTCTGTCTTGAGTCTTCATCTCATGATGCATCTTCATGACAGAAATTTGTCATAAATTATTTTTTTAGTGCATCTCAATCCAATGATTTGACATACTTTGTTTTCGGTGACTGAGAATTATTTCTCTGAGTTTCATTCTCAGAAATATACAAACTGACCAAAGAAATCAGCATTCAGCAAACTTCTCCTCAGACATCAAATATGCCCATGCAACTGAAGACTTAGGAAACAGCATGGCCTATTTGTAAAACCTTCACCTTGTATCCAAAACTTAAAGCATTTATGGGATGCTTAAGTAGTTATCCCAAAAGAACTATTTGGTGTTCTCATTTTAGCTGGAAAAGATGAGATAGGAGAGAGGGGAAAACATTGGAGAATAGGGATGCCTGAGTACTTTTGCTTTCTCCCTAAGACGTCCCATATATATTACCCCTTAACATTAGGCCATTTTAATCTCCTTTAGAGATAAATTTAAGGGTAATTGTCTTAATTTGGTCATGTGTGTCCAATTAGACAAATTATCTTAATTATTTTCCTTCTTTTTTTGGTGGGACAGGTGATTGAACTCAGGGGAACTCGACCACTGAGCCACATCCCCAGCCCTATTTTGTATTTTATTTAGAGACAGGGTCTCACTGAGTTGCTTAGTGCCTCACTTTTGCTGGGGGCTTTTGAACTCTAATCCTGCCTCAGCTTCCCAATCCACTGGGATTACAGCTATGCATCACCAAGCCAAGCCTTATTTTCCTGTTTTTGGCTTTCTTCTTTTTTTTTTTTCTACAAATGAAGTTGCATCATTCTGATCTCCCTGTGTTATTAATGATGACTGGTTTGGACATGCATATTGGCATACTAGAATTAATAAATTCTCTGCTAGGTGGTGACCTCAAATTTAACATTATCTAGACAAGACATATTTATTATACCTGGGCTCTTCTACCTTCATGCTTGTAAAAACTTAATTAATATTAATGTGTGTGTGTGTGTGTGTGTGTGTGTGTGTGTGTGTGTAGATATAGGATAGACATTCCCATTTCAAAAAATAGTAACAGGAACAAACAGAAGAAATAACAGGTCTCCTGTAAGTAAGTAGGGCTAACAACACTGAATCTTAAGGCTTAAAAATGATCTTCTTGCTGGATGTGGTGGCTCACACCTGTAATCTCAGTGGCTTAAAAGGCTGAGGCAGGAGGATGGAGAACTCAAAGCCAGCCCCAGCAAAAGTGAGGCGCTGTCTTTAATAAAATACAAAATAAGGCTGGGCATGTGGCCCAATGGTCAAGTGCCCCTGAGATCAATCCCAAGTACCATCCCCACCCAAAAAACCCCCATGATTTTCTTTGTGTCCTGCCTTCCAAACACATTAGTGCATGGATTGGGCCCTTTAGACTTCAGGCAGCCTCTTTCTGTGAAATCCTTGGAAGGAGCTCAGGCCTCAGAATCACAGTCTGCAGATTTCCTAGGCTGGCAGTGCATGTTGACAAGGTCTTGTGTGTGGCCCTGCTCTAATGATTCCGTGAAGCTTTTTCCTACTAGGGATTAATTGCCGAGGCTCTGACTCTACAGTATGTCTCTGCCTGGGCCTTGAGACTTTTTTTTTGACATCTAAGCAGCACTAAAGAACACTACCAAAACTTACTGCTAGCACCCTCTGGGTGAGCCCTGAAGTCCTAGAGGTGCTCTGAGACTCTTCCTTTATACTGTTCTTCCCTCAAATCTTTAGTGCTCTAGACCTATCATGGGAGAGGCAGTCCCCAAAGATTTTCAAAATGCCTTCAGGTTCATTCACCTACTGTCTTGATAAATAATATCTGATTTCCCTTCTGACCATACTAATCTCAAATGGTTGCTTAGCCACACCTTGATTTTCTCTCCTGAGTTCAAGTTGGGTTTATTGTTTGTTTGTTATTATTATATGACCAGGATGAGATGGTTTCAAATGTTTACATTCTGCTTCTCTTTGGTTATAAATTCCATCTTAAAACCATTGCTTCTTTCTTTTTTATATTGCTATAGGAAGGCAAGAGAAGACACGCAACACCCTGAACACTTTGATGGTTAAGCTTTCTTACTGCCAAATATCCCAGTTCCTTGCACCTAAAATTTTCCCATAAAGTCTTACAAATAGGACATGATTCAGCCAAGTTCTTAACCATTTTATAACAAGAGTGACCTTTCCTTTGGCTTCCAGTTCCTTGTTCCCCATTTCTATTTGAGAACACATCAGAATGGCCTTTATGGTTCATATTTCTACTAACATTCTGTTCATGGGCATTTAAGAAATCTCTAATAAGAATGGGGCTTTGTCTACAGCTTTTCTCTTCTGAACCCTCATGAGAATCACCCTTAATGGTCTGTTCCGATAGTATAGGCTTATTCCAGCATTCACTTCAAGGTGTTCCAGCCTCTACCTATTACCCAGTTCCAAAGCCACAGTTTTAGGTATGTGTTATAGCAATGCTATACTTCTCTGACACTGATTTCTATCTTAGTCTGTGCTGCTATAACAAAATACCACAGACTCAGTAGTTTATAAAGGACAGAAATGCATTTCTCACAGCAAGAAAGGATAGAAAGTTCAAGATCAAGTTGCGAGCATCTGTTGAGGACCCTCTTGCTGTGTTCTCACTTGGTGGAAGGCAGAGACAATGGGAAAACTTCCTTAGTCGAGCACTTTTATAAGGGTACCTAACCCCTTTCATGAGGGAGGAGCCCTCATGACCTTATCACCTCTGAGAGGCCCTACCTCTTAATATTATCATGTTGGCAACTTTGGAGGGGTCCCATTCAAATCATAACAGGACATTATGATCTCTTCTAGGTATCAAAGAAAATTTCTTAAATTTTTCTGAGCTGAATAGCCATTTCTAGCTAATAAGGCTGACACGTTCTCTTTATGAAAAAAAATCAGTCATCTTAGGCATCCTTAGAGCTGTCTGTACACTTTATAAATGTCTAAAGCATGCATTACTTTAGAGGGATTTTAAACTTGGTATCAGATTATCTGTTGTTTCAACCTCTTATTGAATCAAGTCATATCAGTGGCACTCAACTAGTGACTTTAGGGGGTTGCAGATACCCCATCATGAAAGGGCCTCCTTGGAAAGTTGCCCTGAGATTTGATGTGGCTCTGCCTTTGCTCCTAGTACTCAGGGCATCCTTGGCATGACATTTCTTTCCTGTCAATTGCCTCTTGTTTTCTAGCAAGGTAGTTGAATATGGTTCTATAACAACAATTTCTGGGTCTGATTCTTTTTGACTCCTTTATGCTCTATAAGTCACTCACCTTCTCTGTGTTTCAGTTTCATTATCTATAAGGAGGTTATTGTAGGAACTAAATGGGTTAGTGTTTTAAATAACTCTTAGCATGCAGTAAGCCTTAAGTTAATATCAGATCATTATTATTATTACTATGTAAGTCAGTGGGTCATGCCTGGGAGTGTAGCATTAAGACAGTATTTCTTCCATATTTGTAAATGTCTCTCTTCTCAAAACATCTTCTTTTATGGTTAATGGTAACACTTAGTTATTAATAGATACAACACAAGGATGGTTGAAGCCTCTGGAAGGTCCCTATAAATAGCAACTATCTTCCCCTAAGGCTTCCAAACAGTGTGAGGAATTTAAAAAATGTGTGACAGATGGGGGCCAAATCACACTCATGACTAAAAGGAAGAGTCTGCCCCAGTGAAATACTGAATTCTTCTCCCTGCAGGAGAATTGCTTCTCCTAAAAAGTAAGGAGCTCAGGAGCAGTATAGAGTTCATTCTTCCCAAATCTTCTCATAGGACAATTTTCTACTTCCCCTATAGTAGAGTAATGGGGCAGAGGATAATTAACATTGTTCTGTTTGTCAAGATGACTACAGATGGAAAGAAGAAATGTCTGTCAAGAGTAGAAAAGAGCCAGAAGTCGTGGGGCCTGTAATCCCAGCAGTTTGGGAGACTGAGACAGGAGGATTGCAAATTCAAAGCCAGCCTCAGCAATGGCGAGGTGCTAAGCAACTTAATGAGAACTTGTCTGTAAATAAAATGTTTTAAAAAAGGGCTGTGGATGTGGCTCAGTGGTTGCTTATCCCTGGGTTCAATCCCAGTACCTGCCCCCCCCCCCAAAAAAAAAAAGAGTAGAAAAAAAATGTTCTCATTGACCAAGATCTAAGCTATGGCAGAAAACTGCCTAATCTTCCGTTAGAATATTCACATTTTATTGTTGTTGTTGTTGTTGTTTTTGGTGATGCAGGGGATTAAACTAAAGGCCTCACACATGCTCGGCAAGTTCTCTACCACTAACCAACACTCCACTTCTTGTCATAAAATTCTTGTCCAGCTTCAACATTCCCAGAAAGTCATACCTTCATTCTGGGATGTCAACAAAAGTGTTATTCACATTTTAGATAAAATATTGACCATTAAGTAATAAGTATAGCAAGGCTCTAGGTCTCATCAAAGTCCATATAGAAATATGCATCTTTCAGTTCTTATGAAGAGAATTGATTTTAGGGCATTTCACAATTTATATATGTCCTCTATAAATTTGAAATACTTTTCAGTTTTTACTCATGTTAGTTTATTGTGAGAAAGCAAGTAGTAACCTAATCCTAGCTTATTTTTCTGTTCTTTCCCAGTCTTTTCAAGATTTTCATGTTCTGCCCCTTGTCCTTAAGTGCTCTGAGGACCTCAAATGTCTGTTCTCTCTTTGAAGATTAGTGTGTTTCACCTTCCGTACAAAGGAAGTACATACTGGTAGTAAGCTGTAGTTCAAACATGGAATTTTAGGTGCTAGATTTCAAGTAAAGAAGAAAGTGTCTGATGTTCTTTCAGTAATAATCATTCCCTCCCAAATCAATAGTAAGTCAATACCCTTGAAAGGTGGGTTGGTATTTGTACTATTAACTTGAATACTTTCATTTTTTTCTTCATAAATGAACAATGTCTGCAAAGACTATGGATCTATATCTGACCACCAAGCTCCAATTGATAATATGGACATTGATTTTGTGAGACCTCCTCATTAGTCTGAGAATGAGAAATCAATGCCTTCACTTATTGTATGATAAGAAAACAGACAACAAGAAATTTCTGTGAAGAGAGGAGAAATTCTCTGGCAGCTCTTCAAAATTATAGTGACTACACAAAAATCTGTACACGTACTAGAACATGAAGGTCAAGTACAAAAGTGTGGATGAAATTTGTTGTCGAATATAAACCCAACTCTACCAAATGAAAGAGTATTAAACATTGCAGTTGTCCTCGGGCATAGTTGGAAGACTTACCTGTAAATACTACTTCAAACAACTTCTTGATATTCTGGTTTCTCCTCCTGATTATATGTGCATTGAGGCTGTGTGCATTTATTATTATCTCCATTGGTAGAAATCCTGGAATTTAGGACATATAACTCCTGCTATCATTTCCCTAGCATACAGCTAGGTTGGTTGAGGCTGCTTAATCATAATATCTCAGGGGAAGATGGAAAGAATAATTATGAGGCATCACTGGATTATGAGAAATACTAAAATACAATGGGTTGTTATTATTTTTTGTTATTATTTTTGAGGTTCAGAGCAAAGTTAAGTTGCTCACTTAATCACCACAACTGCCCAACACTATCCTGATCATGAGAATTCTAGTATTCAGTAATTAAACAAGCTACATAACAAGTAAGTGACATGCTGATGTTGAGTCTCAGGAATGTTCCCCTTGCTGTCTCCTCCACCTGGTATGATGTTCTTCAGTTTTCCCTTTGGGTTATTTCTTGTTAAGATCTGTTCTCAAATCCCACCATCCCATTGAGGCCCGCTTCATTACCCAATTTAGAATGGCAGTGCATCTCTCTGTTCTCTTTCCTTGAGTTTTATTGATTCTTCTTCTGTTTATTACCATAAAAATCTTTATAGTTTTTAATTATTTTTTTTCTATTTTTTTCACCAAATAGAATACAGTAGCGTTTTGATTTTTACACTGATAAAAACAGCAGACATTTAACAAATAATTGTTACATGAATGAATTTAGATTGAATGAGCTGAATCCCTTCAACCTAAGTAGAGCATTAGAAATATTTAGCACATTGTTTAAAATCAAAGAGTAATTAGTTGAACAATGAAATCATATATCAGGTTCTATCAATAATATTCCTCATTCCTTGCTTTTTAGATTGAATCTGTGTGTATTTTTTCTCACTATGAATGTATCTATCAAATTGTTGAGTCGTAGAAATATCTGTAGAATATATTCAGACATAGTGGTGTATTCTTAAGAGAACAAAGCAACCCTCCAAGGCATAAGAAGTTTGTGGATTTTGTACTGACTTCTCAGTAGTTCGAATGAAAGTAAAAAAAAAAGCTTGACTGCATCTGAGTTAACATATTTAAACTGTTTTTTATTCTGACTTCCAATGTAGACTGGTAACAAGTTAATGATTTATGTTTTAAACACTGTAGGAAGTTGGTTCCCACAACATCTGCAGAGGCGCATTGCCTTGGGGAAGACATAAACTTAAACCATATTGGTATATCCACATCACAAATGGTTTTAGACGCTTCCTATTCCTTTTTTGATGTATAATACCACACACACACACACACACACACTCTTACACATGCACATACACACAAATACACCACAAACACACAGGGTTGACCATATCAGGGTAAAGTGAACTTGCAATTCACCTTCTAGGTATAACTTAAGTGACATTTTTCATGCTTTTTACCAAATGTGTTTGTGACAGTAAAGAATCTAAAATAGTTGACTTTTTAACCAGTTAAAATATCTCTCCTGAATAGTTGCCCATAACTAGAATAAAAGCTACACAACATTACAAAGTATTTTCAAACATTTATTTTACTGAAATAAAACTTCTTTAACGATGTAGATGCAAAGCAGTTGTACACAGAGTAACATCAGAATGAAATGATAGGAAATACATCATTGTCTTACTCTGAGAATAATTCTCTAGGGGGTTCTTAGCAAAAGGAAATCTTATACTAGTGTACATTTAGAAATTTGGAAGGGAGTTACCAGCATAGGAACTTCTTTTTTTTAATGAAAAGATTACATATTCTTCATTTTATTGGTCAATACTTTAAAATCGAAAAATTAATTTTTCTTCTTTTACTATTTTACCTAGTTTTTAAAAAACAAACCTTTTTAGAAAATATTTTCTTTACCGCAATAGTATTTAATTTGCCCTGCAGTTTATAAAACAACTGGTTAATTAAAGTCTTTGGGAATAATTATTGGTTAGTAATATCAAACTTTAATTATAGTAATATATTAGTCCATTTTTAACAGCTCTTAATCAGAAGTGAATAGAATTAATCAATAAATTTTACAAATTCTGAGATTTTGGCAATATAGATAATGCTTTTGAAGCATCAGCTAATTCTTGGTCTGTTTTCATACTTGGTTTTCTGTTATAATTTGATGAATTCACTTAGTTGTATAGGATTGATGATTTCTTTTTCTTTAATTAACATGATAAACCCAGTGAATTTTTAATATATTTCACTTGTGATTTACAACATAGAGACCCAAATGTGTTTTTCCCTTATTAGTTGCCCGTTTCTTTCTGTGTTATACTCTCCTTATTGCTTGTATATATTTTCCAAGCTGAATATTCAATTTTCAACTCCTTAAACATTTAACATGCACCCTCATGAAGATTGACAGCAAACTGCATCTGGTATAATATTTCTACATAATTAAAATATATTTGTTTGATTATTTTAAGAAAGCTATGACAATAAATACTAGCTTTATTATTGGAATAACCAAATGCTGGCAGAAAGCATCAAGTGATGCTCTATGGATTAACACTTTCAGAAACAACCTCTTCATGTAGTCTTATGAGTCATTTTCAATTCCAGTTTGCTTAATGATCCACTTATCATTTTGTAAAAGAAAATTTTAAATAGTACTTAAATATTTCCTGAAATTCAGGCACAGAATTAAGAATAACATTAGTGTGGAGGAGCAAACAATAAAGAGGTTGTTGCTGACCAATACCTAGAATTTTTCCTATGAAATAAAACATCTGAACATTGCAGTGAACCTGGAGATGAGATAACAGAACCTTAAACACAGGGGTATAGGTCAGGTGAGGGGTCCCAGTGGGTATCTGGGTGCTCCAGGGTGAAAATGTGTCCTTTCAAAATGAAATACAGATTGTTATAAGAGAAGGCAGAGAATAAACAACTGAATCAGATTGGCCTCATTGAGATTAGAAGGGCTGCTGAACTAATTAATGCACTCGAAAATTATTAAAAACAGGAGCAGATGGGATAGTTGGATCACAGAGACAAATGGGTGTATGGTTGATGTACAAAGAAGAGAAGAAAGGTCAGGCTAGGGAATCTCTGGAAATAATCTCAGGGTGGGAGTCTTTTGCACTGAGTTTCAGGTGACTTTGGGGCTGTAATTTTATAATTTAACAACATACAACAATTTTGTGTGTGTGTGTGTGTGTGTGTGTGTTGTGTCATAGACCAAAGCAGTTAATATAAAAGAATTTTGGTTTTGACTGTTGGGGGAAGATAGAATGAGAGTGTTGTTGAATAGTGTGGGTTTACAGCAAACAAAGAAACAGTGGACAGAAGAGTCTACCTCCCAAGAATCGAGGCATATGAGCAGTGATTATGAAATAAATTGTATAAATTCTTCTTATGGAGAAAAATTGGGGGATTTTAGATTATAAAAGCCAACCTAATCAGCTCTATTGTAATTATATCAATATCCTAAATAAGTTGAGATATACAATAGGAATGTGTCTCAAAGCTGACCATTTATTTTCTGATCACATGTGGCAGCCTGTAACAGACCTGGGTGTGGGGTAAGGGCCAAGTCAGGTACAATTAAAGAAAACTCATATCATCTCCCATTTCATTTCACTGTGTCACTACCCTGCCCATATAGTCATAATCACTCTGAAATACTCACTGATCTCTAGCTTTTTCCAAAAGTGTGTCAATATAAGCCCTCTCCAGTTCATTTACTCCCAAATATGTTCCCAGCCCCATTACAACCTGCACATTTTGACATTTTTTTCATATACTATAGGAACACTTAAATTGAGCTATTCATTCTCCACCCTCCTCTGCTCCTGCCAGTCCAAATATTTTTTTTAGACTTTGCTCAAATTCTGCTTCATCTGTGAAGCTTTGTCATCTCCAATGAGCATTCTTATTCTGTCAATGCAAGTATATGTATAACAAGCACCATGCTACTTCCAATTTATGCTGTCTGGTATCATTGTGTGTGATTCATGTGGGAATTATGTCTTCCTAACTAAAAGGTACAATTTTGATGGAAGGGACTGAGTTTTAGAAATCTTTTACACTCTCCTCTGCACCTGCCACATCATAGCCTAAAACCTATGTTGAGCATACAAATTCAGATTCTTATGCTTTCTACATTTTGGTGTGAAACAAAGGATAAAACACTAAGATAAATGGTTTATTGTCTTATTTTCCCATAGTTTCCCTAGAGATCTTAAAATGCTATAGTCTTTTAAAATAAGAAAAATACCAAGAAGCAGCTATTCTTGTCTTGGCTCTCTGATCCTCCAACAGTTCACTTAACCTGTCTGGAACTCAGCTCCCTCATCTATCAAAGGAGGAAGTTGACCTCACCTTCTGTGATTCTATCATCATAAGTTGTTCTTATTTAGATATAAAGAGGATTGGAGCCCTTGCTAGGACCATAACTCGTTTTTCTTCAGTCATCTGCTTATCTCTATGTATTCACTGCATGTCTCCCATATTCCATATGCTGTGCTAACCTCTGGAATTAGAGTGATGCTTAAGAGGCCAGACTCTAGTCCTCAAGGAAGGAACAGCAGATAAGTAAGAGACCGCATACAACATGGGGTAGAACAGTGATGCTGAAGTGTGGTGTTTGCACTAGCAGCAGCAGTGCCATCCAGGAACTTTGAAATGCATGTTCTTAGGACCTTCCAAGACCTACTGTATTAGAGGGCCTAGGAGTGGGTTCCAGTAGTCTTTGTGTTAAGCCAGTCTCTGGTGCACAGCAGAGGTTGAGTTCTCTTGTAATGAATTGACACACAACACTGATGTTAAAAAATCTCTTCCTCTTACTGGCCACCCAAATGCAGAGAAGAGACTTAAAACTTCTGAGACTGATTTCCCTCTTTTGTGTTAAGTAGGAAAATTTTGAGGTTTTTTTCTCTCCTGATAGTAAAATTGTATATTTCCAAAGCATGAGATACAATACCTGGTAAATATTTATATAATTTCTTGATAAAGAGTTTTCAATGAAGAAACTGATTCTATTACTTACTAAGTGTTCAGATATTAAAATTTCTTTTATACTTTCAAAATTTCAAATAAATTCAAAATCTGATATTATGGGATCAGAGCTTTTTTCCAGTTTGAACCTGTGTTATGATAATATATTGCTTTAAAACTGCAACTGGACTACTTATTGATTTTATTTACTATACGAATTAATCTAGGTTCTATAAAAGAATTTAAACTATTTATTTCACACAGTTTATACAACATAAATGGCGCTATAGACCATACAGGACTATCTTACCTTCCCTTTATGATTATTCCTAATCATTTTAACTTTTATTAATATACAGTATGTGCACAAATAATAAATGTGAAGTTTAAAGAATTTTTGCAAACTAAGTTTACTTATGTAATGAATCAGCAGTGCTCCAACCAAAATAGAGAAAGTTCATTTCCCTTCACTATTCTTCCCTCTCCCCAACTCTCTACACCAAATATACCCACTATCCTGAGTTATATTGACATAGGTTAGTTTTGTTTGTTCTAGTCTGATATAAATTGAATCATTCAGTTAGTATTTTTTGAGTTTTGCTCTGTTCGCTCAATATTGCACTGGTGAGATTTATGCATGCAGTTTACATGTAGCAATAATTCATTCACATTGCTCTATATTCCAAATCATTTCAATGAAGAATAAAAAGAAAATAAATGGAGAATTTACTCCAAGAATCATTCCACAAAAGAGAAGGCCAAAGGGAGAATTAAGAACATCTGAGCAAGTCCATGACCCCAAATTATGTGAATTTTTACTTTCATATTTTGCTTTGAATGGAGTGCTGTGTTCTACTTAGCCAGGATAGCCTCTCTGCTATTCCATTAGAGTCTATTATTTTTAACAGTTTCAAATAAGGACAGTGCTCCAAATAAACAAGAATCCCATAAGTACAATACTTCAGAGATACCAACCTTTGAACATATCCTTGGCCAGTAAATCAAGCATTTTAAGTGAGTTACTTGGAAATGGTTTCATAGCATGAGAAATGATTAGCACCTTGGCAACAATAGTGAAGTATTGGTTTTTGCCCTAATTTAACTTGTCCCTTAAAAATTTGATGTGTGACTCGATGTTTGGAACCAGGATAGGGTGATAGGAATGGGAAGCCCTTTCCAAGAAACTGGTTCCAGGGCCCAGAATTTAAATTTGCTCCATTAACACCCACATAGCCATGTGTTCCCTCTCTCTCTTTGTGTTTCATTACAAGCCTTATAAATGATCATTACTGAAAAAGACATCTTGAGGCAAATTGCACAGAACATTTGAATACACTTTCTTCCTGTACAAATGTCCTAAGAATCAAATTTTAGTAACACCATTTAACTTTTGTGATATCTGTAAGGTAAATTTGGATTGTAGCAGCAGTTCCTTTATGTTAACGTTACTAGATAATGTTATGCCATTGCAATTTAAATTTAATCAGATGCATTCTCTTCAATTCAGAGCCAAATGTTTTGCATTTAGGTTTTTCTGTTGTCATATCAAATGTTAGCGGATGTTCCAGACTTCCCCGAGTTGCCAGGACAGAAATGTTTACAAATCAGCCTTATGGATGAAAATGATGTGTAACTCAGTTTAGTATATAATCAATGCATGTTCTAAATTATGTTATGATGTACCAGAGAAATAGCATTTGTTATTTAAAGTTATCTTATACCTGGATGAAATATATATTTTGTAGCTTATAATTAAATATAGGAAGAATTATCAGTAAAAATTTTAATTCACACATATTCAATATGGTTTTTAAGTTGTTTATTATTTCATATTATGCATCCCCATAGATTTAGAAAATAATATTTTTGCATTTGTACAATTGTACTGTTGAAGAAAATCCAATTATAAATATCCTAATAATTCATTTGCATATTTTAATTCTCCAGAAAAACAATAACAAGTCACATCTCTCAAATCTTGAAAAAATTAAATAACCTCAATAGATAAAACTAAAAAGCAAACATACAAAACCATTGTTTGCTAAATGATTAAATGAAATATAAACATGTACATATTTATATCTATGTCCCGATATCAAAGAAATTTGCTAACATATTGACTTGATATCTGCCTTAGCCCTGAATTAACAATAATTATATTCAAGAAGGTGTAAAGGAAAAGGTGTAAAGGCACTGTAGTCATATGAAATTTGCTCAAAATCATAATCCTGAAGCCATTAAATTTCCTTATTGCAAAAATTCTGGATAGTCTTTTGGTTCACCATTGCCAATATGGTCATCACACACACACACACACACACACACACACACACACACACACACACAGTTTTCTTGACCATTTGTCAGTGTACATTTTTTAATTTTTTTTAAGTCAAACACTGCTTTTTGCTATTTACACCTAACTTTAAGTATTTTAGGTTAGTTTAATTTCATTTAAAAATAGAAATAATGATCTGGTTTTGCTTATGTAATTTTTAAAACATAAAACAACTGAAATAATTTTTAAGAATGATTACATAATAAAAAGATGAAAAAATTAACAAAATAAGTCATCCTTCAGCTGAAATGTTCAGAATACATTTTAGGCATTTCATATATCAATGTCTCGCAAATGTAATCAATGCCAATTTTTTTTTCAGTTTATATATTTGAGGACTTTTATTCTGAATTCTTGTTACAGATTTTCTAGTATCTAGCTTCTTTATTGGTCTCAGTTGTATTCTATGTTATTATTTCACCCTTGTCTTAGATTAACAACAAGAGGGAAATCTTGGAAATTTAAGAAGGGCACTAGAGGGAAAATTGATGTCTCCATAAAACATCCCAAAGTCTATGTGCTCTGCACTCACAGAGGGGTCATCCACCCAAACAACTAAATTCCCAGAGTTCTCTGAAACGGATTAACATCAATAATAACTAATGATCAAATGACTATAAGTTATTAGGCATTTTTCTAAGCATGTGCTTTAGACCATTAAGCTAGTTGGTAGCAGAACTAATATTTAAATCCAGCTTTGTACCAACTTCTCTTATTAAGAAGGATTATTTGGAATATCACTAACATTATACTCCACCCGAAAAAGAAAACATACTCATTGTATTTTTTATAACATTTTTCACACACACACACACACACACAAAAAGGGAGAGATACTTTAGGCATTGTAGACACCAAACGCTATCAAGAGATATTTGAAACTCTTGTATCTTCATCTGCCCTGCATCTTCCACAAGGAAAAAGTGTATTATTTATTTATTATTTGGTACTGGGGATGTAACCCAGGAGGTGCTTTACCATGGAGCGACATCTCCAGTAGCACAATCGGATAAAGACAAAGTAGAATCTGAAGTGTCCTTTTAATTTTTATCTTATTTATTTATTTATTTATTTATTTATTTGGTACCAGGGATTGAACTCAGGGGCACTTGACCATTGAGACACATCCCCAGCCCTATTTTGGTATTTTATTTAGAAACAGGGTCTCACTGAGTTGCTTAGATCTGGCTTTGAACTCGCTATCCTCTGTCTCAACTGAGATTATAGGCGTGCATCACCATGCCTGGCTGTTTTTATTTTTATTTTGAAACCCATCTCGCTAAATTGCTTAGGGCCTCACTAAACTACTGGGGCTACCCTCAAACTTTTGATCCTCCTGCCTCAGACTCCGAAGTCCCTGAGATTGCAGACATGCACCATCATGCCCAGATTAAAAAAAAATAAATTTTAAAAGATCTTTGATGTCATTTTACTAGTATCTGCAGTAGTGTGTTAGAATGATATTTTGATAATATTATCATAGATAGTTTGAATTTTAATATCAGGAGGAACATACTTCCTGATAATAAAACAACAAAAGAAATTATGAATATCTCCTATCACCATAGTTGTGAGTGAGTGTACAGGAACACACCTACAGTGGGACTGCATGTCCAGAGAATAGTAAAAAATCTTAGGTATATTTATGAATATTTAGGGAATAGACTGATTCATGATTGGGTTTTTTTCCATGATGGACTGCACTGATAACAGTGATAGGAATTATTTCACTTTTATCATAAACTATACCCAAATAATTTAATAAGGACTTTCCAGGTGGGGGTCAATTAATGTCTCAAATGCACAGGAGGAAAAGAAAGATATTCAAGTGAGAAGTCCATCTGCAGAGTGATTTTGACATCCTGATGGTCAGGCAGCATGGAAACAGTGGCAAATAACCATGAGGGAGGCCAAATTTAAAACCAAAAGAAATGGAAAAATCTGTGCTGATGTGGTATTAGCACAATCTGATAAAGACAAAGTGGAATCAGAGGTGTCCTAGACAGCATGATAAATGTGATAGAAACTATATTTTTACTTGACAAACAAGATTGGAAGTTAGGTGAGGTATGCGACAGCTGAGAAGGCAGTTTCTCTTAAATAACCATATAAAATTTTTAACATGATAAATTAACAAACATAATGAGTGTATTAGGTTCATTATAATTTTTAAGTACTGCTTCTATTTCTATATGTTGATATAGATATATGAATATAATATGGATATATTTAGATGCAAATATAAATAACATTCAAGTGTTTGTCAGAGCACAGGTGGTCTTTGGTTTTGACTTCATATTTGACACAGCATGTTCAGAAGTGTCTGCAAAGTAGATAAGTTTCTGAGCATAATTGTTTTTACACTGATGTTGTACTCAGGGTCAATCTTACAGGAAAGAACTCAAGGTAAAATCAACATGTACTCTGTGTGTTTATTTTTTTGTTTTGTTTTTAAATAATTAAATGTCTTTGCTAAATGTTAACAAGAAGTATGATAAAAGCATTATTTCAAAGTTATGGGTTATTAATAGCTCTGGTCATAGTGATAGATAAGATTTATGAATTTTGTTTACCATCTATCTGGTAATACAGTATACCACAAATTACCATCCTTATTATTACTTTTGTTCTTATAAGAAAAATCAGTAATAATAGTTAACACATGTTAAGACTTACTGGTTTTAGTCTTGGACTAAGTGCTTTATAAGTTCTCATATAACCTCACAACAAAGCTTTGGAGGAAATTCTATGCACAGTTCCAAAAAATAGAGCAACTAGTTAAGAAATTACCAGGCTTCTAGCCCACATCTCACACATAACTCATTATGCTTATAAAGTTGGTATGATTTCTTGACTATACCAAAAAGTTTAACAATTTCATTGAAAATGAAATACTGAAAAAATGTAGGAGGAATATGTTCCTAAGCCAGTACCTTAATATAATATTAGCAATAAGAAAGTAACAGAAACAGAATTCTTATAATTGAACTGTATTTTTTTTGTTCTAGCATAAACTATTACTGATTCTTCATAATCCCTGCTATATCAGAAAACCAAGAATCCTCATTTCTCTTTCATTCTATCAGATTTCCTTTATTATAACAAGAAACAGAGGTTAAGATCACGGTCTCCAGGCATTTTCTGAGGGAAAAAGGGAAATCTTTCCAATTTATAGGAGCTTATAAAAGAATTTGGTATATTCCCAAATTGAA
Source organism: Spermophilus citellus (assembly GCF_964194105.1). Taxonomy (NCBI): domain Eukaryota; kingdom Metazoa; phylum Chordata; class Mammalia; order Rodentia; family Sciuridae; genus Spermophilus; species Spermophilus citellus. The sequence goes on along the minus strand of NC_138196.1, from coordinate 56,194,377 downwards.
CAACCAAGCCCATTAAACTGAACATTTTACATAAGCTATGAAACTTTCCATTGTGATGGATTCTCATTATGTCTCAGCATGCAAACATTTCTTTTGTACTATGCCAATTGCAGTAGTCTTGGAAATTTATGCATATAATGAATGGTAAACTACAATAATAGGTCACTCACCTGAAAAGTGACTAAAAGTTATGCATATTCTGTGAGGTGATATACTTAAAATTTCTGTCAAGTCAAATCGGTCGATGTTTTGTTCTTCAATATAATGGAATTCATTTTTGCAGCACTTTTAAAGGTACACAAGTGTAACTATAGCAACATAAGTAATCACTTTGTTTCCTAAAGCACATGTATTCCTGTAACTAGGCATAGGAATATTTCTTGAGATATATTGTGCTATGCATCTTAAATAAGGAACTAGTTTTCAGTCTCAATTTCACTCTCCTTAAATTAGAATATAACTATCATATTTTAATATGGAAAATTTTGTCAAATTACCATAGAGCAGTGAACGACTCTTCTATATTTGGATGTCTTTTCTTCCATTTTTTAATACTAAGTGAGCATATACTTTTATCTGTAAATAACTGAGTATGTAAAGTCACTGAGCATGCAGCTGCTCGAGTCCCAGGAGCTACAGCCTGGATTTTTGTCACTTGGTATCTTTGTTCCATTGGAAAATAATTTTCATAAACGAAAATTCAAAATAGCATAAAAAACTGCTTTATTTATTGAAAAATGAAAGCAAAAGAAAACCCTGTGAAAAGTAGAATTTATAGCCTCAAGCAAGAACAAAGCCGTAGAGATGATGAAGAAGAGAGCAATGCTGGGTAGTACCCTCATTTCTGCTCCTTCAGCCAGACACCCTTTAGAACTGGAGATGTGTAATTTGAGCTTTGGAGAGACAGGACAGAGTAGGTGATATTTGTGTATTTTTGAGCCTTTTTTCTTTAAAATTACTCTAGTCGGTAACTAATTTTTAAAAGGGAGGTGGGATTATGGAGGATTTGGAATTAGTTATAATTCAAATTTGAATTAGCTGATAAGCATACATGGACATTTTATTTATTCAGTTTTCCAAAGACTTTATATATGCAATTTGAGTGTGAAGTACTTTTGTCCTCTGATTGATTTCATGACATTTATTTTTCCTTCTGAGGACTGAGCCTAGGAACTCATGTTTACTAGGCCAGCTGTCTACCACTGAGCTACATTCCCAGCCTGCATGGAATATTTTGTTATGTGTGGCAACAAAAATTCACTAGGAAATAATTTAAGAAGGAAAGAAGATGAGAGAAAGAGAAAGAGTGGGAAAGGGAGGGAGGAAAGCAGAGGAAAGAAGAAAGGAAGAAAGAATGTTCCAGGCCAGGGGAGACTAAGTCTTCCACACAAAAAGTGAAAATCCATGCTGAAGGCAAACAGAGAGACCCTAGCTTTTATGGGAAATTCCCAGGTTCCACTGCAGTTCAGTTTTTCAAATGAGAGATCCAAGTAAACTCAATCCTGTTTGATGGGTTTTATGTAAATGAGAGCTACAACCATGCTCATTCCTGGTTGGTTGAAATGTACACATGAATATAGGTCATAGTTCCTTGAACATGTCCAGGTAGTGAGATGAGACTTTGGGGGGCCCTTTACCTTGCACTTGGGATGGAGACAATTCCAGGCGAGACCCTCAAACATTAGCCTGTGATATTTCCAAGAATACAGAGAACATGTGTGACCCCAGCATCAACAAATGGTTATCAGATCCCATTATGAGTTTTGGGCAGTTAGCAGCTTGAGACACCTCTTGAAAATTCAACTTTTCTTAAAGTTCCCAAGTGTAAACATCTTGAACATCTTCTATTCAGGCTGTTATCACTAATGAACTTTGTCTAGTTTCTCTTATTCTAAAAAATAAAGAAAAAAAAAGATTTTGAATTTAAAATGCCAACAGTAATTATCAATATAATTGTGATCAATAAAAAAGTAGATGACAAATTATAACATGAAAGCAGAAAATATAAAAAACACAGATCAAATTGAAGTTACCTCTCCACTAATCCCTGTGTATCTTTTTTATTGCATATATTTGGCATTATTTCTTTAATAACTCTTCTTATTATAAAGTCCAAGATTTTTCTTGTCCAAATTTTGAAAATCTAGAAACATATGAAAAATTACTTCTCATAAACCAATTCACCATTCTTAAATAATAACTGATACCATCTTTCTACTTTAAAGATAATTCTGTTAGTCTATTAGTCACAGCGGTAACTACAACTACTAGGAAGGTTAAATTAGCAGAAGGATTGCAAGTTCAAGATCATCCTGGGAAATATAGTTAGACCTTGTCTCAAAATACAATTAAAAGGATAGAGGATATGACTCAATAGTAGAGTGCATATCTAGCATAAACAAGACCCTGGGTTCATTCCCCAGTATTTCAAAGAATTTATATATATATATATATATATATATATATATATATATATATATATATACACACACACACACACACACACACACACACACACACACACACATATATATGTATATATAAAATTCTAAAACATGTCTAGCCTTGTTCAATCTCATAAAAACTTCTACATCATCATACTTAATTTTCTGTCTGGGGTTATTCCATTATATTGACAGAATCTCCTAAAAGTCTTACTAAGCATCATTCTCACTTATACTTTAAAGCAATTAACAATTCATTCTGGATATTCAACCAAAATTATTTTTTACTTGTAGGTAGACACAACACCCTTATTTTATTCATTTTTATTTTTATGTGGTATTGAGAATCAAACCCAGTGCCTCATATATGCTAGGCAAATGCTCTACCATTGAGCCACAACCTCAGACCTGCAATTCATTTTTATTTGCAATTTTAGAATCATGCAATACTTCATTCTACAAAATAGAAGGAGGCTTCTGATGGGCTGTGCAGAGGAGTTCAACTGTACAGGCAAAAATGGCTGAAGAAAGGATAAAAGGAGAACCAAACTCAGATTAGTCATTTCAAAGGTACTTTCCTTGTGAAGGTAAAACAGGGAGCCTCCTTATTGTGTTGACTTGGTTGGATGAAATCTCCTGTTTTTAGGAAAACTGGCTTGTTTCAAAGTTCAGTTTGCTCACATGATATTTAGTAACTCCATTACGCTTTGGTTTCATAATACGAGAGGCTAGTGAAAGACAATGACCTCCCATAAGTTTTGTTTAACCAGTACCCAAACTCACTTTTGGTTGTATTCTATATAATATCGCACTCATTTTTATAGCAAGTTTTAGAGAATGTTTTTCTCTTTTCTATTCTCTTTGTACTGTCTTTTACCCCACTCATTAACTTCCCTGAGAAAGAACCAGTTTGATACAGATTTCTGGCCACTTCTCAGCCTACAAAGTATCAGAGAACTTCATTGTCTATCATGTTTCCTTGTCTAGCAGGGAATTATGAAAGAAAGAAAGAAAGAAAGAAAGAAAAAAAAAATATATATATATATAATTTCCATTCTTTTTTGCTTCCATCCTTTCACTAGCAACCACTTAAAATGTGTCTCCTTAACTGAGCTAAGCATCAGAGGGTAAAATTTGTTCATATCAGTTAAAACAAATTTGAAAAAATGATTTATACCTGCACTGAGAGACCAAGTGTTAGTCTTCCAAAACTTATGTAGATACTTACTGTTATTACCACTAATTTTAGAGAAAGATAAAGAAAATAACTAGTGTTGGCTAGGACAAGAAATGTATAAATATACACAAAAAGAAAAGGAATATTCCCTGTACTTTGCTGCTGAAAGACCTTATAAGACTGAATCCTCCTCATATTTTATAGTCTTTCCTCCCAGTGGGTAATTTTAATGTCTTATATATATATATATGATTACTGCAAGGTAGCTTTGAACCTAAACTCCACTAAAGAGACTTGTTTACAGTGCTTTTGTGCCAAGTGGGGTGTGGGGAATTATCCATAGGTCTGGCTAGTTTTCACCAGCCTAGAAATGTGTAGGAAAACGTGCTCCCTCAGAGGTCACACGTTTTGCCCAGTGAGGACTTCATTTTTCCAGTAGCTGCACCTGCCTGATTTGTGTTAGATGTGGTGATCATTGTAGAGAAGAGAAGGTCTATGGTATTAAAACTCCTGTGTGTTTTTTCAACCTAAGCCTTGCTTTTATTATCTTACTGGGTTTTCATGCCCCAGGTTTCACTTATGTCTCCATAAAAGACAATGTCAGAGACTGGGGTTTATGCAAGTGAAACTTAAAATTTCATGCAGGTAACTTATGAAAGTATATCCACTCCAGAAAAGAATATTGAATCTCAAAATTCCCTAATAATGTTGCTACTGAAAGAAATTTGCTCTTGGCTTTCAGAGTTTAGAGAATATAGCTGGAGATATCAATTTAATTTGAGTGTCTACACTATACAAAACATTACTCTAAGTTTTCAATATTCACAAATATTCATTTTATGGCCATTACTATAATTTTTTTCTAGATTTTGCTTTGTTTTGGGCACTGTACTTACATGCAATATTTCGCTTATTCTCATGCTCCTAGTACTATTTGTGATAGACGCCTTTATTAGTCATAAAAAGAAGACATAAAAAGGTGAAGTAACTTTCCAGTATCATAGTTTGTTATATAAAAGGTGTTCAGTAAAGTGGGTATAGCCATTTAGTCTGTGCTTTTAACCTGCATACTGTTTTCTTGCCTTCAAGGTCTTAATCATTGGGTAGAAAGGGCAAGAGCAAAGAGAACAAACTGAAATATTCAATACAACAAATGCCATAAGAAATGAGAATAGAAAATGCAGTGAAAACTCTGATGTGGACTGTGAAAATTCTGATGTGGAACCGTTAACTTGGTCTGAAGTAGGAGAGTCTGTGAAATACTCTAGAGAAATAAAGCAATCTTTTGAGGCTGACTTTGAGGTATGAATAGAATTTTCATAGCTCAAAAACATTGCTCTTGGTAGTGACATTATTTGAAGATATGAAGGAAGGAGAGACTGAAGCTCAAAGAGCATTGCAAACTGTGAGATTACCATGAACAAAGACTTCGGGGAGTACAAATTCTACATGACTCCTTCCAGGAATGATTAAGTAGGCTGGTGGGGTTGAGGAGGTAGTTAAGGCCATGCAAATATATTGTTGAATGCCTCTGGTGCAGGGAATGCCAACTCAGAGCATAAACAATGTCCTTTGAAAGACTCTTCTGTGATTCATGTGATGTCTCTCAGTGATCACAGTGAAGATCATCAAAAGTAACTGACAAGGTTCTTACTTTTTGGAAACTCTTTTTCTTCCACTTTAGGGAATTCCCTGCTACAGAAAAGAGCTCAGGCAGAAAAATTGAAAGAATGAGAGTAGTTCTAAGAACATAGGTAAAGGTATTATGGAATAGGAGTCAGGCATTCCTACTACTAAAAAAAATTTACTAATCTCAAGGATTATATACGATGTCAATTTTTTTCTATTTTGAATTTTCACTGAAAAATTTTAGAATGGAAAACTCATATTTTCTCACGGATATTACTTCCTCCACTTTCATACTGTTTTCTGTAGCTACAATTACGGCCCTGTGATTAGGACTAGATGAGAATATCTATCTTTTGAACTACATTTAAAATATTAAACAAATGGATGTGTGACTCATTTCACATGTTTACTTAGATCAAAAATTGTATTCTAATATAAAAATAAAGATTACTTTCAAACAATCAATACCTATTCAAGAGCAGTTGAAACAATATTAGATAATTTTTTATAAACATCTAGCTATTCAGAACCTTAAAACATGGCCTATAGTACAGATGATTTTGTAACTCTCCTTTGAATGTTTCTTATCATTTATTTTTTGTTTGCATATTTTTATTGCTTTTTCACTTGCTGAAAGAGAATAAAAGTTGCACTATCCAAAATAATGAAGAAATCATTTACAGTGTATTATTTGTTAAATATGGAAATATTAAATATAAGCAGAATAATCAGAGTTATAATTTTGGATTTGAATTCTTTAGGTTTTAAGTTATATCCTTATCAACATTTTTAATATATACTCATGAAAAATTTTTAATATAGTAAAAATATTTTGTTGGCAAAACTATAGTTATATATTGATTACATATTTTTTCTTTGAGAACTGAAAGAGTAAAATGCCATGAGTTTTTCTTTCACTTATTTATGAGTTTTTAAAATACTCTCTATAAGCATAACATGCTCATCTCAAAGTCATTATTATATTTGAGCTCCTTTAGATGTACTCCTGATAATTTTTACCATTAAAAAATGTTGTCATTGGAAAAAAACATCATTAACATATTAGTACTTTAGGTATATTGATGTCCTTTAGGCAGTTTCAACTTCCTATTTTCCTTAGGAAAATGTATTATGAATCATCTAGTAAATTGAAATTACAAGAAGGCAGGAAGCTAATGGAGGTAAATGAACAAATGTAGATTTAGAATCTTTCTTGGATGTGCTCAAGAAGAGTAACCTCAGACAATTATTCTTAAAGTCTGGTTCCTGCTTATCTTTCACTCTCAGGTCTTACTCCTGTCAAAGAACAAAATTTTAACAAATTGGGTTTCAAAGATCTAATTGGCTTTTATTAGTGATTCATGAAACAGGCATCATCCAGGCTACAAAATAGACAGGAACACTGCTGCGTGTGGCAGAAGTCGGGTTGTGTAAGGCAGCTTGGGCAAGGACAAGGAAACATCCTAATAAAGCACATTGGTCAACATCAGGTCACCTTCCTTGTATGGGTTAAAGCAAAGGGGACTTCCTTATCATGACTGCTGAGAATGACTGAATCACTTTTGAATAGTTGCTGTGAATAGAATACTGTTTTAATTTATTTCCCATAAAACTAGCTTGTTTAGGGAATTGGCTATCTCCCTCTTGATTTCTTAATGGATCAGATCTGATAAGGAAACAGTTTACATTCCCTTTGGTGATGTGGGACCTTAGCTTGAGTGAGTCCATTTTGAGTTGGTCTATTGAGGTCTAATGCAGGAGCTCAATCGAAACATATGGGCTCCATAGTTTTTATTTCACTCTTTTTTGCTTATTGTATACTTACTGTGTTACTTGTGGTTCCCTGAAAGATTTGATAAGTGAATTTTTACTCCATTATCTCATTTCTCTGCAGAACAGTCACTACATACACAGTTCTGCTAGAATGTGTCTCCCTAATACTTACTATGCTTAGTTGGCTGAATATTAGTCTCTCCCAGAAGTCTCTGAGCTCCTCAAAGAACTGGAGCTATCTTATGTCCACATATTTGTATCTCAGCCACTTTCTGCAGAATCTTATATGTAGTAGAGGTTGTAGGCAAGTTTACTTAAAAATATTAAACAAAACATAACATGAAAGAAATCATGAACTTCAGTTTGGTAATGTCAAACCAATGATACTGGGTTTCCAAATGAACATATTTGAGAAACATGGCAAAATTCCAAATATGCATTAGCAGGGAGAAACATTTTTTAATGCGTTTTAGATTTCACCATGTAGATGACTAGACTAGGAACTAGACCTGCTACATTTTTTTTTTTTTTTTAATATTGGAAGGTAACTATTGCTGAGATACTACTTGACTTTACTTAAATCACCTGTCTGAGCATAGCAACTGGATAGGTAGGGTTTGATGGATTGGTTTATTATGGGTAAATTGAGCATGGAAAAATCTAAATTGATCATTAAAGAGACAGAATCCTGAGCCATCCAAGCTGTGACTGTTTGAATTCAGTTCTGTAGCTATGGTCAAAATAAGAGGGGGATAAAAAGGATAGATTTTGCAAACATTTCAGAACCACATTTTCAACACATCTTTGTTCAAAAATAGTACATAAAGACATTTTCATTGACCAGATAAAAACCAAATGTGTGCAACTGACAGCATGCATTATCCTTTAAAACATTTCAGACTATATCCCTTTTCCTTTTCATTTTGTGTTTGTCATAAATCTGTTGTCAGGAGGAATTTTTTAAAAGTTGTTTCTGTTTTTATGTTAAACATTTCTCTTTATATGGTGAGCTCCTGCTCTGTACCCTTTACTCAGGAACTTTTCTATTTTTAGTCATATATCTCTTTTTACAAACTATATTGATGCTATTTTCATTTTAGATTTACAACCCAATCTCTCCTTCCAGGGGATATATTTTGCTAAATGTAGCTCTGTTTTCATTGCTTAAACTAGATAGAGACTAGTTTATTTTCTTTTGCTTTTTTACTTAAATTGGATTAAATACATAATATTCATCTAGGCGTGAGGTCTGTTTTCTATGTATTAATGTGATAACCAAGTTGGTCCTTCCAAGGACCAGAGGCAATTAAGCTTTGGCAACAGGCCTTGGTCTTCTATATATTGATAAGAGGAAAAGTTAAGAATTACGAGTATCAGCACTGTTTGTTTCTGCTTCAAAGTTAACATTATCTTACTGCTTTACTTTCTTGACAGAGCACTGTGGTTTTAGTTTTAGAACATGAGAAAAGCATAGTTTAATTAAAAAAAATGAAATTAAAAGTAATTGACACACTAACAGAATAACCACTGCTTCTATTTTGATGATGATATTTCCAGTATTTTGTATGAATAAATGTTTTTGTCTGATTCCTTTTGTGGGTTGCTCTTGGCTTCTTCTGTATATTTAGATTTTTAACCTACTCTTTTGATTTAAACTCTACACATTTTGATGACTGTCTAATATTGACTTATAATACAATGTAATGTTACTTATTTAACCAATTTTCTACTTTTAAGAAAAACTTGAAAAAACTAAACAGGAAACTTTTCAATTTTTTTTCAATAGTTTTAACAGCACTTGAAAATGAACAGTCTTGTCATTAAATTTTGAATAATGCCAAGAATATTTCCTAGAATTCATTATTTTTAGAATGGAATTTTACTGGGTATTCAGAAAAGATTTTCTCTGTATACTCCAATACAGAATCCATTTGTATTTTTTTTTCTCATTTATGTGTGTCTTATAAAGCTGACAATAAAGAAGGTCCTGAAGATCTTTTGAAGAATATTGCATGCAACTGGAAGATACTGCAATTCAAAAGATCACTTCATCTGTTAGGAAATACTATATACTTGAAACTACTAAGAGGACTATAAGCTGGGCATTCACATAACATTAGGCAAATAAATATGAAAAATCCACATAAGGAGAAGTTCCTTTTAATTCCCTTTCCGACAATAGCCATAAAATACTAATATAAATGTTACTTATTTATGTACTTATTAAGACTGACAGCCTCGGCACCAGCTAATTATGGTCTGTAGTCACAGGACATGATTTATGCATGTCTTCTGAATTTAGAAAACTGTGAAACAGGTTTTGCACCTTAATGAAGGGTAGCTCTGTATCCTGCCAGCTTCTCTGGTTTGGACGACATGGAACTGTTCGCACACAGTGGCTGTATAAATCACCAGCTCTTTCTCATGTTTTAGTATACTGTTCTCAAGAAGCTCTCAATGATTCTATCTTTTAATGTCTTTAAAGGAGGCAATTCCTAGTTACAAAAATGTGACATACAAGTGACGGAAATGAGATAATTTTCTTCCTATTCAGAAATGGGGCAAATATATTTGTTGCTTAAATATAGTTATGTCAAAAGTATTAAAAATATATTGAAATGGTGAAATGAAGTGTTAATTAGAAATTACAATAAGCTGTTGCCTTTCTTGCTCAATGTTATGATGGCTGGAAGGGCTAATTAACTCTTGGTTGCTGAGGCCCCATAGGCAAGATTGCTTGAGAGAGGATAAAACTCACTTAAAGGAGGAGCTAAGACTCATTAGCTTTTAAACTGCTATTGAGACCTAATTCATATTGAATAAGGGCATATTTATGATGAAGAGTAAAAATGTTTACCTTATTCCTATATTTAATTAGCCTAATAGTTTTTATATCAATGTTGTTCTAGGCAGAGAAATGACCAATAAAGCCTTACTCTTTCTTCATTACCTTTAATTGTTTTCACTTATGATAAAAACAAGTCCCTTCCTTGCAAATGCCTTTGGGATTTGCATTTATTAAATAGTCACTGACAGAGAACTTAAGGACTACAAAATATTCCAGTAAATTATAATCTTTAATGTTGTTCATCTATATACCTATCTTATAAAGGAACAAATAGGTTTCCTTTAGTGCTCATTGTAATCCTGTTTCTCTTTAAGGTAGCTATTTTTTTTTTGCCTCACAAGTTATTTTTTATTATTAAATCTGCACATTATGATAAACTCAAATTCTTTGCAAAGTTGGTACATAGAGCCAGGAGCCCATCTCTTTTGGCAGCACAACACCCATTTTAATAGAGTACTGTTTTCCATCTGGTCATGGGTATCAAAGGTTAATGGTGGAGATAATGCAGGGAGATAATGTACATAAGCAAGTTGGGCCAGTCTCTCTCAATAGCAAGGGATGGTAGGTATGGAGTTCCTAGAAAGGCATTGCATTTCAATTTCTTAAGCTTAGTGCAGATCAAATAAATATACATTCATGTTTAATCTCTGTAGCAGTTGACATTTGCTAGGCTTTGCTTCCGTTCAATCAAAATTCCCAGGTTACCTTCACCTTGGCTTACTGATGTATCTTTGTTTTCTTTTAATTTGTCTCAGATACCTTGAGCACTGTCCACATTCATGTCCAGCATTTCCAAGTCTAACCACTTGTGGTAAAAATTGTCCTCATATTTCCATTTTGTTTGAAAAAGAAAATCCATTTATTCTCAGTAATTCCCTTTTGACCCTTGATATCCTTTATTCCCATAAACTTGAAAGATTTTACTACTTCTTTAATATAATTGTATTTAAGAAACCTTTTCAATATTATGTGAGAAATATTTTGTAAGATTGTGTCCAATGTAAAACTCTAGATCTTATTGTACATGTGGCTTTCTGAATTTTAAGGGAATCCTGTTAGCTTTGCTTAAATTTAAGTAGACATTTTTGGTATCTTTAAAAAACATAACTCACATTATCTTCATTTACTTTGGTAGTTGACCATTAAAAATATTTTTAATTCAATATATATTAAATTCAGAGTTTATCTCTTTCTTTTGTTTTCTATAAGATACTTTCATTCTTTCTACACAACCATTTTGTAAATCTTATGTCACCTGACAAATATTCCTAGATCTTATTGACACATACAGATCCCAAGAAACTTGAAAACACTCATGAAGGAAAAAATTAGTAAATCTTACTAAAAATGATTTATTTCCAATTCGAGTTTACATCTTAGTTACTATAGAATTCAAAAACGCATATTTCTAGAAAACAATTCTTTATTCCCAACCTCCAAACCTTGCTCCAAGTCAAAGCCATAAAATCTTATTTTCATGAGTCTATTGTGAAATAAGTGCTTGCTCAGGATCAAGAAAAGCACAGATTGACTAAGAAGGACAATTTCTGCAGATGATGTGGTGAATGTCCCTTAGCTCAGTGATAACTGCTGTTTGCATTTCTAAGAGGGAATTACATTAAAATGAATCAAAAGAAACACAGAAGTGTTCAGTTCACTGATGGCACTGTGAAAGTCTTTGGGGTAATAAAGCTTTGGCATCCGTATAATGGAGAATTTAAAAAATTGTGGGAGAAGCATCATTTTCTTGATGAGTTCCACATTTTGGTGGCTCTAAATACCATCTGACATTCAAGTATTGGTGCCACCTCATCTTTGCAGCACTAGGAGGGAGGGAGCCAATATCTAGTTCGGAAGGCGATTATAGAAGCTTTAGGACCTGAAGTGAAGTTGCCTTAAACAGTGACAGTAATTTCCTAGGACTGCCTCTACATGTTATTACACACTTTTCAGCACAAAAGTACAAAAATTTATTCTTTCAAGATTCTGGAGGACAGAATTTCACTATAAAGGTTTTGTTAGGATTGATTATTTTGTGGGGCCTCTGAGCATCCCTTCTGTACCTTTCTCCTGGCTTCTAGGACTTCCCAGAAGTCTTAGGCAATTATTTAATGCCAAGAAGATGTGCTTCAGTCTCAACCTCCATCTTTACTTGACATTCTCCTATGTTTCTATGTCTCCATTTTCCCAAATACCAGTTGTTTAATTAGAGGCTAGCTGACCGAGTGTGAGTGCAATTTGACTGCATCTGGAAAGACCCTGAGTCCAGATGAGGTTGTATTCACAGATGCCCAGTGTTAGGACTTCAACATATTTTTCTCACAGGGACCGGATTCACTCAACAATAGCAATATTGAAGAGTTTTTAGAAAATCAGTAGAGTCTCTGTGGCTAATACATCTATGGGCAAATGGTACCAGATAACAACTATAGGTGAAAGAAAACCCAAACAAACCCAAAACAAAACAAAACAACTTGCTGTCACTCATATTATTTTTCAAACTTGGGTCTTCAGAAAAGATTCTCATTGATTGATTTGAGGGAACTGGTATATAATGTTGAACCATGTGTAACTACTGTTTATTGAGGCAAAAAAAAAAGGTTTGATGTTTAAAATTTCATATTATACAACATAATGGCAAATCCATGAATCAGAAAAAATATTACATACTGAGAAAATAGTCATTGTTATGACCCCATATTGATATTTCTTGTGGCAATTAAATAGATCATTAAGCTATATGAGGTCAATAGTTGTTTTTTAACCCCCAAAAAATATTTAAATTATAGTTCAGGATGCAACTTGTTCTGATTAGATATTTTTAAGACTTAAAAGCAAAATTAAGTCCCATATATTCAATAGCCACTTCAAAAATGATTTTGTTAGGCAATGTACTTTTGCCTCTCTGAGTCAGGCTTGATGTGAATAGATATATTTTTATGCCATATTTTTACTTCATATTAACCAAGAGTAAACACAAAGTGAGTTGAAAGAATTTGAATCCTATATAAGCCTGTGAATTAACTCCAAACCTCTTTAGTGATAGGCTAGATATCATTCTATTTATTTACCCTGAGGATTTGCATGGTGATTTTTTTCCTCTCTCAACATTTATCTAAATTGAGCAGCATCAAATTTATTTTTGATCGCTTTTCCAATTTTTCAAAGTAATTTATATTCTAATACTATTTTATAAGGTACTGGCTGGCCCAACAGCCATCCCACTAGATTTGCATTGATATTGTTTTGGAATTTGTAATGGCATCTTATAGACTTGACTTGATGTGATTGAATTAATTTAATCTTAGATCTCACTACACTGCTGTTTCTAGGAACTTAAAATGTATCACCAAAAATAATTTCACATACTAACTTGGGTTTGTTTGGGAGGATTCACTCATGAAAGAGTCAGTGTAGCTAAAATCTGTTTTTGAAAAATATTCCTTTGATGTCATTACTTTGTTTTATCAGTTTAGTGAACAAACCCTCATGCAAAATTCATTGAGAAGCCATTGACAAGATAGTAACTGAGTAAACTAAGAGTTACTCTGATATTCAGATTTGATTCTAGATTTTGATTGTACATTCTTTTGAGACTTGTTTAAAACTTCCCAAATAGATGTGACCTAGAAAAGAAAAGTAAAGCAAACAATAGAGACCTGGTACAAAAAGTCATGAATGAAATTCTGAAACTATTTGAACACGCATAAAAGTCAAAGGTATTTTTAGCTAAAAGAACAAAATATATCTTAAGCTTCTAATAAAAATTAAGACTATCAGTTACTCATCAATATTTGGATATTTCCCTTGGGGGAAAAAATCAGAAATAAACATGTTTTGTTTAGAAGCATGGTGATAATCTGCTGTTTACTCTGCATTAAATCAATTTATATCTTATTTCTCCCTCACTTGCATGTTCTGATAGCTTGAAATGCATTACCAGGAACAGGAGATTCATTAGGAAGTGCCTGGAGATGACATACACTGATAATCATAAATAAGAGAAGCTTCGTGACTCTGATCTCATCAGGCTGCTGTGGACATATGCATCTTTGGCTACTGCTTTTATTTTTTATTTTTATTCTGATGCTCTATGCATGCTGAAAAGTATGTGTTTAAATCTGTTCTCTGTTTTTAAAAATTTGTTTGTGGACATTTTAAAGGAAATTTATTGGGCAGGGGCAAAACTGGTTTTCTTTTTTTTTTTATTGGTTGTTCACAACATTACAAAGCTCTTGACATATCATATTTCATACATTATTTCATACATTAGATTGATGTGGGTTATGAACTCCCAATTTTTACCCCAAATGCAGATTGCAGAATGATGTCGGTTACACATCCACAATTTTACATAATGCCCTAATAGTAATTGTTGTATTCTGCTACCTTTCCTATCCCCTACTATCCCCCCTCCCTTCCCCTCCCAACTTCTCTCTCTACCCCATCTACTGTAATTCATTTCTCTCTTTGTTTATTTTCCCATTCCCCTCACAACCTCTTATATGTAATTTTGTTTAGCAATGAGGGTCTCCCTTCATTTCCATGCAATTTCCCTTTTCTCTCCCTTTCCCTCCCATCTCAAGTCTCTGTTTAATGTTAATCTTTTCTTCTTACTCTTCCTCCCTGCTCTGTTCATAGCTGCTCTCATTATATCAAAGAAGACATTTGGTATTTGTTTTTTAGGGTTTGGCTAGCTTCACTAAGAATAATCTGCTCTAGTGCCATTCATTTCCCTGAAAATGCTATGATTTTGTCATTTTTTATTGCTGCATAGTACTCCATTGTGTATAGATGCCACATTTTTTTTATCCATTCATCTATTGAAGGGCGTCTGGGTTGGTTCCACAGTCTAGCAATTGTGAATTGTGCTGCTATGAACATCGATGTGGCAGTGTCCCTGTAGCATGCTCTTTTAAGGTCTTCAGGGAATAGTCCGAGAAGGGCAATAGCAGGGTCAAATGGTGGTTCCATTCCCAGCTTTCCCAGGAATCTCCAAACTGCTTTCCAAATTGGCTGCACCAATTTGCAGTCCCACCAGCAATGTACAAGTGTACCCTTTTCTCCACATCCTCGCCAGCACTTGTTGTTGTTTGACTTCATAGTGGCTGCCAATCTTACTGGAGTGAGATGGTATCTTAGGGTGGTTTTGATTTGCATTTCTCTGACTGCCAGAGATGGAGAGCATTTTTTCATGTACTTGTTGATTGATTGTATATCCTCCTCTGAGAAGTGTCTGTTCAGGTTCTTGGCCCATTTGTTGATTGGGTTATTTGTTATCTTATTGTCTAATTTTTTGAGTTCTTTGTATACTCTGGATATTAGGGCTCTATCTAAAGTGTGAGGCGTAAAAATTTGTTCCCAGGATGTAGGCTCCCTATTTACCACTCTTATTGTTTCTTTTGCTGAGAAAAAACTTTTAAGTTTAATTAAGTCCCATTTGTTGATTCTTGTTGTTAACTCTTGTGCTATGGGTGTCCTATTAAGGAATTTGGAGCCCGACCCCACAATATATAGATCGGAGCCAACTTTATCTTCTATCAGACGCAGAGTTTCTGATTTGATATCAAGCTCCTTGATCCATTTTGAGTTAACTTTTGTGCATGGCAAGAGAAAGGGATTCAGTTTCATTTTGTTGCATATGGATTTCCAGTTTTCCCAACACCATTTGTTGAAGATGCTATCCTTCCTCCATTGCATGCTTTTAGCCCCTTTATCAAATATAAGATAGTTGTAACTTTGTGGATTAGTCTCTGTATCCTCTATTTTATACCATTGGTCCACCCGCCTGTTTTGGTACCAGTACCATGCTGTTTTTGTCACTATTGCTCTGTAATATAGTTTGAAATCTGGTATCCCTATACCGCCTGATTCACACTTTCTGCTTAGAATTGCTTTTGCTATTCTGGGTCTTTTATTTTTCCATATGAATTTCATGATTGCTTTGTCTATTTCTACAAGAAATGCCTTTGGGATTTTGATTGGCATTGCATTAAATCTATAGAGAACTTTTGGTAATATCGCCATTTTGATGATGTTAGTTCTGCCTATCCATGAACAGGGTATATTTTTCCATCTTCTAAGATCTTCTTCTACTTCTCTCTTTAGGGTTCTGTAGTTTTCATTGTATAAATCTTTCACCTCTTTTGTTAGGTTGATTCCCAAGTATTTTATTTTTTTTGAGGATATTGTGAATGGAGTGTTTTCCCTCATTTCCATTTCAGAAGTTTTGTTGCTGATATACAGAAATGCCTTTGATTTATGCGTGTTGATTTTACATCCTGCCACTTTGCTGAATTCATTTATTAGTTCTAGTAGTTTCTTTGTAGACCCTTTTGGGTCTTCTAGGTATAGAATCATGTCATCTGCAAATAGTGATAATTTAAGTTCTTCTTTTCCAATTTTTATGCCTTTAATTTCTTTCGTCTGTCTAATTGCTCTGGCCAGTGTTTCGAGAACTATATTGAATAGAAGTGGAGATAGAGGGCATCCCTGTCTTGTTCCGGATTTTAGAGGGAATGCCTTCAACTTTTGTCCATTCAGAATGATGCTAGCCTGAGGCTTAGCATAGATAGCTTTTACAATGTCAAGGTAAGTTCCTGTTATCCCTAGTTTTTCTAATGTTTTGAACATAAAGGGATGCTGTACTTTGTCGAATGCTTTCTCTGCGTCTATCCAGATGATCATATGGTTCTTATCTTTAAGTCTATTGATGTGGTGAATAACATTTATTGATTTCCGTATGTTGAACCATCCTTGCATCCCAGGGATGAATCCTACTTGATCATGGTGCACTATTTTTTTGATGTGTTTTTGTATTCGATTCGCCAGAATTTTATTGAGGATTTTTGCATCTAGGTTCATTAGAGATATTGGTCTGTAGTTTTCTTTCTATGAGGTGTCTTTGTCTGGTTTCGGGATCAGGGTGATGTTGGCCTCATAGAATGAATTTGGAAGAGCTCCCTATTTTTCTATTTCCTGAAATAACTTGAAAAGTATTGGTATTAATTCTTCTTTAAAGGTTTTGTAAAACTCCGCTGTATACCCATCCGGTCCTGGGCTTTTCTTGGTTGGTAGTCTTTTGATAGCTTCTTCAATTTCATCCATTGATATTGGTCTGTTCAGATTGTGTGTATCCTCCTGACTCAGTCTGGGCAAATCATATGACTTAAGAAATTTATCGATGTCTTCACTATCCTCTATTTTATTGGAATATAGGTTTTCAAAATAATTTCTAATTGTCTTCTGTATTTCTGTAGCATCTGTTGTGATATTGCCTTTTTCATCCCGTATGTTAGTAATTTGAGTTCTCTCTCTTCTTCTCTTCGTTAGCATGGCTAAAGGTCTGTCGATCTTATTTATTTTTTCGAAGAACCAACTTTTAGTTTTGTTAATTTTTTCAATAGTTTCTTTTGTTTCAAATTCATTAATTTCCGCTCTGATTTTAATTATTTCTTGCCTTCTGCTACATTTGCTGTTGTTTTGCTCTTCCTTTTCTAGGGCTTTGAGTTGGAGTGTGAGCTCATTTATTTGTTGTTTTCTTCTTTTTTTGAGGAATGACCACCAGGCGATGAACTTTCCTCTTAAAACTGCTTTCATTGTGTCCCATAGATTCCGATATGTTGTGTCTGTATTTTCGTTTATCTCTAAGAATTTTTTGATTTCCTCCTTTATGTCTTCTGTAAACCATTGATCATTCAGTAGCATATTGTTCATTTTCCATGTGATGTAGTATTTTTCCTTCCTTCTTTTATCATTGATTTCCAGTTTCATTCCATTATGATCAGATAAAATGCATGGTATTATCTTCACCTCTTTATATTTACTGAGGGTTGCCCTATGGCATAATATATGGTCTATTTTTGAGAAGGATCCATGTGCTGCTGAGAAAAAAGTATATCCATTTGATGATGGTTGATATATTCTATATAAGTCAGTTAAGTCTAGGTTATTGATTGTGGTATTGAGTTCTATAGTTTCTTTATTTAACTTTTGTTTGGAGGATCTGTCCAATGGTGAGAGAGGTGTGTTGAAGTCTCCCATAATTATTGTGTTGTGGTCTATTTGATTCTTGAATTTGAGGAGAATTTGTTTTATGAATGTCGCAGCACCATTATTTGGTGCGTAAATATTGATAATTGTTATGTCTTGTTGGTGAATGGTTCCTTTTAACAGTATATAATGACCTTCTTTATCCCTTTTGATTAACTTAGTCTTGAAGTCGATTTTATTCGATATGAGGATGGCCACCCCTGCTTGCTTGCGAGGACCGTGTTCGTGGTATATTTTTTCCCATCCTTTCACCTTCAGCCTGTGTATGTCTTTTCCAATCAGATGTGTCTCCTGGAGGCAGCATATTGTTGGATTTGTTTTTTTAATCCATGATACCAGCCTATGTTGCTTTATTGGAGAGTTTAAGCCATTAACATTCAGAGTTACTATTGATATGTGGTTTGAACTTCCATCTATGTTTGATTGTTTATCCTTTTTTTAAAAAAAATTTTGTTTGTTTCTCCATGATTGTCTTTCCCCTTGCCCTCTGTGTTTACTGAGGCACTTCCCACTGATGGTTTTGGTTATTGTTTTTCATTTCTTCTTCTTGTAGTGTTTTGCTCAAAATGCTTTGCAATGCTGGTTTTCTGGCTGCAAATTCTTTTAACTTTCGTTTATCATGAAAGATTTTTATTTCGTTGTCATACCTGAAGCTTAATTTTGCTGGATACAGAATTCTTGGTTGGCATCCATTGTCTTTCAGTGTTTGAAATACATTGTTCCATGACCTTCTTGCTTTCAGTGTCTGTGATGAAAAATCCGTTGTTAACCGTATTGGTTTACCCCTAAATGTAATCTGTCTCCTTTCTCTTGTAGCTTTTAATATTTTCTCTTTGTTCTGTATATTGGATATCTTCATAACAATGTGTCTTTGCGTTGGTCTACTGTGATTTTGTGTGCTCGGTGTCCTGTATGCATCTTCAATTTGTATATCTGTTTCCTTTTTTATTTCTGGAAAGTTTTCTGTAATTATTTCATTCAGCGGGCTTCTCATTCCCTTGGTTTGAATCTCTGTACCTTCTTCTATCCCGATGACTCGTAAGTTTGGTTTCTTCATGTTATCCCATAACTCTTGGAATGTTTTCTCGTGATTTTTTACCAGCCTTTCTGAGTTGGCGCGACTCTTTTCAAGATGGTATATTTTGTCTTCATTATCTGACGTTCTGGTTTCTACTTGCTCCACTCTGTTAGTGATACTCTCAATTGAGTTTTTAATTTGGTTTATCGTTTCCTTCATTTCTAGAATTATTGTTTGATTATTTTTTATAATCTCTATCTCCTGATAAAGATGCTTAACTTCTTCTTTTATCTGTTTATGAAATGCATTCTCAATGTGTTCTTTCGCTGCTGGAATTTGCTGTCTTGTATCCTCTTTAAGGTTCCATTCCATCTGTCTTAGGTGTTCCTTGAGTTCTTTATATGACCATTTTTCTGATGACTCTAGGTCCTCCTGAATATTTAGGTTGTCCTGCATTGTTTGTACTCCTTTTCTTCCTTTTTCTTGAAGCTGCTCATGTTGCTTCTTGTTCTGTTTGACTGCTGAGTTACTGTTTACTCCTATAGATTAATTTGATGCTTGGGAGGAAAGGCATTTGAAGGGAAGGGAAGAAGTCTCTAAAGAGAATGAGAGTAGGCAGGTAGAATTCAAGGAAAAAAGGGGGGATAAGAAAAATGAAAAGACTAAATAAGAAAAAGAATAGGAACTAAAAAAGAAAAAAATTAAAAAAAAAATAATAATAATTAAAAAAAATTTAAATTAAAATTAGTAGGAAAAAAATTTAAAAAAAAGAAAAAAAATATTTTGTAAAAAAAAAATTAAAAATTAATAAAACAACAAGAGAGAAAACATGAAAATGAAAGAAAAACCCAAATCAAAAAAAGAGAAAAGAAAAAGAAAAGAAAAAGAGAAAAAAAAAATTAAAAAAAAAAAAACCTAATAAATGCCGTCTTAGAGTTTGATAAACTTCTCTTCCAGTAGATGGCGCTGTGCCCACCCGGTCAGGTTTCTCCTGTCAATACGCGGGAACCAATCACTGTGCAGCAGCTCCTCCCAGACTGGGCAAGTCTCCAATCCTGAGTGTCTAGGGTCTCCTCTTGTGTCTAGTCACTTCCCACTTTTTCTCTAGCCAGGCCCCTCTCACCACAATACTGGCTACATGCCAAGTCTGCTGCTCCCGGGAGCCCTGTTTTCATGAACGACTGGGCACACTCTTCCAGTTTGCCATTCCCTCAGACCCTAAGTTTGTAGAGTTTGGGGCTGAGAATCCTCAGCGGATTTTACTTGCCCTCCGGTATCCACTTCCCCGTAGCTGGTGCAAGAGACCTCAGCAGTCAGCCCTGGTGGGAGCGGTAATTCCGCTCCGCGGGTCCCGCACCACCTCTGATTCCCTCGGGCTGGATGTAGCACTCACGGGAGAGCTGGGAGGGGCCCTTACGGGAGAGTTGGGAGGGGCCCTTAAGGTTTTCCCGATGTGTGGAGAGGCAAGGCTATGGGATCACACACCTGTTTCCATGAAGTTATCTCCTCCGCAGCAGTTTGATGACGTCGTTTCCCTTTGCCGGGCGACCAATTCAACGGGTGGGTCCTTCTCTCCCAAGCCCCATTTCAAAACTGTGGCCACTACTTATGAAGGCTCGGTAGGCATTTACCTTCGTATGATGAGAAGGGCTGACCAGTTGTTTCAGCTGGATGAATTAATGCCGAGTCATAGCTGTTTGTCTGCGGGAAGCAGGTGACCGGGAGTTTGAATTCAGCGGGTCAGAGCTCAGTGCGTGTTCTCGGATCACTTGGATTTTAAATTGTCACTCATCTTATCAGCTGTTTCATATAATTTGGCAGCTCATTCGCACGGTGAAGAGTCTGCTCTATGGTGCTCCGCGGGAGGCGGCGGCGGCTGCGGCGGTGGCAGCAGCGGCTTTCGGGACCCCCGGGGAGGGGGTGCGGGTTGGGGGAGGGGAGGCAGCGCCTCAGGGCCGCACGGTCCGGGTGCCGGACACGCAGGAGAGTGGGCGGGGTGGGGGAAAGAAATTGAGATCTAAATTTAGAGACTGAGCTTGGGAGGAGAGACAGCTGGGGAGAAAGAAGCGAGGCGGATAGGCGGAGAGGGGAAGGAGATGGGGCCTATAGAGCCGTGCAGCTGGGACTGCAGCCTTACTGCTCGCGCTGAAGTCGTGATGGACTCCCTTCACCTTGGCTGGATTAGTGGCGGATTCACTCCACCTAGGCCCCTTTCTTGACACGGTGCTGGGTTTTTGTCGACAGATCTCCTTTAATGATCTTACCTCATCTTTTCATACGCGGCGGCGCGGGGCACAGAGCGGCTTACTCACTTCCCGCCGCCATCTTCCGGTAGTCAAAACTGGTTTTCTGATGAAAAATTTAGACAATATCCATAGTTGAAGTCCATTTGAGTTAAGGGGCTTATTTGTGCATTTCTTCTAAAAAATTGGTAAACCAGAGTACTTCTGACTGTATTTCCCCCAAGTTTGTACCTACAGGTAAAGGAGCAGAGTAAAAGACAGTAGCTGTTGCTTATCTGCTATGTGTCTATATCAGGAACTACATACTTTTGTGTGATTTTCAAAGTACCATAAGTGAAAGACAGATTAAAGGGGAAATATTAAGACTAAATAACATACTTTTCACTCTCCAGGAAAAAATAATCACACTTATCAATTTGATAGCAATAAGAGGCAATACCTTTGTGATATGAGAATGCCTACATGAACAATAATGAAAACCAAATTGACTAATAAATTGTTACTACAAAGGAAACCGCTATTATCATTAAGATAGAAGTAATTAATAGGGCTACATGATATGTGAGACTGGATCAATCTGACAAAAAGCTATGGCTTGCTAGAGTCTGATGTTGCCATACCATGAGGGATGCATTTGCATGAAGAGTTTTTGTTCCAATCATGTCAAGATGTGTCTACAACTGTTATTCAATAAAAATGCAAATACTATATACCTTATAAACATGAAATATGTCTTTTAAATAACAGAATGACATTGTTTTGATAGTCTCTTAATACAAATGCCCTTGTATTTATAATGGGCATTCAAATATTTTACATTTCATTTCCCAATGCTTGTTGAAAGACTTATAGAATTAAATTATGCTTTACCATCAGCATTATCAAATAGATGTATTGAGAGGATGACTTCAACCAGGAAACAGTTCATCACAGTACTTTTACAAACTTCTGTAGGTCCAGAGTACTGTTTTAGCAGAATAGCTCTGTAACAACATTCTTGCTAACTGAGGACTTGGTTGGGTTTGAATTCTGAACCTACCTTTTACTGTTGAATGACCTTAGACAATTCACTTAACTTCTCTAGGTCTACTTTTACTTATCTCTGAAATAGAGTTCAGTACTAAACCACTTTCAAGGGCTTTGTGAGATTTGAATGAGATTATGTAGGTTAGCATACAGTAGGCAATGAATAGATGTTACACAATGTCTTAGTTTTCTTGCCATCTAATAAACAAGATTGTGGAAACACTGAAGATGATTTTCTCATTTTTCTGTTAGCACTAAAATGTAGTTTAAATACTGAATAGAGTTGATAGTAAAATTAACCAGAAGAGTAAGGGTGGGGGGCTCATTAGAAATTAATTTATTTTCCCATCTCACCAAATTATTGTTTCTCATTTGCTCACCACATTTTTGCAATTGATTAAATAGTTTTAGCAACAATAGGGTAGTTTAGCATGAAATTGGAAGTTTTGATACTTTGTGTAACATTTATAACTGCATTTTGTCAACAATAGGGTAGTTTAGCATGAAATTGGAAGTTTTGATACTTTGTGTAACATTTATAACTGCATTTTGTCTAATAATAATGATCAGTTAGAAACTAATATTTTGTCTATGTGTGATATTAAAGTACTTACTTTATAGCATTTATTTATAGAAAATTTTTGCCTGGATATTTTCTATCTTTAAAGTTTGCTTTCAAAATTCAAACTATCCTTTAGGTGTTTATTTTATAACATGATGTTTTAACACTTTCCCAACTTCTACTCCCTCTATAAATTTTCAAGATGATTTCCCGAATGATAAACATACATCATTCCCTCTAGATTTTCTTCAATGTGTTCTTATTTTCCTCTTCTCAACCTAGCAAAGACATATCCATTTTCATGAACTTATTCAAATTTCAACTCTCCTAACAGCATGTAACATTTCAGAACATTATCTCATTGACTTGTGTGACATCTCTTCATGAATCTTTATATCACCCATGTGCCTGACACCTTCCTATACATACAGTAAGAAGGCAGTATATAAAATAATCTGCTTCTTGGTAGATAATATGTTAAATACCCTATTGATAAATGTGGCATATTGAATGTACATGGGGTAGAAGAGAGGTGGAAATCAAAAAAAGATAAATTATTTTCATCTCAGTGATAATCATTGATCCTTCATTTCCAAAAGGGAATTATAGAAAAGCGTGAAGTTTCTTTTGTTTTCATAAGCAATTGACGTGACATCAAACAATGTTCCCAATTAACATCATAATCTTTAACTTTTTATAAGGTGTCATAAAATGTTTATTATTGCATATGTTTCTTGAGGATAAAAAAACAGATGAATTTTTCATTCCTTCTTGTTTACATTTATAACTTAGAAAGAAATTTTTTTTTGACTAGCTTCATTATACCTTATTTGAAAAAGACAGTTGCAATGCCATCTGGTTGGAAAACTTAGAAAAATTTCTTTAAGTTGTTGATTTGAGAAGTGGAGAATTTCTCTGTCACTTCTTGAAAATAAAGGTAGGAAATGGATATAATCCCTAAAAATGTAATAGTAAAGTCCCAGTCAGAAATTTAAGTTTGTAGCCCAGATTTTATTATTTTACCTTGGAAATAAACAGTGCCCAAGGGGAAGACTATCTAGCCTGCTAAATCTGTGATTGGATTACAAGCTTTTGTCTCATATGTACTAAAACATCCTGGCTAGTAACATGCAGTTTACTGGTGCAGGTACAATGAAAAACAACCTGCTTTTTCATGTTAATTCCACCCTCCCTGCCTCCGTATTTATAGTCTATCTTGTTTAACTGAATGCCTTTCTAAAAAGTATATCAATGCCTTTTGGAAATTATGAAGCACAAAAAATTAGATGGAGATATATATATATATATATATATATATATATATATATATATATATATATACACACATATATATATATAGATAGATAGATATAGATATAGATACAGATATAGATATAAATATCAGTTCATAAGATCTGCTAGATAAAGTCATCCAGGAGTTGTTGCTTACTGTTGTAACCTACCTTACAGTGAGGATTATTGGATCTATTGGTGTGTCTTCTATTTGTATATTTTATAGATTCTATATCATGAAGAACCTTTAAAAATATTAATGGCAATAACAAACTAGCAATGCCAAAGGCATTCCTTGTTGCAAAAGTTTCCTTGCTTATAAATTTGAGAATATCAATAATATTTGGATACCCAAGAAGCTGTTCAATTGCCTTTCAAGTTCCATTTTGGTAGGGATGATCAGTACTCTAATGCCTTCAAATAGTTTTGTTCCCATTTTCTTCTGTCAGTACCTCCTTGAAGACAGCACTTTAGTATAGCCCAAAGAAGCTATTTAAAATTGAAAAGAGTCTCTTTTTTTGTTAAAAGCATAAAAGCTGTCAGAAGCAAGTTTTACCAGCTTTCTTAAGATAAATACAAAATTAATAAATACATGAGATTAAAATTAATATCTAATGTTTTGACCTGCTATTTTATATAATCTTCATGATAAAATTATAAAATTGGTATATTTTGAATTCGTGCTGTAAGAAATAGTATTAGTAGTACTACTAGTAGTAGTAGTAATAGTGATAATATAAATGGCATGACCTAGAAATTTAGATAGGTAAATAAATAAATACATAGAATAAATATGTTGATGAATATACTTTAAACATGTAATATCTTCAAAATAATAAGTTTATTTATTCATGTATCTTTTCTCTATTTCCTTATATTACTCGTTATGGAAAACATGGTTTTTCTATGAAATTCTAGTTACATTCTATATATAAACTTTTAATAAGTTATAATTTTCAAAGTATTGTTAATGAGCAAAGATTATGAAAAAACTGTAAACAATCATTGAGAAAATTGTAGTTAAGAATGAAAGGTATTTCACAGGTGTATTTTACTTATTTTTGTTTTATTTCTATGGGAATCAATAGTGACAGGGAAGCAGTGAGTTTCTAACATCTCAATTACACAGTCACTTCATAAAGTTGTTAATCATCTCACTGGCTGAAGAGCCATCAGATAGAAGCACCGGGAATTTCAGTCCTTTCTGAGCTATACTGACTTCAACTCCCTTTGCCCCACTGTTGGGATTCTAATCTGGTTGCTTTTGTTACCCTCTAATGAAAAATCCTTAATTGCTCTTCTTTGCCAATAGAAAAAACTCAAAATTTCTGAATATGCCTCATACATCCATGAAGATCTAGTTCTTTCTGATATCAAAGTTATGCTTCTTGACCATCTTCTGGCCACTGTGTATTCTAACCAAGCTAATTTACATTTTCACCCAACAAATGAACCACACTCTCTTGCCTCTGGATTTTTGCAAAAGCTCTTTTTAGTCATATTAGGGGAATTATTTGTTCTATGTCAGCACCTCCTTGAAGACAGCACTTTAGTATAGCCCAAAGAAGTCTAGAATACATTTAGAATTGAAAAGAGTCTCATTTTTTGTTAATATTTTAGTCATATTAGGGGAATTATTTGTTCTATGAAGTATGAGTTAATTTAATGTATGATTATGTTATGATTAGAAATTATTAATAAATACTGTAAAATATTACATTGTCTATATAAACTTTAAAATATTAACTTACTACGTTTTTTCACAAGATGTGAAAAAATACCTAAATGTGGTATTTTATGCAACTATTGCTCTTGAGATATTAATTTACTTATAGTTATGTAGAAAAATGAATCACAAATGTGATTCAGGATGAATTTTGATTTTATATTTAGTGTTCAAAATCCTCAGATGCAGAATGGAGTGGTTCTGCATATTTTACAGAATTTGATGTTTCAAGAAATTTTGAGGACTCTAGAGTATTCAGTTGCTCTAATTACTATAAGAGGTCTTTGTCTTAGTTTAATAGTCCAATTTTAGAAATTTATGGAAATGCTCTATAAAAAGCAAAACAGCAACAGGAAAAAATAGTTTAATAGGAATTGGGTATGACTAGAATTGTGGTTTTTAGAATAATACATTAGGTTTATAATTAATTATGGATGAAATGTCTGGTCCGTATTTTTCCACATCATCTACAGCACAGAATCCCTCATGCCAAAATTGATTATGGAAGTAGCACCTCTTCTGTCATAACTGTCTGGACCAAGAAGAATATGATACCTGCAGAACAGCAATTAGCATCAGAAATCAATCATTCTGAGGCTGTGTTTTCTAGGGTTCATCTAGGAAAAAAAATCCTCCAGTTGACTCTAGTTATGGGGCATGTGTGTATATATGTTGGGGGTGCACACATACATGCACACTAAAGCTGATATATATATATATATATATATATATATATATATATGGTCTATTGAATTGAAAAACTGACATTTTCTGCTTGTGTTTGAAAGCAGAGCAAATCAGTCTAATTAGACCCCTGTAAATAGAAGCTTGGCATCCTGATGACACAGTGGAAAATATTTAGGTTTGTAGTATTTTTTAAGGTTAACAATTCACATTAGCTTATATGTATTTATTATCTGATTGCTTACTTAATACAAGCTTACTATGGTTGTTTTCATTGTGTTCTTTAAATATTATGTAGTTATGCTTAAAAAATATACTTCACATTTTTTATCCTCAAATAATAGATATGTATTTTGTTAAACAAAACATCGAAAAAAGCCTAAAAGAGTTCCATAATCAATTATATATATATATATATATATATATATATATATATATATATATCAGGGGTTTCTTGGATGCTACTATAGTTACTGTTTTCATTAATGTAGTAGATAAATAAAATATATAAGAATTTTCCTAAAATATAATTTATATCTATAAAATAATAATGTTAATATAATTTCTTTGAGTTTATATATGACTCAAAGAGAGGAAAATTATAATTTGTACAAGTGAACTCTTTGATAATTGATCATGGTTTGCTGCAATCATGCATAATTTGCATATGCCTAATTTGTGTAAAAATTAGGAGTATTTATTCTTCATTAATTCTAAGACTTACACAAAAAAAGTAACAGGTTTCAAGAAAATCTTTCTTTGCCATGACTTTAATACTTAAAATTAAATTCTTCACAATCATTTTTTTCTTCTGACAAGAATCAGCTGCAATTATAAGTTCATAATGATAATTGTGAATGATGATAGTAGGCATTGAAGAAATTTGCACAGATGAAATATCACCACAAATGCATTTCCAGCTTCGAAACATGCAGAATATTTAACACTTACCAAACAAAAGCCCTGTTCACTAAGAACCCATAATCTGGAAGAAGGTGGACAAGATAGTACATTGTCTTCACTCTAAGCTGTCATGTGTCCTAGGCATTACACAAATCAACTGGCCCAGAACATCTGAAGCAGCAGAGGTCCCTTCTGGATCAGATTCAGAGAAAAGTTTGTGGATGGGTTAGTTGGATTTTAGCCATAATGGTTCCTGCTATATCCATGATCCATGTTCTACAAAAGCATTCCTTGGCATAACACCCAGTTGATGACTATAAGAGATGTTCTGTTTCATTGTACAAAGGCTTCTCTACTACCTGTGAGCATCAGGATTAAAAAAAAAAATCCCACGTTTCTTCCTCTTTATTTCCAAGACAAGAATTGGCACATTAACATGCAACTAACATTTGATTTGTTTGTTTATGTGCTTAACAATATATGTTTTGTAGAATTATCTTTTGTGGGGTTTTTTTTGTTTTTTATTTTTTATTTTGCACAAGATTTATCTCTTGGCAGTGCTACCTGTGCTTTAACATTGTGAAAGCACTGGTGGAGCCTACTACTTTAGTAATTCCTTAACAATTGGTTGATTATATATTGTATTTAAAAACACAATTTTCATTAAGATTTCATGGATAGGACAATTCACATGTGAACAGACTAATTTCTTAAAGACAAGTAATCAAAAACATCATGACAGGCTTCTCCAAAGTTCAAAGTACACTTTAAAGAAAGTACTGTTTCCCATCTGTTTTTGTGATGTGATATGCTAGAGTGCCTTTTAACCTTCAGTGGCTATAAGTACAGGCATAATTAATGAGCACTTGTTATTTTAATCATGAAATGAAAATGACTGTTATTTACAGTTTACTGATTAAGCTTTGGTATAGAAAATCATTCTGGAATATTTTAGGAATAGGCCCAAATATGAACCTGGGTCTGAAACACCAGAAATCAAATTGTCCAGTTTGGGTTTAGTTTTCTACACACTGGTATTGGTTTGTGATTCCTGCTGCAATAAACTACCCCATACTTAATGACTTAAACAAG
Source organism: Spermophilus citellus (assembly GCF_964194105.1). Lineage (NCBI taxonomy): Eukaryota > Metazoa > Chordata > Mammalia > Rodentia > Sciuridae > Spermophilus > Spermophilus citellus. Next base: position 56,165,907 of record NC_138196.1, on the reverse strand, counting down.
ACAAATTCTTTACAATATAGTTCTGAGTCAGAAAACTAAAATGGGTTGAGGGGGTTGTGTTCTTTCTGGAGACTCTAGAGGAGAAAAAGTCTGTTTCTTGCCTATAGTCACTCATTGGTTGGTAACCTTGCACCACTTTTACTTTTTCTTCTATATTCATGTCTCCTTTTCTAACTCAACCTCCTGCCTCCCTCTAACAAGGATCCTTGTTATTACAATGGGTGGTCCTACGCATAAAATTCAAATCAATCTTCCCATCACCAGATCCTTATTAATCATACCTTTAAAGTTGTTTAAACCATGTAAGTAGCATATTCTTAGATTGCACAAATTAGAATGTGGATCTTTTTGAGTGGCCATTCTGTACCATACAAATTGATTGCTTTTGTGGTTAATGGATATATTTCAGAAAGGGATTTCTTTCTAGTAAAAGTAACTTTATGGCCTTTTCTGTTAACATTTCAACTCTGAGGTTATCTCATGGAAAGGGAAATATTAGTAAAAGAGGTAAGAATGGGACCAATGTTCCTTATATAGGAAAATCATAGCATCAAGGGTGTCTATTTTTATTCGGAAGAGAATGATAAAATTCACTCCAGTTAGATCTTTATTTAGTTATATTTATTGTTACTTCATAAACTCCTTTTAGAAAAACCATTTATGAAATCCCACTTTTTTTTGAGATCAAGCTTGAAGGAGAGAGTTTTCAAATTGTACTTTGCTATTTCTTTCCTGTGGTTTACAAAAGTCATATTTACTAGGACTGAACTGATTTGAAAAGGAATACATAGAACAAAGTTATTAGCAATGCCTATAATCAGTAGATTTCCTCATAATTTATTTCTATATATGTTTAGTAAACTTTATGTATTTTTAAGTTCAAACTATTTAATTGATGATATGAAATAATACATCCCTTCTATGTGTTGCTGATTTTTATGTGACCAATTTCATTAGTGTCAAATCTTTAAGACTTTTTAATGAACTATGTGTAGTAAAAGGGTCTCCTCTTACAAGAATTTTTTCCCAGTTTTTATCACCATCTTTATGATTAAAAGAAAAACACTTAAGATATAGATATCTCACTTGTCTTTTAGCTTCAAGATTAAAATAAAAATTATCCTACTGTGTTTAGTTTATTCATAAATCACTGAATGGATACTTTAAAATAAATTACTTCTGTAAACATTTTTTTAACCATAAACATTTACTTTCTGTGATGGTCAAGATATTTTCTCAGGTTATTTATGATATATAATAAAAACTTTTCAAGGAAAAATCCTCCAGTCTTTCCCAAATTAAGGTTAAATTCATACTGCATACATTGAAAATGCATGCTTCATTTTATAACTCTTGTCATTAAATGTTGAGTGTTTCCTTCAAATTTTAAAATCCTTTTGGGAGAACTCACTGACATGATCATATTGTGCTAGAAATATAGGAAGAACGTTTTCAAAGAAAAAGGATGTATTTTTGAAATACCTGGAATTTGCCTTAATCAAGATGTGAAATGTGTTCCTCTTGATCCTTTTAAATTGTTTCTATGACATTTGCCACAGTGGTCATTAAGTTAGATAGTAATAGCCCAATGTGTATTTGGATCCTTTCCGTTTTGTAGAAATAAAAAAAAAAATTGTGTTGGCTACTTTTCTGCTTTATGAGCCTCTGCAGGAACAAATGTGCTCATAAAATGTACATTAAGAGTTCTCCAATTATATTCCTATTTCCTTTAGTATCCCAGCCTCTTAATAAGCTTTTTCAGGAGTTTCTCGTCTATATTCATTTAATTTCTTCAACATTCCTCATAAGCTTTCATCATGATTTAAATGAAATCCTTTTACAAGGTGCAATAGAATTTTAACCAAGTGCATTCACTAAGTATAATTTCTTACAGGGACTTATTTCTGCACATTGGAAGAAAAAAAACACTGCATTCAAGACCTCCCTTTTTTAAGAAAATAATATATTAAAGAAACATCCGCATAATAACAGACACACATACAGACATATCCAAGTATATATTTTAATCATGAAATAATACATTCTCAAGATCCATCTCAAGTCCATCTCTTTCTGATATATTACTCAGACTAGCCATTTATATACCTTAAGCTAGGTGAGGGCTGGCCTAGCATTATAATTCTGATCTCTTTAATTCTGGTTTATGTATTTTATGGTAAACTATGCTTTCCTTTTGTCAACAGAAAGCATAATTTCCTTTGTTCAATGTGTACAGTGAGCAATATAGATTATAACCTGAAAGCACCTGGTAAGTTGAGACTAGAGGACGCACCAACTTTTTCTGGTGCAGAAGTTTGCACTCCATCATGCTTGGGTCAGAGACTTGACCCCACTTGGATTGTCACTGTGCCTTGTCACTTGCCTAACACATTGACAGTGTATGCCTGTATAAATTATGAGGGCAGCTGAATGTGATTTTAAAATATATGTGTCATTGTTTTACTTACCATTGCTAGATAATGCAGAAGTGAAGGACATGTTAAATTGATACATATTAAATTAATCATTGCTATATTTCCATATCTTGCCTTCATTTTTAATTCCTCTACTTCTTATGCATTTTTTTTCCAGAGATATGATCATTTCAAGGTGTGGATTTGATTCTTTGGCCTGTCTTTTACCAAGGCTCGTGACATTTCCTCAATCTCTTATACTCGCTTCCTTGGGAGACTTTACTTTTTTATTTACGCATTTATTTATGTATTTTTGTTTTATAGTAGACCTTTTTAGTTGCTAGTTTCATTTTAGTATATATGAATTTTAAGCTGAAGTTTCAATATTAAACTTTTCTATTATTGGTAAAAAGCACATAACAGTTAACCTGACAAGTGCTCACCAATTTATTAGTTGAGGAATCAGGACTAATGAAATAACACAAGGTTCCTCACACAGTGTAATATTTGAAATCAGATGGGGGGAAATAAATCTCATGTTTGCTACATAGAAATAGCCATGTGATATTGAGGAAGTGACTCAGCTGTTAGTAATTTTCATTTCTCCTCTACAATGGAGACAATAATAACTATCTTTAAAAAGTATTACAAAAATTGATGAGACAATTTCATCATCATAAGGGGCTTAACAATGATTCTGGAACACATGATACCTTCATTACAAAGTGAATATGAGCTTTTATTAATTCATTTGAAAAAAAAATAAAAGAACTGCAATGAGCCAGACAGGATAGCCGGCATGGTGGTGCATGCCTATAATCCCAGCGGCTCAGGAGGTTAAGGCAGGAGGATTGCGAGTTCAAAGCTAACCTTAGCAATTTAGTGAGAAGATAAGCAACTTAGTGAGACCCTGTCTCTAAATGAAATACAAAATAGGGTTGAGATGTAGCTCAGTGCCCCTGAGTTCAGTCCCTGGTACCAAAAAAAAAAAAAAAAAGAATAAAAAAAATTCAAGGAGGTCTGAGAATTCAGATATTAAAGAGAGTTAAAAATCCAACTGAACAAATGTTTTACAGAAAAAAGTCTTAACTCATTCCATCTAAAAAATCTTCAAAATCCACCATTTCCAGAAAACATTAACCCTTTCTCTAAAGAAGCTAATAACATTTTTTTTTCCATTTTTTTATACATCTACTTCACTTTCATATATTTTCTTAGTTATCAAAGATGCTTCTCCCTAAGTTGTGAAATTTGTGTTTGTAAGGATTATGAGATATTTTAAAAATAATGACCATTCCTCTAGGGCTTTCTATCTCTTGGATCTAGGCTTTACAATTTTCAAAGTGTTATCATATATGTAAGTTATTTATTTCCATATGAATCTGTTCAGTACCTATCTTTCTCCCACATGTCAGTTGCAAGATGGTAGGAATGGGTAAGTTTTATTCACTGTTATATCTCCAGTGACTAGGACTATTGACTAAAGCATTGCAGAAGTTCAATTAATAGACATTGAATTAATTAATGAATATTGGCCAATTTTAGTATTAACTAATCTTTTATGTACATTTTAAAGAGAAGCGAACAAGCATTAACCTTCTGAAATACTCTAGATAAAACAGAACAATCAATCCAAAACAATCCTTGAGAATTAATTTTCAGCACACTGTTAACTGTTTAATTGTATCTCCTTCTGAAATAAAAATTGTGACATTTATTAATCCTAGTAAAGAATTTAACTCAATTAGTAAGCATTCAGTAAACATTATTACTAGTCTTTAAAGTGATTGTGTTCCAGATGTATCTTAAAGAGTTTCTGCAAACCATTAAGTTTTAAAAATTATTTACAGTTTCTATCAAAACAAGAGTTGAAAAATAAAACAGATAGGTCTTTTATCATAAAGAAGTAAACAGCCGAATTTCATGTATGTCTAACATGTTAATTATGACATAGACAACTTTTTAAAATATAGAAGATATTTCAACTTTGGTTATTAATAAGTATGCTATGTTACTTCTCATTTTATGAGGTATAGCATTATTATAGAATTTACATGGAAACAACCATCAATAATGATGAATTTAGATGCATCTCAATTTAGTTAATTAATACTGTAAAAAAACGCTAAAAGAGGTAACTGCCATCTGTTCTAGTTAGGGGTGTTAATGTACAGTAAATGTTTCTTTATATAAAATAACAACAGCTGGCAATACAGTAGTTATTTCTTGGACTATACTTTTAAATGAAGATTAACTGGACGCAATAAATTTAACATAGCTGGACTACAGTTAGAGAACTTTTAAATGTGTTGGAAATAATGAACCATGTACAAATTTCCATCTTTATTTGGAATTGGTTTACAGTTTTCATGTATATGATTCACTTGATGACTTCAAATCAAGTTATAAATATACTAAGCTGAGGTATATTTTTTTATTTTTTTATTGGTTGTTCAAAACATTACATAGTTCTTGATATATCATATTTCACACTTTGATTCAAGTGGGTTATGAACTCCCATTTTTACCCTGTATACAGATTGCAGAGTCACATCTGTTACACTTCCACTGATTTACATATTGACATACTCATGTCTGTTGTATTCTGCTGCCTCTCCTATCCTCTACTATCCCTCCTCCCCTCCCCTTCCCTCCCCTCTTCTCTCTCTACCCCCTCTACTGTAATTCATTTCTCCCCCTTGTATTATTTTTCCCTTTCCCCTCACTTCCTCTTGTATGTAATTTTGTATAACCCTAAGGGTCTCCTTCCATTTCCAAGCAGTTTCCCTTCTCTCTCCCTGTCCCTCCAAACTCTCATCCCTGTTTAATGTTAATCATCTTCTCATGCTCTTCTTCCCTACTCTGATCTTAGTTACTCTCCTTATATCAAAGAAGACATTTGGCATTTGTTTTTTAGGGATTGGCTAGCTTCACTTAGCATAATCTGCTCTAATGCCATCCATTTCCCTCCAAATTCTATAATTTTGTCATTTTTTAATGCAGAGTAATACTCCATTGTGTATAAATGCCACATTTTTTTTATCCATTCGTCTATTGAAGGGCATCTAGGTTGCTTCCACAGTCTTGCTATTGTGAATTGTACTGCTATGAACATCGATGTAGCAGTGTCCCTGTAGCATGCTGTTTTTAGGTCTTTAGGGAATAGACCCAGAAGGGGAATAGCTGGATCAAATGGTGGTTCCATTCCCAGCTTTCCAAGAAATCTCCATACTGCTTTCCAAATTGGTTGCACCAATTTGCAGTCCCACCAACAATGTACAAGTGTACCCTTTTCCCCACATCCTCGCCAGCACTTGTTGTTGTTTGACTTCATAATGGCTGCCAATCTTACTGGAGTGAGATGGTATCTTAGGGTGGTTTTGATTTGCATTTCTCTGACTGCTAGCGATGGTGAGCATTTTTTCATGTACTTGTTGATTGATTGTATGTCCTCCTCTGAGAAGTGTCTGTTTAGGTCCTTGGCCCATTTGTTGATTGGGTTATTTGTTATCTTATTGTCTAATTTTTTGAGTTCTTTATATACTCTGGATATTAGGGCTCTATCTGAAGTGTGAGGAGTAAAGATTTGTTCCCATGATGTAGGCTCCCTATTTACCTCTCTTATTGTTTCTTTTGCTGAGAAAAAACTTTTTAGTTTGAGCAAGTCCCATTTGTTGATTCTAGATATTAATTCTTGTGCTATGGGTGTCCTATTGAGGAATTTGGAGCCCGACCCCACAGTATGTAGGTCGTAGCCAACTTTTTCTTCTATCAGATACCTTGTCTCTGGTTTGATATCAAGCTCCTTGATCCATTTTGAGTTAACTTTTGTGCATGGCGAGAGAAAGGGATTCAGTTTCATTTTGTTGCATATGGATTTCCAGTTTTCCCAGCACCATTTGTTGAAGATGCTATCCTTCCTCCATTGCATGCTTTTAGCCCCTTTATCAAATATAAGAAAGTTGTAGTTTTGTGGGTTGGTTTCTGTGTCCTCTATTCTGTACCATTGGTCCACCAGCCTGTTTTGGTACCAATACCATGCTGTTTTTGTTACTATTGCTCTGTAGTATAGTTTGAAGTCTGGTATCGCTATACCACCTGATTCACACTTCCTGCTTAGCATTGTTTTTGCTATTCTGGGTCTTTTATTTTTCCATATGAATTTCATGATTGCTTTCTCTATTTCTACAAGAAATGCCATTGGGATTTTGATTGGCATTGCATTATACCTATAGAGAACTTTTGGTAATATCGCCATTTTGATGATGTTAGTTCTGCCTATCCATGAACAGGGTATATTTTTCCATCTTCTAAGATCTTCTTCAATTTCTCTCTTTAGGGTTCTGTAGTTTTCATTGTATAAGTCTTTTACCTCTTTTGTTAGGTTGATTCCCAAGTATTTTATTATTTTTGAGGATATTGTGAATGGAGTGGTCGTCCTCATTTCCATTTCAGAGTGTTTGTCACTGATATACAGGAATGCCTTTGATTTATGCATGTTGATTTTATATCCTGCCACTTTGCTGAATTCATTTATTACCTCTAATAGTTTCTTTGTAGACCCTTTTGGGTCTGGTAGGTATAGAATCATGTCATCTGCAAATAGTGATAATTTAAGTTCTTCTTTTCCTATTTTTATGCCTTTAATTTCTTTCGTCTGTCTAATTGCTCTGGCCAGTGTTTCGAGAACTATGTTGAACAGAAGTGGTGATAGGGGGCATCCCTGTCTTGTTCCGGATTTTAGAGGGAATGCCTTCAATTTTTCTCCATTCAGAATGATGCTAGCCTGGGGCTTAGCGTAGATTGCTTTTACAATGTTGAGGTATGTTCCTGTTATCCCTATTTTTTCAAGAGTTTTGAACAAAAAGGGATGCTGTACTTTGTCGAATGCTTTTTCCACAGCTATCGAGATGATCATATGGTTCTTATTTTTAAGTCTATTGATGTGGTGAATAACATTTATTGATTTCCGTATATTGAACCAGCCTTGCATCCCAGGGATGAATCCTACTTGATCATGGTGTACAATTTTTTTGATATGATTTTGTATCCGATTCGCCAGAATTTTACTGAGGATTTTTGCGTCTAGGTTCACTAGAGATATAGGTCTGTAGTTTTCTTTCTTTGAAGTGTCTTTGTCTGGTTTAGGAATCAGGGTGATGTTGGCCTCGTAGAATGAATTTGGAAGTTCTCCCTCTTTTTCTATTTCCTGAAATAGCTTGAAAAGTATTGGTATTAGTTCCTCTTTAAAGGTTTTGTAAAACTCTGCTGTATACCCATCCGGTCCTGGGCTTTTCTTAGTTGGTAATCTTTTGATGGTTTCTTCTATTTCCTCAATTGATATTGGTCTGTTTAGGTTGTCTATATCCTCCTGTCTCAATCTGGGCAGATCATATGACTTAAGAAATTTATCAATGCCTTCACTATCTTCTATTTTATTGGAGTATATGGATTCAAAATAATTTCTGATTATCTTCTGTATTTCTGAAGTGTCTGTTGTGATATTGCCTTTTTCATCCTGTATGCTAGTAATTTGAGTTCTCTCTCTTCTTCTCTTCGTTAGCATGGCTAAGGGTCTGTCGATTTTATTTATTTTTTCAAAGAACCAACTTTTAGTTTTATCAATTTTTTCAATTGTTTCTTTTGTTTCGATTTCATTAATTTCAGCTCTGATTTTAATTATTTCTTGCCTTCTAATTCTTTTGCTATTATTTTGCTCTTCTTTTTCTAGGATTTTGAGATGAAGTATGAGATCATTTATTTGTTGGTTTTTTCTTTTTTTAAGGAATGAACTCCATGCAATGAATTTTCCTCTTAGAACTGCTTTCAATGTGTCCCATAGATTCCGATATGTTGTGTCTGTGTTTTCATTTATCTCTAAGAATTTTTTAATTTCCTCCTTAATGTCTTCTATAACCCATTGATCATTCAGTAACCTATTGTTCATTCTCCAAGTGATGCATGATTTTTTCTTCCTTCTTTTATTGTTGATTTTCAGTTTCATTCCATTATGGTCAGATAAGATGCATGGTATTATCTCTACTCCTTTATATTGTCTAAGAGTTGCCCTGTGACATAATATATGATCTATTTTTGAGAAGGATCCATGTGCTGCTGAGAAAAAAGTGTAACTGCTTGATGTTGGGTGGTATATTCTATATATGTCAATTAAGTCTAGGTTGTTAATTGTGTTATTGAGTTCTATAGTTTCCTTAGTCAACTTTTGTTTGGAAGATCTGTCCAGTGGTGGGAGAGGTGTGTTGAAGTCTCCCATGATTATTGTATGGTGGTCTATTAGACTCTTGAACTTGAGAAGAGTTTGTTTGATGAACATAGCTGCACCATTGTTTGGGGCATATATATTTATGATTGTTATGTCTTGTTGGTGTATGGTTCCCTTGAGCAGTATGTAGTGTCCCTCTTTATCCCTTTTGATTAACTTTGGCTTGAAATCTATTTTATTTGATATGAGTATGGACACTCCTGCTTGTTTCCGAAGTCCATATGAGTGATAGGATTTTTCCCAACCTTTCACCTTCAGTCTATGTATATCTTTTCCTATCAAATGCGTCTCCTGTAGGCAGTATATTGTTGGGTCATGTTTTGTGATCCATTCTACTAGCCTGTGTCTCTTAATTGGTGAGTTTAAGCCATTTACATTTAGGGTTATTATTGAGATATGGGTTATCCTTCCAGCCATATTTGTTTATTTATGTTACTGAATATGGTTTGTTTTCCTCTTTGATTATTTTCCCCCCTTTACTGTCCTACCTCCCACTGTTGGTTTTCATTGTTATTTTCCATTTCCTCTTCCTGTAATGTTTTGCTGAGGATTTTTTGGATAGATGGTTTTCTAGCTGCAAATTCATTTACTTTTGTTTATCGTGGAAGGTTTTAATTTCATCTTCCATCTTGAAGCTTAATTTTGCTGGATACACAATTCTTGGTTGGAACCCATTTTCTTTCAGTGTTTGAAATATGTTATTCCAGGATCTTCTAGCTTTCAAAGTCTGTGTTGAGAGATCAGCTGTTATCCTGATTGGTTTACCCCTAAATGTAATCTGCTTTCTTTCTCTTGTAGCTTTTAAAATTCTCTCCTTATTCTGTATGTTGGGCATCTTCATTATAATGTGTCTAGGTGTGGATCTCTTATGATTATACACATTCGGCATCCTGTAGGCTTCTAGGATTTGGGATTCTGTCTCGTTCTTCAAGTCTGGGAAGTTTTCTCGAATTATTTCATTGAATAGATTGCTCATTCCTTTGGTTTGGAGCTCTGTGCCTTCCTGTATCCCAGTGACTCTTAAGTTTGGTCTTTTAATGTTATCCCATATTTCTTGGATATTCTGCTCCTGGTTTCTAACAGTCTTGCTGAGCTGTCTATGTTCTTTTCAAGTTGAAATACTTTGTCTTCATTGTCTGATGTTCTATCTTCTAAGTGTTCTACTCTGCTGGTAGTATTCTCAGTTGAGTTTTTAAGTTGGTTTATTGCTTCCTGCCTTTCTAGGATTTCTGTTTGTTTGTTTTTTATAACCTCTATCTCCCTGTATAGTTGATCTTTTGCTTCCTGGATTTGTTTATGTATTTCATTGTTGAAGAGATCTTTCATTGTCTGATTTTGCTGTCTAATGTCTTCCTTGAGACTCCAGATCATCTGAAGCATGTATCTCCTGAATTCTTTATCTGACATTCCAACTGCTAAAGATATTACCTCTTCTAACGTTGAGTTGACCTGCATTGCTTGTGGTCCTTTCTTTCCTTGTCTCTTCATACTGTTCGCGTTTCTTTCTGCTTACTGAGACTGTTGTGTTATTGAATTTTCCCCCTATATATTTGTATTACTCTTGTATAGTTGCAAAGTCTCTGCGCAGGCGCGGGCAGGGGCTCTGCTCCTCCTCCAATTGGGGCACTGTGCCTACCACATTGGCAGGCCGCTGGGCCTGTTCTGCTGGTTGGTAGCAGGTGCGCCTACCTTGCAGGCGCGTGGGGCGGCTCTGCCACTCCCAGGTTGCTGGGCCTGACCTGCTGGTGGGTTGCAGGTCCGGCTACCTTGCAGGCGCGGGGGGAGGGTGCACACCTTTTTGTATTTAGACAGTTACGCGAAATGGAGGATGTAATGCTTGGGATGAAAGTTGGGGGGAAGGGGAAGGTAGGTGCTCTTGAAAAGAAAGAAGGAGAGGGAGATAGACAGCATAGAGGAGAATGGAAAGAGCAGTAAAACTTTGAAGGGGAGAGAGAGAGGGAAAAGGGAGAGAAAAAAATAAAATGAAATAGGAAATAAAATTAGGTCTTAGAGATCCATTTTCTTCTCTTCCCGTAGGCAAAGCTATGCCCTCCGGGCTGAGTTTTGCCCTCAATGTGTCAACAGAAATCCCTGTAAGGCGGTTCCTGGGAGTCTCTCAATCCTGTTGGTCCAGAGCTGTTTCACTTCTATGGGCCCTCCTCCCCTTCCTCCTGCCAGCCAGCCAGGTCCTGCTCACCAGAGGTAGTTCCCCAAGGATTTGGTTACACTTTCAGCCCCACCGAGTGCTCTATTTCCCTAACTACTAAGCACTCTCGCTGTCATTCATCTAAGCCCCAGTGCTGTGGAGCTGTGGTCTGGGAGTCAATTGTTTAATTTTTTCGGACCCCTTTGGTGGGCACACCTTCGGAATCTGGCAGCTAAGACCATTGGTGTCGCTGCTGGTGGTAATAGGAGTTGGGGGTCGAGGATCCCCTCTACTTCCCTCAGCCCCTACAGTCACAACCACTCCGCTGGCGGTAGGAGGAGTTGGGGGTCTGGAGTGTCCTCTGTTTCCCTCCGCCCCTACCGTCACGCCCTCTCAGTTAGCGGTTGGGGGATTTGGGGGTGGGGAGTCTTCTCTGCTTCCCTCTGCCCCTACAGTCACATCCTCGTCACTGGCAGTAGGGGGAGTTGGCTGTCAAGAGTCCTTTGGCCCTTACGGTCACGCCCACGGAGAGATTTTGAAGTTTCCCAGTTGTTTGTATCTGATGTGGGTGGGAGTCACACACCTGCTAAAGTAGATTCCGCTGGGAAGGAACCTCTTTGGCCGAACTTTGGTGACTTCCCCTCTCTGCTATGGCGGGCCCCTGGCTCCTTGCCGGAGTGTCCGAAGGGAGGGGTGGAACTGGCTTGTCTCTGTTCTGTCACAATCTCTGGTTTTAGTTCCCAGTTTGCTATTTTGTAAAGGGTTGGTTAGATTCCCTTCACGCTGTCTCGGTGGGGGGAGCCGTTCGCCGGGTGGGCGAGGCTGTTAGTAGAGCCGGGAGGGTACGGGCTGTCTGCTGGGCCAGGCGGGGACACTTCTCGCTGTGTCGGGCCGCCGGCGGCTGCCTGTAGAGCCGGGAAGCTGCGGCCGCGTGGCTAAGATCCGGGCGGGCAGGGTGGCCGTTCGCTGAGCGAAAGCGGGGCCTCCCGGGAAGGTGGGATGGCGGGTGCCGTCTGCGGGTTCGGGCAGGCCGCGCCGCTCGGGGCCGCCGGCCGCTTTCTGAAGCGGCTGGTGGCCGAAGGGTTGTACTTCTGCACCCGCCGGGGGCCGCCTGTAGAGCCGGGCAGCTGCGGCCGCGTGGGTACAAGCCTGGCAGGCGTGGTGGCCGTTCACAGAGCGAGAGCAGGGCCTCCCCGGGACGGCGGGATGGCGGGTGCCGTCTGCGGGTTCAGGCGGGCCGCGCCGCTCTTGGCCGCCGGCCGCTTGCAGAAGCGGCTGGTGGCTGCGGGACTGGACCTCTGCGCCTGAGTGGCCGGCCAAGATCCACTTGTCTGGGACAAACTGACACTTCTAATAAACCTACCAATTCCCAGCAGGTCCCCTCTTAATGGAATTTTGCTAGAAGTTCCTCAGTAGGTAGACTGCCGCTGTTCCAATGGGTCTTTCTGATCCCGTTAATGTGGAGACATTGGAATCGCTGCTTCCTCACAGGCGGCCATGTTGGATCCCACAGGAAAACAACCCTGAGGTATATTTTTAAAACAAAAATTACTAATTAAGAACCTTTAGGAAGGCTGGGGTTGTGGCTCAGTGCAGAATGCTTGCCTTCCACATATGAAGCCCTGGGTTCAAACCTCAGCACCACATAAAAATAAATTTAAAAAATAAAGATATTGTGTCTATCTAAAAAATAAAGAAAATCTTTAGGAAAGTGATACCAAATTTAATTTATGAAAAATACTTCTTCACACATTTCAAAGATTATCAATAATATTTAAGAATATTAACTATAAACTTTTATATTTATCAAAGTTTTTTCTGTTAGATATCTCTTTGTAATGCAAAGTGAATAGGTCATTTTGAAAAAAAATGTGTGTATGCCATTAAAATATCTTCTGTATTAAAATGAAATCAATTTTCATCACAATATGTAATGAATTCAAGGTTATTTTGCAATTTAATGTTAACTATGATAGAATGTAAGGTAATTCAATGACCTTGTTAAAAATAACTAAAATATGAATATCATTTTAAAATGAAAACACCATTTTATCATTTAAAATACTACATATGCTGACATTTATAACCATTCTTATCGAGAAAGATTTATTGTTCTTTTATGTCACTCTCATTAACTTATATGTAACTTAACTAAAATGTAACAGAATTCTCAGAATTTCACAAATGTAATTTACAGAAGAGAAAAGATAAGCCAATGCTCAATATCTCATTGAAATGAATCATCATTGGTAACTGTACTTCTCCTCTCAGCTTTTAGTCTATTTTCTCCCTAATGTACTTATGGATGATAGCTACATAATTTGAAGCAAATTCTGTTCTAACAATTATATATACTCCTGTACATCTTGACAAACTAGGTTCAGACTGAATGGAGTAAGAAACTGTATACAAGTAAAACTCACTCACTGAGGGAATGTGAATGTTTGGATAGGACATGTTTGCTACAATTAGCTTGGAAGCAATTTGCAGAGATAGGAAGAGTAGAGAATGAAGTCCATGCCATGTAATTCTCCATCATATATATTCAGTACAGTTCCCTCATTCATATCACAAATGCCGGGGTAAAAAAAGAAGTTGAATAAGTACAATGCTTCACAGAGAAACAGACAACAAATGGCACCTATTCTATTACTTCACTGGATGTTTTACTAATATTACAATCACTTCTGATAATATTAACTTTGTCTCTACTAAATTACCAATTGATAAACTATGCAGTCATTTTTTTGCCAAATGGAGACAAGAAAATTAACTTTTTTTTTGGGGGGGGGTAGTTTTCTCACTGTATTTCCCAGGCTGGCCCTGAACCCTAGGCAAATGTGATCCTTCTGCCATAGCCTCCTAAATAGCTCAGCATACAAACCCATGCCACTAAGCCTGGCCTGGACCCAGAAATTAGAAACAATTCAGAGTGCTTTTGGATGGGACTCTGTCAGATTTCTCTCATGCTTCTTTGGCAGCATAATTTCATTTATTCATTCAATAAACATTTACTGGCAGATACTGTTTTAAGTGATCTAAGATGACAATATAAACAAGAAATGATTTTTGCCTAAACTAGGCTTTGGGATCCACATCTACAATATTTTGTATAACATTAAGTAAGGTGCACATGACAGTTTGGATACTCACAAGATGGAGTGTTTTTTGCCTAGGGAGGTCAGTGAATTCCATTTGAACTCTGGAGCATGGAACAGAGGTTTGATACTGAAATGTAGAGACCACACATTCTTAGTGGAGTCAACAGTAAGGGTAAAATCAGGATGAGATAGATGAGGGAATCCATTGACAAGGGTACTCATTAACAAAAGAAATGTCCTTGCTTTCCTCTTTCCCAATTTTTAAATACCTTCTTTCAACAAGCCCTTTATAGTTATTTTGCCTATGCAAGGGCTCTGGAACAAACCCTACTGGTGCTGCTCAGGCTCAGGTGTACACATGGCATGCTAGAAATTGGGACTTCTGACATTGAACAGCAGGTCTACCATAATGAGGGTCTGAAGTTCTTTGTGTTAGTTTTCCACTACTGAATGATTAGAATGCTAACTTGCTTTCAGGAATAGAGAAAATATTAATAAAAAGGTACAAGCAATTTTGGGGAAAAAGGTTGTGCGTATGATTAAAATTTAGAAAAGAGAATTATCCCTTCATACTGCTTTTATAAGTGATCTTCAGCTATTTAATTTATTCATAGGTTCCCTTGTTGCAGAGTTCACTGAGGTAAGCATTAATTTCTAAAGGTGCAATTTATTTAGTGATGGCAAAGATACAAATAATAATCCTGTCAGTGATTCAGAGAGGAAAATAGATACTTTGAGACAAGGCAATTGTGCAATTCTCATGCTTGCAAAGAAAAATATTGCCATAATATACAAAAAGCAGAGCGTTTAATTTCTAAATTATTTTCTAATTCTTGACATTCACTAAGTATACATTAGCTAAGTAATTGTTTGGCGTCATCATGGACAATCCTGATTCTCTTCTGGTTTTGTATCCCATGGATATAATCCAAGGATATTTTGAAATCAGTTGGAGATCCACATATATAGAGAAATGTGCTTCTTGCATTGATCACAGTGAAAATAATTGATTCTTACTACCTAAGGAAAAAAAAAATACCCCAAAAGTTCAAGCTGAGCTGTAAGATTTATTGGTTTATACAGGAACTTCCAACAAAGATCTCCAAAAAACATAGAATGATAATGTGCTTCCAAGAGAGAAAGCTCATAAATATTTAAGAAAAAAAGTTGCCTATATTTTCTAATAGAAACTTATATTTTAATTATGATTAGTTTTGTTTAATTTTGTCTTAGTTTTAATGAGCAATACAGGTTACAAATATCTGTACATGTTTTGTTAGAAAAAGTGAATGAACACTGTTTCCAATGCTTCACTCTAGAGTAGAAAATAGCAAACTATGATCCACCGGCCAAATGTGGCCACTGTTGCTTTTGTATGGCCCCCAGCCAAGAATGGGTTCTGCATTTGTAAATGGTTGTAAAAGAGAAGTGAAATATTTTGTGGGACTTGTGAAAATTATATGAAATTCACATTTTGTGTCCATAAATAAAATTATGGGGGCGAACAAAAGCACTCTCTGGTGTTCCTATACTTTCAAAGGCTGTATTTGTGCTACCACAGCAAACTTGGTGCAGAGATAACAAACTGTAAATCCTACAAATTGACTGCATGGCCCTTGACAGAAAAAGGTTGTCAATCTTTGCTTTAGAGTAAAGGCACTATATTCAATGATACTCCAAATGGCACAGAATTCACAATGCACTAACTTTTATGTATCCTCATCTGACAAGTTTCAGTTAATGAATAGGGAATAAAATCATCATGAAAGCAAACAAGAAAAATACAGTTTTCTTTCACTTTTGCTAAAAAACGCATATCTATTTTTTTTTGAGTTTGAAAGTCATTGGCTTACAGTTATGAAAACAGTCTTCTGTGAGTGGGCAAGACCAGCATATGGATTTATAAAAGAATGGGAAATAGAAATTCAGCAAAAGGAGAAATAAGAAACAGCTAGCAGATGGCTCCCAGTAACAGCAGTAAGGAGAGTCGAGCAGAGAGCTGTATGCCATCGCCCCTCTCCCACTGTTATAATCTGAAAGTCAACTATCATATACTTCAAATATCAGAGTTATGATTCACAACTCTGAAGTAGCTGTTGTATCCTTTATAAACAGAGAATAAAAATAAAACAAGTTCACCTCTAAGTAACAGGACTAAATCTTCAGATAATAGATTTACTTTATCCCAAACTGAATTGCAATGAAGTTGCCATAGAGGGGACAAACATTGTTTCCACACTGAATGCAAAGTTGAGAACAGAAGTCCCTAAGAAAAGAGTGGCCACACAGAATCCTGTGGAACAGGACTGTGGCCCTTGGAGGCTAAGTGATTGAAAGTACACCTGGGTAAATAAGAGTGATGTTCTCCATGAATCTCCTCAGATAAATTATATTATTTAGGTAATACAATTAAGGGAAAATTGTCATGTTCATTTCCTGTAGTAGAGATTTTTGTTTTCTGAAAAACTGAAATGATATTTTCCTATAGTTTTCTTCTATGCTCAATATGAAGAGAACATTTACTCTTTCAGAGGACAGTTATAAACTCACATATGCTAAAATTTTTAAATGGTTATTTGTTAAATATTTTTAATTTCTGACATGCCCTCTTCTATCATCTAAGAAACAAAAGGGATTGGTGTAAGAAGGCAAAACATCTTCCCAATTACTTTTAGTTTAAAATTTTTCCCTGGAGAATATGCTTTTTAAATACTCTCTCTTCTGTCAATCTTCACATTTGGGAGCTACTTGAAAAATCTAATTCTCTGCTTATTAAGCATTTGGTATAGTGTTTAGCTTGTAGGAATATACATCCCCTCTTTTCACATTCATGCTTTTCTGAGCACACAATATATTTTATTGCTGCACACTAGAGAATCATGTCTTATCTTCTACTACAGTGGAAAATACCTTGGAGAGCAAGCAATTTCATAGCTTTAACTCCATTCCTGGAAATTTGTGACTGCCTCTTTGTAACGTAGGTCTATCTGAACAACTTTTTAAAAATATTTTTCAGGGGCATCATCATCTATGAGTGCTGTCAACAACCACACAAAACAAGCAAATAGAAAAAAATGTTAAAGAAAAGTTACATGCTGTATCGTATCATTATCAAATCGGCATTATACTTGCTGTGCATTTGCAGTATTTCCCTCTTCTACCATCTTCTACTTGTTTTGTATATTTTTGTTAACAATTCAAAGCAGAGTTAAGGAAGCAGGAAGTATGGTATTTATTGTATTTCCACAATGGCAGTATGGAAGACTTCCTGAAATGAATCTGTTTAGAGCCATTGATTGTATAAGGAGGGGTAAGAAGAGAAATTCATGGAAAGGCATGATTCTTCTATTTTTACTTTTACATTTTCAAGAACCGTTTACAATTTTTACTAAAAGTGTCTTTGTGCTCGCTTCAGGAACTAGTATGTGAAGTAATTTAATTGACTTTTTTTTTTGAAATTATGCTTATAGAGCAAGGTCACTGTTTTCTCTTAGAATTTGATTATTTTGGAGGTGGGGTACATACAGAGTAGATGGTGAGTGCTCTCCTAGAAAAGCTAAGTTCTCTTTCTGGGACATTTCCACACATTACTCCTATTCCCATGCACACTGTTCAAAACATCATTTTGTTGACATACTTTGAAAGCAGAAATTAGAGCTATTTTATGGTGATGTATCATTTAATTCTTTCCTAGATATAGTTATGCTTTTGTATTTAGGAATTTGGTTCATGTGGTCTACTATAACTTAGATCATAGGGTTTATTATTTACTGTGTCTTCTAAAGTAACTAATACTTTCCATTAACGTACAAGGATCACACCATATAATTCTTTAGTGTGTCCTCTAGGCTAAGCATGGAAAAATATATTTCAGAGTGATGTGCAAAAGTTCAGTTAAATAACTACACCAATAATGATGTTATGGCATTATGTAATTATTGTTTACTTCTTACCTGACACTAGTGCTGTGCCACTTTGCTCAGAATTCTCCCACTTGATCTGGAGACTAAACAACCTATCACACTAGGCATCAAATTATAAGTTTAGATATCAGAATAATGAACACATGTGGATCCAAGATGCTGCCTAAATAATAGCACATTCTCTATATTTAAAGCTACTGTGTTCTCCCAGGGCACATCCTTCCAAGTTCCATAAATCATACCTTAAATCTGATAATTAACAGTTTAAATTTATGTGTAGTTTTAGCTCATATATATGTATCCATCAAAACATACTATATTATTTTACTATGTAAAGGTTATACATCTTGTTTTTTTTTTTTTTTGCTTTAACCTTTTAGTATGATCATTAGTATTGATTTGTCAACTAAAGTTTCTCATTAATCCAAAATATGGTAGTTTTTGTCCACTTACCTGTCAGCAAATATTTTTTGTGCCACATCATTTTTTTCAGCTATGAAATTTGTGTCTGCTGTTTCTTTAGTTTGTAAGCAAAGGAATGGAATTCCTGAGACATGGGATACATAGGCATTTTAAACCTTACTAAACAATTTTAGACTGATAACTTCTGTGTCAATTTTTCCCTGTGCTCCTCAAGTTAGATTTGTTGAGTTTCTTTTTCTAATACTTTATTCAGTTTGCCAAAATTTTCTTAAAATTATAAAAATTATTCTTGCTTTATTTTAATCCCTATATCTACATTGTAGGCATATTTCCTTTTAATATTTTCACATTGAAAATTTTAAAAAGATTTATTTATTTTCTAGTTAACAATCTGGATTATTTTTGTAAACATGTCTAAATTTATTCTGTTGTTCTCTTAAATAAACATCAATTAAATAACCAAAATCTTACTTTTTCTAACAAAAGTGTAGAGTAAGTTTTTCTTTCAAAACTTACATTAGCAGCTATATATATGTTTGGGTTACCATAGAGTTTTCAGCATTTTTAATTCTATTTTCCAATCATAATTTTGATTTATGAGGTATTAAAAATATATTTTTAAATTTTAAAATGAATTAATATGTGAAATTATTTTTATTGATGTCTGAAAAGAGAATAACAGAATATATCTGAATACTATTTCTTGGATATTTGTCGAGAATTGCTTTGTAGCTTAATATGGGAGCAATTTTGGTAAACATTTCTTGTGCACTTGCAAAACATATCTATTCTTCAATTGTTGACAACAAATTTTTATAAATGATCAACAAAGCTTATTGTGCTTTAAATCATCTATAACTTTACTTTCTGTCTGATTAAGCAACGTTTTTGTAGACTATAGGACTAGCAAAATATCTTTCCTTGAATGTAGCTCATTTTGTAGTCTTTGTAAGTCTAAAACATGATATTAAATTGTTATAACTAGTGTATATACCTCAGTGCAGTAGGTGCTTCATCATGTATTATTGCTATTAGAACTTAATGATTTTTTTTTCTCTTTTTTCGGTCTGAGTTTAGCACATACAACCAAGCTTTCTTTGGTTAGTATATTTTTATTATTCTTCTTTAAATTTTTATGTTATGTTTTATGCCGCAGTCTGGCTGGGCACAAAATCATGAGCCACTCAAGCAGGAACAAACTTTATTTTTGAAAATGCCGCCAATACCCCGTACACATCCCGGAAGAAGCTGGTCCTCACACGTGGTGGTTTTCTCCAGGAACCGGGAACAAGTTCCTCCCCTGGAATTCCCTCCTACTGTCCTTCCCCAACCAATGGGAACTCTCCAGGAGTCCAGTAACAGGCCAAGGTGAACAGCAGGAGTCCAATATCCATATGAATACAAATCTTAACATAATCATATCATCTCAATGGCTAGCTGGTGTCACCTTACAACCAAAAGTGCCATGCATCATATTACTTGGCTGTGGCTCTTAGCAGTTTTAGGCTTGTCATTGGAAATCTATAAAAATTCCACTTCTACAGGAAATGTCAGTATTTACTTTTTGTGGATAATTAATTCACCTTTATTAATTTGTTGTCATTATTCATTTGAAATTTTTTCTTTATCTCTTGCTCATCAATGTTTTTCTGAGTACTCATACTTTTATATCATAGATATTTTTAAAAAACTTCTCTATAATAATTCAGTTGTTGATGAATCTCAGATATTTTGCCTAAAAATTTTCTTTACCATTGTTTTTGAAAGATATCATGGAATATTTTCAAAAGTTCCCCCAATATTTTAAGTAGGTAGACTTTAAATGTGTTCATAGTTTACATTCAATTGAATTTTAGATGTTTCAAATGTTTATTTTCAATATTTTTCTACCTTCATTATTGATGTTTAAACTCACATCCAGGTTAGTTTATTGGTAATATGTTAATTCTTTTTGGTTGCTATTAAATTTTCTTTTAGATTTTGGTTTTCTAAAGTCTCTTTAAGTTGCCTTCAATGACTTTGCATTGTCATTTTATTGCTTGGAAATTATATGCTTTCAGATATTGAAATTTATATTTCTAATTCTTTTTTGAATATTCAAAGCCATTATCTATATAGAAAAATATCTGTAGCCCATTTTCATTCTCCCCTATATCTTTGTGGAACTCTATAGATATATGCTATATTTTATAGTGTTCTTTTCCAGCTCACTTATTCACTTATATATATTATGAAAGATATATATGTGTGTGTATGTGTGTGTATATATATATATATATATATATATATAAAATTTGGATTTAATGTTTTTTTCTCTTTTTTGTCTGAGATTAGTGCATACAACAAAGTTTTCTTTGGTTAGTATTTTAAATATATATATATATATATATATAATAAATGTAATATATATAAAATATATGTATATGTTTTATATATAAATGTGTCTGTGTGTGTATTGAATTGAACCCAGAGGTGCTTTACAACTGAACCACATCCCCAGTCCTTTTTATTTATTTTTTTATTTTGAGACAGAGTCTCATTAAGTTGTTTAGGACCTTACTACTTTGCTGAGGCTGGCCTTCTACTCCTCATCCTGCCTCATCCTCCCAAGTCGCTGATATTACAGGTGGGCACCATCATTCTTCGGGTGGCATTTTCTTTCTTTTGATTTCTGAAGTAGCTTTTGATGAGCTCATATTAATTGGACCTTTCTATAAGAATGATGTACACTTAGCTTTAATGATATCTCCATCAAGAGACATTTGCGTTTGCTCCTGCCACTTTCATAATTATTTTCATAGAAATAGCTTACAGAAAAATTTTGTATTGAAGATTTTTGATTCACAAAGGTGAGCTGAGTTCAGCCCCCAATCCATATGAGGATTAGCCCAGGTTATCAATTATCATGGAGCTTTTGTTTATTTAGTTTTTAATTCTATTCAAGACCAATACCAATGTTTCTGGACCTTAGAACTACTGACATTTTGGGCTGAATGAGTCTTTCTTGTGGGTGGGGGACTGTCTTATGCATTTAAAAAGGTTTAATAGCATTCCTAAAAACTTGTACACTTGATACCATTAGCGGGGTAACACCTCCTTCTAGTAACAACATCCAAAAATGTCACCAGATGTTGCAATCTATGGGGAAGAGAATTTGCTCTCAATTAATCTAGATGAAAGCAAATGTATTTCCTCATGGAATTGACTGTTTCAGGGTGTGTGTATGTATGTGTGTGTGAGTGTGTGTGTTTATGTGTTTCCTTTCTAGCTTATTCTTTTCAGTTTTGCTTTTCTTTATTTCTTTTTTAGTTATATTGTAAGGAAGAGAAATTTCATATTTTGAGTTTGCCATGAAAAACTCCTTAAATATAATTCAGTAGCATTTAAAGATATTCCAGTACTTTACTATATAAGACCCAACTGTTTAAAAGAGAAAAATCAATGTTTAAGAAATGAAATATCTCCATAAATTATATCATAGTTTACAGAAATATTTTAAAATCACTAATATGTAGGGGCTGGGGCTACAGATCAGTGGTAAAGCTCCTGCCTCACATGGGTTAGGCACTGGGTTTGATCCTCAGTACAACATAAAAATAAATAAATAAAGATATTGTGTCCATCTACAACTAAAAAAAATCATCAATATGTAAATGTCCTAATATTCTTAGACAAAGCTCTAACATCATGTAACAACCTGGCATTAGTAACATTACTAAATAGACTCAAACACATTATCACTATAGTAATAATAAGATATTCAGCATTTTTTAAACGTCTATTATTATAGGAAATATATATATATATATATATATATATGGAATATATATGGAATATATATATATGGAATTAACAGTCCTGGATCAGATTGTCTATTATATGCCTAGCATTGCCAGATATATAGAAGTAATCAAAAGGAAAAAAATTCAAATTTCATATAATTTACATTCTAATTAGAAGTTCCAATCAATAAATTAACACATGTCAGGTGACAAAATGTGCTCTAGAGAAGAATCAAACTGTGTTAGGGGAAGGAGGGTCTTGGGGAATTTTTCTTTCTGTGATTGTTTTCACAGAAGGTCTTGAGGGCTTGTGTGTTACTCAGCTTTTCATTGCTGTGACCAAAATACCCAATAAAAACAACTTAGAGGAATAAAAGTTTAGTTTGGCTCATGGCCCATGATGAGCCTAGTCCATTATTCTGAGCCCAAGATAAGGCAGCACATCATGATGGAATGGCATATCAGAGGAGTGCTGCTCTGTTTGTGGCATTCAGGAAGCAGAGAAGGGGACAGGCAGACAGGCCTCAGGGAAGAATAATCCTTCCATGGAATGGCTATCTAACCACACCCCACCTGCATACAGTTAGCACTCAGTAATTCCATTCAAATTAGGATGAACTGGTGAGGTAACAAGCTCTTATAATCTAGTCATTTAACTCTGAATATTCCTGTATTAACAAGAGCTATTGTGATAACTCATATCCAAACCATAACATTTCTGCCCCTGACCTGCAGAAGTTTATACTCATCATAAAAAACAAAATGCATTTAGTTCACCTCAAAGAATCCCATAGTTTTAACAACTTCCACATCAGCCAAAAGTCGAAGTCCAAAGTCTCCTCTGAATCTTAAGGAAAAATTATTGCTGTGAGACCCTGTAAATATCAAAAGTGAGTTACATGCATCAAATTTACAGTAATACAGAGCAAAAATTACTATTACCAAAGAGCAGAATGGAGCACAGAAGGAAGGGATGGACCAAAGTCAGACCAAAATCCAGTTGGCAAACAGAACCTGTAATTCTACCAGTAACTCCTCATATAGCATCTAGGACCCATGATTGCATGATATGCTCTCTGATGGGCTTGGGTAGTCCTACTTCTTTGGATTTGCTGGATGTAGTACACATGTATTCTCATTTATTTTGGCTATCTCTACAGCCGGCAGCTTCCCCTTCACCCCCCCCCCCCCCACTTCCCTGAACAGTTCACATTACTGGCATCTCTCAATTCCTGTGATCTCCATTCTAGCTCCAGGTTTTCCTTCACAGATTAATGCACCACTTTCTCTGGAGTAGCCTGAAGGAATATCAACCCTTCTACAACACTTTACCAAACCTCCATGATCCATTAACTGTGCATTACTGTAGAATGAGAGCCATATGGATACTAACAAAACCTACTGCTAGCTCATACCATAATGGAGCATGTTGGAACCATGGCTACAGTGGCCTCTGAGTCCCTGGGTGGCTGAATTCTTTGAAACAACCTCCTAAACCCTTCTATATAAGCAGGGAATGCCTAGTATCTCTTCTTAATGGAATTTTCCCTTCTATACCCTTGAGCCTTCCCTCAGGTATGGTCTTGCAAATCCTTGAGATGTCCTTGAGACATCTTTCCTATTGTCTCTGTAACATACTTAGCATCTCTTTAGTGATTGCAATCTCTTTAACCAGCACACCTTTCTTGGTTCCAGTTTCACATGCACTTTTCTGGTCCAATGATAAGTTTTAAAAAATCCTTTACTTCTACTTTCTTTTCCTGATTCTCAAAACAAACCTGGCTAAAAAATTTTTGGCAAAATCTGCATTTCTTCCTGTCTGTGTCTTTCATGGCTGAATTCTGGGCTGCCTTGAAATTTCGTCTACTAGATTAGTTCATTACCTTTAAATTCAACCTCACACAAAATCTCCAGACATTGACAAGTTTTTTGGCAGGATATAAGGTAAGCAGTATTTAGTCTAATTCTCAACACAACTCTCATTTCCCTCTGAAACCTCATGAGCTTAGTCCACATTTCTATCAGTATTCTGTCTTTTGAGCTTCCACATAATCATCCATTAATCTCCATTTACAATATTTTAATGATTTTCTAGCCTGCATATCCAAACTTTTCCAAATTCCTCCCCTGCATCAGCTGCAGAGTTTTCTGAACCACATGGTCAGGTTAATCACAGTAACAACCCTCATTCTTGATACCAATTTCTGTGTTAGCTTTTCATTGTTCTGACCAAAATACCAGACAGGCACAACTTTGATGAGGGAAAGTTTATTTTGCCTCATAGTTCAGCAGTGAAGTCCATGGTCAGCTGAGTCCATTGCTCTAGGGAAGGCAGAACATCATGTTAGAAGGGCATAATGGAGGGAGATTGCTCCATTCATGACAGCCAGGAAGTCTGAAAGAACAACACTTCCAAGCATGCTCCAAGTGCCCACCTTCTCCAGCCATACCCTACCTGCCTAGAGTTACCACTTACTTAGTCCATTCAAACTATAATGGACTGATTTGATTACAGTTCTCACAATTCATTCTACTTGAATATTTCTGCATTAACATAGGGGTTTCTATGGAACACTTCATATACAAACTATAATAGCTTGAGACATGATGACATTGTGGGCAGGGAACTGAACAATATGATGAGGCAGACTATAAGGAAAGCTGGAAAAAATATAGCACCTTCATTACTCCTACTTAATTATATGGAAGATAAAAAATTTCACATATAAAGTGAAAGTGATCACACAAAAATACACACATTTTCAGTCAAAATAGTCACCCCATTGCAACTTAGGTCAGAGAAGAATTGTGAACATAAGACAGTTAAGCCACAGAGTTAAACAATAACATACAGTTTTGCCAAATGTTTTTATTTTTAACTTTTTGTACTATAAGATTTATTTACAGAGTGGGAAACAGCCTAGATTTGTGTTCAGGTCTTTCATCCTGTTTATATAAAACCACTAATCTCACCATGGGAGCCTTACCCTAATGACCTGATCTAATCCTAATTACCTCCTGTAGACCTCATTTCAAAATACCATTAACATGTATTTGGAAATTATGAGTCCAGTCCATTTTTGAAAGACACATTTAAACCATAGCACTGCTGTAACAGATAAATTGAAAATCTGTGGGGCTTAATACAATAGAAATTTGTTTTTTATTCTCATAAATTACTGTTAGTGGAGGTATTGATGGTGATGGTTTGCTTCATGAATCTAGGATGATGAAGGACCCATCCTATTTCAAGTTCAGTATCCACCTTGAAGAGAAAATTTGTGATAGTGCCTGACGAATTTTAGTGGTCCATGCCTACAATTATAGATACCACTTTCACATACAGCTTACTGGTTAGAACATAGTTGCTAATCAACTAAGTGTAAGAGAGTGTATAATAAAATCTAGTTATGTGTTGAAGAGGAAATGTAAACCAGCTTGGTCAAAAGTTAGTCTGTGTCACAAAATGGACACAATGCTGAAAGATACATGTGGGCACCACTACTTGATGGATCCAATAATGGATTAAGTCATGCCTAAAGCCAGTGTAGCTCTAAGCTATTAAGCTATTCTAATAAATTACATTTTTTATTTATTTTTTTATTTTTTTCTTTTTTTTTTTATTGGTTGTTCACAACTTTACAAAGCTCTTGACATATCATACTTCATACATTAGATTGAAGTGGGTTATGAACCCCCAATTTGACCCCAAATGCAGATTGCAGAATGATGTCGGTTACGCATCCACAATTTTACATAATGCCTTATTAGTAATTGTTGTATTCTGCTACCTTTCCTATCCCCTACTATCCCCCCTCCCCTCCCCTCCCTTCTTCTCTCTCTACCCCATCTACTGTATTCATTTCTCTCCTTGTTTATTTTCCCATTCCCCTCCCAACCTCTTATATGTAATTTTCTATAGCAGTGAGGGTCTCCCTTCATTTCCATGCAATTTCCCTTTTCTCTCCCTTTCCCTCCCATCTCATGTCACTGATTAATGTTACTCTTTTCTTCCTACTCTTCCTCTCTGCTCTGTTCATATTTGCTCTCATTATATCAAAGAAGACATTTGGCATTTGTTTTTTAGGGATTGGCTAGCTTCACTAAGCATAATCTGCTCTAGTGCTGTCCATTTCCCTGCAAATTCTATAATTTTGTCATTTTTTATTGCTGCATAGTACTCCATTGTGTATAGATGCCACATTTTTTTTATCCATTCATCTACTGAGGGGCATCTGGGTTGGTTCCACAGTTTAGCTATTGTGAATTGTGCTGCTATGAACATCGATGTGGCAGTATCCCTGTAGCATGCTCTTTTAAGGTCTTCAGGGAATAGTCCAAGAAGGGCAATAGCAGGGTCAAATGGTGGTTCCATTCCCATCTTTCCCAGGAATCGCCAAACTGCTTTCCAAATTGGCCGCACCAATTTGCAGTCCCACCAGCAATGTACAAGTGTACCCTTTTCTCCACATCCTCGCCAGCACTTGTTGTTGTTTGACTTCATAGTGGCTGCCAATCTTACTGGAGTGAAATGGTATCTTAGGGTGGTTTTCATTTGCATTTCTCTGACTGCTAGAGATGGAGAGCATTTTTTCATGTACTTGTTGATTGATTGTATGTCCTCCTCTGAGAAGTGTCTGTTCAGGTCCTTGGCCCATTTGTTGATTGGGTTATTTGTTATCTTATTGTCTAATTTTTTGAGTTCTTTGTATACTCTGGATATTAGGGCTCTATCTGAAGTGTGAGGAGTAAAGATTTGTTCCCAGGATGTAGGCTCCCTATTTACCTCTCTTATTGTTTCTCTTGCTGAGAAAAAAATTTAAGTTTAATTAAGTCCCATTTGTTGATTCTTGTTGTTAACTCTTGTGCTATGGGTGTCCTATTGAGGAATTTGGAGCCCGACCCCACAATCTGTAGATCGGAGCCAACTTTTTCTTCTATCAGACGCAGAGTCTCTGGTTTGATATCAAGTTCCTTGATCCATTTTGAGTTAACTTTTGTGCATCGTGAGAGAAATGGATTCAGTTTCACTTTGTTGCATATGGATTTCCAGTTTTCCCAACACCATTTGTTGAAGATGCTATCCTTCCTCCATTGCATGCTTTTAGCCCCTTTATCAAATATAAGATAGTTGTAACTTTGTGGATTAGTCTCTATGTCCTCTATTCTAAACCATTGGTCCGCCCACCTGTTTTGGTACCAGTACCATGCTGTTTTTGTCACTATTGCTTTGTAATATAGTTTGAAATCTGGTATTGCTATACCACCTGATTCACACTTCCTGTTTAGAATTGCTTTTGCTATTCTGGGTCTTTTATTTTTCCATATGAATTTCATGATTGCTTTGTCAATTTCTACAAGATATGCCGTTGGGATTTTGATTGGCATTGCATTAAACCTATAGAGAACTTTTGGTAATATCGCCATTTTGATGATGTTAGTTCTGCCTATCCATGAACAGGGTATGTTTTTCCATCTTCTAAGATCTTCATCAACTTCTCTCTTTAGGGTTCTGTAGTTTTCATTATATAAATCTTTCACCTCTTTTGTTAGGTTAATTCCCAAGTATTTTATTTTTTTTGAGGATATCGTGAATGGAGTGTTTTTCCTCATTTCCATTTCAGAAGTTTTGTCGCTGATATACAGAAATGCCTTTGATTTATGCGTGTTGATTTTATATCCTGCCACTTTGCTGAATTCATTTATTAGTTCTAGTAGTTTCTTTGTAGACCCTTTTGGGTCTTCTAGGTATAGGATCATGTCATCTGCAAATAGTGATAATTTAAGTTCTTCTTTTCCAATTTTTATGCCTTTAATTTCTTTCGTCTGTCTAATTGCTCTGGCCAGTGTTTCGAGAACTATATTGAATAGAAGTGGAGATAGAGGGCATCCCTGTCTTGTTCCGGATTTTAGAGGGAATGCCTTCAACTTTTGTCCATTCAGAATGATGCTAGCCTGAGGCTTAGCATAGATAGCTTTTACAATGTCAAGGTAAGTTCCTGTTATCCCTAGGTTTTCTAATGTTTTGAACATAAAGGCATGCTGTACTTTTTCGAATGCTTTCTCTGCATCTATCGAGATGATCATATGGTTCTTATCTTTAAGTCTATTGATGTGGTGAATAACAGTTATTGATTTCCGTATATTGAACCATCCTTGCATCCCAGGGATGAATCCTACTTGATCATGGTGCACAATTTTTTTGATGTGTTTTTGTATTCGATTCGCCAGAATTTTATTGAGGATTTTTGCATCTAGGTTCATTAGAGATATTGGTCTGTGGTTTTCTTTCTTTGAGATTTCTTTGTCTGGTTTCGGAATCAGGGTGATGTTGGCCTCGTAGAATGAATTTGGAAGAGCTCCCTCTTTTTCTATTTCCTGAAATAACTTGAAAAGTATTGGTTTTAATTCTTCTTTAAAGGTTTTGTAAAACTCCGCTGTATACCCATCCGGTCCTGGGCTTTTCTTGGTTGGTAGTCTTTTGATAGCTTCTTCAATTTCATCCATTGATATTGGTCTGTTCAAATTGTGTGTATCTTCCTGACTCAGTCTGGGTAAATCATATGACTTAAGAAATTTATCCATGTCTTCACTATCTTCTATTTTGTTGGAATATAGGTTTTCAAAATAAGTTCTAATTGTCTTCTGTATTTCTGTAGCATCTGTTGTGATATTGCCTTTTTCATCCCGTATGTTAGTAATTTGAGTTCTCTCTCTTCTTCTCTTCGTTAGCATGGCTAAAGGTCTGTCGATCTTATTTATTTTTTCAAAGAACCAACTTTTAGTTTTGTTAATTTTTTCAGTAGTTTCTTTTGTTTAAATTTCATTGATTTCCGCTCTGATTTTAATTATTTCTAGCCTTCTGCTACATTTGCTGTTGTTTTGCTCTTCCTTTTCTAGGGCTTTGAGATGAAGTGTGAGCTCATTTATTTGTTGGGTTTTCCTTTTTTTGAGGAATGACCACCAGGCGATGAATTTTCCTCTTAAAACTGCTTTCATTGTGTCCCATAGATTCCGATATGTTGTGTCTGTATTTTCATTTATCTCTAAGAATTTTTTGATTTCCTCCTTTATGTCTTCTGTAACCCATTGATCATTCAGTAACATATTGTTCATTTTCCATGTGATGTAGGATTTT
Organism: Spermophilus citellus; assembly: GCF_964194105.1. Classification (NCBI taxonomy): domain Eukaryota; kingdom Metazoa; phylum Chordata; class Mammalia; order Rodentia; family Sciuridae; genus Spermophilus; species Spermophilus citellus. Next base: position 56,136,697 of record NC_138196.1, on the reverse strand, counting down.
TCCTTCCTTCTTTTATCATTGATTTCCAGTTTCATTCCATTATGATCAGATAAAATGCATGGTATTATCTCCACCTCTTTATATTTACTGAGGGTTGCCCTATGGCATAATATATGGTCTATTTTTGAGAAGGATCCATGTGCTGCTGAGAAAAAAGTATATCCATTTGATGATGGTTGATATATTCTATATATGTCAGTTAAGTCTAGGTTATTGATTGTGATATTGAGTTCTATAGTTTCTTTATTCAATTTTTGTTTGGAGGATCTGTCCAATGGTGAAAGAGGTGTGTTGAAGTCACCCATAATTATTGTGTTGTGGTCTATTTGATTCTTGAACTTGAGGTGAATTTGTTTTATGAATGTCGCAGAACCATTGTTTGGTGCATAAATATTGATAATTGTTATGTCTTGTTGGTGAATGGTTCCTTTTAAGAGTATATAATGACCTTCTTTATCATTTTGATTAACTTAGTCTTGAAATCGATTTTATTTGATATGAGGATGGCCACTCCTGCTTGCTTACGAGAACTGTGTGCGTGGTATATTTTTCCCCATCCTTTCACCTTCAGCCTGTGTATGTCTTTTCCAATCAGATGTGTCTCCTGGAGGCAGCATATTGTTGGATTTGTTTTTTTAATCATGATACCAGCCTATGTCGCTTTATTGGAGAGTTTAGGCCATTAACATTCAGAGTTACTATTGATATATGGTTTGAACTTTCATCCATGTTTGATTGTTTATCCTTTTTTTTTTTTTAATTTAGTTTGTTTCTCCATGATTATCTTTCCCCTCTCCCTCTGTCTTTACTGAGGCACTTCCCACTGATGGTTTTGGTTATTGTTTTTCATTTCTTCCTCGTGTAGTGCTTTTCTTAAAATGCTTTGCAATGCAGGTTTTCTGGCTGCAAATTCTTTTAACTTTTGTTTATCATGAAAGATCTTTATTTCGTTGTCATACCTGAAGCTTAATTTTGCTGGATACAGAATTCTTGGTTGGCATCCATTGTCTTTCAGTGTTTGAAATACATTGTTCCATGACCTTCTTGCTTTCAGTGTCTGTGATGAAATTCCGTTGTTAACCGTATTGTTTTACCCCTAAATGTAATCTGTCTCCTTTCTCTTGTAGCTTTTAATATTTTCTCTTTGTTCTGTATATTGGATATCTTCATAACAATGTGTCTTGGCGTTGGTCTACTGTGATTTTGTGTGCTCGGTGTCCTGTATGCATCTTCAATTTGTATATCTGTTTCCTTTTTTATTTCTGGAAAGTTTTCTGTAATTATTTCATTCAGCAGGTTTCTCATTCCCTTGGTCTGAATCTCTGTACCTTCTTCTATCCCGATGACTCGTAAGTTTGGTTTCTTCATGTTATCTCATAGCTCTTGGATGTTTTTCTCGTGATTTTTTACCAGCCTTTCTGAGTTGGCTAGACTGTTTTCGAGATGGTATATTTTGTCTTCATTATCTGACGTTCTAGTTTCTACTTGTTCCACTCTGTTAGTGATACTCTCAATTGAGTTTTTAATTTGGTTTATCGTTTCCTTCATTTCTAGAATTATTGTTTGATCATTTTTTATAATTTCTATCTTCTGATAAAGATGCTTAACTTCTTCTTTTAGCTGTTTATGTAATTCATTCTCAATGTGTTCTTTCGCTGCTTGAATTTGCTGTCTTGTATCCTCTTTAAGGTTCCATTCCATCTGTCTAAGGTGTTCCTTGAGGTCTTTATATGACCATTTTTCTGATGACTGTAGGTCCTCCTGAATATTTAGGCTGTCCTGCATTGTTTGTACTCCTTTTCTTCCTTGTTTCTTGAAGCTGCTCATGTTGCTTCTTGTTCTGTTTGACTGCTGAGTTACTGTTTATTCCTATAAATTTATTTGATGCTTGGGAGGAAAGGTATTAGAAGGGAAGGGAAGAAGTCACTAAGGAGAATGAGAGTAGGCAGGTAGAATTCAAGGAAGGGGGGATAAGAAAAATGAAAAGACAAAAGAAGAAAGAAATAGGAACTAAAAAAGAACAAAAATTTTAAAAAACAATAATAATAATTAAAAAAAATTAAAATTAAAGTTAGAAGAGAAAGAAGAAGAAAAGAAAAAAAAAAGATAGAAAAATGAAGATGAAAGAAAAACCCCAATCAAAAACATAAACAAAAACAAAGACAAAGACAAAAACAAAAACAAAAACAAAAACAAAACAAACAAAAAAAACTAATAAATGCCGTCTTAGAGTTTGACTAACTTCTCTTCCACTAGGTGGCGCTGTGCCCACCAGGTCAAGTCTTTCCCGTCAGTACGCGGGAACCAATCAGTGTGCAGCAGCTCCTCCCAGACTGGGCGAGTCTCCAAACCTGAGTGCCTAGGGCCTCCTCTTGTGTCCAATCACTTCCACTTTTCCTCTAGCCAGGCCCCTCTCACCACAATACTGGCTACAGGCCAGGTCTGCTGCTCCCGGGAGCCCTGTTTTCATGAACGACAGGGCACACTCTTGCATTTTGCCATTCCCTCAGACCCTAAGTTTGTAGAGCTTGGGGCTGAGAATCCTCAGCGAATTTTACTTGCCCTCCGGTAGCCACACCCCCGTAGCTGGTGCAAGAGACCTCAGCAGTCAGCCCTGGCGGGAGCGGCAGTCCCGCACCACCTCTGACTCCCTCGGGCTGGCTGTAGCACTCACAGGAGAGCTGGGAGGGGCCCTTAAGATTTCCCCGATGCGTGGAGAGGGAAAGCCAGGGGTCCACACACCTGTAGCAGCAGGCTTCAATGAAGTTATCTCCTCCGCTGCAGCCCTGTGACACCAGCCCTCCGCCACAGTGGTGTCCCCCGCAAACTGCGACAGTTCGCCTCCCCCTGCTGGGCGACCAACGCCACGGGGGTCCCCACTGTTTCTCCCAAGCCCCGCCTGGACCCTGCGGCCACTACCCACGAAGGCCCGGGCAGGAATCCACCTCCGTAGGATGAGAAGGGCTGACCAGCCGCCTCAGCCGGATGGCTTAATGCTGAGTCGCAGCTGTCTGTCTCAGCTTTTCAGACGCAGCGGTGCGGGGCGCGGGGCACGGAGAGGCTTACTCACTTCCCGCCGCCATCTTCCTCTCTAAATTACATTTTTTAAATCTAAGACATTTGATATGAATTGGCTTTAGCACATTTCAGTTACCTGAAATATAAAAAGTATTAATATAAAAAGTATTATTACATAAATGGTAATATAACATCTTATAATAATAAGTTGTTAATAAATTTTTGTAGAATAAATTAATACATGCATTCTCCTACCTCCTTACATAGGAAAAATTATATTTCCCTGGAATGTAAAATTAAATATTTTAATTCATTGTTTATTTCTGTATGCCAGAATTACTATAATTTTTATAGAAGTAAGAAGTGCATATTTTGATAAAACTCTAATTGGATAGTGGCTTTCCATTGATTATTAGTTAACTCAAAATTTGGAAAGGAAAAGAAATATTTCATCACTGTATCAAATTCCAGGGAAGCAGGTCATAGGTGTTGGATCTAAATAGGTGGGACATGATTCAAGTTATTCTATACATGCATTTCTAGTACAGAAAGGGAAAATTATAATTCAAAGAAACTTTTAGAATCTATATGAATCTTGAACGAATTCACTAATTGAATTTGTATCATTGAATATTAATATTTATTGTCTTAATGAATATTCAATCCGTATATTGAAATATTGAAATAGTGTGCTAAACCTGAATGATGGATGAGTTGTTATCTGGAAAGTTATGTGAATATACATATCAATGGGAAATGGGTCAAGATAATGCTGTTAATTCAAGAATCCCAAAAGCACAAGAAATACATTTTTTTAAAATATTTTTTTTGGTTTATAGCAATTATAGCTCCTACAGGTAAACTCCACCCAAAGTAAAGAACATTGTTATGAATTTAATGGTAATTGGAAATTTGTGTGTAGAGGAAAATAAATGTAGTGACTGGATCTCCCAGAAGTTGCATCAGGGATTCAGTGAAATATAACTGAGTCTGTTATCCAATTGCTGAGAAACCAAATTCAACCAGCTCTTAGCTTTTCATCACCACACCATTATGATTGATAATAATCTATTACTTCAGCTGTATTAAAATGCAGAAAATTTTCCCTGGTTTAATCGTTAAGAACAAAGATGTGCAATGTCAAGTGTTTTGTTGCTCATTATAGGAAACCCTTAAATCTTCATCTGGCACCAGTTTTTGAAATGTACTAACTTAAAGGGGTGAATGCTAGAGAAAGGGTACATTTCAGAACGAGGTAATCTTGCCCTTTTAATCCTACTGCTACTGATTAATTGAAAGAACTGTGATCATGTGTCATCTACCAACTGCAAGGAGGTGCAGGCTCATTATCATGAATGGACTGAAGTAATCACCTCACTTGTAGGAGTCTTATACTTGATATAACATGTCATGTAAAAATGCTTTGTAGAGTGGGTATTTAATAGATTGTAGTTGTTATTCAAATAATTCTGTCATTAGAGGGAAGTTCAGAGATGCCATAGGTAGTGGTTTGTTTTTGTTGAGGTTCTTTCAAAGATTTCCTCTGTTCAGAATGCTAAGATGCAAGGATCTAATTCTGCCTGCACTTCACTGAAGGAATTGATCCCACTTGCCTGGCATTATTGAATGGCTCAGAATTATACACTTCGAGAAAACAAGATGATTGGCTCTTGAGTCTTATCATATATTTTGCTCTTTGAACACAAAGATAAAATGTAGATACAATTGCTTATTCACTGCTATCTTCCCCTATCTCAATGGAAGAGGAAAATTACATGAGGCTTTGTTAAATAAAAATATTACTTTCGAAATTTGTATCTTGTTTCATATAATCCCTTCTTAAGGTCCTAGAAAACTTTGTCAAGTACATTCAATTACTTTCCCACACTCAGCAATCCTTACTTGAACTTTATTTATGAGGTGTTCTTTTTTTTTTTTTTAAATTTTAATAGTTTTTTAGTTTTTTTTTTTTTAAGAGAGAGTGATAGAGGAGAGAGAGAGAGAGAGAGAGAGAGAGAGAGAGAGAGAGAGAGAGAGAGAGAGAATTTTTAATATTTATTTTTTAGTTCTCGGCGGACACAACATCTTTGTATGTGGTGCTGAGGATCGAACCCGGGCCGCACGCATGCCAGGCGAGTGCGCTACCACTTGAGCCACATCCCCAGCCCTATGAGGTGTTCTTAATGTCAGTTCTACAATAGAAGAAAAGCATGGAGAGTCAATTCAAGAATTAAAAATGGAAGGCAATTTCTTTATACTTTTTAAAGGATATTCTAAAGAATAAAAAATGGGAATAGAATATTAATCTCTCTAACATTAGGAATAATTAGGAAAATAATTGCAAAGTAAAATAGTAATGATTTCCTACCCTCCTTTACTCTTCCATATTTTGAGTATCCATCTTTCACACTAACCATTTTAAACAGCCTGTCAAGTTGCAACTGAAACTATAAATTTCTTAGTATATATTCTATACTTAGCATAATTTTGTGCTAGGCTTCAAGTTACCATTTCAATTACAATGCAAATGGACATATACATGCAATTTTATTTAAATGCATTACTTTTCTTTGCCTAGTGCATGGTCATGGTGCCACTCTTCTATTTGCATTCTGTTGCATTCATGAACCAATATTTGCAATTATAGTGAATGAGAAATTGTGATTTGGCCCATAGAAGCTGGCTTCCTTTCATGTTCTTTTTCCACTGTTAAACCCTGAATGATGTCATCATTTCTGTTTCTATAATTTACATTTTTATCATTACCTGTAAGCAATTCCAAATATAATACACTTTTTTGGATTAAAGAGACTCCATGATTCTTTCATAGTTATACACATCAAGTTTTTCACACTACTGATTTTTACATTGTCTGTCATTGGAAGGAGGTATATATGCTTTCTGCAAAATCCATATTTTATGATATATTTAAATTTTTTTCAATCTGTCTAGTTCAATTCTCCCTTTCCCAGTCTGAAGAACACTACATTACCATCTAAACAATCACAATTTCAGGTTGAAGGTTGAGAAAATTTTAATACCTCCGTTTCCTCTCAAGTTTATGGCATTTAAAACCATGTATAAATTCTTTTGCTATTGAGAAAATCATTTTATTTTCTCCATTATTTAACTTTAGCTTCTAACCTAAGTTTTGAAAAATAAGAGGGGTGGCAGTGATAATGGCTATAATCTCCTAAAATGACTATTCAAGGTACCATAGCTAATCAGTACCTAAGCCAGTTTCTGAGATAAAGCTCAGACTTTGCTAAACTGTTTCGGTTTTTTTCTCTATACAGAGTTTTTAAGGTTCTACAGTTGAGTTATTTTAAGCAGTGAAATAAAGTTGTGTATTTTCTTTGTTACCTGAGAAAATAATAATGCTTTGAACTTGTTACTTACATATAAGAGCCGTGGTGGGTGGCATTGTGTTGTCAATATTCTAGAATAGGTGCTGAAAATTCTCCACAGAAAGAGCTCTGTGAGGGGGAGTTACTGGGAAAGTAGATAATTCCTGCAAGCAAAAATTCTTGTATTTAATGTAATTTTATCATACTTAGACAATATATGCATATCTTCTGTTAGATCTCACCATAATTGCAGAACGCATAAAGCCCAATCACTGAATTTTAGAGAATAGCTTATTGTTAAATGTTATCTAATCCAACATAAATCCTACTTTTTGATTTTTACTATAATGATCAAGTCATTTAATATCTTCTTGTATCCTCTATTGATCATGTGAAAATAACAGCATTTCTCACCTCTCTAATGTAGGCAATTTAATAAATTATTAATATTTATTGAGTATTTTAAACTACTGCTTTAAAATGTGTACACTAATAGATAATGGTATGTGAGAAAAAGAGAAAGCTTCAAGGATGACCTCACCTGTGTTACAGTGTTGACCTCTGCACAAACTCAGATAATGGCTGATGGCTTTTCCCACAAAACCATCGTTAATATATGTTTCTCCATCCCACTGCTCCTAACAATCTCCCTTGCTTTTCAAGGAAACCCATCAATATGCTTTAGAGGCACTTCATCATTATCCCTTCTACTCTTTGTGAATAGTCAGTAGGAATATATTTCAGGGCTTCTAGGGCTGTATTCATTTCCTACTTTCCTTTTAAATTGTCTCTTGCAGTTAAATAGAAGGAAATAAGCTAGCTAAGTGCTCAGGTTACGTGTACTTAATCAAAAGTAAAATTTTACCAAACTCTTGATTATCCAGCCTCTGTAGGGGGAAATTCAGAGACATGATGACCAATTAGAGATTATCAATATTCATATATCATGTGTGTGCATAATGATTTTAATGTATATTATGCATACTTTATTTTAGTGAGAAATTTACATTTTCATCAAACATAATTTAATTTTATAGTACAGGGGATCAAATCCAGGGCCTCATGCATGCCAAGCAAGCACAGTACCCATCCAGTGATATCCCCAGCCCATTATCACATACAATTTTAAGTTTAAAGACAAGTTTGTATAGTTAATTCCCATGTAAGGTCTATACCAGAAAAATATAGACATATACATATATAAAATTTTGGATCTGCAAAGAATATTGTTCAATACGTAGAGTGAGGTAGTATCAGATGATACCAGATCTCAAAGGCATTCACTTAAATAACAAAACATTATGGTTATCTGTACTGAGGTATAAATGTGTGCATACCTAAAATAATCAATAGTATACTTTATATCATTAATGATTTATTGAATGCTTACCATAAACTAATCACTTTGCTAAAAATTCGGCATATACAGATCAATGGGAAGCTATTCTCTCAAAAGGAGTAACCAACATGTAAATAATATAAACTAAATGATCACGTTCTGGAAGAGAGCTACTGAAGTACACATGAATCAGGATAGGAATCATAGAAATGATGAGCCATGAAATAAATCATGCAGAATGGATAGTTTTTCATGTAAATAAGAGAAAGGGGAACTTTTAGAACAAAGAAGGAAAATTTAAAATATAATACATGGTATACTCCAAAAATAGCAAGATGTTCTATTTAATTTGATGGGAAAAGAGGGAGAGTTAATAGAGTGAGTAAGCAAATAATAAAACTTGAAAAGAGAAAATGATATCAGATAAAGGAAACCTGAATGTCATGATAAGAATTTTGGACTTCCAGAAAATGAAGAGACATCAGAGTATTTTAAGTTGTAGTGTTTATTCTCAAAAAGATGTAGGGAGAAGTGAAGAGAATTTGCCTTTAAGGGGTCATTTGATAATATCTAGGGACAGTTTGGATTATCAATGGAGGGCATGATACTGGCATCTAATGTTTAGAAGTCAGGGGTATCGCCAAGCATCCACAATGCACAGGACAGCTCCCACAATAAATGCTCTAAAATGCTAATAGTGTTGCTATAAAGAAACTCTAATAAAGCCAGTGAGGTAATTTTACAAAGAAAAGTTTTCAGTGTACTGCCAATTGAGATGTCATTGCATCTCAAGTAGAAAACAATGAAAGCCAGAAATAAGGCACTAAAAGAACCTAAGAAGAGACACATGGACATGTGCTTAAAAAATAATAATTTGTCTTGTTTTCAGCATTTTGAATACAGTATTTGAGATATAAAAACACTCAAAACTGACTGTAAACTTTCAAATTATTCACAGACACCCAGTATCAACCAGTGTCGAAAGTCTATATTTATGATATGCTAAAGTTGAGATTTCAGTGGGTTCATTACATGATTCTATATGGTAAAATAGACATAAAGATCCGGAACTCTGAAAAATAGTACATTGATTCAATCAAACATTAAGCGTTTATTTAGAGCTTTAATCCAGGCATATGGAATAAGGTATACGCTAAAAAAGACATAACAGTTGCCCTCATTGAACTTCATCACACTCTTCAGTCAGGAAGATGGACAAATGAAATTATAAATATATTGGTAATATATATCATCTTGCCTTAGAAATTAATAATGAGATTTTAAAATATTAATATGAGATGACAATGGTGGGGAGAAGTAGAAAATCTCATACACTAACTGTGAATATTATTTAATATAAAAATCTTCAAATTATAATTTATCAATGTGTTTAAGACCTTCATCTTTTGACCAAGCCATTTAAATTCTAGGAAATAATGAGATGTCTGTCCCTGTTTTGTGAAAGGATATGGATCACAGCATTATTTTTAAAAGTGAATAGTTAGAAGCCATATATATATATATATATATATATATATATATATATATATATATATGCTGTTGTGAAATTAATTGCTATAATTTCATGACAGTTAACTCTTAGCAGATATTATAATTAGTCATTAGTACTATATACTAAATACATTAGTATTTAGAACAATGGTCAGTGGTATAGGGAATTGGTCATTGGTGAAGGCTTAATAGAAAAAATATTATACCAGTTAAGCCTATCTTAGAGACGCAAGTATATATATTTATGCATATGCAATAAGAAAATGATTATCTGAAGGTGACAGGTTAAGAACTAAGGCAATTCTCTTTTTATCTGTTTCATATAAAAATATTATAAGCATAAAAAAATTATAGCTAGGGAACAAAATAGACTTTCATGTAAAGTTATGGTGTTTGAAGGTATAGAATCCTGATGAAACTCTAGTATCTCTGCTTCTGCAGGTAGGTGGGTACCTTCATAAGCTGTAGGCCTCTGAACCTGAAAAAGCCAGGTTCTACTCCACTAAAATTGAGTAATACACTACAAATCTACTGGCAGGCTATGCCCTCAGTATTGCAGGTGATCCTAGCAGCTCACCACCAATTTCTTCTTTCTGGGTCCTAGTCTTGTGAATTGTAGGAATGAAATCCATGAACAATGATGAGTGCCTATAAGAATAGGATTTATTCAAGTGTAATAGCAACAGAATTTTCACAGGGTAGAAGGAGGACCAAGAGGGGTTGTCTTTTGAGTGTGCTAGTCTAGGGGGTTATGTAGTACCTGGGTCAATGCTGTTGGTCAAAATTTATGCTAATCAAGATTTTGAAAACTACTAATGCTACTGGTTATTGTTGAAATCCCATTCACACCTGCCTCACTTTTGTTTTCCCACTGCTCATGGGAAAATGGGAGGTTGAAGGCCTCATGGATGCTCAGTGGTTTGGAGCTGTGGTGTTGTATAGAGCAGCTTTGGCAGTAGGCATCCGCACCAAGGCCTGGACTGGCCTGCATGGTAACAGCTTGTCTGACTCAGGATCACTTTGTCTCAGGCCCCTGTTTGAGATAGCTGTGTTTTGCCACCTGAGCTTCAGCCTGCCTAGGTCTCCACTCCTACTCTCCTCCACTGCATCTCTATGGAAATGCAGTGGAGAGCTGAGGAGCCATATCACTGTAGAAGCCACCAGAAACAGCTGAGAGATTTTTAAGTGAAAGAAAATAATATCACAAATACACAAAAGATCAGACTCATATATTTGTTTAATTTTAGAGCTAAATCTAATTATATTTCTAGTGTACATGTATATAAATATCTGTGAATCCTGTGTAAATTAGTTTCTTTTTACATCCATATACAGTTAATTTTCTTTCTTTTATTGAGACTGAATTCTCTGAGATGTTTCAGGTTAACAATATGTGAGCTTAAACATGGGTACAGAATGAAATAGAAAATAACAAATTATAGAGGACAAAGAGTAGGCATAAAAGAGCAAACCAATATTGGGAAAAGCAAAGAGAAGCACTAAGATTACAACTGGTTTATTTGTTAGGTCTAAAATAGGCTCACCATACCTAAAACACAGGTTGCTTTAAGTACATACACATTTTGGAAAAAAAAAAAACATAAAATCAACTGACCAATTTTCCTCTAAATGCAAAGATCATTATACTTAATTGGAAAACCAACACTTCCTTCTAGCTATGCAGTTTCTACCATATCCCTTGCCTGCCTGTTGAGATGACCAATTTTTTATTTTATCATAAAAACTCACAAATCCTCCCATTCCTCTCTTCAATGTTCCCTTCTCTCACACTTAGTGGAGAAATGGAAGTCACTGGACAGCAGTTTACTTATGGTTTACTGCAAGTACCAACTTACATCTGTGCCAACCCTCTTTATCTTACAGTTAAAATTCCTCGCAAGTATTCTGTACCCCATTTCCCCAACCTTATTCAAGAAATTTTCTCTATAATGTGTCTCTTGTCTTAAAAGCATTTTCTACACGTGTTCCTCCTTGTTCCCTCTCATTACCTCATTTAGCCCCTCCGGACACAATTCTGGCCCCAATAATCCACTTATAGTTCTTTCATCAGGACTAACAATAGATTCTCATTATTCTGTGCTTCCTTGTTATATTTTCATAAATTTTTTGGGAAGTTTCCCCACAGATGTTTGCTTTCTCTTTCTGGAAGCACTCCCATAGTACAACATCATCTTTTGACTTTGCTGACTTGGGTGGCCACTTGAATTAGAGTCCTTTCCTGTCTTTCCTCTACTCATCCTTTTCAGTTTGAAATACTTCAGGGTATGACTTAACCATGATATCCTTATCATCTCAAGCTATAATGTTACTTGGGCTTTATCTTTACCCAGGGGAGCCCCATAGCGTGGTGGTGGGGACTAGATCAATTATCCAAGGTTTTAGGTATCACCTACTTGTTCACAACTTTTTATTTTATGATGCTGACCATAAGACTTCCTCTTCTGGTTTTTAAGTATGCATATGCATCTGAGTTTCCTTGGATGTCTCCTGGGCATCTCAAATATAGCAAGCCCGTGCCTGAACATTTAAAACACTTGAACAGTAGTACAAATCAATAACCAAGAAATTATTTTGAACCCCCTTTTAATAATCATTTACATCAAATTCAAGTCTGTAATTTCCACCTCTAAAATATCTTCCACCCAGCTACATTCCTCTAACTTTACTAACAATACTATGCCAATGTCATTTTTCTGCCCAAACTCTAAAAATGTCATACTAACCAATCTTAATATTCCAATAGGATTTTTCTCTCTCTTGGCCTAACCTGAGTTTTGTTATCTGGTCAGAAATTAGAATCACATTTGAAATCAATTAATTAGATCACATTGTTATTTTGCTTAATTCCTTCTTTGGGGGCTGGGGATATAGCCCAGTTGGTAGAGTGCTTGCTTTGCATGTACAAGGTCCTGGGTTCACTCCCCAGCACCACAAAAAAAAAAAAAAAAACAAAAACAAAAAAAAAAACAAACAAAAAAAAAAACAAGCAACAACTTCCATACTCCTTCTCTGGCTTCCTACTAAACTCAATATGTTATAAAATCTGTTTCCCTAGTTTTCAAGGCCCTGAATGGATCCCTAACCCACCTCTCTAACTTCATTTTGGTTTCCAGTACCCTCCCTCCCAACCTTATAGCATTAGCCTCCTGGTGCAAATAGAGTTTCTTCTCCCTCAAGGATATTAGATTTACTGTTCTTTCATGAGCCTACAATGTTTTTTTTTTCTTACATCATTGCTTTCTGTTCTACACTTTGCTTTTTCTATCAATATTATCTCCTTACAATTGTCCTTCTTAACCATTCTACATATGAGGTATTTGTTTTCATCCCATCAGACTGTTCATTTTTTTTCTATCTTTCATAGAAAATCATATTGTGTATTTATTTATTGGTTTATTAGTTTACTGGCATTTTTATGCCCCTCTAAAATATTATTTAGATTGTGGAAGGAATATTGTTTAGTGAAAAACCGTATGTGTGTTTCTCAGAATAGTATCTAACACCAAGAAGGTATTATTGATCTTTGCCTAATAAACAATTAATGAGATGGCATCAGTAAAATAACTGAATAGGATATATTAGAACATCAGGAGGTATATGCTGAATTTGATAATATTATCTTTACTAGACCATATGGAACAGGTTTCTCCTGGCATCTGCTATATAAATAGGGATATGAATTCTAATTATACAAATCCTAGAAAGCTATAACAGATTTGAAGTGTTTTCAAACATTAGATTAACCTGGGACACTTTCTTGTATATGAACTCACATTGCAAATAATTGTATTTGTATTTTAATGATGAAATTATAACCAATAGTCGTGAAAGCAGTGATGATTTTAGCAGTTTCTTATGGAGAGAGCTGGGCTCCTTCTCTGTGATTTAACATCAAGTACTTTGCATTGAGAGCTTACTTGCAGTATGTCTTCTGGTAGCAGCTGTGGCTGTGGTTTGCAGGGGCAACTGCTATTCGTATTTCTGTCTCTTGACTTTAGAAGCTATACTCTGTCTTTGTTGCCATTGAATGATGGCCACTTAGATTACTGCATGCTACATGATGCTGCCATCTCCTAGCAGTAAATAGCATATGCTGTCTTGTTTAAGGTTGTATTTCAACATTATGTTTCCCCTTCATGTGTTAGATGAACTTACTTTTGCTCCTGACACTACACTCCTTGAGTTATAAGAGTTTTAGAAGTGTAATAATACTGATGATGAAGATGGTGATGAAAGTAATGATGAATTTGATGGTTTCGGTGCTGATGATAATGACAGTGAAAAATGAAGAATGACTTAGATTCTCTATCCATCTTCACCTTGGATTTGATTCTGCTTGGATGATTTAAATTAGCACCTGCTTAATTAGTCAAAGTAAGATATAGAGATGCCTCTTTATTCCATTATGGATATATTTTAAAGAAGGATCAGGACACATCTGGCTCTTGAATTCTGGCTTTCTTTAGTCATCAGCTCATCTCTAAGGGGCTTAGTAATTTATTATGCTTTCACTGCTTTCCAATGGGCCATAAAAAAGAAAGTGGTTTTACTTGAAAAGAACACATTTTCATTCACTAATTGTGAATTAAATGTTATACTATGACTAGATTTGACATAATGTGCTAAGTGCTTGTACAACAATATAATATCCAGTGTTTCTTTAGTTTTTAATTATGCATGTTAATGAGTTGCCAATATGGAAGCTATATATTTTAGGTTTTATTATTTGCAGTATTACAAAAGGTGCTTGATTCTTTTTTCCCCCAACTGAAATTTTCTTATTATATACTATAATTTAAAAAGCTCATGTTTTTCTAAAAATAAGATTCTTACCAAAGTCTAAATTGTAAGGTAAATAAAAATCATTACACATATTTTTCCATTTAGTTTGTGCTTTTCTAAAAAAAATCAATTATATAACATTGGTTCATCCTTGCTTCATTGCACATTCTCATCACAGAAAAGGATCTATCAATTTATTTATTCATTAATAATATATTGAGCAGTCATGAACCCTATGCCCAGCCAGATAACTTGCATTGACTTATATATTCTTTCCCTTTGCCACTTTCTCTTTTTCATTTAAGAAATTTCATAGTATTTTGTATCAGGAGAAGTCACATAGCTTTCACTAAATTTAATTCCAGAAATTTATAAATTTCTTAAAAATGTAAGTTCAAAATATAAATGTTGTTTAATAAAAGAAAAAAGAAACAGTAATTGAAAACATTAGAAGTTGCTTTGTTGTTTGGTAATTTGGGTAGGTCTCAATTGCCATTTTGTCCTTAGTGTATCAGTCATGGCCAGTGACATTTTCTGCTTGCATCTGCAAGATGCACAGAAATAGAGACAATTACTAAACTTACTTCATGACTTACAGTATAATATATTTAATTTGTGGGCTTAACATTTGGGGTCCTGAAAATATATGATTACAGATTGTTTTGTGTGGGTACTCGACATGAAGATCATACCTTTATAGTACTATGCACATTGCATATTATAATTATTATTTCAGACTGCTGGGTTTCATGTAAATATTTATTCTTACCATTTGTGGATATATAATTCTCTTAACATTTAAAATATGACTTGCCTCTGAGGTTTTCAAAATTTATCATTTATTCAAAAATTATCATTTGTTTGAGTGACTTAATTATATGATCTTTTGAATAATGTAACAGGACTCAGAAAAAAAAATGTCCACTATTAGAATCCTTTGCATTTTAAAAGATAAAACATGTTCATTATGATATTTTTAATGGCTTTGACTAAAATGCTGCTTTGGGATTAATGATAGAATAAGAATAAAATAATACTGTCACAGATATAATCATAGATAAGTTTTATTTTTGAAGACTGGGAAAGATGGAATGACTTTTTCAAGATCACAAAACAAATTAGTAAGAACCAAAGTTGGGAAATAGAGTATCTTATTTGAGTCATAAAACATTTAAGTTGGGAAGGAATTTCAGAAATCTTCCTTTGTGATCCTTCCAAAATTCCTTACCTTTACTTCTCAGGAATAAGATTAGTAAGAGTCAATGAAAAGAACATGTATAATGGCATAAAAAATAAAAAAATAAATAAATAAAAAAGAAAAGAACAAATATCTTAAATGAAGATGGAACTCAGATTGCATACCAACCCTGACACTTATTATGTGCCCTTGAACATGTTCCTGAATGTCTCCACTCAGAATATTTGTTTCATTAGTAAAACAGATTTTTGTGACTCAGACATAATAAAAGATAATGATATAAGACCTCTTAGTCTACACTACAATTAAAAAGCTCATCCTTTTCTGAAAATTGGATTCTTACCAAACTGAAAATTGTTAGGTAAATACAAATCATTGTACATATTTTTCCATTTGGAAATGTCTAGAATCAGGAGATTTATATTTTCAATAAATGCTTTTTTTCTTTCTTTTTCCAAGGCAGTGTGACTCCATTTTCAGGCAAACAATCTTTCCAGCTAGGAGATGGAAGCAACAGTCAGATGTAGGTGGAAGAAGAGATGAAAGGAAGTTGGCCTAAAGTATAGGAATGATTCATATTGTTCCCAACATTCTCAAAATGTGTGTTAAAAAATAAAGGGAAGCTTATGATTCCGCAAAAACTCATTAGTAGAAGTTATTTTTACAAAGAACAACAGCAAAGTTTGTTGAAAAGACAAGATAACAGAAAGGGATTAATTGAAACAGAGGAGACTACTAATTCATAATCCCATTCACTTACCTAATTCTAAACCCCACTGTCCTTGTATAACAAGCAGTTTAATTGCCTGCTCTTTATAGAAGAAAGATCCTCTGTCTACATAACAAAAATAGTTATTACATTATGATTAATACTATAATCAGAATCTCTGAATTTCATATATTCTTGTATACTTCCCCTACTCCAACGTAATATTACATTTATGCTGAGAAATATAAGAAAATAGCATTTATAATTCTGGGTAAATTGGAATATTCTGCAATTTCTTTTTTTTTTAATTTGCATTTGAGGCCACTCCATTGAGTATTTTGAAGTACCCACAAAATGCTAGTTCGTGAAATTCTCTTAACACTAATGGCACAGCCAGCCATGAAGTGCAACCCTGATGATTACCTGAAAGGCATGTGTTCCTGAGAGCCCTGCTCTCTATCCAAGAGTCAATGGATACTTGTTCTTGGAACTGTACTTATTGGAAGAGTTTTATGATGAAATATAACAAGGCTACATTTTACAGTGTTCAACACTGATTGGAAATAGAGGTTGCCTATAAACTGTTAAAAACATGCATGTAAAACCCATGACCCTATTTTTTTGCTGCTTCAAAATCAAACCATGCCAAGATCTGCTCACTTCTCTATATAAAACCTGGATAACTGACTGTTTTATATGAAACTCTTACTCACTTCTTTCCATTGAAGATAAAAATTAAACAAACAAATTTATCAGGCATTTGAAGATTCCCAGGACTGAAAGCATTAAATGTTTTAAGAAAAATTTCTAACAGAAAAGGTTTCTTTTTCTATTTTTCAAGGCATCATCAGACAAACTATCATACATCTAGACTGCCCACATAGTGCTAGTCACCCAAAAGAGAGCTGAATTAATTTCATCAATCCAGGTAATCATGAGAATGTTTTGTGTACACAATGAATCCAAACATCTGTGCATTTGAACATATGAATGTTGCTAAAATATCTGGAGAATCAATTGAATTTTTGCAGTGTTGACAAGAATGTATTTTCCAATTTGATACAGACTTACATTGTCAGATTTATCTAGTCTTTCTATAATTAATTTAATTATTTGTCATTACTTCGTACTTCTTGGCAGTCTAAGAATTGTACATTTCTTTCCTAACATAATTGATTTGAATAAACTATTGATCAACAAGCTTGATGAGATATAGAGTCAGAAGAGTCATATCAGATATGTTTTAGTATACAAAATAGGGAAAAATATCCAATTGATTCAATTGATTCAATCAAGAAATATTCAGGCCAAGCTGGGGTTGTAGCTCAGTGGTAGAGCGCTTACTTGGCACATGTGAGGCCCTGGGTTTCATCCTCAACACCACATAAAAATAAATGAATAAAATAAAGGTGATGTGTCCACCTACAATTAAAAAATATTTTTTAAAAAAGAAATATTCAGGCCAAATGCTATTTATGTAACTCATTAAAGCATGCTGTTCGATAAGACAACTACACAATAACTCATTCCCTTCTTCCAACCACTATCTTAAGTGTGATGCACATTCTGTCCTGTACAGTGCACATTCAGGAATATTTCTAGTTTTGCACAGACCAGGAAAATACTGATAGTCCAAAGTACTAATTACTTCCTTCTAATAATAGTTTGCTCTGTTATATTTTTATGTACCACTTGTGTCTTATAGTGAAAACCTGTCTAAATGCTTTCCTAAATAAATCTTTGAAAATTAATAGATGACAAAGAGACATTCTTGACTGGTATAAAAGACCCAGTGATGACTCGGAGTTAAATACTGAGTTTTATCCCAGGACAGATGACATGTTCCATCCTTATATTTTTAGGTGTTTTGTTCTTTCTGAAGGAATGTGAGTAGTAGCTGGCTTCTGGCCCACACCACAGACCTGGCGAACATATTGGGCAAATAAGGCAATCATTAATCAAGAACTTCACATGCCCAAGTCTCACGGATGGAGAATTTCCATTTACCCTTCTAGAGACCTCTGCCATATGCTATGTGGAAAAGTGTGTCTCCTCTAGACTCTTACCCCTCACATTTAAAGGTAGCATTACCATTGTCAAAATAATCCATGCTAGTTATTCTGTTCTGGGTAGCAGGTAACCAACCACCCTGGTTTGCCTAGGGGAGTATGATTTACTGGGATTCAGGAATTTCAATATGAAAATTGGGAAATTACACCAGCAAAAACACATGTGTCACCTGAAGGGTGCTATAGATTCACTTCTTTTAATATGTTTGGTAATTCTTAACTGGTTAGTAGATGTTTTATTTTGTTGTTGTTGTTGATCCTAAGTATATTTAGTTTTATCATATGTGTATACTCTTAATTTTTAAAATTCGTTATTTAATTATTAAAATAGCTGACAAATAAATTTCATTAAAAAAAAAGATTCCTAAAAAAAAAAAAGTCCTTTTGTTGTTCAGAAGAATGTCTCCTTTTGATGTTATTATCCCTGTCAGTTATACCAGCTAAGGACGAAAGGTTTCCTAATCTTTTCTCTGGAAAGAAAAACAAACAAACAAACAAAAAAAACCCTTTTCCTTCCACACAAGCAGCCTTCCAGGTCATTAACTTTGACTTCTTGAACAAAATAGAAGAGCCAGTCAGAAGCCATAGGAGAAGCTATGACCTATACTTGAACACTTTTAGGCAATGAACAACTTGACTTTATTCCCTCCTGTTCAGAATGAGTTGGAGCCTCTTTGTTCTATCATACTCTGATACTTACTAGATTGAAAATTTCCAACATGCAATGTGTTCTGTAGCAGAAAGCATTGCCAATGCAAGAAACAGACAGAAGTTGCTGACATATGCCTAGAATTAGGAGGTCTAAATACCCAATCCTTAATCACTTCATGTTTTCACAATTAAAGCTATTTAAATCCCCATTGATTGGTTAAAATGTTAAAAAAAATCTTTTCAAAACCAAATTTTCCTTACTTCTCACATATAAGTAGACTTAAATATTGGAAACAAAATTTAAAAATTGATTCTCCTACAGAAAGTATTGAGATTTTTTTGGCATAAATATAATAATTCTTACCCCTGTATACACAAGACAAATCAGAAATAACAACAACAATAACACCAACAACAACAAAAAACAAGTTAAATAATGGTAAATATTTCATTTCTAAACATTTAAGATATGTGTGTATAGAACAATGCCATTTCCCAATTTAGACCTTACTGGCAAGCTCTCTACCAACAGGCTTGTTTAGAGCCATTACATTACAGGCAGGATGAATGCCAGGAATCATAAGTCTTCTCTGTTTTCTTGGTAGTTCCTTCAACTTTGAATAAAGTAGGTCAGGGTGAACATTCTATTTTGCATCTTTTGGTTCATCTGAGATAAAAATCTACAAATGTTTTATTTTTTAATTTTACATAATGTATATACCCCTTCTTGGTTGAATATAAAATATTGCTCAATATAAAAGTATTTACAATTTTCACTGTTGTTAGACATCTTTGTCATCAAAACCATTTGCCAGAGCTGAGTTTGGTGGGATCATGATGGTAAAAAGGATGACTATAAGAGAATTCAATGAAGTAGTATCCCTATCCCCAAGGTATTTATTCTCCTTGAGAAAGTACATGTACATATACAACAAAAAATACTCTTACAATTTAGTACAGGTAAGCTGCCAGGTGAGTGGCTAGTGAGTGATAATGTAATTCGGGAAGATGAACACTCACTGAAGAACATGATGTTTAGGGAAGACATATGGAAGGAATAATGGTAAATTAGTATGGTCTGTCAGGCCTTTCTCTACATTTAATGTGAGAAATGCCATAATAGAGAGAAGAAAGTTGAATATAGTTACAAAGGTAG
This sequence comes from Spermophilus citellus, assembly GCF_964194105.1. Taxonomy (NCBI): domain Eukaryota; kingdom Metazoa; phylum Chordata; class Mammalia; order Rodentia; family Sciuridae; genus Spermophilus; species Spermophilus citellus. Next base: position 56,116,895 of record NC_138196.1, on the reverse strand, counting down.
AGAAACTATAAGGTTGGCAAGACTTTAGAAAAATATGCTGATGCCTAATGAAATGGTGAATTTTAAGAGTTTGCTTAACAATTTGAATTTTGTAAAGCAATATAAATTTGATAGAAGACAGGAAGAGTATGTTCTTCAGTGTAGATAAGAGGGAAATAAACAACATAAAGTGGTCTGCCTCAGCATTTAAGATGTATATCTTCATAAGATGTGATACTTATAAGGAAATTTGAACATTTTATTGATTTCCGTAGTTTAGGTTAAGAGGAAATTACGATGTCCTGTTTAGTATTGCACAGTGCCTTGTGCCTGTAATCCCAGCTAACTGGGAGGGTGAGACAGGAATATCACAATTTCAAGGCCCTGGGCAACTTAGTGAGAATCTAACTTAAAATAAAAACTAAAAAAAGCTGGGGATGTAGCTCTATGGTAGATGTATCTATGGGTTTGATCCTTAGTACCATCCCACCCACTCAGATATATCCATTTCATAAAAATACATACAAAAAATATTCAAAATACAAAATACAAATAAGACCTAATAATTGTAAAACACAAAATATCACAGAACTAATCAAATGGACCAAGAAATATAGTGAATATATACTAACTTTAATTCTAAAATAATTCTATTGAGCTATAATATACATAGCATGAAACTTGTCAATGTTAAATTTGTGATTTATGAGTTGAATAAATTTATGCAGCTATTCACTTAATTCAAATTTAGAATAGCTTTAGCACAGTAGTCTCCCCTTCTGACCATTTGTAGCTAATTCTCACACCTACCTTTTGCTTTTTGGTCTTCCCAATTTTGTTGACTCTGGAAAATAAATGGAATCATATAATATAAATTTTGGTGGCAAATGAAGAACAATTATTTATTTTTCCTCTTTGTTAGTCATCTTTCCGTTACTATAGCAAAATCCCTGAGATAATGAACTTTAAAATAAGAAAGGTTTATTTTGGCTCACAGGTTTGGAGGTTTGAAGCCATTGTCTGCTTTTCCATTGCTTTTTCACATGCAGCATGGCAGTACATCATGGTGGGAGCCCATGATGGAGAAAGATGTTCATCATATAGCGACCATTAAACAAAAGTGCAAAACATAAAGTAGCTGGAGTCGCAACATCTCCTTTAAGGGAATGCATCCAAAAACTGGATTTCCACCCAATAGGCCCTACCTCTTAAAGATTTTATATTTCCCAATAGTGCCACAAATGGGGACTGTGCCTTTAATATGTGGGCTTTTCAGGGACACTAAACCAAAACACAGCACTCTTTTATGTATTGGTTCTTTCATTTTTTGTTGTTGTTGATTGACCCTTATTTTATTTATTTATTTATTTATTTATTTATTTATTTATTTATTATTTTTTATTGTTGGTCGTTCAAAACATTACATAGTTCTTAATATATCATATTTCACAGTTTGATTCAAGTGGGTTATGAACTCCCATTTTTACCCCGTATACAGATTGCTGTATCACATCAGTTACACTTCCATTGATTTACATATTGCCGTTCTAGTGTCTGATGTATTCTGCTGTCTATCCTATTCTCTACTATCCCCCCTCCCCTCCCCTCCCCACCCCTCCCCTTTTCTCTCTCTACCCCCTCTACTGTAAATCATTTCTTCCACTTGTATTATTCTTCTCTTACCCCTCATTTCCTCTTATATGTAATTTTGTAAAACCCTGAGGATCACCTTCCATTTCCATGCGATTTCCCTTCTCACTCCCTTTCCCTCCCACCTCTCATCCCTGTTTAATGTTAATCTTCTTCTCAAGCTCTTCGTCCCTACCCTGTCTTTGGTTACTCCCCTTATATCAAAGCAGTCATTTGGCATTTGTTTTTTAAGGATTGGCTAGCTTCACTTAGCATAATCTGCTCTAATGCCATCCATTTCCCTCCAAATTCTATGATTTTGTCATTTTTTAATGCAGAGTAATACTCCATTGTGTATAAATGCCACATTTTTTTATCCATTCATCTATTGAAGGGCATCTAGGTTGGTTCCACAATCTTGCTATCGTGAATTGTGCTGCTATGAACATCGATGTAGCAGTGTCCCTGTAGCATGCTCTTATTAGGTCTTTAGGGAATAGACCGAGAAGGGGAATAGCTGGGTCAAATGGTGGTTCCATTCCCAGCTTTCCAAGAAATCTCCATACTGCTTTCCAAATTGGCTGCACCAATTTGCAGTCCCACCAACAATGAACAAGTGTACCCTTTTCCCGCATCCTCTCCAGCACTTGTTATTGTTGGACTTCATAATGGCTGCCTATCTTACTGGAGTGAGATGATATCTTAGGGTGGTTTTGATTTGCATTTCTCTGACTGCTAGCGATGGTGAGCATTTTTTCATGTACTTATTGATTGATTGTATGTCCCCCTCTGAGAAGTGTCTGTTCAGGTCCTTGGCCCATTTGTTGATTGGGTTATTTGTTATCTTATTGTCTAATTTTTTGAGTTCTTTGTATACTCTGGATATTAGGGCTCTATCTGAAGTGTGTGGAGTAAAGATTTGTTCCCATGATGTAGGCTCCCTGTTTACCTCTCTTATTGTTTCTTTTGCTGAGAAAAAACTTTTTAGTTTGAGTAAGTCCCATTTGTTGATTCTAGTTGTTAACTCTTGCGCTATGGTTCTTTCATGAGTATTCATTTTGCAACCCAAGATAGCAGAGCAGCAACCTCTGTGGTTATAGAGGAACCAGGAAGTAAGACCCACTATGAAAGCACACTAATTTTTGCATGTATTTTAAAAAGAAACCTAGATGTTTCTTTTACTTATTAGCTGTTTTATCTGAATTTTACTTATGAGTATGAGTGGTTTGACTGTTTTAAATATTATTTTTGAGTGAGCCACAATATTTATGTTATACCAAAGAAATGAAAATTCCATGCATACCTTTTTAAATTTTTAATTGATATGTAATATTTGTACATATATAAGGTACATAGTTTGGTAATTTGACACATGTATACAATGTGAAATGATCATTTCAGAGTAATCAACAACATTTCTATCTTCTCAAACATTTATCATTTCTCTGGGTTGGGAAAGTTTGAACTCTCCTATTCATTTTGAAATATATAATAAATTGTTGTAAGCTATTATTACCCTACTGAATGCTTGTCTTTTAATATAGCCTGTGTTCATGGGAGATCAGAATTTCTCAAAGGAATGGCAATATTAAAAAAATTTCATTATTGCATAATATTTATTTTTGTACAAGATATAAGTGCTATTTGCATTTGGCAGAATTTAATTAATTTTTCAAGATTTAGGTACACATTGGTTTCCAAAATTTGTAAAGAATATAGCAGAGAAAAGTGGTTCAATCAATCCTTGATAATACAATGAATTAATGAACTTTGGCTGTGAGCTTCCACAGAGTTTTACATATTTTAAACCCTGCATTTCAAGTTATTCTTCACAAACACCCATGGTTGGTATATAGATTTTTGTGTATCTTCATATACTTATTCAACATTTCAAAATCATTCCAACATAAAAAAAGAAAGAAAGAAAGAAAAAGAAAAGAAAAGAACAATCTAGTTTTGAGAAAATTATAACTTGTATGTTTAATTTTGAATTATTTGATTCTAATTAAAGTCAGATTCTTAGTTTTGTATTTCTTCATTTGCATATTATTTATTCAGTTTTGGTCCCATTTTTATGTTGGGAGTGTTTGGATTTTTCATTTTATAATAATCTTTATTATTCTGTACATAGGCAAGGTAATCCAATTCATATCTTTGTTGCAAATTTGTTCCCAGAATACCATATGCCTTTATGTAATTGTTATTAATTACATTTTCAAAGTCATTGACTTTTTTTCTTGATGATTTATTTCCATTTTTTTTCCTGCTTAGAGAGATTTGGGCATAGTTTGTAGTCAAATGTTCAAATTAATGGTATGAAAATTAAATGAGTAATTTCTTTAAAAATCTGTTTTATTTTTCACCTCTACATCTCTAACGTAAAGGTACAATTTCATTACCTATCAGTTTTTTAAAGGTTATCAAAATAGGCAAGAAATCAAATGATTTACTAAATTCAAATATGACAGGGTCATCCTTCATGACATCAGTGCATAACTCATGTTTCTTTGAGAATACGTACGCTAGTGAATATTCAACTAGTCTTTTTTAAACAGGAAAATAAACACTGAGACTTTACATCATAAGTCTTGACAATTTTAACTAAAGAAACCAGTTCCGTCCTTTTATTCTCCCTCTATTGGGAAGTTGCAAGTACATTAATCTGTAGCCTTCATCCTTGCCAAACATATTTAATAGCATTCTCAAAAGCAGATGGAAGCAAATATTTGATGTGAAATCAAAATTTTAAAAGTTTCCTCAACTGAGAAATTCATGTTCTTCATTCTGTGGTATAAATACATGTGGCCAGCCTGCCTCCCAGTCCTCTGCTTTAAAGCAAGAGACGGTTAACCTTGACTTGGAGATTGAGCTCCAGTGTGCAATTTTGATCTCAGTCTTGCATTAGGGAAGAGGAAGCAACAATAACGATAATCTTAATAGTAATGAGAATACAAAACAAATACAAAAAAGAATATTGTATACTGATAATGTTTTTTTTTTCCTATCTATAAGGTTCTTTACTGAACACTAGGCACATATTTTGTTGTTATCATTCCTCAATACAAGTGATTCCACCCTTTTAGAAATAAAGAATTGAATGTAAATAAATTATATAACGTTATGAAATAGCATGTTAAATTCGAGTCTTCTGGCTCTGCCTCCAGACTAAACCCTGGAAGCAGTAGAAGGCACCAACCAGACTTCCTGTGGCTGCTGGTTCCCCAATTGCTCAGCACCAGTGAATGTCATACGCCTGGCTCTATGCATTCCTTGTTCATGACAGAGTCAGTCTATAATAATGTTTTATTCCCTATATTTTTGTCCTGACCAATGTCTTCGTTTCTTGGTCCTTATTGAGATGTTTTTATGTGAATGAGTGCTCAGTGCTCAATAGGCACCCTGTTGCTAAAACTCCATTTACAAACTTTGTCTCTATCAATACATGGCTCTTTGAATGGTAAATAATCTCTGTCTTCATTGTTTTAAATGCACAAAACAACTTAAAATTTTTTTCTATCAGTTTTCTATTCTTCAGCTAATCTAATGCATTCTCTTTTTTCTCCCATGAAGACACATGAAATAATTAAAATCTTTTTTTAGAAGATTGCTTTGTCAGTTTTCTTTCTTTTTTTGTCTTTCAGGCCTTCCTTATTTCCTCCTTTCTCCCTTTATTCTACCTTGCCTTCCTTCCTTCTTATTATCACTCTTTCTTTTTTTCCCCTAATTCTCAAGAAATAGAATATTTCCTCACAAGTTGCTGTAAATATTAAATAACTCACTAAAATACCATTGGGATTAGATATCAGTTTAAGGAATTATTCACATGTGACTAAACATGCTTTCTAGGTTATTCTAACCACAGCCAATGCCTCCAACTATTTTTAGAGAATATCGTCCATACAGAGAATAAGAAATACAGTGAAAGACAATTTTCTGCCTATGAAAAGAATATAATTCCCATTAATTCCTCTCAGTAAAGCATAAAAAGATGATTAACCAAGCAAAACAATTGGCCAGCTCCCTTATCTAACTGTCTTGAGCTGAATGAATTACTTTATAACTTAGTTCTGTATTTCAATATGGATAAATGTCTATTAGGAACTTACGTACATTCATAAAACAGTGTTATGAAATTCCAAATTAATTCTTTACTATTGTCAGATTTTTACTGTCCTCAGGAATCTTGTCATGAAATATAAATTAATTTTAGTTGGATGTGATACACTTTTACCTCTCTTTTTTAACTTGTCGAAAATGTACAGCTGTTATAATTGATCTTACCTAATTGAATCCTCCATTGAGTGTAGACCTTTCTAATCTAATTTAGATTATAAACCCAGTTAGTCTTCAGGGATTTTATAGACCTCATTACATTCTTTCACACATTTTACTCCTCTTCCATTTCTTCTCTAGAGACATGTAGTCAATCAATGCTACCATAAAAAAAGAAAAAAGAAAGAAAAGAAAAAAAATGATATCAGGTATTTGATCCATCTGGTCTTTCACACATGTTCCTGTACGTGCAGTGTTTTCTGTGAATGAGTTTATAACTTGCCTGTTCTATTCCATATTTTATCTCATCTTGACCTTACCCAAATAAGGTCTAGTGACTTACATTCTTTCTTAGAAACATGATTATTTACCTATGCATTTCAAAGACGATATTCCTGTACTGATGAAATACTGAAGATTTTCAATAATTACTCTAGAATATTTCTCCCATCTTTTCCTTCTCTTACTTAAATATGAAATATAAATCGTGACAATCTTCTTTTAATTTTGAAGTGGCTTCATCTACTGTGATTATTCAACTGATATTCATTATTTACTCAATGTCTTAATGTGTAAGAAACACATAAGAATTTAACATCCTATGTTAAAGATGGATATGAATGAGGACATTATATTAATTAACTGGGACTCATGGACCATTTAATTAGGTGAAACTTCCTTCAGCAAATTCTTTTTGTTCATTCTCACTTACATACCATTTTTTAATATAAAACCTGTTTTTATGAAGTTCACATTCAAGTAGTGGGGAAAACCAATTACATAAGTGCTTCATAGAAGTATAAATGTGGTATGGACCATAAAAGAGGTGAATAGAGTTATAAAATAACAGCATATCTTCTCTTTACCCAGTGTTCTTTACTCCTCATCTTGGGCTCTGGTACCAAAGAATCAGAGTCACATGTGATCCTAGTTGCAATGTGTGTCTCTGGCAGTCCTCATCTGTACTCCATTCTGGCTTTAAGCCAGATTATTTGCATGTCCTTATCCTCAAAATAAGTCAACTTATTCCTTGTGCAGACATTGCTAACCATATGCTTTTATATCAGCATTAAGTATAGAATTCTTCTCTGGAAGTCTTGGTAGAATAATTTAGGCCAAAGCAGTTGCTGTTAAATCAAGAGTTTACCATCTTGAGAAAGACAATGACTTGTGACCCTGTAGAATCATGAGCTATTGCTTATTCACTGCCAGCACTGTCTTCTTCTTGAATTCCCTCTCAGTGTCATGCTGACTTTGGAAATTTGGACAACAGGAGGTAGGGTTTATGAGGCAGGCCAGCTGGCTTTGAAGAGCCAGATGCTCTAAAATACTTCCATGCCTCTTAAGGCATGGCTGGTAATGCTGCAGCTCAGGAGGGCTGCCAGCCACATGTGGATTGTGAATAAAGCACAACTCAAAAGAGATTCTGAAGGAGTGTCAGTTTCAAATATCATATTGAGGTCATGATAAAAATGATAATGATAACAAATGGGATCACTGACAGAGCCTTACTCTGTCTAGCATTACATTTATTTTACATCAATCTCACAGCAACCTACAAGGCAGAGAGACTAGGCAACTTTATTTTACAGCTGAAGAAACTGGGCCTCGATGAGGTTAAGTACTTTTCTCCAATGACACGGTGAGAATTAAATCTTAAATCCAGACCAGGCTAACTCTAGAACCAAGGACCCCAGTACCTCTGTCATATTGCATGGAGCAATTGAAATTTTCCAAGAGTCCTCTATTCACTAAAGCCAGATTTTAAAATGTGTGAATAAATGCTGTTTTAAACATTTAAAATCATTCCAAAGACTTTCTTTCAAGATTAATTGAAGAACGAATCCTTTGAAAGTGCTGTTTAGGGAGGAAAGGGTAGTGCATTAAAATAAAATCAGCAATCCCAATAATTTCACTTGAATTTAAAAATGAGATTCTACTTTTTTCATCTTATTGCAGTTGATCTACTATTTAAGACTAACATTTAAAAATTATCCAATATTGAACTAGACTGCTTTTACTCACAATATTTATAACACTAAATGTATGGGCTTTTTATCACCAACAAATACTCCAACTCTCTTGATACCTGTAATTCAGTAACAATTCTGACACTACCCAGAGTTAACAGAGACCCCACAGATTAAGGGCTTACTCTTACAAGACTGCCCCCACTTCAGATGTCATTTGCAAGTTCAGGGCACCTATACTTTGGTTGAAATGATTCCCATGCCCTCCTGCTGAGGTTCAATAATTTGATAGAATCACTCAGAATTTAGGAAAGTACATTACTTACTAACATTAGGTTATTATAAAAGATAAAACTCCACAATCGCCAAATCACACAGATGAATAGAGCAAGCTATGAAAGAAGAGAATGCATAAAACATCCGTGTCCTTTCTGAGTGCAACACCCCTCTAGCACCTTAACATGTTTACAAACCCAAAAGCTCTCTGAACTTCAAGTTCTCTCTTCAAGACTGCTTTTGAGTTTATAAACATATACATTTCTATATGTAGGTAATATTGATTAATTTTCACACCATTGGTGATTAACTCATTATCTTTTTAAAAAAATGTTTATTTTTTAGTTATAGGTGGATACAATATCTTTATTTTATTTTATGTGTTGCTAAGGATTGAACCCAGTCCCCCATGCATCCTAGGTGAGCACTTTATCTCTGAGCCACAACTCAAGCCCTTAACTCATTATCTTGACCCCTCTCCTGCCTGGAGATTGGGGATGGGACTGAAAGTTCCAATCCTCTAATCATGCTTTGGTCTTTCTGATGAACAGCCCCCATCTTGAAGCTATCAGCCATCCATTAAGGCATGAAAGCATATTTATCACTCTAGAGATTCCAAGAATTTAAGAGGTGTGATAAGATTCTAAGATGTGTGACAAGAACCAGAAACCAAATATACATTTTTATTATATCACATAAACTCAAAACTTGATGGATATGTGGATTCAAATAGTTATCATTTAAAGGCATATAAGAATTCAGTCACTAATAAAGCTCATAATATTGCTTGCTATATGTAATATAAATGTTTAGCTTTCTTTTTTGAAGCATAGCAAAGGGAAAGGAAATCAATATTAATTTTATCTTCTTTACAATATTGATTTTTATTAAACAGATAATTATTAAACACCTCTTTTTTAGGCAAGGTACTAGGCACTGAGGAGACAAAGATAGGAATATTACATCTTTTCTAGAAGGAAACAGCAACAAGCCCAATGTCAAGGCTAACCCTGTCTACAGGGATCCATGGCACCCTGTGACAACTTGGAGGAAGAATAGAGGTATGGAATAGAAAGATGAGAGAATCTTCTAGAGGGCACCTATTTCAAAACATATGGTAGTGACTGAAGAAATTTGGGGTGACAAAACTCCAGGCATATGCAAAGATTGTTTATGAGATTATATATATATATATATATATATATATATATATATATATATATATATATATATATATATATATATATACAGTGCCTTCTAAAAACTTCAGAATAGCTAAGATAAAAGTGTAAAAGTTTTAGAGTGGAAGGGAAATTGGTTAAATTTGAAGAGAGAATGGTAGACTGCTACAGACTGCCTGCAGCATTGTATATCATGCTAAGAAGTTTTAATTGTATCCTATGAAAATGAAAACTCACTGAAGAATTTTAAACAAGGAAGAACATGATCAGATTTGTAATTCGGAAAGATGATCTCTGGTGATAGACAGCCTCAGTCTAGAGACATGCTGGAGGGAAGCCAGCCCAAAGAAAGATAGACAGTTGAGTGCTGCTTAGTAATACAAGGGAAAGTAAGGGGGACTGGGGCTAAGATCAAGGCCCTCGGGATGGAGCAGGAATGATATATTTACAACTGTTTACCAGGTAGAATTGTGGAGTTGGCATGTAAATAGTTTGGGAAAGTGAAGTGGTAGAAACACATATCAGAAGATTCATATCAGAAGAGTTCCTGGTAGGGCCAACGCTCTTGAAGTTGGCGCTGTTTTTCAAGACTGGCTCAGAAAAGGACAAATATGTTGGTCCTTTTCTGAAATGATTAATTCAGCTGGGGGAAGTTGAAAAAGCTTCCAGTGGGAAATTCAAGTGCTGCTGTCTCGGGACCAAAGAAGACACATTTTGGCTGAGAATTTGATGAGTTCAAAACTGCTTAACAAATGGGTACATGAATAGATAATTCTATTAAGTTACTAATTAGCTTAAATGGAAGTACCAATGTCCTTCAAACACCCTTTGATTAATGTCTGTTTGTTGAGCAACATAAAGGTGGGAGAGGAAAGTTTGGAGGGAATTCACAATGAGATATAAATAGAATTGAATTGTAAAAGGTTAATGGATGGGGCTAGAAATTATACAAAGAAAATAATCTTTCTTAAATTTTTAATAAAATTACCAGGAACTTATCTGCTCATGTATGTATCACTCTTGAAACACACATTTGTATGGAATGTGGTATGGTGGTAGAGTTTTACCAGGTTTCAAATTAGAGGCTGCTTGGGATCAAAACCTGACTCTAAATATAAGATCTTTGTGACTTTAGACAATTTAATTAAATTCTCTATGCTTTAGTTAATGCATATGTAAAATGAAGACAGTAATACCTACTGCAAAGGGCAAATGTGTACATTGCTAGATGTGTATAAGTTACTTAGAGGGGCAAAAATGGCACAAAGACTAAAGTTCCACTTTAGAAGATTTGAGCACAGATCATTGCAACACAACTGTATGTGGCTACATTTCTTAACACACTGGTCAGATGTGTTCAGCACTAGAGAGCTCATGTGCTCCTGTCCTAGAAATATTTTAAAAATCAATCAAATTTTCTATATATAAAAATTTTAAAAGAATAAAGGATGCTTTCCTGATTTCATGGAAAACACTGATGCTCTTAATTTAATAGGAAAAATGTTAAAAAGTGAGCAAATTTATCTTGAGTACAGTTGATTATATATCAAATGTTGTTTTAGAAAAGAAATTTAAAATAACTCCCTAGAACAATGTAGTTGTTGGTCAATTTTTTAAGTCTATTTTACTTGCATCATGAGATTTTTCTGTGTATAGTAATCAAAATACTTTTAGAAAAATATCTAAACAATATACTCTATGGAAAGACTTTATTTTTTTTTATACTTATTTTGACTATGTGTTTCCTAGAAAACTAGGTAAATGGAAATCCAATTTTCTTCCACTTAGTTTTAAGCTCCATGCTTTCAAAGCTAGCTCTGCACACATCAGCAACATAAAGCAGGGCAAAGGTAACATTCAAACAGGGCATCATGTCTGGTTAGAGTTAAAGGTTACTGACCTTCACATTTTCTTGAATTAATGGGGAGAACACTGCATGTTTTCTTTCCACATCAAACAATATTATATCCCCAAACCAAATGGAGAATGGACCATTTGATACAGCCTGAAATATCAGAAACTTGGATGTAGCCATTAGTCTTCAAAAACATGACATCTCAACCTATGCAATTTTACTCTAGAGAATCGACTCATAGATTCATGAAAGTATTCTAGTAATCAGTAAAACACTACATAACTTAAAAAGGCAATTTAATCTGTGCCTTTTACAGAAAAAAAATACTTATCATCTCTCACCAAAATACAAATTCTGATAGTCTTTTATCAAATTATTTCAAATATATTTTTTAAAAAATTTGTTTTTGTTGTAGTTGTATACAATACCTTTATTTATTTATTTATTTATTTATTTATTTATTTATTTATTTTTATGTGGTGCTGTGGATCAAACCCAGCACCTTGCACATGCTAGGCCAGCACTCTACCACTGAGCCAAAACCCCAGCCCCTTGAAATGTATTCTTATAAAATATTATTTAACACATATATAATTATATATTATCTTGCAGAGAATTGATTTCTACTTGTAAGAATAGTAATCTGTATCCTAATTTGGAAAGTATATTTTAGTGCAATTAAGAAAGCTTATTTCCTCAAGCAGTTCACATCTAGCAAAGGAATGGGGAAAAAAAAAAAAAATATATATATATATATATATATATATATATAGAGAGAGAGAGAGAGAGAGAGAGAGAGAGAGAGATACAGGTTTTTCCATAATTGAGTATGTTATACTACTGGTAGTATTATAAGATAGTATTTCACAGAGGCGATATTCATGGGCTTAGAAGTCAAAGAAGATTCTCAAAAAGTTTATTTATTTATTTATTTACTTGTGTTTTGACAACTCAGTGAAGTTAGTTAAGCCTCAATCTCCTGACCTTTAAAACTTGGTTATGGTAAGGTTTAGATGAGATATTATAGACAAATCACAGAAAACAATATCTGTATAAGATTACTTGCTCAGTAAAAGTCACTCATTATTTCTATAGGTTAAAGCTCTCTTGGGCACTAGAAATCATTATTGACACAAAAAATACTTGTGGGTGATGCATATACCAAATATGCATTGACTTTATGCTTATAAATGAGATGGTTGACTGACTGAGCCCCAGAATAAAACTTTGCTTATGAGTTTGTTGAAATTAAACATTGAGATCAGAAAAGTCAGCCAATATTTAGAGACTATTTTAAAAGATTTCAGTTCAAGAGAGAAAGTTAATGGGTAAAAGATATTCTACATTTGTATAAATATTTCTCCCTCGGTGTAAATGTAGGACAGTTTCCATTGCTGACAGTCATTTCCAAGTAGAATCATGCATTGCATAGAGCTACTAAATAGAAGACAAATTAACTGGAAGAGTACCTCTAACCAGAACAATCAGGTACTTGTAGCCTGAAGAGTCATTTGGGAAATATTCACTAATATAATTTTTTCTCTTTTAACCTCAAATAGAAGGTCAGTCATGAATCCTAATTCCTAGAATTTAGCATCACTGATTCACATTTCCCTTCTGCTGGGGAAGAGGACTCTTTATGGGGACCTGTGACAACTAAACAGGGACAAGCAACAGCTTTGTTCTAATCTCCAGTGGAGAAGTGATGATTGATGGCTCTCAGAGGATGAGTGACACAGCAGCAAGCAGAAAGGACAGCAGAGAAAGAAAGCACACCAGAAAAACAGGTAGCAGGCTCTGGCTCCACTCAGAAGTATAGTATATACATTATAAGTATCATTCATTAAAAAGGATAGGAAAGAAGAAACACATTATAAAGAATCTGCAAAGAAAGGACTTAGAAAACTTGGTGGTGCTCTGGACTCAAATGATGAAAAGAAAAATAAATAAATAAAGTTACATGTGACTCAAACTTTCTAGACATCACCAATAAATCTAGTGGCTGTTTTTTGGGGTGAGTGATGGGTGTGATATGAAAATACTGGGGAAAAGTTTGAGTTCAAACCAGTTCCAACAAGATAAATGCACTGTATTAAGCTGGGGAAAAAAACTTTGGATAAAAAGCAAGTACTGGAGACTTAAATGGAGTCTCCTGCAATATACAAGCAAAGATGGGAGTCAGTTGCATGAGTGACTGCCCCAATTTAAATGAGTGAATTAGAAAAATGAGAGTGAATGACTGTCAGGTACCCATTTTTCTGAAAATCAGGTTGTATCCATTTCTCATGCAATTTCAATGCACTCCTAAGCTGCAGAGCGGTGTGCTAGCATCAAGCTCGAGAAGATTTAAACTGTCACATAAGGGGAATGAAGAGTTTACAGGACTATTAAACATTTAAACAAATTATCAAGAAATAAGTATGCATTTGGAATGAACCTAAGCTAAGTCAAATCTTTGTCATCTACCTGTATTGGTTCCACTTACAGCATGTATGGACATTACAAAAAGTAGCCTCCTCCTTTTAACCGAACTAACTAGCACATTCTCCTATTTGGATAGGGATGAGAATGGCCGTTTCTGACAGAGGGAGCTGTAAATAATGGGTTTTGCTGTTGATTTGTTAAAACTGTCTAAGGAGACAGTGGCAAGTAGACCTGTAGCACACTTCGCTTCAGCGGCAGAATTCCTGGCACTCTCACCTTTTGTGGGCTGGTGTTTAATGATGCTTTGTGTTTATGAGACATCTTAACCTTGGTTATTTTTAACTGTGAAAAACCCAGATCATATTATGTATAAGAAATATTGACTGGGAATCAAATTTATGGAGAGAAATATCACCCTTTGGGTTGAAAAATTGACCACTACTAGAATATAATTTCTGAAAATGCAGCCTGAAGGCAATTCACTAGAGGGTGATTTTTCAGTGCAGTAGGCAAGTTTTTTCAGGATTCTGACAGTCAGTCTCTCTCTCTCTCTTTCTCTCTCTCTCTGCCTCTCTCCTCTTTCTTTCTCCCTCTCTTTTAACCTCCAAGGCACATTAAAAAAAAAAAAAACTAAATATGTCCTAACTCCATTACTTCTTAAGGCATCTTCTTTAATTTACATAGTCATATGGCCTCTCCAAGAAAACACTATTAGGCATTATTTAAAAATGGTTGATTTTCAAAACAATATAAACCTCTGAAATTTAAGTTTAATCAATAATGAGACACCATGAACTACATTGTACACATCTTAATTGGCTTCTTAATTAAACTCCCAGTTTCTAGGTTTATTTTTTTGTTTGTTTATTTTTTCCCTGAAAGAGCCAACCACTGCTGTCAGGTTTTTCTTTCTAACACATGGCATTGACCATGCCATCCAGCTCCAAAACCTGCAGCAGTTTCCTACTGCTTTTTGAAGAAAGTAGAAAAAAATTTAGGCTGGTATTCAAAGAAGCTCGAATCCCATTCCTATGTGCATTTGCTAATTATTCTCCTTACACAATACACTAGTCACCCTCTCTGGGCATTTGCTTATTGTGATGACATTAATATTAGATTTTATAGCATAGTAACGGAAGGTGAAATATAACATAAGTTCCCTTTTAATTTTAAACAGCATGTAAGATTTTTAATGTTGCAGTCATTCTCTTTAGATCATTAAGATACATTAAGTTACACATGCTTTTATGGAAAAAGAAAATAAGAGGGAGAGGGGGACAGGGGGGAGAACAGAGAGAGAGGAAGAAGGGAGGGGGGAAGATGGAGAATCTATATCTTCTGTTGCTAGTAAAGTAATTATGCTATAAATCCAATCAAGTAAGAAGCTTTTGGGACATAGATTTCATTCCACAATTTCTCTTTTCCTTTGGGCCACTTTGGAATAACAACATATTGGGATGTTAAATATTAATGTTTCACATATAAATGTTATCCCTTTGCTGTATTAAATTATTAAATCTATTAAATTAATGTTAAAAGTCCATATCTTATGAGATGATGCAGATTTTAGTAACTACCAATACCCCAAACTAACACAAAACAAAAATTGTTTCCGCATGGAGTCAAACAGTGTTCTCTCTGTTATATTTAAATGTTAAAATATATATTAAAATGTTGCTGGGAGTGGTGGCCCAAACCTGTAATTGCAGGTGTCTCGGGAAACTGAGGTACAAGGAAACTGAGTTCAAAGCCAGCCTCAGCAACTTAGCCAACCCTAAGCAACTTAGTAAGACTGTGGATGTTACTGTTCCTTCATTATGAGGTGTAGAGATTAATTCAATAGTTTCTACCTTTTTGTGTGTGTGTGTGTGTTCAGGAGAAAGCCTACATGGGGCCAGTTTTTTTTAATTTTAATATTTTGATTAAGTTATTTGTAAGATATTTTTGTTCATTCAGTAATATTTTATTTGTCCATATTTAACTTTACCAATTATGTGATTTTCTCAGGAATGTCCCTAACACAGGTGTCATTCAATCCTCTATTGGGTTAAAGAGGTCTCAGTTTTCTGATCTGAATAATGGCAAACATAGTACCATCAAATTCTAATACAAAGAATGAAATTTAGATGGTTTCTATTATTACTTGACATTTATCTTGTAAAATATTTCCTCCAGTGGACCTTTATTTCACTATCTATACTGAATTTTTTCTCATAATTTTGATTGTCAAAAGTAATAATTCAAGGTAAATATTAAGCAATATGATTTTAAATATTATAATTTCCTAGTAATTCTTTACTTAAAAAAGAAGGAATCCAGCACATCAGCATATATGGATGTTCAAAATGACAAAACATTTTATTGTGATTATTTTTATCAAACTTCCCAACTCTCAGAAATTGTAGTTTTGCACAGTCTACAGTATTCTCTGAGAGACACTGGTTCTGAAACCCAACACTGACAGGTCCCCAAATTATCATTTTTCAAATGATGGTACAAAAGACAGCACATACAGTAGAAACCATAATTTGAATGTTGATATTTTTCTGAATTATTTGATATTTTCCTGATACTCTTTCCTGATGCTGGACAGAAGCAGTGACCTCCGACTTATAGTCAGCCACAAGACCATGAGGGGAATCACCTGATTCTTTGCAGCACATTGCATTGCTGAACAATGATATTTGGTAGGTTAGGTATAGTGAAAGCATTTTTGACCTGTGATATTTTCAACTTATGATAGGTCTACCAGGACAATGTAAGCCAAGGACCATCTGTATAACTGCATCCTACCATCTGTGTGTATGTTTATTTAAATATTAAAATTTAACTTCAATATTCGACTTTTGCTATTTCCTTTGAAAAACTTTTCCTCCCCACCCACTAGCTTAGGTCTCCCTACTACATGATCTCAGAGCACTGAGTTCAAGTGGGATTGAAGCACATCTCCCCAGTCTCTCCTGCTAGACTCTTGGGTTCCTGAATGGGCTCTGATTCTCTCATCTCTGAGCCTCTCTTCAAGAACAATGCCCACTGCCATTGTCAGTGTTCACCACTCATTGCTCAACAAATTATTCATAAATCTTGCCATTCCTGCTGCTGAATAAATGTATATTTATGTAATAAATTAAGACAATCATTATGGAATTAAGACAGATAATACTAATGTTTTTGTATAAGAAAATCTGTATGCTGCAATTTATTCAATTTTGTTTACAATTTCCTACTTACAGACTCCAGGAGGTTCCTTTTTTCTATATCAATCTATTTCTTGGTAAGGACCATGACTTCTCAACTAAAGACACACCCAGATCATTCTTCTAGCTACCAAATATATTTATCCCCATTCTTCCTCTACAGATAACCAAATAACCAAATTTATCTCCTCATATCCCAGGAGTTTATCTGTTATTGCCACCTACGAACTACTCATTAACAGCTCACAACACTCCTTCCTGTCTTCTTCCAGTTATTTCTTGGAGACTTTTTCACTCCTAATCCAGAAGCCCAGGACACATTCTTTACAGTTTATCTTTGTTGGTGTCTCTTTAAGTTTATCCTTTCTCTTAACTTTTATTATGCTTCTACCATCTAGTCAGAAACATTGAGTTATTTTTCTCTAATTCTTCATTAAATGCCTAGTCTACCACTTCCTTCCTGAACAGAATAAACAGGATGTGTATATATTATAGTTATAAAAGGGGTTTATGAAATTGGCTACATAATCAAGAGTCCCCACAATGGTTGTCTGTATAAGAGAGCCAAGAAGCTGGAAACTCACAAGAGGGACCAAAAATATGGGCCAGTGCAAGATTGAGGCCTAGAATCTCCCTAGGGAGTCTGTGGTAAGAGTCACTTTGGAAGACTTAAGAAGCTGGAGTCTTATGTCCATGGGTGATGGCAGCAGTCATAGACACACCTGCTCATGAAGAAACAAAATGGCAGCCATTGTAGCTTCCTCCTTCTTCTGTTTGTTGTTCTACCCACATCAGAGCAGGTCCTCCTCAGATTGCTGTCCTGCATGCCAGTTGTCTGGAAACACCCTATCAGATACATCTAGGTGTCTCTTAATCCTAGGCATTTCCTCAAGTCTCTTAATCCAGCCAAGTTGACAATCCAGAATAACCATCAAAATATGTGACCTTAGAAAAGTTACTTGCCTCTCTAAACCTATATTTTCTTATCTGTAAACTGGGGATAAAGTAATAACACCTACTTTAATGAAATTATATATGTACAGAATTTAGTGTGTGCATGGAATATAGTAAGCACTCAGTAACAATAAACACATGTTGTCATGCACATGTAGCTCGTGTGGACACATGACTAATTGAACATTTTGCCGTGGGAATCCCATGACTGAAAGAAAGAGATTCCATGGGGTGATGAACAAGACTTTTATTTCCCCCCAGAGAATTGCTATGAATAAGTAACCTTGTGTTTTAGAATTTTTGAAATGCATAAGTATTTTTGAAATTACTTTTCAAAGTACAGTTCCTGCGTGATGATAGGTTCCTTTCCCCTTTTGTGCCACCCCTAAAAAGGGATAAAAATAGATAAAGAACTATTTTGAGTAATGTATATGGTTACGTATAAGGTTGTTTATATCTTATATTGATTGTTAGGTTTGAATGGATTATAAGATGTTTGAATAGACCCATTTAATAAGAAAATTAATGTCTATTGCCTATGTATTTATTAATTCATATAAAATATTTTAAAAATATCTGCCATGTCTGACACATGCTGCTTGGCAAACAAGGCTACCTCTTGAGAGGTACAAATAACTTTGAAATTTATCTATAGCTTGCCACAAAAAAATAACAAGAAATATTTCTTAGAAACTAATTAGGAAACCCTCTATGCTAAAATTTTTCCCCCATACTATATAATTTTCAAAAATACCACTGTGGATTAAAGTGTGCAGATATATCCAAATAATGCCAGTAAGTTATGAATTAGAGGAAACATTGACAATCTTTTCTTATTTACAAATTTGATTTTCAACAATATATTTAGATCCATAGTTTGACATAAAAATACCCTTAATTTTCTCATCATTCTGGTAGAACTACTCTAATATTCATCTACATTATGTTATGTCTAATAAAAGCATTTTCTGAATTTGACAGGAAAAAGATTGATTTTAAGTATAAATTCAGACCATAAATGAGTTCACATGAGTTAAACTGACAGTCCAGCTTGGCAGAAGTCAGAATGTATGAACTGAAGATACATAAATGTATGTGTGCAACCAGAAAAAAAAACAGGCTTGTATAATTTGTGCTTCTATTATTCCTGAGTGCTGCACTGCAAGAATGAGACATGGTTTCTATGAATGTATAGCTGCTCTTTCTAAGATGCATGTACACAATCTATTTTTGTTGTTGTTGTTACATAGATGTGTAACTATAGCCCTTAATCTATGAAGCACGTGTACATTTAAAATAAGTCTCCAAATGTTATGATATAAACAAGAAACATACTGTTATTTCAATCACTATTACATTGTTTATAAGGTTGCTGGATCGGAGAGGGAGGTTTTAAAGGCATTCATAATTTCTATGTATTTCTCTTAGTTCTAGCCCAATATATGTTGAATATAACAAAAGGAATTTTCTAAGGTTGAAGCTTATGCTTTTCAAACATACATCTCTCAAATCAGCTTAAGATGTAACTGTGCAACCCAGTTTTATTTTTTTCATCCATTTGCATTTTTAGATGTGTTTTTCTCCCGGCCAGATTATTAGAGTTGGTGGCTGCATGGTATAGATAGTGAACCTGCTGTATGTAGGTGTCTTCACGGAAATCACCTGGGGCCGAGAGTTCTGCTTTTCTTACCTTATCGTATTTGGAACACAGATTTGCTCTGCTTCTCATATTTTGGCATCTGTGAATCACCATCATGTTGTCATATTCGCAGTTACAAAGTAGCCGATGGGAAAGGAGCCAACTACTTGAGGCACGTGCAATGAAAAAAAAATCTGATTTCAGCATTATTCATTGGAAATGCTATTTGTGAAAGCATTTACTTCAGTTTTTGAAATGCTGGCAACAACATTAATAGGCAATGCATAGTCCTGCTTTTAGAAGAAATATTCCTATGTACTGAACAGTGAAGGAACCCGTAATTACTGAAAATCATGGGTAAAATAGCCACCTTAGGAACCCAGAAATGAGTACTTATCCATCATTTACTTAGATTTAGTCCCCAGTATCTTCTAATTAAATGGACAATAGGCAAGTCATATCAGTATAGGTGACTTATGATAACTCTCTCAATCATATCAGTCTCTTGTAATTTTATCTTTCATAAACAGGAGTATAAATGGGAAAAAATTAAATTTTGAAATCGAGTTTATTAACAAAAATAAACTCCAAGTGTATCCTAAAAATCATTATATAAATTTATAATAATAAAAAGCTTATTAAGAAGTTTCAAATTAGGGCTGGGGCTGTAGATCAGTGGTAGAGTGTTTGCCTTGCATGTGTGAGGCACTGGGTTTGAGCCTCAGCACCACCTAAAAAAAATGAATTTAATAAACAAAGATATTGTGTATCTATGTACAACTAAAAATAATAAAAAGAAGCTTTAAATTAAAATCTATCATAAGTATAAGCAAATATGCTAAAATGGTTTTAAATATTATATTATTTATTTTAGCTTGACCCATTCAGTAGAAGCTTGTCAGAAAGTTTCAGGTCCCCATTTTTCTACACGTATCACTTAGATTTTTATATATTTTTTGAATTAAAGAGTGACTCCTTTTTAAACCTTCAAGGAAATAGGGCACACCCACACAAACTAAGATTATTTTCTGTCAGTTTGTTTGTTTTTAGCTTCACTCTACATCTAACTACATTTAGGTCATGCTATCTCAACTCAAACACTGCATTGACTTTATAAATTTTTTTCAAAAGTTTTCCACTAGTAATTTAATACAAGGTTTGCTGTTATCTCTGAAGGATTTATGGTGACAAGATGGTAGAGCTAAGGCAAATACAAGAAATGCCATTTATTTGCAAAGAAGCATGGAGATATTTCCTTAAGTCAGCATTTATTGTTTTATGGGATACTCACTTGCATAGTTTGTTTTGAAAAGGAAATATCAAAGAACTGTAGTCCAGTAACTTTGGGAATTCTGTGCATTCAAGTGGCACTAAGGGCCATAATGAGCATTAGTATCTAAAGTACTTATGAATTCCTTCAATTAAACACTTTTATAAAATATAAAAGTATTTTTATGTATTTTATATGTATTTGGCTAGAATTATTTTTTTTTTACAAGTTATAGCACCCTATGGAGCACATTTTATTTAGAAAATCTACCTTGAATGAGGGAACTCAACAGGACTGTTAATAAAGACCAAGCATCTTTCAAAGCAAAGGATCAATGAGTTAGATCTTTACCCTAAAACCACCAACTTGTTTCCTTTTGTCCAAATTCTATTCTGAAAAAAAAAGAATCCCTTTGATAATCTATATTTTCATCATTTAGAACCCCTACCTATTTTACTAATGGGAATGATGTCAGTCAGTCTTTGTTGCGGTCACATTTCCAAATTTTCACAAGGGAGTCACCTGAATTTTCAGTTTTTCAGGAGGAGGTACCAGGCAAAAATAAATGATTTATGGGACATGTAAACAGTTTGGCAGAAATACACCCATATTAAATTGCGAAATCTTTTGAAATATGACAAAGATTAATGTCTCTAATATAAAAAGAGTTTCTACAAATGAATATGAAATAAGCCAAGAGTCTAACAAAAAAATATAAAAGCACAGAGTATAAGTAGACAATTTTCACAAAAGATAATACTAGTAGTCTACATATAAAAAGAAGTTTGCCTTCATTAGTGAACATGAATTACAAATTGGGGCAATAAGGAAATAGTGCCTTTTTTTTTCCAATCCCTCAGATGGCCAATATAAAAGAGCATTCCAATCTACAGGTGATAAAAAATTAGGAAGAGTGGTACTATGAATTATAAAGTTTTTAAATTATAATCTGTCAATCCCTAATAAAACAATTGTCTATATATCTTCTGATACAGCACATTCAACTCTGAAGGAACACTGTGTGTGTGTGTCTGTGTGTGTGTGCGTGTGAGTGTAAATTTATTAACTTCTCTGTGACTAAATTCTTCAACCTCTCACCTCCCGCCTTCTGCCCCTCATATACAGTCCCATCTGCTTGACTCTGTTCTTTTATATAAAATACCTGCTAGTTCAGCCCTGATGGAGATGCAAATCTGGATTGGCTGTTGCTTTGAGTGACACTGGAGATGAGATGTTACTGCCATTGCTGCCAAGTTGCAAGTGCCACCAATCCATGTACACAGAGTACCCCAAAGTTCCCTCTCCTCACTATCCTTGTACCATGTTTTAATTTAGATGCCTGTGACTTGAGGGGAGATAAGACAAGGTTCCCTCTGCCCCTTCCTGATTTGGTCTTTACTTGTCCAGGAAAACATTACCATACCGGGTTGAAACTTGGGTACTATATACGTGTTGTGAAAATGCAGCTTGTTTATGACACATACTGCTCTCCAAATGCTCACAGGAGCTTCATGTCTGTCAAGAGAGTTTGTCTCTGTCTACTCCAGAGTGGAGATCAGTTTACTGGCCTCAATTCCTTCAGTTCTCATGATAACTTCTCTCTCCGAATGCTTTATTGTTTTCTGCCATCTGGCTTGGATCTGCCACAATGCAGGCACCAGACATGTTTGTATAGCTTTACAATTCAATGGTAGGAAAGTGAGCAGGTAGAAGCTCTGTGTCCATAATCCTTTGCTCCCTGGACACTGCTCTACCTCTCTTTAATTCACAGGAGATTAATTTCCAGTCTCACCTCCATCTGACCCCTAGTGACCAAACTGGAAGAAAGCTAATCATACTGAGGGAAGACTTATAACCAACCAACTCTTATCTATTGCCAGACCCTTGTCCAAGCAGTGTCTTGGTGAAGTGATTTATGATTATAGAAATTTTCACACTGAGACTCTTATGACTTCTTTAGACAAAGATCAGGAAGTGATTGTGATTCTACCCTTGTTTATCTAATCAAAGTGTCAAGTGAGCCACACATCTTCACTCTCTCCTGATGACCAGTTTCTTCTCCAGTCCACCTTGCTCATCAGGTTTGATTCCTGCCAAATTGTGTTCTTCACTGGCTCCTCTTCCTCTGCTTAGTTTCTAATTTAGAGTCCCCTGAAGTGAGCCTTCTATTTTTTTAAATCTTTCCATAGGTGAGCTCATCCATATTCCTGGTGCTAATTCCCATCATTATTTATTCATTTAAATATATTTGTATACCCCAGTTGTTCTCAGCCTGGAACAATTTTGTCCTGTTCCTTCATCCCCATTTAGCAATGTCTGGAGTCGTTTTTGTTGGTTTGGGGGATATACTACTATCCATTTGAAGGAGGAAAGGAAGCCATGAAACGTCCTATAATGCCCACATGCATGAGACAGCACCCAAAACAAAGGAATATCTGAGCCTAACAGCCAGCAGTACTGAAGTTGAGAAACACTGCAGGCTGGACATGGTGCTCTGTTCTAGCCTGATTACATACAGTGTTACCACTTACATTCCTATATGCGCCTCACACTTGTTAGGGATAAACTAAAATACAAATCCTTTGTCTCTTCCTCAATTACATTTTTTCCTTTCTCAATCCTAGCACAGTCTAATTTGCTTCCCTGAAATCCAGGAGTTATACTTAACTCCTACCTTCTCACACTTGCATATCTATCCAATCAGCAAAATTAGTGAATTCTACCTCCATAATTAATTGTAGTGTCACCTATTTTTCTCCACTTCTATCCCCCCAAGACCTCTTGCCTGAACTACTGCATAGCCTTTTACCTGCTCTTCTGACTTTTACCTTTAACTCCTGCCTTTCACTCAGGTGGCCCCTGAGGATTTACCTGAAAAACATAAATTGGATCATAATACCACTTCTCTCATATCCTGTTGTCAACCCTTTGCACTTACAAAACGGTACTTGGCGTGTCCAAATCTGGCCCCCAGCCCATCCTGGAGACCTTATTCCCAAGCCTTCCCACTAAGAGCGGGGTTTTCCTCACAGGTTTCAAGGATTTTTTTTTCTCCTTTCAAGCTCTCACTCTTGTGCTTTCCTTCCTTCTGGAATGCTCTGCTGCCAGGTCTTCCCAGATTGACTGCTTCCTGTCGTTCATTTTTATCTTGGATCAAGTGTCACATCTTCTGAGTGCATTTTCATAGCCACACACAATGAAATGGTGTCTGTCACCCACCAGCACTATCATGCCATCCTATTTGGTTTCATTCACAGCACCCAGGGCTGCTTTCCATTTGGTTGTCATTCTCAAGATGACAGAAGGAAGGCCAGTGATGACATCTTCCTCTGCTTCTCCTTAGTTATTAAATACCAGTTAAATTAGTGGCGACTTTCAGCAATACAAAGAATTAGAAACGAAGTGTCTGCCTTTTGAAACATTGGTACTGTGTCTGAGCCCAGAGGCAATGATTCTAAAGGTGAATAAAAATATTGGAAAATAGCAATCTTGTGTGGATCTACTCAACATTCTTGGAAGTTCTTCCAGAAGTTGCCCTTCTGACCAAAATGTACAAAATTTCCTCCATGCCTGTCTCTCCTCTTGGAAACCTCTCATAGAATAAAACCTTGTATTACCTAATACTTCAAATATTCCTTTTTAATTTCCAACTAGATTACAAATTGCTTAAGATTAAGAATTCTTGTTTATCTTTTCACCACTTGTAGCATAATTCAGGACTTCAAAGAGCCGAAGCCTTTCTGTAGAGCACACATCCTTAAATTTTCTGCATATGCTGGGTGCCACAGTGGCACCCGCCTGTGATCCCAGCAACTCAGGAGGCTGAGGCAGGAGGATCATGAGTTCAAAGTGAGCCTCAGCAATTTGGTGAGGTCCTAAGCAACTCAATGAGACCCTGTCTCTAAATAAAATATAAAATAGGGCTGGGGAATTTGCTCCGTGGTCCAGTGCCGCTGAGTTTCCTCTCCATAGCCCCCCCAACAAAAACATTCTGCATATAGTTGCTAATATCTATTTGCTACTTTTATTCTTATGATCTGAATTTTTGCTGTATTCTGGATAATTAAGGTATTATGACCTTGCATGTTTAGCAAAACCTAAGTTTACATAAAAAATGTTTCTTGATACTTCTGTAGAGAAGATCAGAAACAGATTCACTGAAATCATTATAAATCTAACACATATTGAAGGTTAATTATGTGCCAGTGTTTTAAAAGCCTTACATATTCTAACTCACATAATCCTCACACTAGCTTTATAATATAGTGGCTATAATTTCCCTCCTTTTATATTTTAAGAAAGTACAACAGAAAGAGATAGGCAGTTCATCAAAGATCACACTATGGTGAGCACTGATATGTTTTAAATCCAGGCAATGTGACTTTCCAGACAGTACTTTTAACATCTAGCTATTCGCTTTTGATAAACACTATGCAAATGATTTTAAGGGCCTTTATTCCATTAAAGTAACAAAATCCTTTCTATCTAAATTCAACTTTTTAAAATTCCACAAGCTGCCATATACCCTACACAATTAAATGTGTCCCAACCCTTCACTAATTTCAGTGATAAATAATATTTCTGCTTTGTGGTGTGCATGACAAATTCTTTTTTTTTATCCTCTACGAAAACACAAGAATTTAAATGAATACTCTAATATATCTCTGCATTCTACAGTGGGGGGAAGGTGAAAAATCAGGAAAATAAATTACTCAGACAATATATTTTGGCAGTGTAATGGTCCATTTCTAGCAAGGAGCAAAATAGACATTATATGACATGCTTTTGTTTGAGATAATCTTTTAATTTTGGTGATGATTAACAATCCAAATAAATCAATATGAACACAATTTAAGAATAAAAAGATAGCAAAAAAGCCCTTTAATTGTCTTTTCTATCAAAAGGAATACATTTGTTATTTATAACTACAAAGAACCATGCTAATTTTCAGAAAAGACTTAAGATTCAATATATTCAGCAGCAATGGATTCACATAACAACCATGAACTGCACAAATAAAAATCTACATTAAAAGAACATTAGAGGCCAGACTAAAACAGAGAGAAATGAAAAACTTGAAAGTGAATGTCTTTCTAGGTAACCAATTCAACTTCAAGGGCCATCTGTTCTCTTTTAATGCCTCACATCACTGTCCTCTACCAATGTAGACGTGGTCATGGTTTCTGGTACCCTAATTAAGTAAAATCAATGTGGAATGGTAGGGCAGGGCCACATAACCACTTTCACTCCGTATTTTGACAAGGTATTTGCTTGTCAATGATTAAGTTTCAAAAGAATTCTGCACCAAGATGAGTTAATATGGTTTCTTTATAGATTTCTGCCTTTAAAAACAAAAAAAACTAAACCATAACTTCATCATTACCTATTTCGGGTAATGAAAAGGATAGATATCATCACTGCTTTACAAAGGCAGAAACTGTGGTATAAAGGCAAAAACATAATAAGCTACAAAGTCAGTTCTGTAAGAAAGGAGGTTGAAGTCAAGTAAGTTGGAGTAAAATCCTTCTTCTACCACATGGTAAGTGTACCACCTTGAGGCAGCAAGCATAATATCTTTGGGTTAATTTCATCAATTATCAAATGAGAGTAGTGTATTATATCAAAGTGTTGAGTCAGTTATTGAGTTTTTTTTTGCTGACCTTCAAAAATCTAAAGCTTAAAAGTATGAAAACAAATCCATCTCTTTCCCTTGTTTCATACTTCTTTTATTTTCTTATGATCACTAATTTGGCAAATTGTTCTTTACTCCTTCAAGCCAAACTCAGAAAGATATTCTACAATTCTCCCTTCTCAGATCATTACAACCATATATCAATTATGTTTTTTAAATACTTTGGGAATCATTCCCTTTCTTTGTATTCATATTGCCATTCTGTCAGCTTAAGACTTTTATATTCCAGTTATGGATTAGTGCAAAATTTTCTTTACAATTCTGTTTACCTATGTCTGTTTCCACCATATTGCTAACCTGAAATATTATATCAGGTTTCGTTTTAAAAATCCTCTATGTTTTTTAAGTTAAAAATGGTGAAACATCTTAACAAAACATAATGATATGGACTCTTCAGTATTATATTCTTTATTGTCTTTCTCTTTAGGCTTCCACCAAATTAGCCAAAGATTACTATCTGGCAACATTTCCCCATGTCTTTGGCCTATTCTGTACATTTTCCACTGACTAAAACCAACTCTTTAAAAATCACACTCTCACTTCAACCTCCAAAGGAAAAAAATTAATTTCCTTGCACATCCAATAGTGCATGTGCAACACACACAGACACAGACACACACACACATACACACTTATAAAAGGAGATGAACACAACTGGAATACTAAGCATTTAATAAGGAAGACATCCCACTTCAATGACCCTAATATCCATATACTCAGTTTTTTATTTTCTTACTTTTCCATCTGTAGAGAAACATCATTTGAATGCTGTGCCTCTGCAGGGAAGGGTTTTTTACTGTTTTTTTTTTCCCATTCCAATTGTGTTCGTGACTAACACTCAAATATTTCTCAGAGGACTTTTGCTGATTTGGTTGTCTAGGGGTACAAAGCTCTTTAAGGTGCTGACACCACTTCTATTCTACACCACTTCTATTCTAGACCATCATCAAGTGCATTTTTGTGTAGGGGTAAATATTAACTGCTGAAATACTTAGTTGGAAATAAGCTGAAGAATGTGAATGTGTTGATGGAGAAAGAGAAATTGTTAGAGGTTGGTAAATATCATCCCTGGCTTACCAAGAAAGGAGCCCAGATATCAATTAATTGATGGCTTTGGTTTAGGCTGTGGTCCAGTGTTCATACCATTATAAGTTTGTGGCATGCTGTTTTGATTTTCCTTGGAGATGTTTAGGGCGTTTTTTATTATAGTTATTTAGTGCAGAGAAAGAGCACTAAAGATATTTCATTTTAACTTTGTTTGTATAACATGTTATATGAGTAACCATAAGCTTTCAAAGCTTATCAGCTGCTTGAATATTGTCCTCTTAAAGTTGGGCAGCTTCAAGTTTAAATGATAATTTTTCCTCCACAGAGTGGTAAACCATATGCACTGGTTTGCTCACACCAGTCCCGGATCACATTTATTGTACTAACATCCCATCTGCTTCCTGCCTTCTTTTATATCTCAAAAATCTTCCAGTTTGGACAATGAATATTATGTTTTCTCTATCAATACTGGACTTATGCAGAGGTCAAAACTTTTGACTACAATGCTTGAAAAGGAAAAACTGAGCAAAAGACAATTACTAGAATGCAGAAGGAACACAGTTTAGGATTTGAAGGAAGAAATGTGTGAGATATGAAAGTTGGGTCAAAAGTTAGAAGAAGGCACTTTCATGGTTCTTGTTTGCTGAGGGTCCCAAGCCTGAGATGGGAAAGGGGGAGGTTAATTTCATGAATAAAAGACAGGCCAGTGCTCCTTGGTATAATAGGTGATAAGAGTGTTGGGAGAAATTAATCTAGAGAATTCAGCACTGTTCTCAACAACAAATATTGGAGGCAACATCAAGGATGTTCAAGTTCATTTTATGAGCAATAAAAAAAGTTAAAAGACTGGAACTAGATTATATCTGCTTCTTATAAAAATGAGAAATATTCTAATATCTATGTGGATAATAGATTAGGGTTGAGATTGGGTGCATGAACAACAAGAAAATTGTGTAGACCTCTTAATAAGCTAAATGATAACCATTATTAAGGCTTTGGAAATTTAGCCATAATGCTGGTAGTAGAGAAAAATAAGCTGTTTATTTGCTTTTTTCATTAACTCTTTTTTTTTTCAAGAACGAACAGGACTAAAACTTGAGAATATTTTTTTTTTTTAAAGAAAGAGTGGGAGAGAGTGGGAGAGAGAGAGAGAATTTTAATATTTTATATTTTAGTATTTGGCGGACACAACATCTTAGTTTGTATGTGGTGCTGAGGATCGAACCCGGGCCGCACGCATGCTAGGCGAGCGCGCTACCACTTGAGCCATATCCCCAGCCCCAAGAGAATATTTTTTTTTTGGTTCTGATTGCTTCTGTTAAACCAAAGAGATATTTAGAACCATCTCTAGACCGATAAATGTTTACATTAATTGTTTCATTGACTCTTAATCAGTTTTTCCCTTGGTTACTGAGAGGACATTGTCTGGGAGGGAATTTGGCCTGAAGTTTGCACAGGGTAAACTAATGCATGTTGAGAGAACTGTGCACCAGGAGCAAAAGGTCAGCAAGCAGCAGAGGTGATACAGAGGAGCCAGGAGAATCACAGGATGGTCATTCCATCCATCTCTGAGTACACCTCCCCCTTTCCAAATCTTATTAGACAGTCAATCTAGGACTTAGAGTGAGAAGCAATTTTACTGTCCTAACAATTTAACACTCAAGTGAACTCAGATGAATTTACAAGAAAACCTACCTCCGTTTACAAATTAGAATCTGAATGATATCAAGTTTGCAAGAATTTGGATCTTACTTGCTCTGAAGATAAAATAAAACTAGGTTAAATTAAAAAGCAACTCTATAAACAACAACAACAACAACAAAACAGAATGGCAGCATTTGTGATATATGTAGGCAGCTGAAAAATTGCACATGTGTAGTTTTACATATGCAAACAAACAGCCTTCCTAAAGAAATTACTAGATATTTTTTGGTTTTGATTTCTGAGAACAACAATTCAAATTTTATGGAAAGAAAGCATCAACTCTTTCTCCTCCAAGTTCCCCATCGTATCACTCCTTTGCCTCTGATTAGGATTGAATAGTGTGTTTGTTCATTCAGGACAGTTTGTATGAAGCACAGTGTTTGGTGCATATTACCTAGACCTGTGACTGTACCTATTTCATCTCAGTGAGAGTTGTGAAGTATTGTAAATAAAAATCTCTCTGACTTTAATGCAGTTCTGTGAAAAGTATATAAAAAAGTCAAATAACTAATGAACTACTTGAAAAGAGTGCATTTGATATTAATAACTTATACCTGGTGGTATTTTATTTTTATTTTATAGAAATGAAATCCTCAACATCTAACCCTCAGAGTTTCTGATATGGTTGTCAATTCGAATGCTTCTCATTATACTCAGTGAATGGAATATGCTCAAATATACACCCATGACCTGCATAATGTGCCCTGTAATTTCTGTTTTTGCTCTCAGACATGAAACACATTAGCTTTTGTGGTTTCAGTGCACATGAATTGAACAGAAATGCATTTAATTATACAACTAAGGAGGTGATTTTCATTTTGGGGAGAAAAGAAAGTAAATGAGACCAGGAAAGATTTTTTTCCCTTTAAGTTGGCCTGTAATTATGATAAATATAACAATGCATCATTGTTCATAATATTTACTGAATAACAATAAATATGTTTTATTTTAACAGGCCATTTGCCGCCAGAAGCATGTTTTCCTTTTAAAAGGTAAGTGCCTTTTAAGACATATTTTATAAAATTATCATAGTTTCTGATTTATAGCTTTGAAGAGCTTATTAATTTTAAAGCCGTGTGGCTGACAGCTGTGTTGTTCAAAGGCGAGGATATATAGTATTAATTATCTTAAGCCCCAGATTATCGTTCATGGTGCTGACATAACGTATAAAGGACAGACGGGCACATTTTTCTATTTTAGTAAGAATAATTAATTAACCTGGTGATTTTAAAAAGAAATGTCCGTTGAAGTAAGATACAGAGAACATAGCTCAGTTTGATTGCATTTGTTTCAGTTATGGATGGATTTGGATAATTTTCATGGAAATTACCAGCAAGGCCACAGTTTTGTGTTGGTTTTTGTTTATTATTTGGTTGCCTCGAATCAGAGGAATACCTGAGTCATTTCAAAAGTTAAAAGTTGTTGTCTCTTCAGATTATTACTTACAGAGGTGGCTATATATTCTTTACTTGCGCATATATCTGTCTTTTCAAATTGAGTAATAGATAGGTTTCAACCTTGAGGTGATTTGTAAAGTTTACTCAACTTAGTATTTAAATTCCCAAGAAGTTCACCAGTTTTTAAAAGAGAGTGTTTTAAAAGAGAGTGTTTAACTAGAGAGTGTTTTCTACTGTATTATGTACCAAGAAATAACCAAATTATGGGTTTCTGCAACTTTCCTTTCCCTCATTGAAACATGAGGGGGCCATCACTGTGCCTGGCACAGAGTGTTTGTTGTTCTAAAAAGCCATGGTATCTTCAGAAGATACCCTTCAACAGCTTCCCTGGGAAACACCAATCTTTGTGACTGCTCTCATTTCCAACTCTCAATGGTTATATTTGTTGATGGAATACCACCACTTTTTTATTTTTATACCAGTGGATCCTGTAGCAAGAAAGTCTCATTATCCTGAGGGCCTTGGAACCCTGTTCTGGTTGTAATAACAGAGCAATCCTATGTGAAATAATGCTGATAAGATCAGTATATTCATAACTTATAAAGCTTTCCACCTAATTGCTGTTCACTTACATGGTCATATTTCATTGACCAGGTAATGTTGGTATGTTAGCATGATGTATAATAATATGCTAACCATCACATCAAGTTATATAGTTAACAAAGATGTACAGTTTTCTGGCACTTGGAAATTTCATATCAACACTGTTGCTTCTAAGATCTCTGTACTGTTATAGCAGAGGACAATAAAACTATTTTGTATGTGACTGAGAGGTATTTTTAAAAGCATAAACCAGATTTTTGCCATGTCATACTGTATTAGCTATGGGAGAATTACAACAGAGTTCTTTTCATGAGAGTTCTTTTTTTTAATATTTGATTATGTAAATATATGACTAGCAGTTATGACAGCTAGTGTTCAGACTACATTGCACAAGAAAAATCAAGGAAAGTGAAAATTTAATTAACCATTTCCCAACTTATTCCCCATATATACTAATGATGTAATGAATATTCATTCTTAAAGGAAAGAAGGGAAATGAAGAAACACTTTTAGCATCTTTTCAACAGTCTTGCAAAATAGATACTAGTATGCTCAATTTGAAAACTGATGAAAATGTCTCCAAGAGATTAAATAACTTGTCTAGGGTCACATATCAATGTATTTTTCTAAACTCTATACAAAGATGCTAAATCCTGCTGATGGTATCCATGTATATACCCAGAAGATTGACCTACAGGCATTTTATGAACACAGCCAACTCTCATTTTAGTAACTCTTTATGTTCTTCAATGCTTCTTTTCTTTCTGTTTTTTCTTCAGTGTCTCTACTCAGACTATCTGGGATCCAGAGACCTATGAACTTGAAACCTTTGAAACTTGAAATCTAGCATCTGTTAATCTTCATCTAAGAATGCATCTCTCCCTTGTAATCCTTTCTCTTTAAATTCTGCTGTTTAATTAAATAGTTAAATAGCGGAAAATGGCTCAGAACCTTTCCTGAGTAATATTTACATTTTTTAAAATTAATTAATTTATGTATTTATTCTAATTTGTTTATATAGGACAGCAGAATGCATTTCAATTCATAGTACACATATAGAGCACGATTTTTCATGTCTGGTTGTACACAAAGTAGAGTTATACCATTTGTGTCTTCATACATGTACTTAGGGTAGGGAATGATGTCCATCGCATTCCACAGTCTTTCCTACTCTCTCACCCCTCCCTTTTGCCCTATCTAAAGTTTCCTCCCATGCCTCCCCCACCTCATCCCCATTATGGATCAGCATCCTCATATCAGAGAAAACAGTCTGCATTGTTTGGGATTGGATTACTTCACTTAGTATAATCATATTCTCCAACTTCATCTGTTTACTAGCAAATGCCATGATTTTATTCTATTTTAATACTGAGTGATATTTCATTGTGTATATATACCACAGTTTCTTTATCCACTGGGCTTCTAAGTTGGTAACTTACCCCAAATGCAAGGAAATTCGATGATCAATTTGGCATTGGGAATAATTTGAGGCCCAATGTCTTTCCCGGATTTCCCTATAAAAGTAGGGTTGCTTCCTTTCCACACTTCCTATAAAACTTCTACATGCATATAGGACTTCACATTAATATTCTCTTCTCTTCTCCACCTCTCTATTACTACAGAGAAAAACATTTCAAACAGGCAGAGATTGATACACAGTCTTCTGAAAATTCTAAACATATTATCAATTTTAAATCTCCTCTATGTTTTCCAACTTTTATTTTACTTTATTTTCATTTCCTTTGAAACTTTAAGAATAGGTTTGGCTTTTAATCCAGTTTTACTTATCATAAATTTTCTTACATCTTAGTCAAACAATTCTGTTCAGGTTGAAAGGAATAATTACTTCTGTATTTCTGAATAGTTAAACAGAAAGGGGTGACTTGGCCAAAGCAAACATGAGGTTAATTCTAGGACTTCTGTTACTCAATCCAGCCCAAGTACACCAACAGTATTATAAAATGTGAAAGAAAATTATGTGTTATTTTCTTTCTGATGATTTATTCTTACATATGGAAATATGACAGAGAAAAACCAAACAAAATGTACTGCACGTGGTAATGTGACTCAGCAATTCAAAATGCCAGACTCTCACCAGGCTACTTGCCAGGATAAACTTAGTGTTGACAGGGAGCTGGGTTTTTTTTTTTTAAGCAAAATTATAGAAATGAATAGTTTAAAGTGAGTGATATTAATACCTTTATTTTGTTTGAGTTTTTTTTTTTTTTTAATGTGGTGCTGGAGATTGAACCCAGTGCCTCATGCATGCTAGGCAAGCACTCTACCCCTGAGCCACAACCCTAGCCCAAGGTAATTTTTTTAAAAATTTTTCTGCTTGAATTATGCAATGTATACATGACATTGATAAAGTTCATTAGAAAATCCTACATGCCACATTTTGCTCTGTCACAGATAACTAATTCTGGTGACTAAAAAAAAGATGGTGGATTCTCCTGAGAACATCTTGATTGGCCTTTAAAGGTCAATCTAAATGCTTTAATAATAAAGAATTAAAAATCATTGATATTTGTTGATTTTACTTCAAGATTTATACAGATTTATTTTCTATTAAGACAGAAAATTTCTCTAAATTCTAGTGTTTTCAGAAAATACCTTGCTTTATCTCAGTTCTGTCATTTGCATTAGTGTAAATGTCTAATAATGGCCTCACTCTATTTTAGCCAAACCAACTAATACTACATACCCTAAAACAATTTATTTCCCAATCAGAAAATGGATGTTATTTTTTGTTTGCTTGTTTCTAACAATAATCCTGTCTTAACTCTGATAAGTTTGCATAGTGATGTTAAAATGATCATAAAAGTTGGGTCATCCTTGAAGTAACTGTCCCTGCAATCAGCTTAGCTAGGCTTTTAGGTTAAAGTTGGACAGGAATGTCTGTGCTGAGGATTGCAGGTGTATGCGAAAATTTAAAATCTAACACTTAAGAATAAATTTCATTTTTGTCATCATGTAGTTTTTCAGAGAAGCCTGAGAAACCAGAAAGTTCTTTTTTTTTTTTTTAACCTCTAGGATACCCTTTTTACACACATTCTCTAAAAACTACATCATGTTTGTTCCTTTGCCATATTGCAATGATCCACATATTTTCTCTTTGTCTGATAATTTCTTCCAGTCATTTCCACCAAACCTGAAGGGATCTGAAACACACTACTTGGTTTCCTCTTTTTCACTTCTGAATCAAGCTCTATGCTACTTTAATTTAAACCTTACAACTTGTGACATATTTTCACTGGCAGTTTGGTTATTTGCATATCTATGAGTCCTAAGTTTACATTAATTTTAGGTGAGCATTTAAAGCACAGAAATTTATCTATAATGTTGTGGTTTTAATAAATTTTATTTTTATAGAATAAAGTTTGATATCATTTTATTTTTTCTACATATTGTCACACATTCACTTTTATTAACTTACCTTAAAGTAAATGCACGTTTGCCTCACCCAACTTTAGGGAATGACTCAGAGGACAGCATATGCTACCTTTCCCTCCTCAGAATTCCCAAGAATTAATTTCATTTAAGCAAATATAACCATGACAAAATCTTCATACTGAAAATCAGTACCATATTCCATCTCAAATTATATGATGAACAAGACCAAGCTTCTCTTTCCACAATGAAATGTTTACTGTAGAAACAGCACAAAAAGCAGCTATTGACCTATGCTGAATTTAAAGAAGAAAAAGAAAAAAATTCTGTATTTCAGTCACAACACTGCCTGAGATAACTACCTCTGACATTTCAGTGTATTCTATGAGACTATTTTTTTATGCATTTATTTATGCATAATATATATGATTTCACCTGGGCAGGTACTTTCCAATTCCATTTCTTAAATAGATACTTAGTCATCCTAGTCTCTCTCCTAAGAGGCATCAAGGTCTCCCATACCTTCTGGCTTCTTTCAGGTCAGGGGGAGACAAGGCCTGGAAGATTAGCAGGAAAGAAGAGTGAGATCAGGGGTTTACTTCTTGCTCCTGCTGAGGTCAGCTTAATCTGTGTCTTTTTACAAGTTCTCAAATCCTCTCTAAGCACACTCCTAATCAACTCTGCTGGTCCCAAGAACTACTCCTTCCTTTGTCTCTGCCATTCTATGGGGTAGAAAGAATTCCCCTTCAGAACCACCATTCAGAGTTTTCTGAATGTCCCACCTTTACCTTTATTAACAGTTCCTTTCTTTAACTCTGAGAATTATCCTAACTTGAGGGAGGTGCCAACAGTTTTCAGTCATGACATTGATTCATACTGTACTTTACAGAGAGGCTGAGCATCGCTTATCCAAAATGCTTGGGAATAGAATTGTTTTAGAATTTGGAATTTTTTAAATGGGGGGTATTTGCAAATATATAGAGACATATCTGGGAAATAGGTCCCAAATCTAAATATGAAATTCATTTATGTTTCACATGCACCTTATGCACATATCACAAAGTAAATTTTACACAATATTATTAGTGGGCTTGTGTTTGAACTGGGACCAATCACATGAAGTCAGGTGTAGAATTTTCTACTTGTCATATATAAGCACTCAAAAGGCTTCTGAATTTGGAGAATTTCAGATTTTAGGTTGTTGATTAGGGATACTGAAGCTGTAAATGGTGTTATTGCTAGCTTTTGATTTTTCTCTACTGTATGTCTTGAATATCATTACATTTGTTCAGTATTACTTGACCTGATTCTAACAGCTTTATGCTACATATGTACCACAGTGAGACATTTACCTTGTCTTCTATTTTTCTGCATTAGTGGCAATGACATAAGGAGCACCTTTGTAGATGTATGCATCCTTTTTATTCTCTTTGGATGAATTCCCAGAATTGAACTAATAGAATTAGTTTCCAACATATATTTTATTATTAGTGCTGCAGATTTTTAATTGAAGAAATATCTTCTATCAGTCTTCAGCTGTGTCATTTTTATATTCCCTCAAATGGTTCAGTGGTTACTTTGAAGTCCTACTGGGTGATAACAGGGGAACCTGGATCTACAGACTATGGGATTTCCTCAACATATGTTCTAAGTCTTCTTCTGATAGAAGATTATCAATCTCCTATTGTTTATTGGCAAAACAAGGGTTCTTTCTGCCTGCTTTAGAAATCAGGCCATGTTGATCCAAGTCATAGAATTATCAGAGGGCTCTTCAAGGTGTGTAAGACAATGTGTTGAAAACTCTTCAATATGCATCTATCACTGTTTCACTCCTACCTTTTAGCTCCATCCCTATTTAAAATGCAAAGACCATCTTTCTTTAATTGTCCCCTCTTCTTTTCTTATCCCATGGAGTTATGACTACAGGTTGATTTCTCAACCTTTGAACTCAGAGTTTTTTACCTCCTTGGCTTCTATTCACCCCTTACTTGTACCTTATCAGCCTATCTGTGTCTCCACAGTGACCTAAAGCCTAGCAAGCTGTCATAGTTTGGATATAAGGTATCCTCAAAAGTCCCTGGGTTGATGCAGGAATGTTCGGAGGTGAAAGTGAAATGATTAGATTATGAGAGCTGTAACCTAGCAATCTATCCTACTTTGAATAGATTGGAGGTACCCATAGGCAGAGAGGGTGTAACTGGAGGAGGTGCATCACTGGGGGCGTGACCTGAAGATATTCATCTTTCTGTCACCCCTTCCCCCTTTCCCCCTTCTCTTTACTTCCTGACGGCCATGTCCCCAGTAGTTTCCCTCCACCTTGGCCCTCCGCTATGTTGTACTGCCTCACCGTGGACCCAGAGCAAAAGACTTGGCTGACTCTGAGCTAAACATTAAACTGAGCCCCCTAAAATCTCCCCTTCTCTTTGTTGTCCTTGTTGAGTATTTTGGTTGCAGCAATGCAAAGCTGACTAAAACATAAGGCAAGAACCACATTAGACTTATGAAGGAAAATCAGGCAGAAAATAGATTTTCTTTCACCAGCGTAGCTTGTTACTCCTAAAAAGAAAAAGAGGAGCTGGGAGAATTTAACCAGTCCAAGAGCATCTGGGGACAAAACTATAAATCACATTCAAATATGCACAGAATTAGCAAACAATGCCCCTTAGCAACTTGACATTCACTTAAGAGTTACAGAATTCCCTTTGACATTTTTTTTCTTTTTTACCCACCCAATATATGTCTGTCTGGCCATTGGGGCCATTTTTTTTCCAACCATATAAACATCCATCTCATACTCTCATAGAACCAAAGCAGCTGAAATAAACGGCAAATAAAGCAAAAATTCAGACCTTTACTTTTTTTTTCTTTTTGTTAACTGGAATTGTGAATTTCATACAATTCAAACACTGCATTTGCAACTATAATAATGACCTAGGTGATACAAAATTGTCACCAGAGTTATCAGCATGTTTCTACAACTTGGCTAAGAGCCCAGAAAGAATAGATTTACAGAATAAAAATCTGGAGTGTTTTATAAATATTATAAATACTATTCTCACTGAGGAAAATGTGTGTTTGGAGGCAACAATTTTTACAAGGGAAAAGTAAAATATTCATGTACATCATTTTCTTGAAAATATTCTTCCATTCTTTCTCACTCTGATTAACTAAAAGGAAATTAATCACATTCCTGGAAAACAAGGAAATACTATTAAATAATTAAAATGACTTTTGTAATTTTCAATGTGGTTGTTTTTCTAATTTGATTTCCCCATTAACTAGACATCCTCAGACCTATCCTTAAGGTTCCATGAGTTCTCCATAAAATTTTTAGGGATAAGGGTGTGTATATCTACTAGTTTGTTTTTTATAGTAGTCTCTAAAAATGTTGATATATGAATCTTAATGAGATTCTGATTAACCGCATAATATAATTGTATGTATGCAGTTTCTAATTATACTACTATTGTTTATTTAAAAACATAACTGGATAGAGAAAAAGAATGAGAGACAGAGACAGAAAGAAATAATATGTTAATGTTAGATTAGTAAAGGTTTAGAATTTTTTGGCCATTTATGGTCAAGCATTTCAGTAACAACAATTTCTTTGTAGTTAAAATATAGAAAATTATTCTGAGAATTAAATCATTACATGGCAAATAGCAGTGCAATTTATACAATTTATAAAAACTACACTGTAAAATTCAGTCACGTAGTCACATTGCAATTCAGTTTCCTCTAAATGACATCATTATGAATGAAGCATTAAGCCTGTTATTTTTTCATTGTATTGGTGTCACGATTTTATATATAAATTTTGAGTTTTTAGTTGTGTAAAAAGTAATTTTCTTTTTATACATAGATAAGTAATATTGAACTAAATCAATTTTAATGTAAACAAATATATATGAAAAAATTTTATCATAGGGGATATTCATTACTAAATTTTTAGAAAATTTTAATTTTGATTATTCTTCTATTATCTAGGAAAAGAATTGTATTTATTTCTGAACCATACCTTTCTTCAACCACTAGTTCTCTCATGAATTCAGTTAATCATGAAATGTGGAAATGAAATGGTAATTCTAATTCCTCAAAAGTAGCTCAGGAATTTCTATAGAAAGTGTGGACATTGGTTATGTTATATAAAAATACTTCTTAACAAAACATAAATCTTAACTTCAGTGTCCAGAAATTCAGTCAGTACTTTAGCAAAAGCATAAGAAAACAAATGAACAAGTTTGCCTCTTCACAGTGAGTTACGAAGAATTTAGAAAATGATTCCTTCTAAACAAGTTGAGATGACAGCTTATCAAGGTGTAAAAAGCTGTTACATTCATTGCTGAAAGACATGTTTGAGAATTTCTGGTCCTTCCTGGCCTCTGGTTTTACTGGAGGAAAACATCTGTAGGGAACACAGATAATTATTAGTAAATGTTGCACATGATTCTTCACTTTTCATTTCATACCTCAGTAGTGCAATATATTTCAAATCACATTTGTTGTCTGCCAATCTTCTTACCATCTTTCTTGACATTGTTTAAATAATCTCTCCAAACATTTTTTAGTCACTTGCTCAACAACCTGCCATTATTTTTATGTACAGAGATTTCACTTTGGCATTTGAGTTCTCTTCTCTTGCATTCATCTTTTCAAATTTCCCCCTGTTCCACCACAGAACCTATTGAGTACAGTCTCCAGAGAGCAGACTGTACTCAATGAGTCTAAAACATGGCTTTCTCATTTCAGCCTGTCTTCCCTTTGTAGTCTCTAAATATACTTCACTCTTCTGAACCCCTACTTCAGATGATATATGGAAGACTAATTTTTATTCCTGATATTTAGAAATATTCTCAATAATCCTATAATTAGATAATAGTCATCCTGGGTTGGAATTCCATTTCATATTGTACTTCATATGATTTCAGGTCTATTATTGTACTCAGTAACTTTTTGCTGAATTAATGTCTTTGGTTTCAATTTTAGATTTAATATGTTAAATCTATGAAATGATTCAATATGTGTATTAGTCATATGCCATGTAATAATATTTTGAAATATACGACTGATTCTACATAAAAATAAAGCAAACAAATAAAACAACAACAAAATATTTTGGACAGAAGTAAGGAAAAGAGAGTTCTCCAAGTATTAGGTACAAACTACCCACATTTTAATAGAATATCTGTATTGCTATTATGTAAGTGACACGTTTCAGATTCTGAGAACTACTAATCCCTAATTTATCTAATCCTCAAGTTTATCCTAAGTATAAAAATGTAAAGTGAGTAAAATATATTTTACAAAACTAAAAATGCATGATTACGTATTACAAATAAAACAACTTCTTGAATACTATTTATCCTTCTTTAAAACAGGGAATTTATTATTTGTAAGTGTAAATCAAGATAATCTTGTGCTTATTATATAAAACACATATAAAAATTCTGACATAATATTCTCTTTGACAAAAAAAAAAAGGAAAACTTCCATTGTTCCTTGAAATTTATTCAGGTTGTACCCAATGTATTATTTGAAAATGTGGGAAATGTCAGACAAAATCAGATCTGTGATCCAGTCACTGACTTGGTCCAGAATATTGTCTTTGATGGTAGTGTAAAAGAAATTTTATAGGAGACTATGATTGTGTATGATGATGTTGTCAACCTTTAAAACTCAGAGAGCTTTATTCCTCCCCCAAAGCCATTGTGATCTGAGCTGCAGACTGACATTGATTTGCCTGGTATTGAAGACCGAAAGGCAGATTGTATAATACCGTATACACTCTCTGTGTGCTCCATTTTTGAATACACAGTTTTAGCTTTCCATAAGCAGCCAGGGATGCAGGAACCACAGAAATTGTACTACTAAATGATAGTCTAACTCAATGAAATCAATTTTGTTTAGACATAGGGCAGAACAAAGTTTGAATGCAGTTAGTT
Source organism: Spermophilus citellus (assembly GCF_964194105.1). Classification (NCBI taxonomy): domain Eukaryota; kingdom Metazoa; phylum Chordata; class Mammalia; order Rodentia; family Sciuridae; genus Spermophilus; species Spermophilus citellus. The sequence goes on along the minus strand of NC_138196.1, from coordinate 56,076,474 downwards.
CAGAAGCATTTAAAGAATGACAGTGGGAAATTATTTTTTCAAATACAAAATTTCAAGAAAGCTTTTCAGAATTAATTTTAAAATAGCATTTTAAACATATCATTCACATAGAAGTCGATATACATTCAGGGGATATTAGTCTTTGTAATTAGATTGAGTCCCACAAAATCTAAAGCTTCATCAACATTCTTACAATTCAGCCATGGACTAATTAACATGTATTTATTTGTTTTGACACATTAGGGACTGTTTCAATTCATTTAGGCAACAAAATGCACATTCTAAGTTTCTTTCTCTGTTCTTCAGGAGAATCTGAAGATAAAAGTGCTATTTAATTAGGCTCTGACCTTTATAATGCCACCTCTAAACAAAATCCTGATTAGTAAAATACAATGGAAGTGCCTTTAGGGGAGGAACAATGAATATTTATTTAGGAACAGGCTTTTAGCCAATTTTTCTGTACCCTGAAGGCATAAATATTATATACCAAAACGTTTCAATTTTTATGTACTTATGATTTTTTTCCCACACATTTGTGAGCAGCAGATCATCGGTGAGACACTTTCTAGAACTCATTTATCAAAAGGTTCACTTGTGGTTGGAAATTATAACAGGCATTTCTATTCAATCATAAAATGTTAACTAGGTATAAATTCTGGTTAACGATCTTAAATTAAACAGTTAAAATACAGACGAGAGCATGCTAATTATCTCATTCTCGTAAATTTTGAGTAAGTGCTTTTTAAGAAATGGGGGGGGGGAGTAAAAATGAAAATAACTTGTATCCCTGAAGTCACTCTTTGAGACAGAGTGTTGAAAGCTGGCATTCAGGAATTTTTTAGAACGTTCTCTCTGTTGTCATTATGTTTTCCTGTGGAGAACGTGTTTGCCACACCTCTCAGTGGAATCACTGTAATTGAATGAGCAGGTAAATTGAATTATGGATGTTGAAGCCACATCTTGCTAAAGGGAACCAAAGCCCTAACATCTCCTTGAACAGAAAACTAGGGCTGCTGCAGTGTGATCAAATCCCATTTTGCCCATTTTTAAGTGATTTTTTACTGCACTGGGATATCTGCAGGAATCACTTCTCTGGATCAATTGGGAAAAATAAAGGGAAGCTTGAGAAATATTAAATATTTCACTTTTATGATATTTAATTAGTAATTGTGTATAATACTCATTCCTCTTTATGAACTTAACATTTTTATTAAAAACATTATGTGCTCATATACACAGGGATTGAATATTTATGTTATTTGTTATTTTTTAATGTTGTATGTAAGTTGAAAATTCATAAACAAAATTTTGATTGGTATTGAGGTGTGTCAGGATTAGATAAAAGCACTCTTTTTTACTTTGAAGTTGTGTTTTCAAGTGTATTTTATGACACATAATTCAGTCTACTTAATATATTTATTTGGGAATATCTTTTCCTACAAGATAGGCCTCAACTCTCAAACCTCTATACCAACTAGCTTGCTTGTTCTTGTCAAATACACGATCAATATTGGTTGAATGAATAACTAATTATTGCCAAGTAGAATTCACTACCAACATAAACCATGGGCTTACACAGTCTGTAATAATTCCTTAAATTAACTAGACCTTAATGATATACATCAACATTTTCAGAAAAGCTGTTTATGGGGATGTGAATAAAGCATGGTCAGTAAATACAATATTGGTATAAAGTAATTCATTGTTTCAGAAAATGGAAGTTACAAATAGATTGTTAGGGAAAGAGAAGAAATAGGGGGAAAAAATCTTTGTGGCATTTTGTGAGCCGTTTGACTGAAGTCAGAAAGTTCTACCCAAAGGAGAGGACAGGGCATTCTAGCCCAGCAGGTATGGCTTGACAAGAAGGCAGATTAAAGAGTGGTGAAGGAAACCATCAACAAGTATAGATTGACTGTCTACTATGTGCAAGTCATAGTGCAAGGGAGAAGGAAGATAAATTTTTAAGATGGGAGAGGATAGTCATAACCATTCAAGAATGTAAAATTGACAGAGAAAGGCAAGATAGGAGAAAACCCACCAACATTTGTGAAAAGTACAATGTTTGAAAGTCACTGCTGAGAGATTTGGATAATAGAAATCCCAGGAAGCCACAGGCTTGTGAGCAATATATTATATGAGATAATGGATATGGAAATGCTTTGTAAACTGCAAGGTGCTGTAAAAGTGTGAGATGTAATCATTATGTGGCTCACTAGAAAGAAGTCTAAATTTTCTGGCAAGCCCTTTTGGAATGATGTATGAGTTAGCCCTAGGAGATAGAGGTTATAGATCCAACCCACCAGTTGGATAATGGCAAGTTAAGCTGATCTGAGATAACAGAGGAAGCAGGAGACAGGGGTTATTAGCAAGAATTTACATTTTCTTCTTATTAGGCCTTGAGAGTTTCTAATATACATATTGCTAATACAAGAGTTTATACATTTGTCATAATTCAAATGACTTATTTACAAACAATGTTCTTCCAGTCATTGGTATAAATGGTAGATCTCTCAGCCTGTCTATAGAGCCGTGTTAACTTTGTATATATAAATCATAATATCTGCATGTAAATCAAGAGCACTCAGCAAGTTCTCTTGGAAATTGTTTAGTAAAATTATTTCAAGAATACATATTTTATATATATATATATTATAATTATTTGCTTTTATTTTATACTAATATATTGTGTACCTTTAAAACATTCATAAAAGTCCAAAAGGATGAGACTAAAGAATAAATGTAAAATTCTACTTTCCTATTTTTTCTATTGATTTAATTTTTATAATATGTTTTTGAAGTTTTAATCCACATACCATAAAAATGGTATACAATTCCTGTTTTTTGTTCACAAAGTTGTATAACCATTACCACGAATTCCAAAAAAGTTTTATTTATTTATTTTTTAGTCTACTCCAAGGATCCTCTTGTGTATGTGGAATTCTGTTTTTATATCACTAAGACAAGTGTTGGTTTATATGGTATTATAGCATAAAACCAAAATTGGTAATAATAAAGGCATGGCCATTAGAACACCCATATCCATTTCTTGCTTGAGATGCCCCAGACACATTTCTTTCTGTATCATTCTTGAAAAGCAGACCCTCTCTAGTTGAACATTCTTATCAGTTTGGTGATGACATGGAGACTCCTCCAAATTTTACACAGTTTTGTGCTTTTAGGCAGACCCTCTAACAAGGTGGGCTTTGGGGACATACAGATAAAGAGGGAGTGGAAGTCAGTGAACTTTTTAAGAGTTAACAGGGGTCACTGTACTTTGTAGGACACCCTTAGTCTATTTAGGAAATACCACTTCTAGATAACTAAACAAAGCATTAAGTTTTATTTTACATGGGCAAGGTCTTAGCATAACATTTGAATTTTTGATTTTGCACTTTAGTAGCTTAGTTCCTTAATTTTTCAGTTACCCCCCTTTATGAAAGAAGTTATCAAAGCAGTCTTATTGCTGGACTCTGTGGTACACTCCTATAATCCCAGCCGCTTGGGAGTCTGAGGCAGGAGGATCAGGAGTTCAAAGCCAGCCTCAGCAAAAGAGAGGCACTAAGCAACTCAGTAAGACCCTGTCTCTAAAAAAAGTACAAAATAGGACTGGAATTTGGCTCAGTGCTCCAGTGCCCCTGAGTTCAATCCCCACTACCCTGACCAAAAAAAAAAAAAAAAAAGCAGTCCTTTTTACATGTTAGTAAACCTAATACCACCTCTCAATATTTTAGATGGTTCATACTATACTTGGGCTTCCAATTCATACTTCTGAAGTAGCCCCTAGCTTGTAAGCACAATTTAAAATATATCAATATTGTTAATAAGCTAGTGATTCAAGCATGCATTTAAACTGCATATTCCTGACTGATTATATCTCTACTCCATTCCAACAGTGGAGACATGGAGCATTGTTTATTTCTAGGTGCCTCATAAGGAGCATCATTTGAAATTTTGAACAATATTCAGAAGTTGGGGAAACCAGAGTAGGGATACCTATTATTGGCAACAAATGAGACCTCTTCCCAGGGAGTGTGAAGCCAAAGTGTCAATAATAAGTACTATGAGAGAGAAAGCAAACTGCCATGGAGACCCAGGTGTAGGTATTAAGCCTGTGAAGCAGGAAATTGAGAAGTATGGCAGCTGATATGAAGAAATGTCCATTCTAGGTGACTAGCTTCAGGGTCATAAAACAGAAGTTATCATTTCTTTATGGGTCAAGTTATGTTCTTAGGATAACTGGGGTAGTGAAACAGAATATCATGCCAGGACTTGCTGTGACAGAAAAGTAAGAATCAAGTTGCTGACAATTTCTTGACCTCATCCCTATGATACAGACAACAACCATTCCTCCCAAATAAAAGCCAGTCCCATGTTCTCAGAGTAGGCAATGCCCAAGGGAGCCCACTGAGTTCTCTATATATCCCATGTAACCTGTACTCCTCACCACGTGCACGCTCACTTCCCAGTGTATTTTGTTCCTCTCAAACTGAACTCTTGGCAGCTTGCTTTTTCACCCCTTGCTTTTAACTTTTTCCCCCAGTATTTTATAAGTATATAAAAATCCAAACCCATTAAGAGTCTCCCAGAAAACTGTTCAAGAATACAATTAGGAAACAGCTTCAGGATCTTTTCCTGCTTCTTGTTCTATAAAACAAAGTCCTCTCAGGTTCCACATTGTTACAACTTTCATCCTGGTCCCCTCAAAACATATTCTGCTTGGAAGAAAAAGACTGATAGTAGTGGTCCCACGTTTCTTCAAATGCCCTGCTGCTGGAAGTTTAAATGTAACTCAATAATTTTTAGACCTTAACTCTATCAATCTCATGACTTTACTGCTAGAACCAAATGAATCAACTGTAACCATCAAACTATTCCATGCATCAAACAAGTAACCCTAGGAAACACAAAATATAGCGGGAATAAATGACAGGCAATGCATGTTTTATAGCCCATCATTTAATGCTTTAACTACAGTATGCACTCATTTAAAGATATTGCTTTGCTCTAGCAAACAATAAAAGCAACTGAGTATTTATTTGATTGTTGCCAAATGCAATGATCCCATCACAGTGATTTAAGGAGATGAAATTGTAGCCCCTAACTGGCAGGGTTTATTTTTTAGGCACTTAAAAAGTGGTCAATATTGTTGCCGTGAAAGCATCATTACTAACTAGCTGGGAAAATAAAAACAATTATGGAGGGAGTGACTAATCATGTGTGGGAAATAGCAAATTTGGAGTATATCATATTTGTTGTAGGGGATAAGAATGAGCCCTACCCACATAATTTGTAAATAAGGGAAATAAGATTTTCTTATTAGTTATTTAATAATAATTCATTTGGTTATTTATTGCTACTTACAAGAATCCCAAGGCATAGAATGCCAGCTAGAAGTTCTATCTTCATAAATCAACCATGTTGTCTCAAATATACATCCTAAATTTCCAGGTGATCATAAATCATAGCCATATTGTCTCAAATATACATCCTAAATTTCCAGGTGATTTTTTTTTTTTTTGTACATTGGAAAGATGGGATGTCACAGTCAGGGTTAAAGATCTGGGACAGGTTTCCTGAGATCTCCTGAATGTGGTCCATGAGAGAAGTACTTTCCTCAGCCCACCCTCAGATTCAACAGGTTTATATATTTAGTCATTGTCTCCAGTGATTCAAGAAAAGCACTGAGCCTACTTTATGTGCCAAGCACAGTGTTAAGTTCAATTTCCTGCTTCAGGGAGTGCATCTGCCTTGTTCCAGCACCCTCAGGCTCTCCTACCTAAAGACCCTTTTGTGATCTGGAGGGTTAGAACACCTGCTACCAGGCCCACCTACTCCTTTCTCCTTTTCTTTTTGTACAACGCCAACTTTGAAGCTGGTCCCTGACTATGCATTGTGACAAAGTCTGCATCAGGAACTAGGATAGATTATTATATTTCAAGAACATTGGATGTAGGTTTGGGGAGAATTTCAGTTAAAAAAAAGAAAGGTCTTTGGAGTTCTCTTTATCATATAGTAAAAAAGAAGAAAAAGCATGTCAAACACTACAGACTGCTGTGAGCTTTGTCAGCAAAAATACAAGATTAACTTTTCCCCTTAGATACAAGGATGTCACATGTTTTTTGGCCAACATAATTAATCTAATTCTTTTCTAATAACACTGATATGTTACCAAAGTAATGCAAAGAGATTAAACCCACTTGTCCTCCTCCTGGAACCTTAAATGTATCTCTATGGTAACAAATCTATGCTGGCACCAACAGCACATAAAGCCAATTAAGATAAATAATGAGAGATCAGTGTGCACAGATCACTGGAGCATGAACTTTTTAGGAAGTTATGGGTATCACTGGGTTACAAACTGGGTTTCAAACTTAAAATAGTTTGAAACATAAACCTGTTTGATGTATTTAAAAAATTGTGATTACACTGTGGAAAATATGCTATTCAAACCTACATTTTATAAATATTATATTTTTATCAAGGATATTTTCATCCTTTGTCACATTTTAAAAATGTATCCATGTTGTCCTAAAAATTATCAACTAAGGTAGACATTTTTTATTATAAAAAAATGTTTTTCAACTGCCTCATGTCATTAGGTAATTAATATAAATATATATATGTGTGTGTATATATATATATAAATATATATATACACACACACATATATATATAAATATATAGGTTTCTTTATTTCTGCTTAATTATATAATGATCTCTTGTTCATCAAAAATACACTTTTGTTACTTTTTATTAAAAGTATGTCAGCTGAGGTTAGAAATTTGGATGAAAGTTGTCTTATTTAATTTTCAAGAATCACCTACTTTAGGTAATTATATTAACTTACATACGTAGCAACCTATTTTTGTATTAGGGTTCAATATCAACAACAAAATCTCTCTCGTTTTTGTGCTGTCTTGAATTTATAGATGAATTGTCCACTTAACATATTTTTGTTCTTTTCAAATTGTCTATTCTGTTCTATGACATTCATGGATTCTAGATTCCATGGTAGCCTATGAGAGAACTAGTAAAAACACTTCCATCAGAAATTTGTCCCACGTAGTCTACTTCAATATCCATTTCTAGAACCAACCAAAGAACATTGAAAGATAAATTTGGGGGAGTAGTGAAACACTTATTTTATCTGAAGGAGGTATAGATTATAATATTACATGAATGATTTTTTAGGTAATTCAGATACAGAGGTCAGCTTTTTGAATATTGATATTGATCTTAACAGCAAACAATTAAATTCATAATAGTAAACTCAGTTTCAAGATTTGTTAAGCATATCTGATAAAATCAGGGGATGTTTTTGCATACATTAATGAAGAAAATCACAAAAATCAGATACCTTTGGAAGTTTCTCCTATTGGAAGTTGTCTAAAACACAAACAAATCTCCCTGTGGCTAGCTTCTCACTTGCACAGAAATATTAAGATATAGTCATGGGAATGTCCCTTTTGAGCCAGCTCAGGCTGAAAATGCTTGTCAACCTTTTGTTCCATTCAGCTACCACCAACTGATTGGAATGTCACTGAAGTGAGAAACTAAATGCCACCCTCACTTCACATCTTGCCTGTTAAGTTACCCTGCCATGTCAGGACTTTAAACTTTCTATTGTCTTTCATAATTATGATCCCATATGCCTTGAATAATGGAACTTAGCTATACTTAGTCTGTTCCATTGTTACATACAGTCTCTCTAGGTGAACACAGAATCCAACATGTGCTTTCACAAGAGATATTTGTTGAGTGCTTTTTACTGTGAGGAATTATACTGTTTTAAACACTATTTCATTCAATCCTCATAGAAGCTATGAGGTAAACATTATCATTGTCCCCACTTACATGAAAAAAATTGAGACTTAAAGTTATGTAACTTTTTAAGGTTATAAGTAGATTCCAAACAGGGGATTCTAACCATGGCTATCTGCAGCTAAAGTCCACCTGACATAAATAAAACCATTGTTTTTTTGTATAACAATGCGGCTCTCCCTCCATTTCCATGTAATTCCCATTTTCTTTCCCTTTCCCTCTACAAAAATACATATAAGAGGCTGTGAGGGGAATGGGAAAATAAATAAGGAGAGAAATAAACTACAGTGGATGGGGTAGATAGAGAGGATGGGAGGGGAGGGGAGGGGAGGGGGGATAGTATAGGATAGGAAAGGTAGCAGAATACAACAGTTACTAATATGGCATTTTGTAAAAATGGGGATATGTAACTGATATGATTTTGAAATCTGCGTTGGGGGTAAAAACGGGAGCTCATAACTCACTCAAAGCTTATGTAAGAAATATGCTATGTCAAGAGCTTTGTAATGTTTTGAACAACCAATTAAAAAAAAAAAAAGAGTTAGATCAGGGCTATGTGGGAGGCGAGAAATCAAATGCACGTATCTCCTTTGAGAAGTTTGGCGAAGACTGAAAGAGAAATGTGGCAGGAGATGCTTCAGCTGCCACACATGCCAGCCTCCGGCTCAGTGTCCTGTTCAGGTGGCATAGAAATAAAGGTGCCAATGTGGCTATGGGAGCGGATGGATGGAGGAGAGGGAGGGAATGTGCTGGGCCCCCAAGGACTGCACCTGTGGCCAAGGGACCAGAAATACCCACATGCTCCAGTGAGGGGACACCAAGGTGCCAAGGGAACCCGCAGAGTACAGAGCAGAGCAACCACGGAAACCAACAGCCAATGATAACCCATAAGGAACAGAGGACCCCACAACTAGAGCAGAAGCCCAGTCCACATCGACGGGCACATATATCCAAAAGGATACAGCAGTCAACTGAAAGAGCTCCTGATGCCAAGGCTGGGGAAATATGAGCAATATCTATGAAGTAATGTCAGATTGTAGGCCAATGTAGAAAATAAATATCCTGAGTCCAAAAAAAAAAAAATAAAAATAAAAAAAAATAAAACCATTGTTATTTTATATGTTTCAATTATAATAATTTATATAAATATAGTACAAAAATTAGGCTTCTCTATAATAACTTCCATATAATAGCTTATATTCTGACCTCAGTTTCTTCACTTATAAAATGAGGTTCTACTAACTAGTTCTGTAGGATTATCATTTTTACAACAGACCCTGAGAGAGTCCACATAGAATCACATGGACTGAGAGACAATGAAATTGTCAAATATCTCAAAAGAAGCACAACTTAAGCACTGAGATTGCAGTTCATAGTAAAGTTCATGCTCAGTGTACCTAAGTCCCTTGGTTCAATCCTCAATACCACACACACTTTAAAAAGCAGAATTTAATAAGTAAATGTAGAGAAAGTATTATACACCTCTCAGGAAAAGAGGAAGGAAAAAAACTCAGAAATGAAGAGATTTATTATAGGATTCCAAGGATCTAAAGAGATGCACAAAGCTTAAGCTAAAAAATCCTAAGTGAATAGGAAAAAACAACAACACATTAATGGCATATGATTAAAAATAAATCTCACCAATTAACCATGCTATTAAAATTGCCTATTCACTTTATATTTCAAATTTTAAATTTTATTTTTCTGTCCTAAATTTGTGACTTATCTGGGACTTTGTATTTTTTAAGCACTCTTTATAATTCATTGTTTATGAGCAAAACTTTTAAAGCTACAATTTTATTATCAGAGACAAGATTACAGAATAGTGTATTTCCAGCTATTAACTTATCTATTTATCTTATTTCATTTTAATCAGAAAAGGTGTTTGTAAGATTGAAAATAGTACACTACAAATTGTACCCTATAATAAGAATGTAAAGAAATTCCTATATCCTTTGGATGTATTTTTTTCCCTATTTCTACCCAGTTGTGTGTGTGTGTGTGTGTGTGTATACACACACACACACACACACACACACACACACACATAAAACAGAGCATATATATTTAAATGTATTTACATATATTTATAGATATTTATATGTGTGTATACATACACATGAATATATTACTCATCAATAAATCTTGCTGCTACCTTCAACTAAGTATAAGATCTCAGGAAAATAACTTAAGCTATTAACTTCAGTTTCACATTTCATGAAATTAAAATATTAAATTAGAATTTCAGTATCATTAGAATTTCTGTATAATTATTTTGTTTCCTTTTCTTTTAAGTCCCTAAGTGTCTGTCACTAAAAAAAAAAGAGAGAGAGAGAGAGAGAATGAGAGAGAGAGAGAGAGAGAGAGAGAGAGAGAGAGAGAGAGAAGAAAAAGAAAAACAGGAATATTATGAACATTGAATAGTTTCTGGAAAATTTTGAATAAATAAAAATAAATAAATAATTGAGAATAGAAGAATAGAAAAGAGTTTGCAAGAGAGGTCACTGTTTGAATTGCTCTGGATTGTTTTTCATAAATGGTTCTGTTTTGTTTCTCATGGTTCTTCTGAGGGCAGTGAGAGTTACGGACGCACTTAGGCTTTTCTCTGCAAATCACAGAGCTGGGAGAAGAATTAGGAAAATAGGCTCATCTTTTTTTTTTTTAAGTGCCATCTGGTGAAGAATCATTCCAACTGAAGACAAAATCGTATAAGTCAAAGTAAATTTCAATAGGGTTGAAACTAACTGAAATAATAGTCATGAGATTCAAAAGCCAAGTACACAAAAATGATCACAAACTGTCCCTGTCTTTGAGGACTTTACAGACATGTGGAAAATGAAACAGTAAAGAGCTATGAAAAAAGGAAAGAGAAGAAAAATAAGACTCTCCTATGATTAAACATTTACATCAAGATTAAAATATAACTTTTTAATTTTATTTTCAGAATTTCTAGAGTAGTTAGGCTTACAGATATTCAGATTTCAATAAAATTAAAATACTAGTTCTCAGACTTTAATTGTGCACTAAAAATCACCTGGATGCTGTGTTAAAACACAGATTGTTGCCCACCAGTCCTAGAATTTCTGACTCTGTGGCTTATGGAAAAATTCTGAGAATGTCAAGTTCTAACAATTTCCCAATTAATGGTATTGATGCTGATCTGGAAAACACAGTTTGGAATCACTGCTCAAAAAATTTTCTCAAATGGGAAGTGCAGAAGTTGTTGAATCATATATAGAAGTATCACACTAGCTTATAGTAACTTTAGTCGATTAAAAAATTATTTCCCATTGGAGTATTCATTTATATCATACTGACCAAGTACTGTATTAGCCTCTCTCTTACCATGTATACTGCTTTATTGTTGTTTGGTTTTGTTTTTGTGGTCCTGGGGATTGAACCCTGGAGTTCTTTATCACTAGTAAGTTTCTATGTCTCACAAACCCAACCCTCTGTTTTTTATTTTGAGGCAGGTTCTCACTAAGTTGTTTAGGGCTTCAATAAATTTCTGAGGCTGGCTTTAAATTTGCAATCCTCTTGCCTCAGCCTCCCAAGTCGCTGGGATTACAGGTATGAGCCATCATGTCTGGCTATATATTGCTTTTTAAGATGTTAAATATCTAGTTGTCTTCAACACAGGGAAAATAGGGCATTCTTATAGACCAAAGGCAGAGTAAGTAAAAATTCTCCTGATCCTGGTTAGTTTTTTAACAAAGTAAAAACATCTCAAAAGTTGTCACTAATTATGGAATGTATTCTAATGGTGACTGACTCAATTCAACTTTTGAAACATGTTTCCTCAATTCTTCTTTATTACCACTGCCTTAGTCTTTGGCAACATATGTCCTTTGAAATTAACTGAATTGAATACTTATGAAAAAAGGGTCCAAGATTAGCTCTCCTTTTGTTTTGTCACTCTCTTTAAAACTGACAATTAAATGTGGGAAGCGTTACAAAGGATCCTACTATATGACTATCATTTTCTAATATTATTTTTATCCAATAATAGTATTCACTCCTTCTATAAACACTATAGTATGCTCATTCTATAAACACTATAGTTACTTGGGATTCACAGATGAGTGAATGATTCTTTTTTTTGGAAGGGATTCAATGATAATGAATGAGTTGATAGCAAACAGATCAGAGCATACAAAATGCAGCTTTTTCTAGTAAAGACACACAGAGGACTGGGATTGCTCAAGGGGGGCAGTGATGCTCTACCTGTGGAGAACAGAGACTTCAACAGAGATCATATTTGAGCAGGCTTTTAAAAATGAACAGAATAGGAGAATTCCAGATCAAGAGAGAGAAAGGATCCTCCAGAGAGGTAGAAATGCATCCTTATTTAGTGATTACCAAAAAAAAAAACAAAAACAAAAAACTATCCTAAGCACCAAATTAATTTTGTAGACTTAGACTTATATGCCCAAAATAATGTGTAGCAACAATATACAGCTATTTGTTATTTATTTTATTATTAGTATTACATTTTTAAAAGAATAAAACAAATATGCAAGAAATTATGTGGGTTATTAAATATTGTGGCAAAGGCCATCATACACATTTGCCAAAATATTCGAAGGAAGAGTAGGCTTGGTGGTTCACACCTGTAATCCCAGCATTTTGAGAGATTGAGGCAAGAGGATAGCAAGTTCAAATCCAGCCTCATCATCTTAGAAAGACCCTGTCTCAAAATAAAAATTAAAAAAAAAATTAAAAGAGCCAATGATGTGGTTCAGTGGTTAAAAACCCCTGGGTTCAATCCCTGTTACCAAAAAAATTTGAAACAAAAGGAAGATTTTATTTTATTTAAAAAGAAAGACATCAGACAAAAGCCTCCCTAGAGGAGGTGAGTCTTCAGTTAGTTCTCAGGGGACATTTGGGGTTGGGGATTCAAGTCTTAGAGGGGAGAGAGCAGGATGAATAGAAACAACCCAAATTTGCAAGAAAATAACATGACTGAATGACTGAGAGCACTTTCTGATCCTGATCTGCTTTAGAATCTCTCTGCTGGGAAAATAATAGTGTATTTAAAATGCAGTTTTTCTTTATATGCATTGAACCTGGATAATTTTGTTTTAGAATTTTGGTTTTTAAAGGGCAATTCTCACTATAGTTTTTTTTTTTTTTTTGGACATTTCTATTTTCAAACAATATAAGATTCATGATTTTGGCAAGGAAGAATGATTTCTACTCCAACTCCTGTTAGTGTTTTTTAAACTGTTTTTTTTAAAAAAACTAGTAAGTTTTTATGTCTCACAAACCAAAATAATAAGTTCATTTTTAAAAAGCTGTCTGAAAGGATCCTGAATAACGGCAAAGGAATTTTTTATACATGTTCCAAAAGGGTTTTTAAATGCTTTTCATCTTGGGAATCCTGTGACTGGCTTACTTTCTTTTCTTTCTTTAATCAGTAAATGCAATAGTCATAGAGCGTGATGGAAATTGGAACTGGGCTCCAGGAAAGGCAAGCCTATTCCTGCTAGGTGCCCAAAAGTCAAGGTCAATACAATAATTCCTGACAAAGAGATGAATGCCTCTGCTGATCCCCTTTATGTTATCCAGACCTATCTTCCCTGCACTAACACATAATTGGAAGTTTATTATACTTACTGTCTACTCTGAAAGTCCCTGTATCCTAAAAACAAGGGCTATTTTTAAGTGACAATAATTACTAAAATGGAATTTATATTTGTTGTTTCACTTTGCTGTTCAAAGAGAATTTTCCCATCTCCCAATCTACTTTGAAGATGCCAATAAAGTCAGCAAGTTATATTCCCTTCCTGAATTACTTTCTAATTAATTGTATTTTAGATTTACTACCTGTCTTTCCTTCTCTCAGTTTAAAGTCCTTTCTTTATATTTGCTTCTGATGTAATCCATATGAGTCAAGAAACCAAGTAGTGCCAACGACGGGAAAAAAACAACACCAATTAGGATGAAGTGTTCATGCCTTGAAGAAAGCTATGTGTTAGCAGAGGGATAGTTAGGAAGCTCACTTCATAGCTCTTATGTGAAAAAAAAAAGGAGCTAAAGTGAGTTATTATCATTTAAAGAGTCCAGCAGTCCGATTAACTGCCAGCATAAATAGTATTAGACATAATACTACTTTTATGTGTCACTAGATTAATAGGATGACATAAAACCTTATTTGTCAGTATGTGCTTAAGGAACACATATACATATTATATGAATAAGGGGTGAATTGATTTGAGAAGAGTAAGTTCATTTTAAAAACTGTCATGGAAAGATCATGAATAATGGCTAACAAAAAAAAAAGAGTTTTGTGTGTGAAGGTATACATCAATACATGCTACCCTCTTACCCAGAGAAACACTGTATTCCTAGACTGATAAGCCAGGAGCCAGAAATTGTTTTGAGTGGGATCTCTCTGATTATCAATTTTAAATGTGAGGACCTTCATTGTAATGAGCTTAACTACCTTAATCTACCTGGAAAATCTAGTTTAGTAAGTATCAGGAACCAAACATTCTTATTACCTGACATTCATCCATGAAATATACAGTAAGTTTCTAATTTGTGTTAGGTATGTATGCAGTGATCAGTAAAACTGTCTTGGCTTTTGTCTTCATGGGGTTTTTGATCCAGTGGAATATGATCATTATGAGTAATTCCAGTTAATAATACTAAAAATAATACTAGAGGAAACATTCAGTTTGGCTTGCCTCCTTCTTAAGGGAAGATTAAAACGACTTTCCGAAAAATGAAAATTCTCCCTGGAGGACTGATAGTATTCTATTGTCATCTCCTTGGAGGGTGGAGAACAGGATGAAGAGGTTCTAAACACAAATAGAATTCACAGATCTTCTGTAAATGGTGAAGTATGTTTTTGGATTAGAGTTCCAGACTTCTTTCTGTGATAGTTTGAAGAGGACATTCTGGGAATTATCATACCCTTCTACTCTTTACATACAATATAGGGTTTGATCAGTCCTTTACAAGTTTCAGCAAATATTTACTGAGTGTTTATTCTGTTTCAGACAACTAGGGAGATCACAGATTTTTGGAAGATTTTCAATAACATATTTTGAAATATATAAGATCCCTGGAAATGTTTCATTTGGCTAGAAAAGCCAAATTATTAAAATATTGTGTTCTCAAAGCAATCTGTTAGTAATCAAGTTTTCCCAAGGTGCTTGCTTCTCTCTTTTTTAAATGGCCATGAAGCATAGCATTGGTTATGAGCTCATTCATAATTTATTATATGAAGGTCACATGCATTTTAAGACGCATTAATTTAAATTATAACATTAGTTGTAAATTCGGATCTTTTTCTAAATAAACAATCATTAATATTTTAAACAAATAATATTAATCTAACATCTAAGAAAGCATAGCTTCCAAAGATTTGTAGAAATACACTCATCTCATATGGAGGTATATACTATACTCACATGCCAATAAAATTAAAAATATTTGTTTAAATATGAGACTTTTTTAACAATTTACTTTTTAAAAATACATATACCTTTATTTTATTTATTTTTATGTGGTGCTGAGGATAGAACGCAGGGCCTCACATGTGCTAGACGAGTGCTCTACTGCTGAGCCACAACCCCAGCCCCTAAATGTAAGACATATTTTAAAACCTTGTTTCCATATCTACATACCTTCACAGATTGTATGATATATTACATTTGCTTAACTATGTGAAAATTGTTTAAATGTTAATTTAATCTACTTTTCTTGTGTGTAGTAACATTTAAGAGATTTAAGGATCTTTCGGCCATCAAAGTTTTTACACACTGATGAAAGTCATGGTTTGGGACTTAGTAAAGGGTGAGTTCCCATCACTTATACATTTGAAATGTTAAAGCTTTATTTTGAACGTACTCAGGCATATTAAAAATGAAATGGATGCTTTTATGTTTCATATATAGCCAAGGAGATGTACTCAAAATCATTTTAAATTCTCCCAAAATCTGAGGAGGGAATCCCTCAGGTAATACTTGAAACATTTTGAGCACTTGTATTTCTAAAAGACACACTTGAAATAAACAAACAAAATGCTTTTAAGCAAAAATAAATAAATAAATAATGAAAATAAAATAAAACAACAACATCAAAAGCCTAGATGATGATTGTAAAATATGGCAACATTGGGTCATTTTTTATTATTAAAGTGATGACTCAAAATTTCCTTTATTTTTCCTGAAATAATCAAGAGAGAGTTAAAAACAATTACTTTAAACATAATTACTCCTATACCCATAAAAAAGTAATTAAGAAATACTATGAAAAGCTTTATGCAATGGACATCTTTTATCCTGTTGTAGACATTTATTAACAAAAAAAAAAATCATGCATTAAACTCTGCTGACATCTTTGATGTGTCTCTAGTCCTTAATTATTTGTCAGCATACTGAGCTAAATATAGGCTACTTTTACTTTTGTTAAAAAAAAATAATGTCATCTTTCTCAAAACATGACAGGATGGATAACAGAAGGGATAGGGTGGATACAATATTTGCTTATCGGAAAAGGACTAAGAATCTATATTGGTGCATCTGACAGCAGTAAGTGAAGATTTCCAAATAAGCAAGCAAGCTACGTGGAAAGACATCTGATCAAAAACACCACAATTTTTATTAGTGAGAATAACAATGCAGGACTGGGGGCATAGCTCAATGATAAGCACTTTTAGCATACAGGAGTCCCTGGGTTAGATATACTACAACCACACACACACACACACACACACACACACACACACACACTAAACACTATATATTATATACACACATATTTGTATACACACACATATATATGTGTAGTTAAGAATAACAATGGAAAGAAATAATTGCATCCTCATGATTTAGCTATATAAAATAAATCTTAACAAACCCGATTTATGTCTAAAAAAGAAAGAAAAATAAAGACATGCTCTTATGGTAATGTTACAAGATTTCAATTACAACAGAAAATTTCAATGTATATTTAAGGGGAGAGCAAGATAAGGATCTCTTCTTTCAGTTAACTGGCTATGTTATAAATTCTTGGGCACATTTATATATTTATATATCCATATGATTGGCAATTCTTACACAGAGGGAATGAAGATAAAGCGAAATGTACAGGGTTCATCAGGTCTTAAAAGGCCCTGCCACCCTGGCTAGGGATGTGGCTCAAGCGGTAGCGCGCTCGCCTGGCATGCGTGCGGCCTGGCTTCGATCCTCAGCACCACATACAAATAAAGATGTTGTGTCTGCCGAAAACTAAAAAAAAAATAAATAAATATTAAAAATTCTCCCTCTCTCTCTCTCATTAAAAAGGAAAAAAAAAGAAAGACCCTGCCAGATTCTTGACCTCATTTCTTACAACTGTCTACTTGATCTCGGTCAGCCACATGGCCACCATTCAGTTGCAGAATTCTACCCTTCCCTGGCTCAGGATTTTCATAACTGCTTTGGTTCTTTCTTAAGCTCTTCACATAAACCTTCCCTTGGAATTGGGCTTCAGTTCTCACATACACTGGGAAAACTTTCCAATCCTGTCCCCTTTGACTAACTCCAACTCCAATAATTGCTTGCTAGCCCAGTGGATCACCTAGTCTACCTCATTCACAGTACTCCCAGCCATCTGAGCTCATATGGTACTGATTTTTATGTATTTATTGGCTGTCTTGCCATATAAGCATGTAAGTACCAGGAGAAACAGCACGTTGCCTAGTTGACCTCTGTATTTCTAATGCGTGCCTAGAAAATTGTTCTGCCTGGTTTTCAATAAGAAGGCAAGAGATTTTTTAAAATAAATTAACAGGTTGTCAATTCTCTGGTTGATCCACAATAATATATTAATCTCAGGTAAATTAAGTGGGGAAAAGATGGAGGAGTAACCTGAATGAATACTACATAGCCTTAGATTTGGTTTTCACCAGAAACTACTCCCTATGTATTCATGGAGAGCTGATCCAAGTGACAGCACCTGACTCTGGCCTTGTTTTAATTTACTTTGATGGAAATCTATCTGAAAGGCACTGAAGATGGGTGTGCTGTGGACAGTTACTTCCATGCAATAAAACAGTGGGACTGGCAAATCTGGACAGAAGTAACGTAAAACATTTTGGTCTGAGCAGCCTGTTTGTAATTCTAATGATTTTCTGTGTTAGATGACTTCTGAGAAGTTTACAGTCATCCATCTCATGTCAAAAACTACACTTACAGGGATCAATGATACATTATAGACATGCCGTTTGGCACTGGATGAATATTCATTTGCAAAAACCTACAGCCTAAAAGGTCATCACAGAACATTTTTAAAAACTTTCAAAAATGCATTACTGTGTCTATGATAAGTATGCTCCAAGAAGTATTGTGCTAAACGAGTATAATGCCCATACTTTAAAGATGTGTCGGATATTCATTCACATGAATGTTTTATTCCTTTTACAAAAAAAAAAAAAAAACTGAAGTTCATTTTATTTCATGGCTTTATGTAAACATTTTACATAGAGATACACAGAATGCTTTCCTGAATCAGATGATGATAGTTCTTAATATGTGAAGAGAGAGGAAATACCTCCCCTTCTCTTGACCCCTTTATCTTTACCTACCCTTGTCCTTCATGCCAAAGTCTTTCCTTGTGTTTAGATGGCAGCGGCTTGCTTTGCAAAATGAAAAATTATAATACAATTGAAGGCACAGCTGTGGGGCCAAGGAAATGCTGTATTTTATAGTCCAGCAATCTCACATGGGTGTACTCACAAGGGTATTATTAGGCAGTTTTCCCTACTGCAGCAATACTGGGTCAGACTCTGAGCCAGAGAGCAGACAGTCCCCAATAGGCTGATTTCCCTATTGCTCACTGAGGTTCCAAATCCCAACTATAAATGAGCTAAGTCAGAGGTTCAGAAGAGAGAGTTCATGAACCTATGAAGATACATGTCAAGAATGAGAATGTGCAAAGCAAGATTTTTATAAAATTAAATTTATAAAATCTCCTTCGTTTTAGGATTTTTATTTGTCATACTACTTTGTGTTACAAAGTTTGCCATTTTATAATATGATGGCATTAGAAAGTCGTAGAAGTGTAACTGTGGTTTTAAAATGTATTAATTGTCTCCCCAAATATCAAAAATGGACACTGTCCTTTCATCCTCCAATGGCATTGTAAATTATATTGATTCATCAAATTCCAAAATGGGGAGACTGCTGATTTAGAACTCACTCTTTAACCTTATAAAATATGTATATCATTTTGTTTTTAAAATAACTTTTATAGCCTACTTCCCCATAGCTATTTTTCACTTCACCTCACCCACCTTTATAATAAAGAAGCCCAGGTTTGTTGAGAGCCACAGCCGAAGGGGCCCCAGCAAACTTTCAGACTGCCAGCTGATGATTGGCTCACAGCGGCCCAGCAACTTCTAGCTGATTGGCTCCTCTGTGGTGATGCTCATTGGGCTGTTTCCCCGCCCTTTCAGATTACGGAGCTGCTCATTGGGGAACTTTTTTGGCTCCGCCCATGCGACCCAGCCAATAGGCCTCACAAGCAGGAGGAGTGGGGGAGGTGGAGAGGCTTGTGGGAAGCCGGTGGTGGCAGTTGGGTTCTGAAGGTTTTCCTGAGGAGCTGTTTCATTTGGTGTGTGTGGTTCTAAAAATAAAGTTTGTTTCTTTTGACAAGTGGCTCCTGAATTGTGCCCAGCCAGACTGCACACAGGTTAGATATTTTCATATATCCAACAAAAAAGCTACTTCTTATGCATGGCTCACACATATATGCAGGGTCTTATTTTCTAAGGAGTGAGCATGCCTTGTTTAATTTCATTACTTTTTATTGATACAGTTTCAGTTTCAACTGCCAGAGAGAATGTGGCATTTGGAAATTCTGTTCTATGAATCATCCCAAGTACAGAAAGAATGCATACATTGCTTAATGAGTTTTTTAGGACTTGGCATTTTTGTCCCCAAATTAATCTGTTGGTACATGCAAGGTAATATCATAAGAGTCATCTGTATCTCCATTTCCAAATTGAAATGAGATGATAACAAGTCTGTACTTACCATAAACTACATCAGTGTGATTGATGCAACTCAGTTTTCAACACTTATAGGTGACCTGGCATGCTTATTGCCCTCTGTCTGAGGCAATATCAACATACTACCTGCTCCTGCCCACAAACCCAATCACTGACATGGCCTTCCATGTGAAGCACAAGCATTTCACTTCGTGATTTTTGTCCTCAGATTGTGCGATTTGAACTTCTTGAGGTCAGGGAACATCTTTTCTCATGTTGATATTCTCATTACTTGGCAAAAATCCTGGCATGATCTTTGATAGAGACAATGAATATGCAAAGAAATAATTACAAATTCTTTCCTGAGTCCTAGCTTTCTCACCAACTCTCCAGCTCCAAGTGTTTTGGTGGCTCTTGGGAGCTGAGTGTTTCAGGGTCAGATGCGCACTTTTATGAGAACAGCTTGCTTATAGTGATGTTAAAGAATGAAGCCTGTTATTTGTTTCACATCTAAACAGAGAATGCTTTCACAAAAAATTACAAAGTTTGTGTTCATATAGCACCTAAAAATAAGTGCATCACTCAAAGAAAGTGGACTTTGCTATTAGGATTGTACTGAAACATTTATGCATAATTAAAAATTCCAATAAAGGCATCATTTAGAGCCATTCTTCAATGATTGGGTAGACTTGATTTGAAGAGAAATTGTAAATTGCACTACTTAAGATGAAAATGAAATAATTCTGAGTCTGGGTATTTTGCATTATCTATTGAAATGTTTCTTTTCTAAAAATATCTGTTTTTATATATTCTCCCGAATTGCTATCTTTTCAGAAGGCATCTTATCAACAAATGTGTTTTCACAAAGCATAGCACTTTATGAGATTTGAATGAAGAAAGATAACACATTTATAAAAGCAATACATAGTAGTTGGAATACAAATTCTACCAGGCAGATATTTGTCATTAGTAACAACAGCTCATGGTTAAATGTGGCATAAATAAGTGTCAAAAGGGATCATTATAGAACTAAAATTAAGAATGTAGGCTTAGTGGAATCCAAGTATATTTTCCTCAGACAGTGAAACAATTAATTATCACATGAGTTATAAAAGAGGAAAGGAAAAAGGAAAGGAAATACTATTTATTGAGTTACTGCTACATGCCATGCCAGGTATTTATACATCATAAATTTTATCTTTTGTACTTCCAGTACACTCCCAAATAGTTAATTCTCTTCAAAGGAAACTGGTGCTCAGGAATTTTGTATAACTTTCTCAAGGTTAAAGGTAGTAAGTGAAAGAACCAGAATTTATCTGACACTACTTTTTATAATCTTTCCACTTTTTCTTGATGCGCTGAGCAACTGATACCAGGAGCATTGCCACAATCTAAGGGTGAAGCTATGATTTAAAGATAGCCTTCAATAAGCATTGAGAACAGAGCAAAATGCTTTGTCAGAAGAAGCCAGCTTGAATTAAAACCAGCAATGATAACACATGTGAAATGAGGAATTCATTTGTGTGGAAAGTGTCTCAAACTTAGGAGATGCTTCAGACAGAAGGTAACCAGGGAAAAGTCAATGAACTTGACCAGTGGTAGAGCTTTGAATCCTTGGTAATTTTTAGGACTTTTTTGTTTGTGTTTTTATTTATATTTTTTGGTGCTGGAAATTGAACCCAGAGCCTCACCTATGCTAAGCAAATACTCTACCACTGAGCCACATCTCCAGGCCTGTCAATCCTTGGTGATTTTTTTAAGACAGCAGTTTTGTGGTACAGGGTTAAGTGAGTACTAAATATTATAGTATGTGGATAAGAATAGCCATTCTGTTTGAGGTTTTATCACATGCCAGACATTACCCAGAGCTTGAAGCTCACGCTGTGCATTCTTTAGACTCTGAATTGTCAGGACCATTGTAGAAATGAAAAAGAAAAAGTCAATGAGATTAAAAAAAAAATTACCCAATGGCATCCAGCTATTAAGTGTCAAAACTGTGATTCACCTACAGGTGTCCATATCCAAATATTTCAACAACATCATCTTTGCCAGTCTAGGAAATCATGAATACAATTTGGAAGAACTAAAAGAGAGGTAACCTAAGTAATGGAAAGATATGCTGGTAAGAAGTAGGGAGAAGGAGAAGGGCATAGGTGAAGGAATTCATGTGAGGGAGGAGAGGGTTGATTCATTTTCCCAGAGTTCAGGTATGAAGAAGAGACCAGTGGATGTTCAACACAAAGCAAAAGCTGCCCCTGGAGACAGCAAAGAGCAACCTGTCTAACCTACATGCCCCTATCCTTCTTTCTTTACTGCTACGACAGGTCTTTTATAGCTGTCATGCATTGCTTGTCTGACCCTGTCACTGATGCTACCCCTGACAGAAAGTCACTCACCATCCACAATATCTTGTTAATGTCAATTTCAACTGCACCTGATATTTCTATACAGGCTGCCCCTGACTGTGGAAAAATGTTGGCTGATTTACAAAAACTAAATAAAATGCACAGAGGGGGAAATCATTACATTAGAACCTCTTCTTTCCCTGGTGAGTCATAAATAAAGGAAAATTTTCTCACCGAGCATATCTGAGTTTTAATCTCCTAATTGTTCAACAGGAAAATTCACTAAAGAAGAGGTATGCAGACACTGACCTGAGAGAAGGCGTTTAAGGGCACTTCTCTTTTTGACACAATAAATTCTGTACTGTGCAGTCAAGTGAGGTTCTGAAGCAGAATATGGGCAACTTGGTGGGACAGGTATTCTCTGGAAGAAACTTTGGATATACTTTAACAGGACTCTATAGACCCATGTTTCTCAAAATTGAATGTGTAAATGAATCATCTGGACATCTCATATAATGCAGATTCTGATTGAGTGATTCTGGGAGAAATGTTTGAGATTTTGCATTTATAATAGATCTGTAGATGATGCAAAGCTGTGGTCCCTCAGAGAATGATTTGATGTGCAAGGTTTGGAGAAGATTGCCCCATTGAGTTTCCCTTAATGGTCCATCTCTATATAGTTCCATGGGAGTAGCCTCCACTAGGTCTATCTTAAGCCAGCTTTAACACCTCTGCCTCTTGGATGCAAGGTGCTCATCCAGAGCTGATTATTTGCATCTCTTCACCACTCTGTGTTCAATGACCCCAGGTGCTTGCTTGATAATGATGGGTGGGAATATTTACCTTATGGAAATTGGCAATTCCCACACATCAAAACTTTTGCAGGAAAGAGCTTCCTCTCTCTCTCACTATTTTGTGCATATTGGCAACCAACCCAATGATATAAATTAAAAATGTCTTTTCTTCTAATGCATTTATATCATGCCGCAAGATGTTAACTTATAAGTATTTGTAGGATGAAAGCTCTAGGCTGTTCAGTAGGCTATGTTCTCTGAAGTGCTTTGTCTGAAGTAAACTAAGGGAAGAGCCATGACTTCATAATATAAGCTGGATCATGATGTGCCTAAGAAGACATTGAATTACTAGTAGCAGAGCAGAATTTGGATCTCTTCTTGAAGAGGCCTTCTTGTATTCGGGCCTCTGTTTCTTTATACGCCCAATAAGGACATTTGCCACATTTAATTTATTTTTCTCAAAAATAAACATGGCAAACATATAGTCACAATGTAAATGATATTTTAATGAGAAAAGGTATACTGAGCTAAAAATAGCCAACCTATCAACACGTATGTGGATTCGAAATCACTTAGCAAGTTGGAGAGAATAATGAGACTTGGCTCAACTGTTCTTATTTCTTTATGGTTGTGCCAATATGCATAAAATTTAAAATAAAATCAATGTGTGTATTTGTTTAGAGAGAGAAAAAGAAAAAGAACGACAGGAAAAGAAAAAGAAGGGAGGTAATCACTTGCTAGGTAAAGAAGCTTGAAACAAAGACTTGCTGAAACTAACTCAAAACTAAATGGCATAGCAGTTGATGTCAAGGGACTGAGAGGCACAGCAATCACAGATGGCGTGCAAAGCAGCATAAATCCCTGGAGATCTTGTAGGACCTGCTTTGGAATGGAAAAATGATCTTTACTGAATGTTTCCCTCTCTCTCTGCCCTCTTTCTGCTTGAATAAATGTGCTTAGGTGCAGTAAAATTATTCCAAGACTGGTAACAGAGGGTAGAGGGATGAAAAATGAAGAGGACCATTGTTAATTAATAAATGGATAATATGCTCTGAAGGTTGACTGTGCATGTGTGATACACATGAGGGAAAATAGCAAGACCACAGGAAAATTTGGAAGGGTTTAAAATAAGTCTTCTTAAAAATGAGTTCATTATCATGATTACCTCCTTATTATTCACCTTATCAACAAAGAGCATAAAATTCAATTTGAATATATTAATAGGGGATTGAGCAAAAATTTGAAGTCTTTATCAGCTCAACCAACTGAATATATATTGAGCTTACATGGATCATTCTGTCTATAAACAGTTATTCACAAGGCTAACATTTGTCTATCAGTTTCAATAGAGACAATAAACATCATGGAAAATATCTTAACTGCCTAGCATAAGTAACAAACACTACAGAATTGGGATTTGCTGTCAGTTTATTTTTCTTTAGCAATCGCTATAGTAATACATATGATATCACAGCATTAGTGAAAGCAAAAAAAGTGTAATAAAATGAAAAGTGGTGATGTTTAATCTGGGTTGTAACATGAACTTGTCATAAGAGACATTGACAAGTCATACATTATCTGGGCTGCTATCTCTTAATACATAAAATAAGTATATTTCTATTAAAGGTCTCTAATATGCTAAGATTACCCAACACTATTATTATTCTCTAATATAAAGTGAAAAAAAAAACCTTTCATAATAACATAACATTGGTCTGAAGCTACCTACAAAGAGGAGTGCTGTATAATATAATCCAACCTTCCACCAGCTCTAGATCAGACAGAGTATCTGACTATGCACTGTGGTAATGATAGAAAAGGCGAAAGTGACAAGTAGGAGATATAGCAAGTGACTCACTGTAGCCCAGGAAATGAGAGAAATGCGGGTCAGCGATTTTTCACAGACCAGTGTTAACAAGCAAAGCTCACTCTATATTGAAGAAAATACTTCCAGGCTGAAACTCAACACATAATCTCGATTGATTCTCAGTCACTGAAACATGATTACGCTTTGCCTATGAATCTGGAAACCTGTATTCATATTTTAATTATTGAGTAACAAAATATGCTAATAAAATACTAGAAAGTGAATCAGAACAGTACTTTTCAATTTTGCTTCCTTGGGGGATATTCCTTAAGATCTGGAAATATTTTTGATTGTGATGAATGGGAAGGTGGGACTGGTATCCGGTGGATAGAGTCCATGGATGATGTTGATCATCCCACAATGCTTAAGGCAGCTTCCTGTGATAAAGAACCACCCTTCTAAAGACATCAGTAGTGCCAAGCCAAGAAACTCAAGTAGGAGAACTTTCTCCCAAACCACCTGACCCAATGTTCTACTTCACAGGATTGAGCTCTTTTTAATTCCACAGCACAAGTAGGGCAACTGATAAGATACTTAAACATCACCCAGCGAGGGGTAATGAAATGACACCCTGAACCTAGTCTCTTAGCTTCCAGTTCAGAGTTCTTCCCTATAGTCCTGCTCAATGTGGTCAACAGGGAAGGACATTAGAACAACTGTAATGATTTTTAAAAACAACATCTGATTCTCTGTTCTTTCTTTGCCACTTGACACTACTGAGTTGTGCAATTAGAATCTTTCCCAGGATAGAAAACCACGTTTCTGCATTTTTTAAACTCCCATATTAATTCACAGAAGCATTTGAGCCCTGGATTAGGCTAAACACTTTCTGTGCACCAAGAATTTTTCATGACACTGGATAGAAGCAATAAATATGTAGAGTAGGATGAGAGTTTCAAAGAGTTTCTTTAATTATGGTCCCTACAAAAAGTTTCAAAATATGGACTCATGAAACAGTAAGTCCTGTGACACAATTATGTTTTATTTGTTCTTTTTAGGTATACATGATAGTAGAGTGTATTTTGACATATTAAACATGCATGGAGTATAACTTATTCTAATCAGGATCCCATTCTTGCAGTTGAGCATCATGTGGAGTTTCACTGGTCATGTGTTCATATGTGAACATAAGAAAGTTATGCCTAATTCATTAACTATTTAATAGTTCAAAAAATGTTAAAAAATAAAATCGATTAAAAAATAAATTAAAATATTTTGAATATCTGAATGTCTAGCTGAGAGGCTAAAAGAAAACTGGGAGAAATGTTTAACATGGCCAACTGTAAGAATATTTAACTTATAACCATAACCTTTATTTTATTCCCTGGCCCCTTAATTAACAGAAAATAATATGCTCTCTTGTCATTTGTTTGTAAGTTAATATTAAGACTAAACCAAATGAAAGTAATGGGGGAACATACTGCTTTGTTTCAATATTACTGCTTTTGCCCCAGTTCTTTTGCAGAGACTCTAATGAACTGCCTGCTTTGAGAATCGCTGATTTAGCGGATGGGGGGGGGGGTAAGAATATTCCATGCCAGGCTAAATAATGTGCAGTTGGTAGTTACTGTATTATTCTTGCAACCTCCCTGTGTGTTTGCAGATTGCCCCTGCTAAGTAGAAAGGGTGCTGAAAGCAAATTGTGTGGTGATTTTTGATGAGTGCACAAACCCTAGAGGCACCCAAGTGAATTTCTTTGGGAATTCTTGTTGTCCAGTGTTTGCAGACTCAAAGATATTCACATTTTCTAAGAACACTGATAACATGCATATATTATAAGATCAGCATAAAACTTGAGTGGGTGAGAAATTCAGATGGTTCAATCTCCTAATAGTTACCCCAGGTTTGTATCCAAGGCAACACCAACATTTCTTACATTTACTTTTGTAAGGTGAGAGTGAAAGATTCCTTCCACCTGAAAGTGAAAATTAAAAAGAATGTATTGTAGTTATACAAATATATACTTAAATTACCTGAATTCCATAAAAAATAAAACTCCTTAACTATTTGTCAATACAAACTTCAGTCATAAAATGCAGACAAATCAAGCAGTATTTGGAGTAAGACAAAATTATGTTCATGTTAATTTTAATTTTTTAAAGAGTTCTTTGAGGTTTACTTTAAAAAGTAGATTTAAGGTCCAAAGAAAGTCATGTGTTTATACATGGTGGCTATGATGATCGCTTATCTATAAGGTAGGAGCCCATGAATCAGTGATTCTCAAACCTGTCAGGGAGGAGAATCAGCTGGGAGATGTTACAAAACACCCGTGCCTCTAGCTTTAGCTCCAAAATTTCAGGGTAATTGGTATGTTGTGCTCCCGGTCAGGGGAATTTTTTAAAAAACCCTTTCCAGGTGATTATAATGTGCAGCTGGGGTTGAAAGTCACTTGTGAACAGAAACTTTTCTAGCTCTGGTATTTTACAGTTATCATGAAGCTGTTAATGGAATGCAAGCTTTTTGCTCTATTAACGATCTTCTGCCAGCCATGCAGGGAAAAAAAATCGGCCTCTGCTTCAATAAGTGTCATCTGTATGGACCAACTTTAAAAAACATTATCTCTTAATTAGATTCTAACCTCTGTCTTTTCATTTCCCTGTGCAACTGGCAATGAATAAAGGGCAAGGGAAGAAGAAAAGTCATGTGGGTGACTAAAAATTCAAGGGTTAAAACTACATAAATCTTTACCTGTGGGTCAATATTTTGATAAGTGGTAAGCAGTATTAAAGAAGGATTTACAAATAAAGATTGTTTGAAGTAGTTGTTTATACTTGGTCTTGGAGAATGTGGTATAAGTGTTGTTTAAGCTGTTTTAAGCCTTCTGTGTGGTGAGGAATGCTTCAGCTGCATGTTTTATGATCCTAGGCTGAATACATTTTAAATTCAAATATATACAGGCTAGAAAACTCTTCATTTCTTTTATCATCAATACATTGTAATCAATATGGAAACCCCAGTGAACAAAGTAATCATAAGATCAACCCTCTAAGGATTTTAATGAAGAACCCACCCACGATGTGACCCAAAATTCTTATGTGTATTTATTTACACACACACACACACACACACACACACACACACACAGAGGCAAACATGGATCTCCATGAGAGTGCACACTTGATTTACAAGTCTCATCATTGCTTTTTTCTGTTATTTATATTACAAACATATTGGTTTACTGTTTATTAGCAAATTGCTTATTTTTACTACTCTAATGAGAATAATTATTTTTGGTCTAAAGGGAATAATATGGATGCAAAGAGCTCAACTTTAAAAGTGTCAGTGGTGTTTGTATGACAGGTAATGAGGCAATTTGGCAGAACATCAGAAACTAATTGAGCTCAGCTCACATCAATGAGGCTTGTTCAGCTGAGGCTGTGCTTCCCAAAAAGAACAGTGGAATTAAATGAGACAATGTGACATGTACAATTTTAATTGGAAGCTCTAATTTAAAATATTTAAAAGCATGTTTAAAATAATTTGTGAATCCATACAGATGCATCCTTCCCCAACTAATTAAGAATATTCAGTGGGTCATATAATGTCTGAATGTCAAAAATATGAATTATTGAAGTCCCTGCACATATAACTATACCTGCACCTTTAGGCAAGATCAAATTTAGTTTAACAGAGGGAAGAGGGAAAGAAACAACCCTCAAGACTGCAGAAGGGTAGGTGATTTTTAGCATGATATTTTTAAAGCCATTGAAATATCACACATATTTTGAAAAAAAATGAAATTTTGTTTTACTATATTTTGACATAAATCATACAGATGAAACAAAATGTAATTTAGAGGTGTTTTGGGGCACTGCTATTTTGATATATGTATTCTTTCTATTTGTTTGGTTTGGTTCTGGATCTACATGGTAAGCCATGATTCTAAAGACAGTCTTAAATAACCCTGAAATTCTTATGGTTTCTAATAGTGCTTAAAATCTGTGATCACTGATTAACTAGCAATTACTTGCTATGCTGATTTTTAAACAATTAAGGGTAAAATTGATAAATAAATTTCAATTTTACTTTTTCATGAATTAGTAAAAAATAAATAAAAATAAATCACTGCTAAAAAAAAGAAAAACTTGTAAAACTGATCCCTGCTAACTGAAAGTATAACAGAAAAATCACAATATATTAATGACTTACAATAGCACTAAAACAACTTTACTGAAATTGTAACAATGTAACACAAGTTACTCCAGCAGGTTTAAAGAGATTTATTAAAGAGAATATTACAAATTGAAATGTTTAGTCACATTTTTCATACATTAGTAAATGATATTGACAATGAATTATTAGAGAACAAGGTGTTTTGCCATGGTTTTGTTATTTATTTTTTTATTACTATGGGCTTCCAACTGTTAACTATGTAATGGATCAGTTTCTAAAGCACTAAAAATAGAGGACTTTTTAGAAAGGGAGAAATGCTTAATGAGATAAATGGAAAATTCTCAGGAAAAAAATATGTAAGAAAGTGAAATATAATAAAAGAAGCAGAGCTGGGGTGGATGAGAAAAGGCAATGACTAGAAGTGATTTCATTTTTACTGGGGTCTAGAAAAGTGAATTAAGAAGACTAAAACATACTGGGAGAAAAATAGGACCTAATAACATGAAAACAGACAATTTTAAGTGAAACATTTATCTCAAAGCTGGTATATTCTTGCTCTTAAAACTGCAACAACTTGGAACATTATTTTGTACAGTATATATTATCCAGGGCCTTTCATTTATCTGGCAGAATTGAAGAAGGAAGCCAAAACTGAGGAAAAAATGGCATCTTAAAGGAAAAATAGAATGGAAATTTAATTGATTATAAACATACATACTTACACATATCATACAAAATTCCTACACCAGAGAGACATCAGGTATGCCCACATGCAGTGGACTACATATATATTGCACATATACCTTCCCCATATACACACAGACATACATACATATGGCTACCTCAGTCATGCCTGAATGTTTTGAAGGAAGGTCATACTGACTCCATTTTTTTTAAGTCAGGGTTTCTACATGGTACCAAAAGATGTTATTACTCTACTGACTTAATCTTTGTTCTTGATATAAATATAAGAGCTACACTCAGATATAATCCTATATATTCTATTGTGAACAGATGTGAAAACTTTCCCACTTTATTTCTTCATGAAACACAGCTTAATATTCCCTCATCCCTGTTTATATTGTCCTGCCAGGTAAGAAACATAAAGACCAGGCAGCATTAGTACCCATGTGGCTTTGTCATGATGTTTTAAAGTTAGCCCAGATTTACATAATTTTGGAAACAAATAGATTGAACCTCAGGAAAAACTTTCCTAGATTTAAAAAATTAATGCTTCTTTTATAGCTCAAATGTTTTTCATATAACCACAATTCCATCAGGGAATCATTACCTTTGTCAATCATCTATAGTGTTACCTGTTGTAAAAGTGAACTCAAAGAATAGCTCTTTTATTTTTATGAATAAGCTTCTAGTGTTCTTCAGTCATCTTTATAAATAATTATTATTGCATATACCAGTACTCATTTAAAAATGATTTATACTTAATCAGCATGTAACAATCCAAGGATTCAGAGGATGTAAATAAATGCTGGAAGTGAACCCCCAAACATATGGACCATTGGTCTATTAAGTTCTAATTCTTTTTGAAAAATCACATATGGTCCCATAAGACAAA
The DNA here is from genome assembly GCF_964194105.1 of Spermophilus citellus. NCBI lineage: Eukaryota > Metazoa > Chordata > Mammalia > Rodentia > Sciuridae > Spermophilus > Spermophilus citellus. Next base: position 56,045,978 of record NC_138196.1, on the reverse strand, counting down.
GAAATCCCATCATCATTCTATTACTATATAAATTCTTAGAAACTGTAGGACTCTCAATTTGACAATACTTTAGTACATTCTCTGTTCTTTCTGTGTACACATGTAATGTCTAGTTTTACAGATATTATGATATTTCAAAATACTAGCCTTTTGGGTTCTGTGATTCAAAATGTTTCAAGAAAGAGAAAGAAAATGTTGTATAGTGTTTTATTGGTAAATTTTGTTTTGTTGTATACATTTCTATATATTTCAATGTTTTATCCATAACTGCATTGAAAGAGGTTAAACATAATTCCTTTCTATGCTAAATGGAATGTAATTCTAGGTATAGGGAGAAGAAAAAATATCATAATTGAAAAATTCTCACAAAATTATTTCCTTATGTAGTTCTAGAATTAACCTCCCATTCCTTAGAAGAATCATGCAAGGTGAATTAGCAATAGTATCTATTTCCTGCAATTATAATTCTGTGATACCTTATATTTCATGCCTCTTAACAAGTTAGGAAACTAAGTGGTTAAATTTCATAAAGTAAAAATAAATATAGCAAATTTTATCTTGGGTTTTGACACTCCTCAAAACTTTCCTTCTATCTCTTACTTTACACCTCTGCCTAGGCTCAGTATTGCCAATTACATTATTAACTCCTAACATGGCTTGTGTTTTCAGTTTTTCAAAAGATCTGAAGATAGGCAATTGACAGATGAGATGGTTGTTAATATATTTATAAACAGATGAGATCAGTAAAGAGCAAACAAAACATATCAGTCAAAATCAAATCAAATTTTATGTGAAATATTTTTTTTTCTAACATGTCAGGCTACACAATTTTGTGATGTGAATAGATACTGTTACAATCTGTTATAACTCCACCAGATATGCTTAGTGTTTCCTTATTTTGACATTTAAACTACTAGTTTGATTATTCCAAATTGAAGACAAATGTGCTCTTTTAAATGAGCAAAAAGAATTTAAAGTTAGCTTTTAGCCAAAAAATTTTCAGGAACCAATGGGAAACGAGTTTAGTTAGCATTTAATTGTAGGATACAATGGTTAAAGCTGAAGTGATTTAGAAATATAATTAAGATATTTTAACTATATTTGCCTGATTTCATTGTAAACTCTCAAAAACTTGTGGTGCCTCGCTGCAGATTTATATCAGTATATAAATGTAACTGCAGCTTGGCAAACACTAACTTTTCCAGAAAAGTCATCTTGTGTTAGAGACTATAAAGTGTGTCCAGTGAAAGATGATTTGTGTCAGCTAAAACTGTAGCCTGGAGCCACACTTGGTGTGTTATTACTTTAATCTAGTTATTGCAGCCTTGAAGTGTATCTTAGCAAGTCCAAGGAAGAATGTCAAAAACACAACCCAGCCTGATCATTAAGAATTTCTAGGAATAACCAAAACCAAAGCCAAAAAATAATAAAGCAACCACCACCACCACCATCAACAACAACAACAAAAATCCCCACTGACATTTATTCTTCATTTGGTTATTTATTTGGGGACATGTAAATTCTCTCTCTCTCTCTCTCTCTCTCTCTCTCTCTCTCTCTCTCTCTCTCTCTCTCTTCTCTCTCTTTCTCTCTCTCTCTCTCTTTTTAAAAAATATTTCTTTAGTTGTTGATAGACCTTTATTTTACTTATTTTTAATTTGTATTGAGAATCAAACCCAGTGCCTCACACATGCTAGGCAAATGCTTTTCCACTGTGCCATAACCCCAGCCCTAAATTCCTATTTAAGATATAATATTCCCTAATATAACAGAATATTTATAGAGTTTAACTTAGTGTAATACAGCCTTCGTGATGAAGCCTGTGAGGATTTATTCTAAGTGAATAAAAACTAAAAATGTAAACTCAAATGCACCCTTAAATACTGAAATGAGAAGATATATAATGCTATTCTAATGACTTATGCTGTGGATTACTAAATATAAAACAACTTTAATCATCACAAATGTTAGTCCATGTATAATTGCAGATAATTCTAATAAAATAGTTATAAATGCATTAATATCAAAGGCATATCATGGGTTAATATTAAATCATAAATATTTGAGTGAAAAATAAATTATAACCTGGTATTATTTAAAGATGGATATTCATCAACAACTTGTGAGTTTTCAGCAATAAATTATGAGTTTTCTTGATGAAAGCAGACATTCAGAATTTTTAGCTTTTTATATAAAAAACTTATAAAATATACTCATTGAAAACATAATTCACAAAAATAGTAAAATCTTATTTGATATTTGAATTATAAACAGCATAATGTTTGCTATTTGTGTTCTATTTTTGTTCAAGATACTGAAATATCTTTTGTTTTATTTCACAAAAGTGATATTAGCTAGGTTATTTCATAATATTTGAGTTGAATTCTTAAATTTGGAAATTAACTCACTATATTGAAAATGCTCATCAAAATTACCAAAAGAATAAACCAGTTTGCATACTCAAATTCATTACTGTAATATTATATTAATAATTTCATTATATTTATATACACTGGTATAATATTTTATATTATAAGGCATATTAAACATTTTCATAAGAAATACAAAATTAAATATACTATTGGTTAATATGAAGATAAAATTCAAATGTGACTTTATTGACAGTGATAAGCAATTTATAAGCTACTTATAAAAATTGTATTAAGTTAGAGATACAATTAAAGATAGTAATTTTATCAGTCTGAGATTATAGTATGATGATAATTATATTATATAAATATATTGTGAACATAGACCTACCATGAAATATTAAACATTTAACAAATAATTCTTTATATGGGACAAATTAAACAATGAATAAATAAGAAGTCCATGTAAATTCATTGATATCTAAAAATAAATCGTGATCATTTTCTCTCTTTCTTCATGAATAAAAGGGAAATTATTTATATGTTGAGTTGATAAGGTTAATTAATAATGTCAAAACAAATTTTGTTTCAAATACAGGAGTCTCAAATGAGTGTCTCTTTTATGTTCATTCATACAAGTTTCCAGAACAGCCACATAGGCAACATAAAGACATTCTTATATAATATTTGCTTAAACTAATCAGACCACATGAACAGATAACATGGAAGCATTTTGGGGTTTTTTTTTTTTTGGTTTTTTTATTGGTTTTTCAAAACATTACAAAGCTCTTGACATATCATATTTCATACATTAGATTCAAGTGGGTTATGAACTCCCATTTTTACCCCATATACAGATTGCAGAATCACATCGGTTACACATCCACATTTTTACATAATGCCATATTAGTAACTGTTGTATTCTGCTACCTTTCCTATCCTCTACTATTCCCCCTCCCCTCCCCTCCCATCTTCTCTCTCTACCCCATCTACATGGAAGCATTTTGAAGTTGACTGTAAAACACTTTAAAATTGCTTTCTGAAATTGAAGAAACTAGAAATTCAGAGAAATTCAGTCATTCAACAGAAAATTTCCCAAACCCTCTCTAGTAAATATACAATGTGTGCAAGTGATATGGTGGTAAGAATTTTTTTTTCAGTGCAATACTGTATGCACTATTAATTGAATTTGGATTAGATTTATAATAAAAAACTGCTTCAGTTTCAAATATTGTGTCAGAATATTATCTTGTATTCTGTTAAAAATAAAAGAAAATATTTGAAAGAATTCTAATTTCTTTCATCATATTGCATGTTTTAATTATCTGTATATCTGTGAGAAAGTAAAGGAAAAATAGTATGTCTATTTGAAAAATCCCACATGGTACTTTTTAGTTTTATTGTTATATTTAGCATGATTAGTGAATAACACTTTCAGTTAGATTAAGAAAAGAAATTCTCAGTAATAAATATGCTTGTGAGCAATAGAATGACAGAATAATCTTGTACATCACTGCCTACACATTTTTAGTTAATTTCTTCTCACTCCTTCTATTATAGTAATCAAAAAATTTTAAAAGCTTACCTATCAACATCCCCAGGAAGAATTCATTACGTATTTGGCATTACGATGTTCCATATTTTATTTGTAGCAAGTATTCTGAGATACTATAACCTGAGGGGAGACACCTGGTGGGGTTAATTAGATTGCATCTGGCAAACAAAGGATAAAAGTTGAAGCAGCTGTTATAATCTGGGTGATTGTATTGAGAGAGTGCAGCTTCTATTCCTGACCCTGAGAAACAATGAAGAGCTCTTAGAAAGAATTAGAGTGGGCTGGGATTGTGGCTCAGTGGTAGAGCACTTGCCTCATTTGTGTGAGGCACTGGGTTTGATCCTCAGCACCACATAAAAAAGTAATCAAACAAATAAATAAAATAAAGGCATTGAGTCCATCTACAGCTAAAAAAAAAAAATTTAAAAATTTAGAGTACTGAAGGATGTTTGAAAATAGTTCTGTGTGGTTGCATCCTACCTAAGTGGATGGGAGCCAGAATGAAGTAGTGAGCATTTGAAAGCTATGTCTACATTGGAGTTCTTAGTATTCTGGTGATTTAAATAAGTTCAAAACCCAAGTAAGAATTTAAAGAGGTCTAATTTGCTTGGTTACCCATCAACCTCAATTGTTCTGTGTGTGTATTATTATTTCATTTTGCATATGTTGACGCAAGGATAGAAATTTCAATGTTATATACATGCAACTATTTGATGCCAGAATCTGTATATATATATTTTATAAAGATCTGGAGTAGTTTGCAGTATTGGGGGAGTTCAGGGTAGATGATGCAGAAAGTTTTAATTTGGGTTTTCATTTTTAAAACAGATGATTTTGTGTATATTCTGCATAATTATAAAATGCCCAAATTGTTCTTCTTCTACTGTACCATTCTTCACTCTTGCCCTTTGCCAAAACTTGATTTGTGTTCAAGTGTGAGTTGTTATTCAAATCAAATGAATCTGTTGAGATGAGCATTGTGATCTAGTTTGTTGTTGCTATTATTGCTTTGTCTTTAAGTAGAAATGTATCAATCATTTGGGTTGAGAAGTTCTGATGTATTGAATGAGAAATCATCATCATCAATATTTCCTTTTCTTTTCCTGTCTCTCTTTTACGCACATACTCTCATATACCTAAGGTGAAAGACTGCTGTCTATAGAATCTTGTTGACATGTGAGTCATTTCTAAAACTGACAATGTTCATCTAAAATCATTTTTCTATATATGCAGTTGGAATACCGCCCAAAGAAACCCTTACATATATGACTCAACATTTACCTAATTAAATTCGTGACTAAATTATGCCATGTTATTGCTACAGATTAGTCATATGTAGATCAGATTATCACTTGTTCTGCCTTCTAATTTATTTCCCCTGCAAAAAAAAACACTTAAAATTAATTTTGTAGAAGCAAAGTTAATTTAAGAGATGGAGTGTTTTCATCAATGCAAAACGTGATACAAGGCAAAGAACTCTGGTTCAGCCCTGTTTAAAAAACTTTCTGCAATAATGGGAATATTCTCTTGCCCTGACCAATAATATGGTAGAAACTTATCACAGGTGGCTATTGAGCACTTGAAATGTAGCCAGGGTGACTGGAGCACAAAAATGTTTATTTTAATTTGATGTTCATTAATTAGAGTTTAAGTAGACTAGTGTGGTTAGTGGCTATCATACTGTCAGGGACCTAATTCTTGACCTGAACTAGACATGGATACAGGCACCCTATGAGGCAGAACCACAAACGAAGTCAGAATATCATTGTTTCTTTCATGTTTGCATGTCTTCTGATTTATTTCCATTCTCCATTCCTTGAAAACAGGAGCAATGCCTTATCATTTTTTATGCATTCAAAAAATAATTTCTAAATTGAATTTAAGGAGTTATATAAAAAAGAGAATGTGAGGAGGACAATGTGTTGTATGGATAATAATGAGTGTAGAGAGAGGCAAATGAAGTAAAAGGAGAATAATTCAGAACAATAGGAAGAAAGGTTTGCAAGGCCAGGGGTTTTTCAGAGTTGTTTCTTTATCACAAAGTAAGAGAAATTACATCCTGTTTATGGCTTTATAATAGAAGAAAGGAGCAGGATTTTGCATAGTGGAGAGATTTAAGTTTGAAACCAGTGTCAGCTACAATAGCAAACTGCAGCTATACCAGGACAGCAGATCAGGGGGATTCTGAGAACACCACTCTGATTCTTCCTGCTGCTCTTAGCCAGACACACCTCCTGAAAAGCCCAGGCTAGTTCCTCTGGCTTTAGAAACTGTGTCTAGTTGACAGACAAGGAAAGGATATTTTAGTCAGCTTTTTCGCTGCTGGGACTAAAAAACCCAACCACAACAATTTTAAAGGAGAAAAAGATTATTTAAAGGTTCATGGTTTCAGAGGTCTTAGTCCATAGAAGACCAGCTCCATTCCTGGGGGCTTGAGGTGAGGCAGAACATCATGGCAGAACAGTGTGGCAGAGAGAAGCAGCTCACATGGTGATCATAGAGCAGATAAGAAGATCTCCACTTGCCAGATACAAATATATACCCCAAAGCCATGCTCTGAATTCCCTCCTTCTTCAGCTATATTCTGCCACTTCAATTATCATTCAGTTGATCCCTGTCAGAGGATTAATCCACTGATTGAGTTAAGACTCTCACAACCCAATCATTTCTCCTCTGAAACTTCTTGTATTGTCTCACACACAAGCTTTGGGGGGACACCTCATATCCAGACCATAACAAAAGGCTAACCCATTCTGAGTAATATTGAGGAGACAAAAGCTAGTATAATTGAGATAATGAGTAGCGATGATGATGATGATGATGATGATGGTGATGATCATGATGGTGATGGTGATGACTTTTACAAGTTGGAAGTTATACTTTACAGATTAAAGAAAAGAAAAGAAGGAAATTATACCAGACAGAGTAGCACATGCCTGTAGTCCTAGCAATTTAGGAGACTGAAGTAGGAGGAATTCAAGTTTGAAGCCAGCCTGGGCAATTTAGCAAGACCTTGCCTCAAAATAAAACAAAACAAACACACTAAAGTAGAAAGGCTGGGAATGTAGCTGAGTAGGAAAGCATCCCTGAGTTCAATCCCCATTGCCAAAAATTAAATAAATAAAAAATAAAACCTAAGACAGTTTGAGCAGTTATTATCTCCCAATCAGTATGTTAAGTCTTTTACAATGATTAGTTCTTGTCATCCACAAAATAATCCAATATGTAGAAATTACGAACCAACCAATGCCCAGTCTATGGGCACAGCTAACATTCTGTTTTGATTTCTTAGGAAAAGAGATTGATTCATGTTCCCAAAATACAGAGCAAAATCACAGATTTCACTATATGTAGGAATAGTTTCTGAATTTGAGAAATAAACTAAAGGGGATGATTTTCCAAATAATCATTTCTTTAAGAAATATTTTGGGTATAGTAACCCATGCTATATCATTTGGCTTGATCCTGTCAATCTTCTGTTGAAATTGCTTCATTTCCAATCATAGCTTTGACGTGTCCACAGAATCTTCTGGGACTATGCACACATTTGAAAAGGCAAGTTTGTCATTAAACTGTAGGGAACTGTCATTATTTCTCAAATTTGCTTCAAAAAAATGTTTTGATCTTCTTCATTGCTAAATCTGGAAAGCATATGAAAATGAAGATTGATTTGTTTCATGAAAGGAATTTTAAATTTTAAAAAATTTTGGAATAAAACATAAATTAGAAATATTATGCCTCTGTTCAATCATGTAGGACAAATGTCCATCACCTCAGAAGAATGGAGACCATAAGACATTCAAGAGATTACAGGGTTAATACATCACAAATGCAGACTGTCTCTCCACTGTCAGAGAAGCTCATTACTTAATTAAACAACTGAACCAAAAGTTGGATTTTTTTTTCATATATTTCAATAGCAAGCCTACTACTGAAAAGTTGTTATAAAATAATTTGAGTGTCATGACTATTCTAAGAAATACCTTTGAGATCATCCCCTCTGCTTTTTTTTTTTAAGAGATGTAGAAGTTGAGGCTTAAAAGTTTGAGAAGTCACAGACAAGAGTTAGACTGGCTAGAGTCAGAACCCAAACCAAGTGGTCCAGATTGGCTGGAGGGGTGCTTCTGCCCTCCACTGGAATAATTCATCTTTCCTGAAACATTACTTATGTGCTTTTTCTCTTCTATAGAATACTATTTCCTTAAATAGTTGAGAGAGAGAGAAGATTCTCAAGATTTCTGATCATCTAATTATTTCTAGAACATATAATATTAGAACTCATCAAATTTCAATATATAAAATTGAAATGTATTTTTATTTTCAAAAAAAATTTCAAACACTGTACTATAATAGTACTAACATTTTGTGATACCTTTCACAAAATTTAATTAGAATATCAGTGTGGATATAACCTCTAATTTGAAAGCATGTTTAAAGTTTGGCCATTTTGATGACTGAAAAAATATAATGATATTTTATTAAACATATAAATTATTTGCACTTTTGATATGCTGCTTTTGAAGTTTTTCATGTAATCTGTATTCAGTTGCCCTAATTTAAGTGGGATTTACTGGGGTAAAAGAATAACTTTTTATTTTACACATTATTGTAAAAATAATTAGAATAATTCTCTTCCTATAATCAGAATTTAGCACAAGGTAATATATTGTAGCCATCCAATTATGCTGTTTAGTAGAGAATTTTGCCCATTAACATGATATACTGCCATTTATTTTCTGCTTGGGCAGCTTCGTAACCTCTGCAGAAGCTTCAATATCTAACTTGCCTAGTAAAGATGAGGATCATTTGTGAATAATATATGAGGTAAATAATTGCTGAGCCTGGCACAAAATAGGCACTCGCCTACTGGGACTTATTATTATTAATATTGCTTTTGTTGTTATTATATCAAGGCGAAAATTTCAAGTATATTTAACGAGTTTTTGTTCATTCCCAAATTCATGTATGCTCTTTTTCCTAAGACAGAGATCAATCAGCAATCTCCAGAATTTAGAAAGGCAGGATGGAGAGGAAATGCAGAAATCAATAACTGATTGAGTCTTCCATAATAACTCTTATTTCCTACTTTGGAGATAATTTCCTTTGAAAGTTAGATTTTTTTTTTCATGGCAAGAGCTAGAGTCTTAAGGCAGGTATTCCCAAAGCATTTCTTTATAGGTAACTGAAAGAGTGGGACCTAGATTTTTATTGTAAGGTACAGAATGGAAAGTGTGCACTCTATGGTGTAGGCAATTGCCTATTTTGCAGGAAATGATAGTAATAATAAAAAAAATTCTTCCTGTGGAAGGGGAAAACCTGGAGATATGGAAAGGAGACACTGAGATAGTCTGTAAGGCTTCCACTGAATCCTCTGGAAAGTGCATGTAGGCCTAAGTCAGGGTAAGATGCAAGAACCAAGGTTAAGGCAGACATCTGAGTTTTTGCGTCTGTTTACTTGGTTTTTAGGTACAAAGCAAAAGGATAATATAGTTTCAAATACTTGGAAAAAAACAAAAACACTTCTGTTATCCTGCCAGAGTGGTCTTCCACTTGGTTTTGGATTAGAGTAAAATGACCTTCACACAATTGGATGAGATGATCATGTATTATTTTTCAGTTTTTTTTTCATGTGTGAGATTAAAACCAGGGCCTTGCGCATAATAATGGTGCTCTATCACTGAACAACACCCCCATCCCACCTCCTGTATACTTTTTAAATGACTTTTAAAAATAGATTAATACATGAAATGCTTTTCCAGTGATTTTGCACTATTCCCTATGTGTGTTAAGCTCGTACCTCCATCACTGGTTCAATTCAGGTGTGATATTAATTGGGAAGAGAATTAAGTACCACTTTACAACCTTGGCAGAGTGTATGTTGAATTAAGTGATTAAGTGCCATTTTATGTCCTATGGCAGAGTACGTGTTTTCACAGATAAAAAGTGCAAATAGATTACTTGGTTTAATGATATAGTCAATACAGATTTTCCAGCAGTCAATATGTAAGATACAGGAGGATGCATTTCCTGCCCACAAGAAACTCACTGTCTGGCAAGGAAGAAAGATACATGAATGCAAACTGCAATGCAAGTAATATGATTTATAACAGATTTAAGTGTGAAATGCTACAGGAGTATAGGAAAGCAATTATTTCCTCTGCCTGGGAAAGAAAAGAACCAACCCAAGGGAAGTAACTTTTCAAATAAGGTTTGAAGATGTGATATGGTTATATCATAGACTTGGCAAAGTTTGAAATGTGATTTCACTGTGTATTTAAGGTCTGTCATTGGTAAGACATGAAGGGGTTTGAATTCTGATGACATCAATTTTAAAGGTTCTCTTTAAAATGGGATTATAGCTCAAGAACTCCTCTTGTCCTTAATTTCTAGGAATGGTTTTGGGACCCACAGGGGAGGTAGGCTCTTGAACTCATGCATGAAAGTATTTCAAAAGACAGATGACATACATATCAAGAGTGATTCTGGAGCCAGACACAGTGGTGCACTCCTGTAATCCCAGTGGCTCCAGAGGCTGAAGCAGGAAGATCTCAAGTTCAAAGCCAGCCTCAGCAAAAGTGAGGTGCTAAGCAACTCAGTGAGTCCCTGTCTCTCAATGAAATACAAAATAGGGCTGGGGATGTGGCTCAGTGGCTGAGTGACCTTGAGTTCAATCCCTAGTACAAAAAAAAAAAAAGTGATTCTGGAATACATTGTGAAAACAGGGAGAAGAACACTAAAACAATGAAATATAGGCTTGTAAAGAGATTAAATTATGCAGTATAAAATAAAGAGAGGGCATAGGAAACAAGATTTACATAAAAAATGAGTAAAATACCACAGATTTCTTTTTGTTATTGTATGTTTTATAACACGTGACAATATTGTTTTCATCATGGGGAGATGAACACCTTCACCAAAACTCAGTAAACTGCCCCTACATTAAGAATAGAAGAAAGGTATTCCCCAAACCACGGCAATGTTCTTACAGACTTGACATTGGTAAAAATTTGAAGTTACATGTGTCTAAATGTAAGGCAAACATTCCATTAATATGTTAAATGCAGTAAAAGCAACAGTGGGGTTTCCATGATAATATTGCCATTTTGGTGTTCATGGAATGATTATTAACATGTCTCCATGCATGTGACGTTAGGCTAACAAATATTCAAATACATGGAAAATATCAGATACGTTATTAAAATAAAAACCAAAATCATTCTATAAATAAGATAAATCACATCCTAAATACACAGTAGAAAGTATATATAAAGTTTCTATCCTAAAGAATTAATTGTCTTATTAATTGTCTTATTGCAATATCAATTATAGCAAAATTGCAAAGTAATCTATTTATCCAGAGTAAATGGAAAGGGGTGGACCGGGCAGCCAGGAGGATCGACAGTTGTCAATATTCTGTGCATAGTGCCATTTGAGCATCACAGTTGCTCAAAGGGTAGAGGGAAATTGGGTTTCTGCCAAAGTATGCAACTATCATGGGAATACGGTGATCTGTAAACCCACCTCCTCTGTCCAACTGGTTCAGTAAGACTAAGGGAAGATTGACACATGAGAATGTGAGGCTGTATCTATAAGAGCCATGGAAACCATTCTACTGGTGTCTAAACAGCTGGGGACTCCCAAAGCTGCATGATTTATGAGAACTTTTTGACAAGCTCTAGTCAAGATTCCTTGATTCCTTGGTAAATGAGTAGCTTCTTTCTTTTACCTGTAGCACAAAGTAATGCCAGATAGGCTGAAGGAACATATACTACAATATGGAAACATTGCAATTCATTAGAGCATATCTATTTTCTAGTCCTTTTTAAAAAGAAAAATAAACTAGGAAAATAGTCTTGAAACTATCTTCAATAAGTCAGTTTCACCATTATATCTAGAAAGATGCAAGTTTACGGTTTTAAGACCCAGTTGAATTAACTACCTGTCACTGAAAATTCTATCAAGGCCCAGTCCATCATTTACTCTCAGTGCAATAAAGAAATATGGTAGTGCTATAAACACTTGTCATATGAGCCATTTTAGTCTCCATACTAGAGGCATTGTCAAAACAGTGGATGTCGGTTAGCATCATGATGATGCATTTGACAGAGAATCACAACAGAAATGATCCATTTGCCTCTTCATGGGAAGGTCCTGCAGATCCTAGTGTAATCCAGCAGTTCCTATGCAGTGAACCAGCAGGGTTTTGAAGAAACTCAGGAGACCAAAAGCTACTGGTTGATTTTTCTGCTTACTGTTTCTAATTCTGGATTTGTGCTGTCAACAGAAGTCTGATAAAATCTTCTTGGGCTCTAAAGAACAGTCTTCTCCTGCAGAGGAATTTTATGCAATGTGCAGGAACTGGCCTTTAGTCAGTGGTAGCATTTAGTCAGATGTATTCTTTATTTTCATTACAATTACACACAACTGCAATGGGAAGCTGCCAAGAGCTTTATATTTTTGTAAATTTTCTCTGAAGAAACTGTCTTATGACTACATGGATATGAGTAACATTTTGACCAAAACCAATATGGGATGTAATGTAGAACTCAAAGAGTCTGACTTCTAAAATCTGTGATTTTTTTGTATGAAAAAAAAAAAGATGAGAATCAATGACTTTCAAGCTTTAAGAAATAAACATAAAAAATCTTATGAAATAGTTCTCCTTAAAGAAATTTTAAATTTTCATTAAAAATGACCCCATAAACTGTTTTTATACATTCTTATATATAATGGGATTTTTCAAAACAATGTTCTTAAGTAAATACAAGTCAGTGTTTTCTAAGAGCATTATCCTGTGTTCGCTTCTCATAAATTAGATTCTGACACTCTATAGGCTGATTTTACAAGACCTAGTAAATTCAGGACTTTATCTTTTAAGTTATCTGCAAGATGAACTTCTTTGAAAGCACATATGCAGTAATACAGGCATATTGTAGGGCAATTTAAGGCTGGAGAAGTAGTTTAGTTATATCACTTTACTGACATCATTTCAGTCATTATCTGGACTCATAGAAGTTTTTAGATATGAAAGGAAAAGGACTCGGCGATCAAGTCAGAACTCCATCATTTTAGAAGTGGTAAAATTAGTGCTTCTGCAGTGATTTGCCAAGGCCACACACAGAGCTGTCTAAGGATCTAAATCCAGACCATGGGTCTCCAGGTTCCCTGTCCTTTGCT